>NC_055682.1:2543933-3143933 GCF_017639745.1 Melanotaenia boesemani | reverse complement strand
ATTCATACATCGTACATCTGACAACATGCCTAGAAGGTGATAATATCTGTCTGTCCAAGCTGTTTATACTTTATAAAAAAAGGATGTAAAAATCATAAAAACACAGATACGACGGTACAAAGTTAAACTTTCCTTATTCCTCAAAATTTAGACCTTTATAATCTCTCTTTTATTTATCTTTTTTAAGGTCTTCTTTTCATATGCCACAATTGTCCCAGTCTGTACCTGTGCCTGACCACCCAGCAAAAATGTTCTAGCACCACCCCTGTTCTGTTTGGATCAACTGCATAACTACCTCAGCTTAGGTTAATAGAAGTATTAACTGATGATATTAACTGATTTTACTTTTATTCATATTTTTATAAATGACCCTTTACAATAAAATAATAATGTATAACAATAGTCTTAATATTCCTAGATTATTTAATAAATAATAGATAGATAGATAGATAGATAGATAGATAGATAGATAGATAGATAGATAGATAGATAGATAGATAGATAGATGGGCTGTAAAATGATTAAACTTTTTAATCAGATTAACCACAGCTTACAAATGAATCATGATTAATCACCATTTGCGACTACGCCTGAAATCTGCCCGTTTTTACTGCATTGTATCACCAGAACGAGTCGATGCTACAAATATTTAAAATGGTAAATGGTCCGTATTTATACAGCGCTTTATTGTACCTGGGATGATACCCATGTATGTACATCATACATCCCATTCACCCATTCACACACACATTCACACACTGATGGCAGAAGCTGCCATGCAAGGCGCTCAACCACGACCCAACAGGAGCAAGTAGGGGTTCGTTGTCTTGCCCAAGGACACCTCGACATGAACTCAACTTGGCCGAGGATCGAACTAACAACCCTCAGACGACCGCTCTACCTTGCTGAGCCACGTCGCCCTTTTACTGTTTACTGTTAACTGACCTTCTCTTGGGTAAACGTCAGATGTCCAATGGTCAATAAATGCAGCATGTAATGTTCTATATGTTGTTCTAAATCATCTCTACCATGTTCTAGATCATAATTCAGAATTCATATAGATAGATAGAAAACATTCCTTTTGTTGAGTCACACCAGCTCAACAAAAGAAACGAGCAAACGTTTTGCTCTTATTGAAAACACGAGGAAATGATCTAACAGGTATTGTCTTCATGCTTTGTTCTCACAACTCTTTCACTTTAACTGAGCATATTTCTTTTTGTTTTTAATACTCGAACACTCCCAGAACAAGATAATGACAGTGTTCTCTCAACTTTCTCACAGCGTGACATCAGTTAGCACGAAAGCTAAATAACCCTGATGAGACGAAGAATTCACTCAGATCATGAGATAAATGTTGGAAGGAGGAGACAATCCAGCCTTCAAAACACACTTAAATATATTTACTAATGTTTAATTAATCAGAGTCATTAAGAGGACATTATACTTCACAGCAACGGCCTGAAAACAGCCTTCAACGCAAAATCAGAGTCACATGACAAATAAATGAGCTTCTGCTGATGCGTTCACTGTGGTCAGGATTTCAGAAAATTAAATTTAGTGTCTTTGCTGAAGCACAAATATGTGGATAGGTGAGACACATTAGGTGGAGCAGAACATTTATGGTCTGTTTACCCCAAAGCAGAGTTCCACCTATGTCACAAACAATGTAGTACAGTCTTTCTTTCTAAATCTAATCTAATGCACTTTTTAAGTTTCATTTTTAGCTTTAAATTTTACAGATAAATGTCATTGAGGCACAAGGTCACATTTATAGGAGCGGCCTGTTTTAAAAGTACAGACAAAACTACAATGTGATTAAACAAACTTTAGTAATTACCCTTCATATAACAAAGTAACTGAAAGAATAAATTACAAAGACAGTAGCAATAAAAGATTAAGAACAGGAACAGTCAGTTATGATGCGTATGTTTAACTGAAAGTGTACTAAAGACATCTGTACCTGAACGCCATGAACAAAACACTAAATATGCACCATAACTTTCAAACTGATTTGAAATGAACAAAACTGATCTCTCTGGGGGAGATTAAGTCTATTCTAAGGGCTTGAAAAGACAAATTTCTCGGTAAATGTTTAAACCTTTATGTATTATCAACCCAGGCTGCGTTTCATTACCTGATGTTGGCTTTGCGTGTTTTACTTCTTGTGATCTCTGTTATGTGGTAAATTGTGTTCTTGTGGTTGTGCCTTTCTTGGCCAGGTCACTCTTGAAAAAGAGGTTTCTGATCTCAATAAGTTTTTTATTTGGTTAAATAATAGTTAAGAAAATGAACTGTTCTCAAATTATAGGGTTATAAAATTAATAACAGACCTCTTCGTTCTACCATAATATCTAAAGAATTATTAATAATTAAGTAATTTTAATTGTTTGGATAGTTTAATTCAGAATATGTGAACAGAAGTAATAAATGTAATTAGGTCAACTTAAAGTATAAAAGAAAAAAGATTATTTGACTGATCTGACTGAATCTGATCTGTTATAATCTGACTAAAGATTCAGCTGAAGTTTATAATAAAGAAACTAAACTAAAAGAACATAAAGCCAGCTCCTGTGTTCTGTTGGACCATCATGTTCATGTTAAAAATGGTTTGTTTCAACTGTGATGGAAATGTCAAAGTTCCTCACAATTTTCAGAAAACATTGCTGTGGATTTTCTAAAAGCTGGGGAAATGTTAACACCTTAACACTGGAATTCACTTCCAATTAAATAAAAACAGAAAATCAAGTAAAAAAAATCTGGAAAATAAATAAATAAATAAATAAAAGACTACAAAATAATTAAATAAAATATAATTAAATTAATGACAATTAATAAATAAAGAAAAATAAACTAATTATAAGAAAATACATATATAGATATATGTGAATACAAGCAAAAACATGAAAGTAATAGATTAGTTACTTAAAGATAAATGAGCTAAACAAAGTCAGAAGTGGATTGTTAATTAGCACCAGCAGGCGTTCATGCAGCCAAACGAGGTTCTGCAAAGGCTGCAGGAGAACGCGAGGGAACAAATCATGCAGCTAAAATATGAATTCGTGTTTATATCAGGAAAATGTTTGTAATGAACCAAATCAAATCAAAAATAACTTTTGGGGAACATTTCTGCAACCAAAAACCAACATTCCTGAAGCTTTCCATGCCTTCAGCATTTTCTGATGCAGTCTTTTCTCGACCATCTTTATTAAACATTAACTTCACCGGGACAAAATTCCACTGAGATGATAAAAGTTTTTCTGGGAAGGTGCAGGCCTAAAGAGCAGCTGAACCCACTTGATGGATATTAGAAGGTCTGCTTGGAAAAAGATGCACATGGAGAGGTTTGGTGCTTCACTTACTGCAGACTGAACGTTGTTTTGTTAGTCATGACGGTGGTGGTCGTGTGTCCTTCAGACTGACACCAGCGGCTCTGACCGGTATCCTCATCTGTTTGCAGGACAGCTGATGAATCAAGGTTTGAACACACACCACCCTCACATGAGAAGGACGACTGAGCCGAACAATTGCTTCGCCCATTCTGCCTGCGATGGAAGGTCACCTGAAGAGTTTGGAAAAATAAGCACCAACATGATGCAGACATTGTCTGAAATCCTTTTTCAGAGCAGAAATTATCTAATATTCATGGTTTATACAGACTTACTTCAATATTTGGAGCCTTTTAGATCAGACTGATGTCACAGTGGACATGTAATTAAAATTCAAAGTGACTTCTGTGATCTTTTAATTCTTTTTTTTAATATGTTTGTTTTTGAGCTTGAAAGATTTCCAGGAACTTTTATAGACACAAGTCATAAAATACTGTGACAGAAGGTGTGGCTGACATGTAGCTGGGAAACATACCATGGAGCAGCTCTTCAGTCTGTACATGAACGTAGGGGTTCATGATTCAATCAATTCATCAGTTTTTACTCAGATTCTGTTTACGAACAATAACTTAACAATTAAACAAGAAGCTGGAACTAAATTCAGGTTGTTACACATAATAAATGAATAAGTATTCATAAATACTCATTTTGGCTGTTAAATAAATCAACCATTTTTAAAGAATATTATATAAGTTTTAAGAGACTTTACCTTAAATGTTTCATCTGCTATCCTCTGTGGAGGCATGAAACTGATGCTGTCTCCATAAAAACTGAGAGATGAACTCGCCCCCAACAATGTGAACATAAAGAGAAGAAGTGCACCTGCCTCCATGATGTCTCACCGACTCTGCTCATGCCAAACCCTGTAGTCAGCATAGCTTTAGAGATGGAGGAGGCGGCTCCCTTTCAATCCATCCAACAGGTTTAACCAGATTTCAGATAACACAACACATTTCTGGAGATGGGGATATACAGTAACATTTTTGTAAAAGGTTATTCATATAAATTTTCCTCTATGTAAAATACTAGTTTAATACCCACACAGGCGTAACGGTGGCTGATGTGTGTGTGAAGCTGCAACAATTCTAACTAATTTACCTTATGTGACAGGATATAAATCTTTAATGGAAAATGACACAATGTCCTAAATGAACATAAATAAATACCTTAATAAAAGTATACCTGGAATTTTGGTGTTTCCATATAATAAATAAATAATTTAATTAAATTAACTATTTGAGGTCTTTTGGAGTAAATATGGAGAAGGATTTTCTACCTGATCTGAAGTAGAGATTAGATATAAAGTAAAGCCATCGTACATTTTGACACAGGAATTCATAACAACCCCTTCAGCTACACGCTAAATCTGTGTAAAGACCCATCAAAAAGCTCGATTCTCAGTGGCTGGGTGGAGAGAGGGGGCTACTAATTACTGCAGATCATTAATTAAAGATGTTGACACGGAAAAGTTCAGACAGTGATTTTAGCTCAAACACTGTATTTTATTTTCTCAAAAACGAGGGATATGATCGTTTTACGGCAGGGTTTTACTCTCCCCTCCATCGGTTTGGTGATAAACAAGAACTTTCGTTTTTGTTTGATTTGGGACACACGACTTGCCGTAGTTACGTCAGCTAATGGAAATTGTCAGAGTGGCAAGATGGCTACTGAACCAAATAAGACCGAAATCCTTACCATTTTCAAAAGACTAAGATCTATTCCTACAAACAAGGTAAGCTAGAACGACGTTGTTGTTGTTTGTGTGGACTTTTGTGATCTTGTTTTTTGTTGGCACTCTTACGTTAGCTTGATTAGGTCGGTTGGGGACCGTGAGCTAGCGCTTAGCTTGGCCCGGCTCCACGGTCACACAGCTAGCCTTGGCTAACAACTGCTAACCTAAGCTAAGAGCTACTAGCCTGCCGGTATAGTTGTAACACATAAGGCCACGTAAACGGTTAGTGTTTGCCGAGGAAGGTGACACGTTAGCTACTGTGTTTTCGAACTCAGCTGAATTATTTAACTGGTTACGTGGATCTAAAAATATTAAGATTAAGCCGTCAAAGAGGTATAACAATGATGACGTTTACGTCGTGATATAAAGTTACACATAGGTGCAGGTGGCTTTGTCGGGTGTGTGTAATCATCTGAGGGGAGTTTTCTGTTGCCTCTTACATCCAAGTTATCAATGTTTAGGTTTACATATTTAACAAAGCTCCCGCAAATAAAACCATACTTTATGTCTTTAGTTCTAACATTCTTGATTTGTGTTTGTAGTGAAGTTGTATTTAAAAGTCCCAATCCAGACCTAATTTCCTCATATTTCTCTTCCGACTGCCAGATTTTCCTACGTAGCCTTGATCAATAGTTCTCCAGCTTTCTGAAGGTCTTTTAAGTTTTTCTTTGGACATTGACACTTATTTGAGTCCATTCCTTGTACCTGACCATTTTCAGAGGAGCTCAACTCTGACATGAATCATTCAAGCATATAAAGCCCCATAATTAAAAAAATGAACCAGTGTTGTGATGACATTTAACAGACAACTTAGGAAATAACCTGTTTAAAACAGGATCTATATGCTCTTTATTTCAAAGACACAATTTATTCTCATTTATATGTGGAAAAACAGCAAAGATAAGACAGTCTGTCAGACAAGAAAAAAAAAATTTTAACAGCAACGAGGTGATTCCCAAAGAGCTGTTAGTTTGGTGGCAGAAACTAGAAAACAGGAGGACAAATAAAGAAAAAGAATCAGGACTAAAAACTATCTACAGTAGATAAACAGGATCTGAAAGTGATGTCCTAAAGAAATAGGAACAAATCCAAGAAAGACCTGAACCAGGACCTGAGAGATGCATCTGGACCTTCAGTTGATCTACTGATATATAAGATCTTCTGAGGGCTGAAGCCGCATCAGAAATGGTGTCCATGGAAACGGGGCTATCAAGAAGCCATTCTTAAGGAAGGGAAACAGAAAGGAAAAACTGTATGTCACATGACCCAAGAACTGGCCTAAAGATCAGTGGCAACAGGTCTGATGGAGGGATGGATCCTTCCCAGAACCCGGACCTCAGCAGGTCTGATGGAGGGATGGATCCTTCCCAGAACCCGGACCTCAGCAGGTCTGATGGAGGGATGGATCCTTCCCAGAACCCGGACCTCAGCAGGTCTGATGGAGGGATGGATCCTTCCCAGAACCCGGACCTCAGCAGGTCTGATGGAGGCATGGATCCTTCCCAGAACCCGGCCCTAAGCAGGTCTGATGGAGGCATGGATCCTTCCCAGAACCCGGACCTCAGCAGGTCTGATGGAGGGATGGATCCTTCCCAGAAACCAGACCTCAGCAGGTCTGATGGAGTGAGAGAAGTCAGATGTATTTGAGGCACTTCAGTGGTGGAAAACAAACAAAAGTTCATCAGACTCATAAATGTTTTCAGGATGACTAAAACAAGTTGTACAACATCACCAAACACTGAATCACACTGGTGGGGAAGGTTTGCATATTGGTGCTTGAAATCTGAGGAAGTGATGTAACATATAATTATAATATCTTCAAGTGTTCTTTGAAATCTTTTCAGCACAGAATGACATGTTGCTCTAATCAGCCTCTGGTGACATGCTTTGTCTGTTCAGGCTTGTTTTGATTGTGCTGCCAAAAACCCGAGCTGGGCGAGCATCCCGTACGGTGTGTTCCTGTGCATCGACTGCTCTGGCATCCACCGCTCACTGGGAGTGCATCTCAGCTTCATCAGGTAAACTTCAACAATTATTATCATCAGCTTACTTCCGAGGACCAGTTTAACCACCGGGTTTATTAAATAAATTCATACTGTAGAGAATGGGTGTGTGCGCTATGCTGAAAATAGTTTTCCTTAGACGACAGGTTGTGAATGACTGCTGTCTGAGTTACATGCTCCTTTTCTTCCCTTCAGATCTACTGAGTTAGACTCCAACTGGAACTGGTTTCAGCTCAGATGTATGCAAGTTGGAGGCAATGCCAATGCGGTAAGTCAGAACCTCACTTTTCCCAGAAAATCAAGGGTTTGAACTGAAATAGAAAATTAGGAATCAGAATTGGGCGGTGGGCAGATTTTTCTTTGGTTTCTGACTCGGTGTGATAACCCTTCTCCTTCTGTCTGAAGACGGCCTTCTTCCGTCAACACGGCTGCTCCACAAACGACACCAACGCTAAGTATAACAGTCGCGCAGCCCAGATGTACCGGGAGAAAATTCGCCAGCTGGCAAATGCAGCATTGTCCAAGTATGGCACAGAAGTGAGTATCAGATGGGTGGAAATGTTTTGGATTATTAACACAAAATCTACTAAATATAAAATTTTGCTACAGAAAACTAAATAAAAGTGGACTTGCTAAATACATTCAAATAAATAAAGTTTCAAATTAAATAAACTGTAAAAAATATATTTAGTTTATTTAGATGTTTAATTCCAAAACATTTAATTCATAAAATGGTTAAAAATATTTTAAATTGTTATTTATCTGTGAAACTTTTCTTAGAATCTTTTTAGGAGTTGCCAGACGTGACAGGCTTTCTGCATCTGTAGCTCATTTTCATTCCCTTTTTTTTGTTTGTTTCGTAAAAATTCCAGCAGCTTTCCCCCGAGTGGACGTTTGGTTGCTAGCTGCTGCTTTAGTGTTGTGATGGGAAGTGTTAGCTAGCTCTCCATACACACCTCTCAGCTCTGCCTTGTTACCTCTGTTTAATACAGCGTAATGCATGAAGGGGTTTGTTCTTTTGCAATATTTTTTTTCTTTTCAGGGGTTTGGGCTAATTTTTGTCTTAATGTTTTTTTGTTTTAAATACTGCAGGCTAACTGCTAGCTGAGTGTCTTTTTTCTACTTATTGGAGTTTATTGCTGCATTGCAACAGAGCTTTTAATGGATAACAGTGATATCTGCTGTGTACGTTATTCGGTTTTGTGGCGCTCAGCCACTTTTAAGTTTTTTGCAGCCCTCTAGGTGGCGCTTGAGTCCCAAGCATGGGCCTCGTGATTAAGAATCACTGACTTAAACCATTCTTATTGTTCGCTGTGAGGAAAAAAGAGAATAATAGAGTGAAGAGAATAAGAAAGAGACAAATATAAAACAAATGGAAAGCAACAGCAACGTCTGTGCAACAGAAAGCATGCTATAGCTTCTGCAGGCAAACAAAGCAGACTATCATCAGGAGCACCTAATGGAAGACAAACAGAATCATTCAGTAAAAGCAAGACTACAAAAACTTCTATTGAAGATTAAACCTTCACAACAACTGTGTGTGAGTAAATAAATGTGTTAAATGCACATTTCTGTTGACTCAGAGCAGCAGACCGTCAGACTCCAGCGTGTCCCGGTTGAGGGTCTACAGGCTTCAGAGTGCGGGTTCGCGCTTCATTTCGCACAAGATGATGGTGAATGAGCAACAAAGCTCATTCACGTTTTTATTTTAACTCGCTTCAGTAGAAATGTGACAAAACCAAATACATTAAAAACATGTTTGTTAAACGGTGCCATTAAATTCTGTGATATTTGATACTCGTGGATTTTTAAGGGGTTAATGAAGAAACTACCAGCTGGAAAACAGCAGAGCCTCAGACAGGTTTTTTTTTTACATTATTACTTGGTCGGTGTTAACGTGCACTATGACGTGCAAACTTAGTCATTTCAGAGGTTTAAGTGATTCAACGTGCTTCTCGTCAGCTAGGTAGGCTGTCCCATTTCATGAACGGTAAGCGGCTTCGGAGTGACAGCCTACGTAGGACACGCCGAAGTGTGTAGACCCTGAATTGGGACACGGCTTTTATCACTGATTGAGTGTTGAAAATAATGTGGACTTTTCTGGTCATCATAAACTTTCAACTTATTTTTTGTTTTGTTTGTTTTGTATTTAACTCATCTGACGTCACACTTGAGAAATAAGATAATAAACTGGGACTTAATGAACTGTTGCATCATTAAATACAGGATGATCACGGTGAGGTAACACACGACAGCAGACATTTATTATCTTCTACTCATAGTTTGTGTCTGTCGAGTAAAACACAGAAACTTTTAAGTAATCTGAAGGAATCATGTTTTTGACTCAGATGAGATAGTGAGATGTTTACATTTTAAAACCTAAAAGAATTCAGATGAAGCCAAATGTTTACGGATGCTATGGTATGTAATTGGTAGAGTAGCAGTTCAGTCTAACTCAGTCATCGGGTTACAGGTCATTGTGTAGCTCACAGGTCCAGCAGTTCATTGGTCTGTCAGTAAATAAGTTCTGCTCCAGAAGTTCTGACATGTTATATAAGATCAGTAAAGGGATTATCAGTGTGGTGGATCCCACCCAGATTACACGGGGTATGTTATACTTCTTATCATTAGCAACATGATAAGAAAAACAATGTAAAATCATGTCTGTAACAAATTTTGTCGTCCTGCTTGCAGCTCTGGATCGACTCTCCTGCAGGAGGAACTCTGGCTGCTGCTGAGAAGAAGGAGGCCGACTTTTTTGCAGAACATGCGCAGGTTGGCTTTCTGCACGAGTGTGGTCACTAATTTAAACCAAAAGTCGTCTCAGATTACTAATACTTGATGTTTTAAGGGTGCCAGTATGCCATTTAAAAATGAATATAACCAGTGTACCAACTGGTAATATTCACTTTTCAGTGTGTTGGATGACTCACTAATGTCAACTAAAGTTGCTTATATGCAAATTTACCATCCTCACCCATTGGCCTGTCTCGATAAGCAATAATTAATTGCACGGTAAGAAAAAATGAGCACAATAAGTTTGCCGGCTGCGAACATTTTTATTATTTTTTTCCCCCTATGTTACTTTACCATAGACTGTGTATGACACTAGGTTTCCCTGTGAAGTGTCTCGACTGAACGCTCTGGTTACTAGCGGACTGATCTCTCTCTCGTGTCATACTTGACAGCAGCATGTTGCAGCATGAGACCGTGGTGAAGCACCTGTGCGAGCCGGTACGCCGCATTTGTTTTGCAGGGCTGCCGACACGCATCGGCCGTGAGACTCATGCATTTAAGTGGCTTCTCACGCTCTCGCGCCGATTCTCATGCTGAAATATGTAAATAAGTCGAATGGAGAAATAATAGCAGCGAGCGCCTCCTCATTTATTGTTTTGCTGCTCCTCACATGTAAGCAGAGCACACACATGTAGCCTACAACTCCAGTACAAAGCCCCCACTTCCTGGTCTACCGTAATAACCCCTGTAATGCGCAGGCACATTACACAAATAGAGTCAACCTATATACTACTGTAAATGACAAAATACACATCAAGAGCAGCAATGCTGGCTAATCGAGAGGTTCAGGAGGATTCCCGGCAGGCCGCATTACTTTTGGGCCGGTGTCCCGGCGTGTGTGAAAAAGGCGCGTCGCAGCAGCGCATCGCAGCAGCGTCGCAGCAGCTCGTCGCAGCAGCGCGGTTCACTCACTGCTCATAGATCAGTCTGACACGTAGTGATGAGGGGAGATATTTCAGCTTTACAAACGATGCGCAGTGTGTGTGTATAACAGCTTTTAAACGTGTGTGAAGAGGTTAAAAATTCAGGAGGCAAAACATAATTTGGTTGTTTCAGTCGCACCTGTTTTAATATCGCTAAGTCCTTAGAAATGAAAATCTAAGAGTTAATTTCTGAAATGGTAAGAACATTTTACATGCCATCCTGGGCATTTTCTGGGGTTATTCTGGCATTATTCCAGGGAACCTGTTTGTTCAGCAGAGCTTTGCTTGAGGTGTTGTGTTGTCCCACTATAAATTCTCTAAATGACTTTTGCTGGATTCTGGTCTGGTGGCATACTTGTCTTGGTTAGTTTTGTTCGTTTCTTCTGCAGTTCTGATGTAATTTAGGTTTTTCTTGAGCTGTCATTCTAATGCTCCCACCCCCTGCTTCACTGCACATTCGACCCAAACCTGCTGATATTTGGTATCCATCTAAACAAGTTGAAAGTTTTTAGCTTAGTTTTGTGCCAATGGCCAGAAAGTTTTTGTTAGATGCTGTTTGTTAAGATGAGCGCTGTCCTTTATGCTGAGCCGTCACTTGGTGTCAGGAGGACGGGTCTGATCAGTGGGTATGCAGGTTGTACTTGAAGTATTTATCTTCCACGTGGATCGATGATGCAGATATTCTGTACAGAGAATTCTGGGTTCCTGGGTGCAAAACACACAGGTCAGCTAATGTTTAGATCGGAATTTATGACTTCTCCTCTGAAAAGATTCGACTATGACATTTTCTGTCTTCTGTCATTAACTTTCAATGCATCACATAAACATTTTGATATTGGTCATTTTGTGACTTGGATGTGTAACCAGCCAAACAATTTAAGCTGAAATTATTGAAGGAAACTGAAAAACTAAAGTTTAATATTATGATCTGATATTGTAACAAGCTGTACTGTATTTTCCCTTTTAGCTTGCTAACGACTGGAGCATGGGGCCCCCCTCAGAGCCGCAGCAGAATGGAGCCGCCATCACTCCACAGCTGACGGACACATCGGCTAAAGGCCAGGCTGACAACCGTAAGACGACTAAGCTGTTGCTGTTAAAGTTCATGTGCTCCGTGTGAACAGCTGCTAAGTCTTGGCAGTGCTATCAGAATTTGACTTGACTTGGCAACACAAAGTGTCTTAAAAACTGCTGGTACTGACTCTGAAGTTCACAGGCAGAGTCTAATTAAAGCCACCAGTGTGTTTTAAACTGGAACAAACAGGCTTGAAATGAGATCCTGCACACTGCTGCAGTGCTGTCCCATCCATCACCTTCACCCGTGTTTACTTGTGTTGTCATAGAGGTGCTTTAATCAGGCTGTTTTGCCTCCTTTAAGAACTGATGTTGACTAAAATGACACCACTCGCCCTCAGAAACACATTTTGGGAGATTCTAACTGATTGAAAAGCTTTCAGTTTCTTCCTGATTCAGGGTTTATAACCTGCAGCTAATAAACCGTATTCAGTCTGTGCTGCCATGTTAAAACTCTGGTGCATCACTGGAGGTCTCCACATATGGACAATCTGTCAGCAATGCTGTCAGACTGTAGTGTTCCCAGATTATTCACCGACATCCTGCTAGGCCTGTCACGATAACCAATTTAGCTGTACGATAAATTTTCTCAGAAATTATCGCGATAAACGATAATATTGCGCAAAGCGCTAATGTGTCATTTTGAGACCATTCTCAACTAATATAATAATAATAATGCAAGTACACATTTTCAAAGATCAATAAACTAAATAAATAAAAGCGCCTTTTTCACATAAGCCGGGACGCCGGCCCAAAAGTAATGCAGCCCACTGGGAATCCTCCCAAACCTCTCGATTAGCCGGCATTGCTCTTAATGTGTATTTTGTCAAATACGCTAGTGTTAACCATTCCCGCTTCTTATCCGCCGATAGTAGTCGGAGGACACGGGGGAGATCCGTCCTCTCCAGGGCCGAAGTGGAGTTGGCTTCGGGGTTAACTCCCAATTACTCTTCTCTCGCCGCTCACGGCGTGGAGCACCATAAAAAAAAGGAAACAGCGGTTGTGCTGAGAAACGGCTTTATTATAACGCACCGTTATTGTTTTTCCTGACTGTTCTGCCTAACCGCTCCGTCTCTTCTCTTCACACCTTTTCTTCTTCTGCTACTCTCGTTCCTCATAAGCTCTTCTTCTCCTCCCTCTGCGCTCACGCTCACTCTCACGCGCACTGAGCTGCTGGATCGCACACACAAAGTTAGACACATCGCACAACACTAGTATATAGGCTGACTCTATTTGCGTAATGTGCCTGCGGATTACAGGGGTTATTACGGTAGACCAGGAAGTGGGGGCTTTGTACTGACGTCGTAAGCTAGATGTGTGTGTTCTGCTTACATGTGGGGAGCAGCGAAATGATAAAAGAGGAGGTGCTTGCATCTATTATTTCTCCATTCGACTTATTTACATATTTCAGCATGAGAATCGGAGGTTTAGCGCGAGAGCGTGAGAAGCCACTTAAATGCGCAAGTCTCACGGCCATTGCGTGTTGGCAGCCCTGCAAAACAAATGCGGCTTACCGGCTCGTGCTGCAACATGCTGCAGTCAAGTATGACACCAGAGAGATCACTCCGCAACAAACCAGAGCGTTGAGTCGAAATACGCCATAGTGAAACCTATTGTCATACACAGTTTATGGTAAAGGGAGGACTAATAAAAATAATCGCGGCCGGCAAACTTATCGTGCTCTTATTTTCTTATCGTTCAATTAATTGACTTATTGCTTATCGCGACAGGCCTACATCCTGCTTCCCTTTCAACACTTTCTCTTTAAAACTGAAAGACTGTTAAATTAGAACTACCTTTGTTTTTCTTTAGATTTTGAAGCAGCTACTAGTCTTGTCTTTCATTTACTTTTTTTTCTTAAGTTTAAAAAATTAAGTTATTTTTCTTATGAATTTGCTAAACATTTAAATCGGATTAATTTTGTGTATCAGTTGCTCTCTTAATAAGAAGTGGTGTGTGGTTTGTTACAGCCTAATGAAACACAATAACCACAACAGCAATTATGTTCCCGTAAACTGATTTGGTGTTGGAAAAAAACGTATCAGCAGAAATCTAATCTCAGATATTAGAATCTGATCAAAACCCCACAATAGTTGATCGGTGCCTCTCTAAATATTTCCAGCATGTTTGGGATCTATAAGAAGCTTTAAAAGTGTATTATGGGAAACGTTAGCTTAGCTCATAATATCTTCTGCCCCCAGTGACCCGTTTCCTGTGGTTCCTACACGTTTTATGTGCTGCTACATCCATCCTGTAATATGTGTTTGATGAGTCTGTCGTGTTTGCTTCCAGAGCCAGAGGAAGGACCCAGCATCGATGGTCTGAGCACATCACCCAAAGCCTCCCTCGGTGAGTAAATCAGCCCGAGAGAAGCACATCTCATCTTCTTTCATAAGCTGTCGCCTACCATTTACCTCCTCATTCACTGTGTTCATATATACACCTCCCTCCCATTAATCTCCTCATTTCACTGCAGTTTTTCCAGCTTGTTTTAAGATCTTTTGATCCGATATGAGCTCAGGCTCTGAATTATTACCGGAAAGTAAACACTTTTAATACTGGTGTAGATATTATTGACCACTTTGGTTGTGCAGAAACTCATCAAAGGTCAAAGCTTTTTTCAACAGTAGTGATAGCTACAGTAGTTTAGTTTTAAGCATAATATATGTTTAAAAACCAGTTTCACAGACACCCACGAGAACAAGAACAAAGTTCTCGCAGTGGATGGGACAAGCTTCACTAAGAAGCAATTTTCCAGATTATTTTAATCATATAGCAGATTTCATCCATGAGGACTGAAGAAAATCTTCCACACAAATGTGAGCAAAAATGACACATTCAGTAAGTTATTCAGCCTGTACATTAGGGGATCCGTTGGCAGGGCACCGAGTTCCATCCCACAGGGGACGAATATTAACACCTTCCAGTTGGGTTCTTAGACCAGACTGCCGGACCACCTTCACATGTAAGTCTCTTTGGAGAAAGGCTTGACTACATGACTGCAGAGAGAATAGAAATGCTGGTTTGTGTTCTGAGCGCCTGCAAATGGAAGGTTTTCCACCTGCATGAATAGAAAATAGGAAATATCAGACTTTTGGACTTGGATCTTATTGGAGGAGGTCTTCTCATGTCCAGTGTCACTCTGTGTTTGGGTCATCCCCGGTCCTGCTGTCCCGTCCTGTAGAGGACTCCATGCGTTTGTCGTCACAGGAAGGATGGACACCCAGAGGTGAAAAGTGTGTGTATCGTCCCGCTTTAAACGCATGGCCAACCAGTTCACCCACCGTGGATCTCTGTTACTGAGACTCTCCACTATCCTGCTAAACTGCTAATTACTAGTATTTAATTAAAACAAAGCTGCCCTCCGAAGAGGAGTGGTGGTGGTGGGCCGGAAAAAACCTGCATGGCTTTGTCTGCGTGACACTTTCTGAGCCGCTGTCCGTCCTCACCTCGCTGTCAGGTCATGCAAATATCTGTGGTGGGAGAGGCTGAGATGGTTGAGAGCTATTTGTGACGAGCACCTGCTGTTTAGCAAGATGCTTCCAGCAAAATAAAGCTTGGTATTCTCATTCAGCCCCAACAATGCTGTTGTGTAAGCATCAGTGTCTTTGTGAAGTTGCAGCTAATCAGCGTTTAGCCTCCAGCGTTTCAGTGAAACAAGTCATTTCCAAAGACCAGCATAGATTTCTAACAGTAGTGGTGATCGTGACAAGTCTGTCTGAACGATGAATTCTTTCCTAAATTATATCTGCTTCTCTTTGTGACACAAATCCCGTCTGCAGCGAAACCAGGCGACTGCATTCGTGTCTAACTGCTTTTTTCTGTTTGATAATTAACCTTGAAAAGCTGCAAGACGAGCTTCCCCAGCATGACCCAGTTCCTCTGAGCTGCTCTGGGTTTCTCGCTTTGATTTAAAGTCTTAAAGATCTAAATGTCTTTTAAAGAGAGTCTTGCTTGTGTTACAGATGTGAAGCCTTCCATCATCGGGAAGAAGAAGCCCATGGCTGCCAAGAAAGGGGTGAGTGCAGCTCAAACCACCAGCAATCTGCTCATTTCAAGGTTTCGTTAGGAAAGTTTTACATTCTTTAAAGGTCCCATATTATACACTTTATTCCCAATCTGAGACCATTCATTAATATCTAAATGAAATATTTCCGCCATGGTATGGACAAATCGACCCTCAGTTTGAGTGCAGCGGCTTCTCTTCACCTCCCTCTTTTTAGCAGCTTCAGAAATGTGCCGTTTATGGTGGGCGGAACCCTGGTGGAGCAGCTCAGCTGTTGGCTCCGCCCATCGCATCGCCCGTCATGAGGTGATTGACAGGTTAATATATTTTCAAGCTATCAGACTAATAAGGCCGAAACGATAAAATAACTGCCAGCTCTTACCTCTCCAGCTGTGTCACGGACAGTTGGTATTGAACCTGGCTTCAGCTTCAAACGGTTGGCGAAGCCTGCTTTCCATGCCCCCATGTTGTGGAAACAGTCCTCTTTGAAATGCTGGCCACAGACATGCAAAACCTTTGGAAGTTTTCCGGGTACATTTCCTCCAAAAATAAAATTAATCCACTCAGTCCTCGTGGGTTCAGTGGATGGAAGTAAAAAAACGTTTTCGTGTTCATTTATGCAGCCACAAACAGAACAGTGCTTCTGTCGCTTAGCCATGTCCGCTAACGAGGGTTGCCGAAGAGGGAAAAACACTGGGCGCTAGGTGATTTTTAGAGGGCGGGCTTTGAGAGCCGGTAGACGGGTCCATCGCTCTGTGGGGAGTGGTTATTGTCCCTTATGACGTCATAACGTACACGCTTTCAAACAAGCTCATTTCAGCGCTTACTTCCCTAGAGGTGGAGCAGGGGGGAGAGAGAGCGCCTGAAAGAGTTTCACACTTACGGGTCTCCTACACATGCGGGGGGACCAGTATGACTGTTCCAAAACCATTAAAAAGTGAATTTTGCATAATATGGGACCTTTAACCTTAAAAGCACGTTTTTATCATCACTCTCTGTCAGAAACTACACTTTTAGTTCCTTGTATCTGTGAAGTTTGAGCTGTTGGGAGGTCAAAGTGGATCCAACAGACTCCTGCAGAAGCTGGTGTTTCACAGCGAGCACCATGTTTTCATGCAGCGGTGTCGTGTTTCTAAAACCTCCTGCATCGTGGCCACCCGGGTGTCGCATGCTCCGCGCCAGGAGAGGTCATGTTGCACTGGAGCTCATTGCTGCTCCCAGTTAATAATGATTAATAAGGGTTCATCCCTTTTCAAGCCCTGGAAAGGCAACTAAATATGCCCAAACTCCAAAAGCACATCTGAAGTTAAAGTTCAGCTTTCTGGTTAACGTCATGAGTGATTTTAAAAACCAAGAAATGTGTTTTTCTCCAGATGAGCTTTGAATTAACATTCAGAACTTTAACTGGGCTATAAAAACCTCACACACACTCCAGGAAAAAGCATTTTTCTGAGCTCTGATGTCTAATAAATACATACAGCTGATCAGTTATTTCCACAAACTATTCTGTGAATACTTCCTACATACTGTAAGACAACAGAAGTCAGTTAGTAGGTCACTGAAGAGGCTTTTAAACCCTGAAGTGATCTGTACCACATCCTTCCTGCAGCTCGGAGCAAAGAAAGGTCTCGGTGCCCAGAAGGTGAGCAGCCAGAGTTTCTCTGAGGTGGAGAAGCAGGCGCAGGTGGCCGAAAAGCTGAGGGAGGAGCAGGTGGCCGAGGCCAAGAAACAAGCCGAGGAATCCATGTGAGGACAGAAAATATTCTCCTTATCGTGTAGATGTCGGTTCAGAAAGCAAAGCGCCATGTTGGGAGGATTAAAGCGTTTCTGTCTGGCTGCTGCAGAGTGACGTCGATGCGTCTGGCCTACAAGGAGCTGGAGATCGACAGGAAGATGGAGGAGAAGAAGCTGCAGAGCCTGGAAGGGAAGAAGAGGGAGCAGGCCGAGAGGCTGGGGATGGGCTTCGGGAACAGGAGGTAAGCTCGACAGTTCGACCCCTCCATGACAACGGTACAGTTACAGTGTGTGTGTGTTAATGTGTGTGTCGTTTCCCGTTTCAGCGCCGTGTCGCACTCGGTCATGTCAGAGATGCAGGTGATCGAGCAGGAAACACCTGTGGGAGCCAAGTCGTCCTCTCGCTCCAAACTGGACATGTTTGATGAGCCGGGCTTCACCTCTGGACCCCCGAAGTACGCGTCACGCTCAGCCCACAATCTGAACTCCTCCCTCTGGGTTCTGTCTGACAGAACCAGCCAGTTTCCTTCATTTTAATGCAATTCATGGCACACAGAGTAGTTTCCAGGTTTCACTGGATGTGGGGAGTAAGGCAGAAGACAGGTAGCCCCACAACCAGGGTGGTGGTGCGGTACATGTCGTGTAAAGGTAAAACATGTAAATTAAATCAAATATAAGGAAGTAACATGGCAGTAATACACACTATGATATAGTACTGTAGTATAATATGTAATCTAGAATGTATATTAAATGGCAATAAAGTACATTTTACTATTATATAGGGTGTAATATTATAAACTGTAATAATAACAGTATAAGAGTACTAATAATAGATAATAATAAATTATTAATTGGGCAGTATTAGCCTATGATTACAGAGGCAGGCTTGGGTCTGGAGGACTCTGGTCCCTGTTCTGGCAACAGAGGTGTAAAAGCCCATTTATGCTCGATGTAGAAGACGGATACGCAGAAGACAGAGTTTCATCTGTCTTCTGCATCAGTTACAAGCATAATTTAGTCCGTCTTCAGGTAGATTAGCTATCTGTAAGCAATACCACCAGAAATCACAGGGGGCAGCACCACCTTTAACGCGTTATTTTGACAGCCCTAGTTATAATATAATATAATATAATATAATGCCATAAGCTGTGCTATGGTATGATAAACAGTATACTAATAATAATAACATGAGGAGTACACCAATACTGTCCTGTGCGATAAAGTAAACCGTGTAAGTGTGAAAGTAATGAATAAATAGTGACAGCACTTTATGATTAATAATCTCACCACCGGCTTAATCCCAGGTGTTTCCTGTTTCAGGTACAAGGACAACCCCTTCACTGTGGGGGACAGTTTTGGATCCCGGTGGGACACTGATGGAGGGACCGCTTCTTTCACCACCTCCTGGACTCTGGAGAAGGAGGACCCCAAAGAGGAGGTCACCATCTCTAGTATTCAGCCAATTGGAGAGAGGTATTGCACAGATGTTCATGCACACACACGCAGACACACACACGCTGGTTGTGTTGGTTCTGACGTGTCCCTTTAAATTCAGACGTCCCAGCAGGAGGAAAGCAGAGGCGTCGGCTCCGGTCTCCGAGTCCAATGAGGCCAGACAGAAGTTCGCCAACGCCAAGGCCATCTCCTCCGACATGTTCTTCGGACGGGAGAGCAGCGCAGAGGTGAGACATGTTCCTTTCAGCGTGAAGCCGCCACCAGCACACGCTTGTTATTTCACCTGGGCTTGACTTTGTCCTCTGTCTCAGTACGATGCCAAGACGAGACTGGAGAGCATGTCTGGCAGCACCTCCATCAGCTCGGCCGACCTGTTTGGAGACGACAGCGACCATAAAGGTGAGGCCTGTTCCTCTCCTGGTTATACAACCTAGTCCTGCATGTGGACTGGATCAGATCTAAAGTTAATAAAGCAGTTCAGATAATAATCTCCTCCTCCTTCATTATAGTTTGGTTTATTCTTTCTTACTGTAATATAGTTTGGACAACAACTCGTCTGCTCCGTTTTATTCCCTTTATTTAACAACCTGAAAATTCTCACCGTATTTTTATACGAAATGTATTCCAACATTTAAATATACCTGATCATTTATTAATAAGAAGTCCTAATGTAGAAAGTTTAAGGAGGTGTCATTTATATTTAATCTTTATTTAACCAGGAAATGATCCATTGAGATTAAAAAGTGTCCTGCTGATACACATTATATTTGCAGGTTTTCATACAATGTTGTGTTTTAATCTAAGTGTTTAGTTTTCTTACTTAATATTTATTTTCTTAAAAAGTAAAACTTGAGGACTAAATTATTAGCACCATATAAAATTCCAGTTTTTTTCTACGTTATCCCAAGTGCTTTTTTTAACGGGCAAAGAATTGTCAACATGTGATTTGTAAACATAGAAAAATAAATTAATTCTGTTTTCACACAATAACAGAACTGATGCAGGAAACATGAAAATGTCCAGGGTCGGCATCATTAGCCCTCTTAAGTGCTGATCTGTTTACCGAGCCATCGAACAATCCCATGTACAAGATCTTTAACTTGGTTATGCTCAAAGCTGGTAAGACCATGATAAAAATAAAAAGGTTTCCTCACACACAGTTTAAAAACTGAGCATCACTCGAGAGAGTATCAAGGCAAAAACACACATCTCTCCTGGTGAAGAACCACCTCCAAAGACCAAAGTGCACGTTGTTGACTGGCCTGCATCAAGTCCTGACTTTAACATTAAAAACCTGTGGGGTGATCTTTAGACGAAGGTCCACCAAGTCTGGAGGAATTTGAGAGATTTGCTTAAGAAGCCTGGGCTGGGATATCTGAAGAGAGGCATCACACGACAGCTGTTATCCAGCAGCTGCTAGGCGGTTAGCATCAGGAGGCCATCATCTTGACCCTGGGAGGTTTTTTTTTTTTTTTTTTTTTGTAGAATAATTTAATTTCTGGCTTCAAAGTAAAATAATTTAAGCATCCAAAACAAAACTATGATGTCTGTTAAATATTATTTGCTTTGTTTAACAGTATTTGGGAAAAACTTTAAAAATAATTACATTTTCCTAAGGAGGCGAATAACTTTGTCCTCAAGCTTTGTCCTTAGAGGTGGAGGCTGATTCAAGCCGGTTTGGGCTTTTTGTGCTTCTTCCTGCTGGGTCCTCCAGGTTTTAGAAGTTTCTCTGCACACGTGTGCTAATCACCCACGGGTTTGAGCCAGATGTGTTGCAGCAGGGAAACCTGCAGGACACCGGTTTTTTAAACTGATTTTAAACAGTCTGTTGCTGGATTAAAGAAGGATCTCAGCCAATAAGAGCGTTTCAGGTTGACCTAAAGCACTCATATGAACCGGTTTTGGGTCAAGGTTTGTTCCTCCTCATGCCAAAATTTCTCCTTTTTACAGCACGCCTATTTTTAGGTTTTAAAACATAATTAAAACACAGACTTTCCCCTCAGAAGGTGAGCTGAGATTATAATCCTGCAGTCCGTTCCAGCAGAGAAACCACATGTTCTTCCCTCAGTGTTACAAGGCAGATTCACACAGCTGTTCCTTTTCTCTTGAAATCCTGAACATGTCCCGTTTGGGCGTTTGGCCTTGATTTTATATGTCAGATAAGTTGGATTATTTTAGTCTTTGAGTTGAGATTTTTACAGGAAACAGTTTGCTGTTAAAGTTACGGAACTTTTCTTTATATAGAAGTATGCAATACACTTTTACTGAACTGTGCTCAGCCCCTCCTCCGGTGCCTCCGAGGTCCATCTCTTCTGTCGTCATCAGTGTCTCGGGAACGGTGGTGTGTAACTCTACGGAACTTTTCCAGACATCCCGTCAGGAGGTTTACAGTCCAGCTGCTAAAGTAGATCAGTTAACGCAGGAACGAGGGTTTTATATTTGTTCCAGCTTTCTGAATTTCTCCTCTTTCTGCTTCCAGGGAGGGCATCAGGCTTCGACAACGTGCTCCCCTCCGGCCCGGACATCGCTCAGTTCAAACAGGGAGTGAAGACCGTCGCGGGCAAGATGGCCGTCCTCGCCAACGGCGTGATGAACACGATCCAGGTGAGGATCAGAAACATTTGTAGTTGTTCCCTCCTATTTGCACTTGAAGAATGGATGACATTTATCAGTGACCAGTCCTCAGAAGACCTGTGGCATGGCTCAGTGGGTAGAGTGGTCGTCTTGTAGCCCGAGGGTTGCTGGTTCGATCCTGGCCTGGAGAGTTCATGTTGAGGTGTCCCTGAGCAGGACTCCAAACCCCAAAGTGCTCCTGATGGGTGGTGGTTAACACCTTGCATGGCAGCTTCCGCCATCAGTGTGTGAATAATGTGAAGTGTTATATAAATACAGACCATTTACTACTTTGTTTTGTTTTGCTCAGGACCGTTACGGCTCCTACTGAGCGGCGGCCTGAAGACACGCCTACCAACGCCCGTGTAGAACCAACCAGCCTCCGAATGACACGTGCATCTGGACGACACGCAGAGGGTTGCATGAGGAAAGACGGCGTCCCTCTCGCCCGTCCTCCACTAGAGACAATTTTCCAGGACTGAGACAGTATTTCCTCCTCTCATCCTCATTAGCAGACTCTTATTTTCATAAACGAAACCATGAAAGGATTTAAATTCTTTTCTAAAACCAGATGATTTTGTCGTTTACTGTCTGCAATATTTTGGTCTTAGCTTTTCAAAAACAATGTGAGTAAATTCTTCTATATTTTATTCTTTATTCATAAATCAGAGTGTTGATTTTGTTTTATGTGATATTAAAACAAGGCACAGTTTCTATTTTTAGTTAATTTGAAGAGAAAGTTTCAGCAGGTTTCTTTTTACTGACACGAAGCACTGATTCTGTGGAGGTGAACCATCGGACGTCTTAGCTGCTGTTATTTCCTCCAGACGGCCGACCCGGCGGTTCTGTTCTGCTGTCATTTACTTCGGCTTGTTTCACTTCCACGGCTGTAAACGGTTGACAGGAATCAGACGTGCTCGGCGTGGTGTGAGCGTTTCCATCCATCACACACCCCCCTTCGCCTTGCGCTCTGAGCAGACTCCATGTTGGCCGAGCAGATGAGGTCTGGAGGCGGTTTGTTCATTTTCTGATATTTTTCCCTCTACATGCCTGTGTATTCCTCACCTACTGAGAGCCTCCAGAAAAAAACACGTGTGGACTGAAAGGATGAAAGTATTTATTTGTAGGCTACAAAAAAAACTTATTCAGTATGTTAATAAAGATCAAAAACCTTCTTATTGACTCCATTTTTTTGGCTTTTTCTGCAGGAAACAAATATTAACTCTCGTGGGAATTTTCTTCCTTCAGGTCATTAGTGGACAGAAACAGCTTCACTTTTTTCTTGTCTTAAAACTGTAGGTCAGCTTGTGGTGTGTAACTCAACCGGTCGAGCAGCCACCTCCACGTAGAGGCTACAGCTCCTCGGTGCACTGGCTCGAGTCCCGACCTGGGGCGGTTAGTAGCTTAGCTTAATGTCTCTGACCCCACTTTCCTGTCCATGTCCAAGTACTGTCAAATAAAGGCCACTAGAGCCCAAAAAAGTCAGTGTCAATCCTTATGAAACCTGTAGCTGGATGTCTCGGGTGGCAGAGCAGCCGTCTCCCATGCAGGAGACGGAGGAGAGAGAGTTCGATTCCCCCCAAGAGACAAATCTCAACACCTCCCAGTTGGGTCTTTTGGCTAGACCCCGACCACTGTAAGTCGCTTTGGATGAAAGCGTCTGCTAAATGACTGTAATGTACCAAATATGCATTTATTTAAATTATTTTAACACTTAAAAGGCTAATTTAATTACGTCACTGTTTTTCTTCAAAAATATACATAAAGTGAGTTACTTTCCATCTAAGAAATGTTAAGATCTGGGATTATTAGTATTTTACAAAAAAGATTTATTTTAGAGGACAAAGAAGTCCTCTCCCAAAAAGTGCCATAAAACAAAGATTGAGATTTTTCCACTTTTTTAAAATCTTTCCACTAAATATGTCATTAAATGCCAATTTATTAACATGTGAAAAAAAGAAAAATAATTTTCATAAAACACGTTTGTGAGTTGGAGGGAGTTTTCTTAGACTTAAATTTACTAAAAATTAATCATAAAACACTAACTTGGATCTTTCCTGAAAATCACCCAAACATGCATGAAGTTTCTTTTCATAAAAATTTGCATTGTATAATTAAACAGGCATTGAAAGGGTTAAAATAAACTGAATAGTTACATATTTGGTATTTTTAATTAGGACTGAAGTTGATGGGGCATTTTGAGAAGAAAAGTGGAAAACCGAGTCTGTAATGTTTTGTTTTGTGTCCACTAATGAAGGAAAAAAGTCTCTGATGGCCGGCGAGTTAAATCTACTAAAAATAACTACTCTAACAGTGATTGGTTTTACAGTGTCGGATTTAAAATTTACTGCCCTTTCAGGTCCTTAGAAGACTAAAAACAGTCTCCCAAAAAAGGACTATAAAAACTTTGATCAAGTCTTCAGTATATTTAACCATTTAATGCTGTATTTATTACTGATAAGTTTGAGACATTTTGCATCATTTTATGGTAAAAACTTTGCTTAAAACCCTGTAGTACACAATGATACGTCTTCTGCCCCCTGGTGGACACCTTTTACACTACAACATTTTTGACATCAAAAAATAAATATATAAAATTATTTTGGTTATTTTTAGGGCTGTCGAAAATAACGCGTTAACAGCAGTAACTAATTTATGTTATTAATTCCGTTAATATTTTAACCCTAATAATATTTTAATGCAATTAACGCATTTGCAGAATACGTCCATCATTTCTCCCTTATGGACCTATGGGTGCCGCCCCGGGAGGATGGTGGCGTTTTAACACCCGAACTTCTCGGGTTGCGAGGGCTCCACAGCCGCACTCTTCCCGCCTTTAATAAAAAGAAAAGACTTCCTGCGTTTACCTGGTTAGTGGCTCTCCGGACGTCTCTGTGCAGCCCAGCGTGGCTCCTCCCTCTCATATTCTTTTATGAATCATGGCGGCTGTCAGCGATCAGCTGATCAGCTTTTCTCTCTTGTTGTGTGTGTTTATGGATCAGCTGAGAAAGAGGAAGCTAGCGGTTCATGTTCACACCGTCACATATTTACCCCAAAGTCTTGTTGTTGGCAGGACCTTCTCTAACTGGGTAGCTGCTGGTGGTAGACTGGGTTTATATGCAGGGCCGCGTCTAGAAAAGTTCTGATGGGGGGCCAGGCAGGAGCTCTGACCAGGAAAAGGGGGGCATAGATGACACCTTTTTATAGGTCTAGATTTTATGAAATATTGAACTGATTATTACAACTGAACTAATCATCTAATTTGTAAAAAAAAAAAAAAAAAAAAATACAGTATAAAATACAGTAAAAATGATCAAATTTCAAGCATAGCTGCGAATGGTGATTAACCATGATTAATTAATTTGGGATTAATCTGGTTACATTTTTTATCTTTTGACAGCCCTAATTTTTTTTTTTTTTTTTACATTTTGTTAAAGGGCAAATAAAGATTTCAGAAAAAAATATTTGACTTTTCTCCCCATTTTTTCTTGAGCCGGGCTCTAAAGGGTTAAGATTGATCTTAAGAGAAAGAAATAATAGATATTTTTTTATTTGAACCAAACTGGCATTAAACGTGTTGAAATGATATCTTTGATAGTTTTAATAAGATTTGAGCAACAAACAGGGAAAAAGTATGAATCCAGTTTTTTAACAGTTTCTGGGGAGGAAAGCGTTCCTGGTATGTTGTTAATCTTAATGAAATAAAAAGAAACTGGAATTTCAAAGTTCTTTGAGGAGAAAAGCATCCTCCCAGACGGGGAAACGCATCCAGAACAGAGAGCAAGAACTGGCCTGAATGGAGGAGAAAGTCCTCGGCGACCTGCAGGGGTTCAGTTGGAAACTGATCTCCAGTCATGGGAAAAGTTTTGTGTTGTTGCAGCGCAGCCTCTGCAGCCAGCTGCTGACAACGAAAATCACCACAAAGATGTCACACAAGTCATAAATCTGTCATCCCGGAGACGGAGCTTAAATCTTAAACTGGAGGAATGAAGTGGCCCAACCTGCCTGACGGGCGGCAAATCTGCTTCTAGCACAGGATGATGGCTTCGTCAGGATCACAAGGTCAGCTGTTCCTGACGTCTGAAATGTGTTTGGAATCATTTCCACTAAATTTAATCAGATTTGTGGGGATTGATGGGAAGCGTCTCTGTCTCTGGAGGAGGAGGAGCAGCATCCAGACGGGTCCTTCCTCCCTGCTGCCTCAGATCATTTACAAACATGGAGTCCTGCAGGTTTACCCCCAGTTATAGAAGTAGATCTTCTGCCAGGCGGGGAGGTACTCCATCAGAGGACCTGAAACACACAGCAGCACCTCAGTTCTGATGCAGTTCAGTCAGTTACCAGCAGCTGATGCTATTTTCATTATTGTTTTAACTAAAATTCAACCCGGGGCAAACAAAAACGAGCAGCACTAGAGACATTTCCAGAGCACAAACACAGCATTTGCTGAACCAAACTAAAGAAACGTTTCAGATTTTCTTTTCTGTGAAAAGCTGAGCCGACTGTGAAGAAGTGGATCAAGTCCCTAAAGGCAACTCCTGCTGCAGGTTTTTTGGCAACCTAAGCGGTAGGAAGTCACGGAAAGCCTTTTACAAGCAGAGCATCTATACCTGGACTTAAATGTGAAATAGTTGGTTTAGCTCCAGCTGGCTGAAGCACCCGTCGCCATGCCAACACCACCCATCAGACCGCTCTGATGGTGCACAGGAGTTTCTTCTTCTTTTCTCATGACAAAAAGCTATAAAATGTTGGCAGTTTTATTTATTGTAAGTTACTCTTATTTGTGACCAAACAGGCGGTAAAAATGGCTCTTTTATTCATAAACGTTGTAGAACACAGCCTTTCCCAAACGGAGGGTCCCAAGATCGCTGAAAAATAAAGCCTACATGTAGGGCTGCAGAATAACCGTGTTAATTATTTACTGAATAAACTACTAAGTTATTACTCATGCCACATTAAAAATCTGAATTTGGTTTTATCTCGGTGACAGAAGCTGATCTTGGGCATGAAGGTGCCTTGTCACTAGGGCTGCAACTAATGACTATTCTGATGGTCGATTAGTCATCGACTATTAAAACGACTAGTCCACCAATCAGATTATGTATCTCATCGTTGTTAAATGGATCTTATTTCCCTTTCAGCTTTGAAATCTTGCATGAGGTTGTTCTGTAAGGCCGACGTTCCTCCTCTTTAAATGTTCGAGCGTTGCAGACGTACTTCGTGGTACACAAGGTCAGCTTTACAAACCTCACATGTATTTAATTTATTTTGTTTAACGTGAAGTTATTTCAGACTTTTGACGTCCTCTACAACCGTTTTATTCCCTAGTCGGCCGCCATATTTTTCCCCTGGACGACTTTAATGCACATGTGGAACATTTAGCAGAGATTAAAAAAAGAAGACAATGTCTCACTGTAGGTTTCTTTTTTTGTTTGTTTTGGGGGTTTTTTGCCGACAATAGTCGGTGGTTAAATTCATTGTCGACTATTTTTTTTGTTGACTATTAACAACGTTGACTAGTCGTTGCAGCCCTACTTTTCCCAGCTGTGAACCAGATCCAACAAAAAAGCACTTTATCCTCCTCATTGCTTTAGTTTCTGATCATTTTCAAGCCTTACATTTAGAATGATCAGGTCTCAGTCGTGGATGTAAAAGTTTGAGAAGCGCTGCTCGATCTGATTCGGGTTAGGTCTGGTCTCCATGTGGAACAGGTTTCTGTAGCCGCAGGTTAAAAGTAAAACATAGAACAGCTGGAGGACCCCGCTGTCTGAAACCAGTTCTACAGCAGACGTCCAGACTCCGTTCATGCCTGGTAAAAGTCCTGCCCTCCTTGTTGATCAGGTTTCAGTCCAGATCAGAGTTCAGACGGGTGTGTGTGTGTGTGTGTGTGTGTGTGTGTGTGGACACATAGTTTTAGTGGGGCTGAACAAAGACGGGCTCTGGGCCACGCTAATGACCACCTGACCTCACACACCTCTGGTTTTTCCCTCCCTTCTTTTTGTTTATGGAGCTTCAATATTCTGTCGTAGTGTTTGGACGAAGGATTTCATGGTTACTTAATTCCACAGTATGGCAGTATTGAATGCTACGATTAATTAAACTGCAAAGATTCCTCAGTATCCTCACTTTCCATAAAAGATCATGTCTGTACCATGACGCCGGAGTTTTTTTTTACCAAGAATTTGTAAAATCTGACGGATTTTCAGAACCAACAAGCGCACATTTTTCACAACACCCCTTTCTGACCACATACGTGCTGACCTGGTTTGGGAAGAGTTCAGTCCGCTAGCGCCATCCCTGATGAGAAAGACTTATTAGTCACTGTAGCGGGAGCAGGGCCCAGCGAGCCAACATGGCGGCATATTCGGCCAGTGTGATGTCACTGAGAACGGTCCATAGAAGGAAGCGTACTAATTCCAGATATGTGGTCCAGGTTCTTTTTTCCCACTGTTCCAGGTGATTTATGTGTCAAACAGCAGCTGGACGTCAGAGCAGCCAGATGTTTTCCTGCTTTCTAGAGAAATGCTCAAAAGCATGTTTATAACGTAGTTTCCAGAAAGAAGCCTCTCAAGTCCAGGTAGAGGTCCTGGTCCTGGTAGAGGTCCTGGTCCAGGTAGAGGTCCTGGTCCAGGTAGAGGCCCTGGTCCAGGTAGGGGTCCTGGTCCTGGTAGAGGTTCTGGTCCTGGTCGAGGTCCTGGTCCTGGCAGAGGTCCAGATAGAGGTCCTGGTCGCGCTAGACCATGGGCACCTTTACAAGCACAACCTTCTCAGCTTGCTTGACCAAGTCAAAGCAGTTTATTGAAGTGTTCCCCCTCTCACTTTCTCTTATCGGCAGGATTAACTCTATCAAAATGACTCAAAATACTCCCCAAACTCTTATACCTCTTCCAATGCCTCCCTACTCTTATCCCTAAATCATTCTTTAAAGCACTTGACTCTGCTCGGTTCTTATTTTTGGAACGGCAAATCTTCCAGGCTGCGTAGTGTTTCTCCAAAGACCGAAGCACGAGGGTGGCATGGCCCTCCCTAACTTCCAATATTACTATTGGGCTTCAAATATCTGCTGTGTACTACATTGGGTCCACTTCCACCTCGACCCGTTCCCCCCTGTTTGGGTGAGTTTCCAGTTTCTTACCTACAACAGTCATCTCTGAGTAGTCCCCCCCTCCACCCACCACATTTATTCTATTCTATTTTATTTTACGTTTTATTTACCTAATTTACTTAATAATTGTTAGTTGTTTTTTTTTTTTCTTTTTTTTTCTCTCTGTTATAATTTTTATTTTCCATTCGTCAGTGGGGTACTGTTGGGGGTCTGCTTCATAGTTGGCACTTGCTGTTCTCCTTGGGTTGTGGGTGGGGGAGTACATGGGAAGGGGTCTACTTTGCTATCCGTTATGTTTGACTGCTATGCCGTTCTTAACCTGGAATGCTACACCGATTCAAGGCAGAAAAAAATTAAAACGGTTACTGTCCAGGTGTTTGTCCATTTCATGTATGTTTGTGATTGCTTCTTTAAAAAAAACACTGAAAGAGGTCCTGGTCCTGGCAGAGGTCCAGGTAGAGTTTCTGGTCCTGGTAGAGGTCCAGGTAGAGGTTCTGGTCCTGGCAGAGGTCCAGGTAGAGGTTCTGGTCCTGGTAGAGGTTCTGGTCCTGGCAGAGGTCCAGGTAGAGGTTCTGGTCCTGGTAGAGGTTCTGGACCTGGTAGAGGTCCATGTAGAGGTTCTGGTCCTGGCAGAGGTCCAGGTAGAGGTTCTGGTCCTGGTAGAGGTCCAGGTAGAGGTTCTGGTCCTGGTAGAGGTTCTGGTCCTGGCAGAGGTCCAGGTAGAGGTTCTGGACCTGGTAGAGGTCCAGGTAGAGGTTCTGGTCCTGGCAGAGGTCCAGGTAGAGGTTCTGGTCCTGGTAGAGGTCCAGGTAGAGGTTCTGGGCCTGGTAGAGGTTCTGTACCTGGTAGAGGTCCTGCAGCTTTTCAGCTGTTTCCCTGAGTTAATATGTAGGATTTATTTATTCTAACTTTACTTTGTTTCTATATTATTTTGTTATGTTGGCATCAAAAGATAATAAATTAATCACCTATAACGAGTGTTCATGTGATTCTTTATAGTGCTGGAAATAAAATAATGTAAAATAATCCTGTTGTGTAATGTTGTGTTGTGTTGTGTAATGTTGTGTTGTGTTTTGTTGTGTAATGTTGTGTTGTGTTGTGTAATGTTGTGTAATTTTGTGTTCTGTTGTGTAATGTTGTGTTCTCTTGTGTAATGTTGTGTTATGTTGTGTTATGTTGTGTAATGTTGTGTTATGTTGTGTTATGTTGTGTTGTGTAATGTTGTGTTATGTTGTGTTGTGTTATGTTGTGTTGTGGTATGTTATGTTGTGTTGTGTAATGTTGTGTTATGTTGTGTAATGTTGTGTAATGTTGTGTTATGTTGTGTAATGTTGTTTTATGTTGTGTTATGTTGTGTAATGTTGTGTAATGTTGTGTTGTGTTGTGTTGTGTTTTGTTGTGTTGTGTAATGTTTTGTTGTGTTGTGTTGTGTTGTGTAATGTTGTGTTGTGTTTTGTTGTGTTGTGTAATGTTTTGTTGTGTTGTGTTGTGTAATGTTGTGTTGTGTAATGTTGTGTTGTGTTCTGTTGTGTAATGTTGTGTTATGTTATGTTGTGTTGTGTTCTGTTGTATTGTGTTATGTTATTTTGTGTTGTGTTATGTTATGTTGTGTTGTGTAATGTTGTGTTATGTTGTGTAATGTTGTGTTGTGTTGTGTTATGTTGTGTAATGTTGTGTTGTGTAATGTTGTGTTATGTTGTGTAATGTTGTGTTATGTTGTGTAATGTTGTGTAATGCTGTGTTATGTTGTGTAATGTTGTGTTGTGTTGTGTAATGTTGTGTAATTTTGTGTTCTGTTGTGTAATGTTGTGTTCTGTTGTGTAATGTTGTGTTATGTTGTGTTATGTTGTGTAATGTTGTGTTATGTTGTGTTATGTTGTGTTGTGTAATGTTGTGTTGTGTTATGTTGTGTTGTGTAATGTTGTGTTATGTTGTGTAATGTTGTGTAATGTTGTGTTATGTTGTGTAATGTTGTTTTATGTTGTGTTATGTTGTGTAATGTTGTGTAATGTTGTGTTATGTTGTGTTATGTTGTGTTGTTGTGTTATGTTGTGTTGTGTTATGTTGTGTTGTGTAATGTTGTGTTTTGTTGTGTTGTGTTGTGTTATGTTGTGTTGTGTAATGCTGTGTTATGTTGTGTAATGTTGTGTTATGTTGTGTTATGTTGTGTAATGTTGTGTTGTGTTGTGTAATGTTGTGTTGTGTAATGTTGTGTTGTGTTGTGTAATGTTATGTTGTGTTTTGTTGTGTAATGTTGTGTTGTGTTGTGTTGTGTAATGTTGTGTTGTGTAATGTTGTGCCGTGTAATGTTGTGCCGTGTAATGTTGTGTTGTGTAATGTTTTGTTGTGTTGTGTAATGTTTTGTTGTGTTGTGTAATGTTGTTTTATGTTGTGTTATGTTGTGTAATGTTGTGTAATGTTGTGTTATGTTGTGTTATGTTGTGTTGTTGTGTTATGTTGTGTTGTGTAATGTTGTGTTTTGTTGTGTTGTGTTGTGTTATGTTGTGTTGTGTAATGCTGTGTTATGTTGTGTAATGTTGTGTAATGTTGTGTAATGTTGTGTTATGTTGTGTTATGTTGTGTTATGTTGTGTTGTTGTGTTATGTTGTGTTGTGTAATGTTGTGTTGTGTTGTGTTGTGTTGTGTTATGTTGTGTTGTGTAATGCTGTGTTATGTTGTGTAATGTTGTGTAATGTTGTGTAATGTTGTGTAATGTTGTGTAATGTTGTGTAATGTTGTGTTGTGTTGTGTAATGTTGTGTTGTGTAATGTTGTGTTGTGTAATGTTGTGTTGTGTTGTGTAATGTTATGTTGTGTTTTGTTGTGTAATGTTGTGTTGTGTTGTGTTGTGTAATGTTGTGTTGTGTAATGTTGTGCCGTGTAATGTTGTGCTGTGTAATGTTGTGTTGTGTAATGTTTTGTTGTGTTGTGTAATGTTTTGTTGTGTTGTGTAATGTTGTGTTGTGTTTTGTTGTGTTGTGTTTTGTTGTGTAATGTTTTGTTGTGTTGTGTTGTGTTGTGTAATGTTGTGTTGTGTTGTGTAATGTTGTGTTGTGTTTTGTTGTGTTGTGTAATGTTGTGTTGTGTTGTGTAATGTTGTGTTGTGTTGTGTAATGTTGTGTTGTGTTGTGTAATGTTGTGTTGTGTTGTGTTGTGTAATGTTGTGTTGTGTTGTGTTGTGTTATGTTATTTTGTGTTGTGTAATGTTGTGTTATGTTGTGTAATGTTGTGTTGTGTTGTGTTATGTTGTGTAATGTTGTGTTGTGTAATGTTGTGTTATGTTGTGTAATGTTGTGTAATGCTGTGTTATGTTGTGTAATGTTGTGTTGTGTTGTGTTCTGTTGTGTAATGTTGTGTTCTGTTGTGTTATGTTGTGTAATGTTGTGTAATGTTGTGTTATGTTGTGTTGTGTAATGTTGTGTTATGTTGTGTTGTGTTATGTTGTGTTGTGGTATGTTATGTTGTGTTGTGTAATGTTGTGTTATGTTGTGTAATGTTGTGTAATGTTGTGTTATGTTGTGTAATGTTGTGTTATGTTGTGTTATGTTGTGTAATGTTGTGTAATGTTGTGTTATGTTGTGTAATGTTGTGTAATGTTGTGTTATGTTGTGTTATGTTGTGTTATGTTGTGTTATGTTGTGTTGTGTAATGTTGTGTTATGTTGTGTTATGTTGTGTAATGTTGTGTTATGTTGTGTTGTGTAATGTTGTGTTATGTTGTGTTGTGTTATGTTGTGTTGTGGTATGTTATGTTGTGTTGTGTAATGTTGTGTTATGTTGTGTAATGTTGTGTAATGTTGTGTTATGTTGTGTAATGTTGTTTTATGTTGTGTTATGTTGTGTAATGTTGTGTAATGTTGTGTTTTGTTGTGTTGTGTAATGTTTTGTTGTGTTGTGTTGTGTTGTGTAATGTTGTGTTGTGTTTTGTTGTGTTGTGTAATGTTTTGTTGTGTTGTGTTGTGTAATGTTGTGTTGTGTAATGTTGTGTTGTGTTCTGTTGTGTAATGTTGTGTTATGTTATGTTGTGTTGTGTTCTGTTGTATTGTGTTATGTTATTTTGTGTTGTGTTATGTTATGTTGTGTTGTGTAATGTTGTGTTATGTTGTGTAATGTTGTGCTGTGTTGTGTAATGTTGTGTAATTTTGTGTTCTGTTGTGTAATGTTGTGTTCTCTTGTGTAATGTTGTGTTATGTTGTGTTATGTTGTGTTATGTTGTGTTGTGTAATGTTGTGTTATGTTGTGTTGTGTTATGTTGTGTTGTGGTATGTTATGTTGTGTTGTGTAATGTTGTGTTATGTTGTGTAATGTTGTGTAATGTTGTGTTATGTTGTTTTATGTTGTGTTATGTTGTGTAATGTTGTGTAATGTTGTGTTGTGTTGTGTTTTGTTGTGTTGTGTAATGTTTTGTTGTGTTGTGTTGTTGTGTAATGTTGTGTTGTGTTTTGTTGTGTTGTGTTGTGTAATGTTGTGTTGTGTTGTGTAATGTTGTGTTGTGTTCTGTTGTGTAATGTTGTGTTATGTTATGTTGTGTTGTGTTCTGTTGTATTGTGTTATGTTATTTTGTGTTGTGTTATGTTATGTTGTGTTGTGTAATGTTGTGTTATGTTGTGTAATGTTGTGTTATGTTGTGTAATGTTGTGTTGTGTAATGTTGTGTTATGTTGTGTAATGTTGTGTTATGTTGTGTAATGTTGTGTTGTGTTGTGTAATGTTGTGTTGTGTAATGTTGTGTTGTGTTGTGTAATGTTATGTTGTGTTTTGTTGTGTAATGTTGTGTTGTGTTGTGTTGTGTAATGTTGTGTTGTGTAATGTTGTGCCATGTAATGTTGTGTTGTGTAATGTTTTGTTGTGTTGTGTAATGTTGTGTTGTGTTTTGTTGTGTTGTGTTTTGTTGTGTTGTGTAATGTTTTGTTGTGTTGTGTTGTGTTGTGTAATGTTGTGTTGTGTTGTGTAATGTTGTGTTGTGTTTTGTTGTGTTGTGTAATGTTTTGTTGTGTTGTGTTATGTTGTGTAATGTTGTGTTGTGTAATGTTGTGTTATGTTGTGTAATGTTGTTTTATGTTGTGTAATGTTGTGTAATGCTGTGTTATGTTGTGTAATGTTGTGTTGTGTTGTGTTCTGTTGTGTAATGTTGTGTTCTGTTGTGTTATGTTGTGTTATGTTGTGTTATGTTGTGTAATGTTGTGTTATGTTGTGTTGTGGTATGTTATGTTGTGTTGTGTAATGTTGTGTAATGTTGTGTAATGTTGTGTTATGTTGTGTTATGTTGTGTAATGTTGTTTTATGTTGTGTTATGTTGTGTAATGTTGTGTAATGTTGTGTTATGTTGTGTAATGTTGTGTAATGTTGTGTTATGTTGTGTTATGTTGTGTTATGTTGTGTTGTGTAATGTTGTGTTATGTTGTGTTGTGTTGTGTTATGTTGTGTTGTGGTATGTTGTGTAATGCTGTGTTATGTTGTGTAATGTTGTGTAATGTTGTGTTATGTTGTGTAATGCTGTGTAATGCTGTGTAATGCTGTGTAATGTTGTGTAATGTTGTGTAATGTTTTGTTGTGTAATGTTGTGTTATGTTGTGTAATGTTGTGTAATGCTGTGTAATGTTGTGTTATGTTGTGTTATGTTGTGTTCTGTTGTGTAATGTTGTGTTATGTTGTGTTTTGTTGTGTAATGTTGTGTTATGTTGTGTAATGTTGTGTTATGTTGTGTTGTGTAATGTTGTGTTATGTTGTGTTGTGTTGTGTTATGTTGTGTTGTGGTATGTTGTGTTGTGTTGTGTAATGTTGTGTTATGTTGTGTAATGCTGTGTTATGTTGTGTAATGTTGTATAATGTTGTGTTATGTTGTGTAATGTTGTGTTATGTTGTGTTATGTTGTGTTATGTTGTGTTATGTTGTGTAATGTAATGTTGTGTTATGTTGTGTTGTGGTATGTTGTGTTGTGTAATGTTGTGTAATGTTGTGTTGTGTTGTGTTGTGTTGTGTAATGTTGTGTTGTGGTATGTTGTGTAATGCTGTGTTATGTTGTGTTATGTTGTGTAATCTTGTGTAATGTTGTTTTATGTTGTGTAATGTTGTGTTATGTTGTGTAATGTTGTGTAATGTTGTGTTATGTTGTGTTATGTTGTGTTGTGTAATGTTGTGTTATGTTGTGTTGTGTTGTGTTATGTTGTGTTGTGGTATGTTGTGTTGTGTTGTGTAATGTTGTGTTATGTTGTGTAATGTTGTGTAATGTTGTGTAATGTTGTGTAATGTTGTGTTATGTTGTGTAATGTTGTGTAATGTTGTGTTATGTTGTGTAATGTTGTGTTATGTTTTGTTATGTTGTGTAATGTTGTGTAATGTTGTGTTATGTTGTGTTGTGGTATGTTGTGTTGTGTTGTGTAATGTTGTGTAATGTTGTGTTATGTTGTGTTGTGGTATGTTATGTTGTGTTGTGTAATGCTGTGTTATGTTGTGTAATGTTGTGTAATGTTGTGTTATGTTGTGTAATGTTGTGTAATGTTGTGTTATGTTGTGTAATGTTGTGTAATGTTGTGTAATGTTGTGTAATGTTGTGTAATGTTGTGTTATGTTGTGTTGTGGTATGTTATGTTGTGTTATGTTGTGTAATGTTGTGTAATGTTGTGTTATGTTGTGTAATGTTGTGTTATGTTGTGTAATGTTGTGTAATGTAATGTTGTGTTATGTTGTGTTGTGGTATGTTGTGTTGTGTTATGTAATGTTGTGTTATGTTGTACTGTGTTATGTTATGTTGTGTTGTGTAATGTTGTGTTCTGTTGTGTTGTGTTATGTTATGTTGTGTTGTGTTGTGTTATGTTGTGTAATGTTGTATTGTGTTATGTTATGTTGTGTTGTGTAATGTTGTGTTATGTTATGTTGTGTTGTGTTATGTTATGTTGTGTTGTGTAATGTTGTGTTATGTTGTGTAATGTTATGTTATGTTGTGTAATGTTGTGTTGTGTTATGTTGTGTTGTGTTGTGTTGTGTAATGTTGTGTAATGTTGTGTTATGTTGTGTTATGTTGTGTTGTGGTATGTTATGTTGTGTTGTGTAATGTTGTGGTATGTTGTGGTATGTTATGTTGTGTTGTGTAATGTTGTGTTATGTTGTGTAATGTTGTGTTATGTTGTGTTGTGTAATGTTGTGTTGTGTGATGTTGTGTTGTGTTATGTTGTGTTGTGTTGTGTAATGTTGTGTTGTGTTATGTTGTGTAATGTTGTGTTGTGTTGTGTAATGTTGTGTAATGTTGTGTTGTGTTATGTTGTGTAATATTGTCTTGTGTTGTGTAATGTTGTGTAATGTTGTGTTATGTTGTGTAATGTTGTGTTGTGTAATATTGTGTAATGTTGTGTAATGTGTTGTGTAATGTTGTGTTGTGTTATGTTGTGTAATATTGTCTTGTGTTGTGTAATGTTGTGTAATGTTGTGTTATGTTGTGTAATGTTATGTTGTGTAATATTGTGTAATGTTGTGTTATGTTGTGTAATGTTGTGTTGTGTAATGTTGTGTTGTGTTGAACTAGGTTTAAATGTCCTGAATTACCTTCAAACTTACAAAGTAAAGTTAAATAAAATACAATAAAACTACATAAAACAAATCAACATAAAATAAAGTTAAATAAAAAAACTAAATTAAATAAAAATGTAAAAAATAAAGTAAAATAAGACCAAATAAAATAAATAAAATTCTTACAATCTGATACAACAGATATGGAGTGAGTTTGTGAAGAAGAGTAGGAAATATTTCAAAGCTAAGACGTTCAGTCCTGATAGACTCCAACACTTTGGGATTAAATCCAAATTTAATTAAATTTGAGGGTGTCCAAACTTAAGCAACCAGTGTATTGTATGTTTTTAATTTTTCTCCATTTTAAAACCTTTATTTCTGAATAAAGTTAATAAGAATAAAGCTAGCATACAGGTTAAAGATTAAAGTCTAAATGTTGAGAATAACCTCAACCTTTAAAAGATATAAATAAATCAGAGATTAGATTAAACCAGAAAGATACGATGAGGATTTCTACTAATTTTACCCCAGAGCAGCAAGAAAAATGATCCTCATCAGATAAAGGCCGTACGGTCGCAGGTATTAGCACGTTAAAGGTCCAGTGAGTAAATTTACTGCCATCTAGTGGTTAAGACGGTTATTGCACAGTTGTGAAAGGATGGTGGCCATCAGTGGCCAAACTTCTTCCAGGCATAAAGATGTTTTTATGTGTGAGTGGTCTAATGGTCTCAGGTGCAGCGATGACTGCACTACAGGTGTACTGTCTTCTTCTATGGTGCTTTTAAGGCGCTACGTATCAGCGGTTCAACCTCCAAACACTGCAGTACTTACGCGCCACAAGTCCGACTCCTGGAATGTGATCAGCCAGAAGTCTGAGGAGGAAGAGGATCTTCTCCCTGTGGATGAAGCAGCAGAGTGGTCAGGAGGAGCCGAGCTGAGGCTGTTTTTACCGGAAACACGGCTCATACATGTTTAGTTCTGCAGCGCCGTCCTCTGACACGCTCTTCTGGGATACTCCTATTGTTGCTGAATCAGGGAATAACTGATGAACAGACTCCAGTTACTATGGCGATCATCGTTTGTTTGGACTCAGAATTTTCTCTCCATGTGAGCGGGTGAAGCAGGAACTTTCCACCAGTTTGAATCACCATGGCAACCAAGCTGGAAATTCTCATGGGGTTTGTTCCTGAGGACTTTTAAAGATTTATAGCTTTACATTTCTTTCTATTTATTAAAAATCATGACTGGGCTGGAAGGACTTCGGGTCCATCTGATCACATCTTATCAAACAAATTCAGCTAAAATCCTTCAACATGAACATTTTAAAACTTTTACTGGAGATCATTTAAACCAGCTGATGCCAGAAAGTCACCAGCAACAATTCATTTGATAAAATACCCACTCATACATCATCTGATCTGTTTATGCTTTACGTCAGTGGTATTGATCAGATTACATTCAGTCCAGCTTTCTCTTTGTCACTGAATAAGAAGAACAAGAAAAACTCACTCTGAGTATCTGTCATAGAAAGGTGAACGCAGCAGGTAGTACAACAGAAGGAAGGCCCTCCTCCTCATCTCAGCTCGCTCCCATCGGTTCTGAAATTTGGCTTCATGGAGGACGGCGAAGCTGCAAAAAGACAGCAAATATAAATGTTCTGGTCTGAGACAGAGGTTGAACTTTCTAGACACAATTCCAAAAGAAAAACCACTTTGCATCCCCACAGTGAAGCACGGTGGTGGCAGTGTCAGGCTAAGGGGTTGCTTCTCTTCAGTTGGAACTGGGCTTTAATCAAGGTTGAGGGAATCATAACCAGATCCAAAACCTTCACGTCCTCTAGAAAGCTGAAGCTGAGGAGGGATTTCACTTTTCAGCCAGAGAACATCTTCACCAGAAGAAAGTAAAGGTTCTGGAAAGGCCACAAGGTACAGTCCAGAACCTAAATCCAACAGAACAGAGCTTTCCGCACGAGACTATTAATGATGGAAAAACAAAAATAGTGAAATCAATTGCTCTGTTAGATAAAATAAAGGACTCATTGAAAAATAAAGCTCCAGATCTCTTTGTTCCATATATGACTTGTTAAGTTTTAAGCTAATTTATGAAGCTCATAGTAAGTTTGCCATCAATAGCAAAAAAAGATTTTAAAAAGACAAATTTTTAAAGCCATTATAATTTAAAATGACGTGAGATAATCACAAAACCAAGACTCAGAACCAAGGATGCGTTTCTGTGTCTGGAAAGCTGCAGCTGCTTTTAGCTCAGTCTAACTATGTGTTTGGTTTAATTCATTGTTTGTGCGAGACGGCAGATTCCACGAGATTTTTGTTGTTTCAGATCTATGACTGTTTTGTTTTGATTAGTAAAGCATGAAATAAATTTATAAATAAAACACAACAAAAATAAAATATTTTATGAATAAAAATAAACTGAAACAAAACTAAGTCAAATAAAATAAAATAAAATACAAGAAAGTAAAGTCAAATAAAGTTAAATAAAACAATGAAATAAAATTTTACTAATTTAAACAAAAATAAAATAAAATAAAGTTCCATCCTGACAGACTCCAGCACTTCTGGATTAAATCACACTTTTAGTTTATGTTCGTATGTATTCATACATTCTTAACAGATCTGGGTGTTTTTCAGTTGAATGGTAGGACAGAGCTCATTGTTTAGCCTCGCAAACACATTTTAAATCCGCTGTAAATGAAACGAAAGTTGGCTTTCATTGTCTGATCTTTGCTTTGTTCACATTTCAACTCTGACAGACATCTGAAAAGGAAAACGGGAGGAGAGGAGACGCAGCACAGCCCAGGTTCAGCCTCAGCCTCGGGTAAATATTTCATTTAAACAAAGACCAAGTCACAAACATCTGAGCTGAGAACAGACAGTCTGCAGACGTAGTGTAATGGAAATGCAAATACTTTACATCAAACCACACCCGAAAACCCAACCTCTCTGCAGGACAAGTGTTCAGACTTTTTACCGTCTCTTCGCATCTGTTGCATGAGATCCAAAAGCAGACCAAGACTTCTCAGAACTCTGCTGACCTCTGTGGTTAAACAGTGGTGAGGAAAACAGACATTAAATGAGGGTTTGAAACGGTTTCTAAAGCTGTAAGTGGAACAAAAACACCGGTCAGAGCCGTGAGACAGATGAAAGAAGCCAAGTATGCAGCAGAGGCTAGAAACAGCTCACATCAGTCCTGGATATCACAATCAGAAAGCACTAATAGGTGTGAACACGCCATCATTACAGATGGTGAGGGAGAAATCCTAAATTCCTCCATTTGAGCTCAAATCCAAAACAAATCATGTAGAGAAAAATAAGGTCAGAAAGTTTCTGCAACAGCTCCTTTTTATCCTGCAGAGAATCTCAGAGCTGCAGAAATCTGCACTTCCATACAGATCAGTGCATTAACACAAACAACATCATATCAAGCTGCCACAGAAGTATAAATCCTCCTAAAGGAGGCTTAAAACAACAGATCCACTTCATTTAGTCAGAATTCTGCAGGTTTCATCCAAAAGGTCTACCACAGAATTTAATGATCCATGGGTTGATTTGTTTAAACGTAGGAATACGTAAAGTAATCCTAGGGATGAGTAAAGTAATCCTAGGGATGAGTAAAGTAATTCTAGGGAAGAGTAAAGTAATCCTATGAATGAGTAAAGTAATTCTAGGAATGAGTAAAGTAATCCTAGGGATGAGTAAAGTAATTCTAGGGACAAGTAAAGTAATCCTATGAATGAGTAAAGTAATTCTAGGAATGAGTAAAGTAATCCTAGGGATGAGTAAAGTAATTCTAGGGACAAGTAAAGTAATCCTATGAATGAGTAAAGTAATTCTAGGAATGAGTAAAGTAATCCTAGGAATGAGTAAAGTGGTCCTAGGAATAAGTAAAGTAGTCCTAGGAATGAGTAAAGTAATCCTAGGAATAAGTAAAGTAATCGTAGGGATGAGTAAAGTAATCCTAGGGATGAGTAAAGTAATCCTATGAATGAGTAAAGTAATCCTAGGGATGAGTAAAGTAATTCTAGGGACAAGTAAAGTAATCCTAGGAATGAGTAAAGTAATCCTAGGGATGAGTAAAGTAATCCTAGGAATGAGTAAAGTAATCCTAGGAATGAGTAAAGTAATCCTAGGAATAAGTAGAGTAATCCTAGGGATGAGTAAAGTAATCCTAGGAATAAGGAAAGTAATCCTAGGAATGAGTAAAGTAATCCTAGGAATGAGTAAAGTAATACTAGGGATGAGTAAAGTAATCCTAGGAATGAGTAAAGTAATTCTGGGAATGAGTAAAGTAAGCCTAGGAATGAGTAAAGTAATCCTAGGAATGAGTAAAGTAATACTAGGGATGAGTAAAGTAATCGTAGGGATGAGTAAAGTAATCGTAGGGATGAGTAAAGTAATCCTAGGAATGAGTAAAGTAATTCTGGGAATGAGTAAATTAATCCCAGGAATGAGTAAAGTAATCCTAGGGATGAGTAAAGTAATCCTAGGAATGAGTAAAGTAATCCTGGGAATGAGTAAAGTAATCGTAGGAATGAGTAAAGTAATCCTAGGGATGAGTAAAGTAATCCTAGGAATGAGTAAAGTAATCCTAGGAATGAGTAAAGTAATCCTAGGAATGAGTAAAGTAGTCCTAGGGATGAGTAAAGTTATCCTAGGAATAAGTAAAGTAATCCTAGGAATGAGTAAAGTAATCCTAGGAATGAGTAAAGTAGTCCTAGGGATGAGTAAAGTGGTACTAGGAATAAGTAAAGTAATCCTAGGAATGAGTAAAGTAATCCTAGGGATGAGTAAAGTAATCCTAGGGATGAGTAAAGTAATCCTAGGACTACTCATGGTTTTCTTACATTCCAATAGAACTGTTTGGGGTCTGAACTGTTTGGTTTGGATGCTGGTGCTTGGTAGAGTTATTTACCTGAGTTTCTCCCGTCATGTACTATGCTACATGTAAGCATCTGCTGGACTGTACGTATTTCATGCATGAGGGTGAGCTGGGGGTTTCTTTAACACAGAGCTTACCAGCTGCATAATCCATATTACCAGTTCAGATTTGCTGTTTTATGCTCTGGTATCTACTGTTTCAGGGCTCATTTGGTTGGTCTAACATTTGCAAACCCACAGGGACGTGAAAACGTGGTGATCCACAGTTTATATTTAATTTAACTGGAGTTTTTTTCCCATGATGAGGATGACAGAAAGGTTTAGTATTTGTTGTGTTACTGCAACAAGGGCCTGACGCTCTTAGAAACTGTTTTTTGGACATGACACCATCTTTGACTGCAGGTCATGAAAAAGATCCTTAAAAGCTTGTAATTTTGCAAACTGGGTTTATCGTTCCACTAAGGATTTCCAAGTTCATCTTTTCTTCTTCTTTTTTCTTTTTGCTGTTGTTCTTAAATGATGTATAATTTCTTCTAAACATTTACAAGCACAGCAATGGTGGAGTGTGTTCACCTCGACATTTCCAGGAGTCCAGAGATGAGCCACGGCTTCCAGGACTGCTTCCCGCAGAGTCCAAGACAGAGTACTGCAGTCAGGAGGGAGTCGGGAGTCAAAGAAAACTCATGTTAAAAGTCTCCTGTGGCTCAAACTACAACACACACAGAAGGAAACAAACAAATCTGGTGGCCACTGCCCTCCTTCCTGTGTCACATCTCAGGTGTTTTCTGGGTGTTTTGAGCTGAAGAATGATGAAGATCTGACAGAACATCGTCACTGAAGCAGGAAAAGCTCAGATTCTTCCAACCGAGTACAGAAAGTTAATATTTACTCTGTCTTCACAGTCACATGCAGCTTCCGCTGCAACAGCACCATCTAGAGTTCACTTCAGGTAATGCATAACACACATTTTATCTTCAAAACCAGGGGTGCCAAACCTACGGTCTGGGGGCCAAAATTGGTCCGCCAGAGGGCTCAGTCTGGCCTGCGGGGAAAATTAGGTAAATATGAAAATGACATAGAGGACAGAAGATTACAGTAGAACTGTAATATTGTAATAAAAGTAACTGTAATCTCTGATGTGGCCACATGAGGTTTAAATTTGTTTAAACATAAAACATTTCCAAGGCAAGAGGAGAATATCTTCCATCTTTCTGACTTCATAGATGTGACTTCAGTTTATACGATGAGGTGAGTCAGTTCAGGTGCTCACGATTACTACACACATGTGGAAATGTACACGTATGTAGATTTAAAATAACTTCTAGATCTGGAAAAGTTGCTCTGCTCTGATCATCATGTGAAATACTGGATTTTTCTCCTCCCGATACATGGAATTAAACATGCTGTGATTTTATTGATCCATGTTGTAATGTATAAATAAATATGTAAAATAAATAAAATATGCAAGTAAAAGATAAAATAAATAAAAATACATAATAGATGAAAATAAAATGTGGAACTGACACAAAATTTTGTGTAAATTGCTCTTTTGTTTCTCAAATAATTTCAGGTTGTGATAAGCTTCTAACGGGGTGATTCATTAGAGATAAACATATTGATTAGGCACTTATTCTTCTTTGCACTATAAGAAAGAAAAATTTTGCATTATGCTGTTATTTTACTGGTCGGACCCCTTTAAGAACAAACTGTGCTGGATGTGACCCTGAACTCAAATGAGTTTGACACCCCTGCTCTAAACCCTCATCTCCTCCTCTTCCTCATCTTTATCTTCTCCTTCATCTGAACTAAAACAAACTGTTTTGTACCAGGTTACAATTATCCAACAGATCGGCAAACATGAGGAAACCACCACAGACGTTCAGCCAGCAGAAAGATGGAGAAATGACCCCCCCCCCCCCCCCCCCCCCAAAAAAAAAAAAACATCCTCAAAACAAAAACAGGATCCAGAATCTAGAAATCTGCATGGACGATGTGACGCTGGGGAAGGATACGGTGCACGAGCGGCCGTCCAATGAACGCGGACTCTGCGATGGTCTCCTGAAGGCCCAGAGATGTTGGTTTGCTGTTGAGCTTCTCCTTCAAGCTGCTCCGCTTCTTCCTCTGGGGGGATGCTCCCCACAGCCGGGACTGCAGGGATGGAGCTGGAGACACATGCTGACTTCAGTTATTAAACATAAGCACTAGCAGGGAAATAATTGTGCTATTGTGTCCCAGTATAACCAAAGCAGAAGTCTGACAGGATCTTTTTTTGGGAAGCAGAATCTGACCAGAAGTCACTGTTTTCTCACGAATTAGATAATTTTGGTGAGATAACACCAGATCACTGAAGATAACTTCTCACCTGTCCCAGGTGTTCTTTCTAAGTTCTACAAGCGATAAAGTCAGACCATGTGAACCTTTTAAGGACATTCAGTTTTATCTCACCGCTTCCCAGAGGCCTGATGACTCGTCCTGACCTCTGACCCACAAAGCAGGACTCTTCTTGCTCCTCGCTGTTAGCATCACCTGTGTATGAGACAAAGGTGGGAAGATAGAAGGAGAAAAAGAGCATAAAGCTGAAAAAAGCATCACTTGTGGAGGATTTGAGTGGCAGCAGCACTGGAGTTTCAGCTACATGAAGCAGCAGGAACGTTCATGTGAGGCGCTGATGTGATCCGTATGAACCCTCCAGTTCAGAACCAAGAGGAGTCCATGGTCCACTCAATGACCGCAAGGAGTCCAGATCATCATCCTTCCACCACCGTGCTGGACAGCTGGTTTGGGTTTTTTGTGTATTCTGTCAAAACATCTCCACTTTGGTCTGGTCTGTCCAAAGGACATTGGGCCTCATTCACTAGTATCTTCTTATGAATCTTCCTAAATTTGTTCTTAGCTCTTATCATTTTTTTAAATTCCATCTGATTCACAAACGCGTTCACATCTTTCCTTTTGAAAGAATTACACCCAAAAGTTGTCCATAAAAAGCCATGATGTCGGGGCCGTGTGCAGACACAGACGGAGGCAAGACAGACGAGGAAAAATATCAGAGTCCCAAAAGAATGAATGAAAACAAACCTTTAAAGGTCCCATATTATACACTTTATTCCCAATCTGAGACCATTCATTAATATCTAAATGAAATATTTCCGCCATGGTATGGACAAATCGACCCTCAGTTTGAGTGCAGCGGCTTCTCTTCACCTCCCTCTTTTTAGCAGCTTCAGAAATGTGCCGTTTATGGTGGGCGGAACCCTGGTGGAGCAGCTCAGCTGTTGGCTCCGCCCATCGCATCGCCCGTCATGAGGTGATTGACAGGTTAATATATTTTCAAGCTATCAGACTAATAAGGCCGAAACGATAAAATAACTGCCAGCTCTTACCTCTCCAGCTGTGTCACGGACAGTTGGTATTGAACCTGGCTTCAGCTTCAAACGGTTGGCGAAGCCTGCTTTCCATGCCCCCATGTTGTGGAAACAGTCCTCTTTGAAATGCTGGCCACAGACATGCAAAACCTTTGGAAGTTTTCCGGGTACATTTCCTCCAAAAATAAAATTAATCCACTCAGTCCTCGTGGGTTCAGTGGATGGAAGTAAAAAAACGTTTTCGTGTTCATTTATGCAGCCACAAACAGAACAGTGCTTCTGTCGCTTAGCCATGTCCGCTAACGAGGGTTGCCGAAGAGGGAAAAACACTGGGCGCTAGGTGATTTTTAGAGGGCGGGCTTTGAGAGCCGGTAGACGGGTCCATCGCTCTGTGGGGAGTGGTTATTGTCCCTTATGATGTCATAACGTACACGCTTTCAAACAAGCTCATTTCAGCGCTTACTTCCCTAGAGGTGGAGCAGGGGGGAGAGAGAGCGCCTGAAAGAGTTTCACACTTACGGGTCTCCTACACATGCGGGGGGACCAGTATGACTGTTCCAAAACCATTAAAAAGTGAATTTTGCATAATATGGGACCTTTAAAATAAAGATATTCACTGAAACTTGACCGTCCTCACTTTGAAGTGATAAGTTGGTTATACATCATCACACGGTGAGATTCAGATCATATGAAAGCAGTTTCAGCTATAAAGGGTCATTAATTCCCCCTGAACTTGGACTGGTCTGGTCCTATGAATGCATCAGGACCAACATCCTCATGGATTCAAGGCTGGAAGAAACTGTACAATAAAGTGTTGATGGTAGAACAGACGAGAATCAGACTATTTTCTTAACAAGGTCAAGGAAATCTGGAAGGACTTGTGCTGTTCATGGCTGCTGGAACAGCAGTGGAAAACTTTAATTGTGATAAAAAAAGTGAATGTGATGATCACGGACATTTACTCCATGAAGATTTCAGCTGTCTGGGTGACACTGAAGGGGGTGTTGGTTGTTTGTATCGGGGTGGAACATTACCCAATCAGAGCACAGAGGAGAAACAACACTGTCATGCAGCGGAAACACAGGATTTTATTCCCAACAACAAAAGCAAGGTAAATTTTGGTGACCAGTCATGAATCCGATGCTAAATTCTACGTTTCCATGTTGCTGTCCAGCTTAACGTGACACAACGGGTAACGTTTGTTATGCTAATAATGCTAACGCAACGGGTAACATTTTGTTATGCTAGTTAATGCTAAGTTAACGGGTAATGTTTGTCATGCTAGTTAATGCTAAGTTAACGGGTAACATTTTGTCATGCTAGTTAATGCTAAGTTAACGGGTAACATTTGTTATGCTAGTTAATGCTAAGTTAACGGGTAATGTTTGTCATGCTAGTTAATGCTAAGTTAACGGGTAACATTTGTCATGCTAGTTAATGCCAAGTTAACGTGTAACATTTGTTAATGCTAGTTAATGCTAAGGTAACGGGTAATGTTTGTCATGCTAGTTAATGCAAAGGTAACGGGTAATGTTTGTCATGCTAGTTAATGCAAAGGTAACGGATAACGTTTGTTATGCTAGTTAATGTTTAAGTAACGGGTAATGTTTGTCACGCTAGTTAATGTTAAGGTAAGGGGTAACGTTTGTTATGCTAGTTAATGCTAAAGTAACGGGTAATATTTGTAATGCTAGTTAATGCAAACATAACTTGTCAAATTTGTTATGCTAGTTAATGCTAAGGTAACGGATAACGTTTGTCATGCTAGTTAATGCTAAGTTAACGGGTAACATTTGTTATGCTAGTTAATGCTAAGTTAACGGGTAATGTTTGTCATGCTAGTTAATGCTAAGTTAACGGGTAACATTTGTTAATGCTAGTTAATGCTAAGGTAACGGGTAATGTTTGTCATGCTAGTTAATGCTAAGGTAACGGATAACGTTTGTTATGCTAGTTAATGTTTAAGTAACGGGTAATGTTTGTCATGCTAGTTAATGCTAAGTTAACGGGTAATGTTTGTCATGCTAGTTAATGCTAAGTTAACGGGTAACATTTGTTATGCTAGTTAATGCTAAGTTAACGGGTAATGTTTGTCATGCTAGTTAATGCTAAGTTAACGGGTAACATTTGTTAATGCTAGTTAATGCTAAGGTAACGGGTAATGTTTGTCATGCTAGTTAATGCTAAGTAGCGTGATTACCTCACCACCATCTCAACTTTGCCAACCTAAACCTTGCTGCCATGTTTTTCTTTTTTCTCCAAACAAGCCATATTTGTTCAGCTTTTTTCTAACTGGCCTGTCGTGAACTTTAACCTTTAACTTGCTAACAGAGACCTGGAGATTTTGAGATGGAGCTCTTGGGTCTGATCTTGGACTGAACTTGCTGGGACGTCCACTGCTAGAAGGATTAGCATCTGTGTTGTAAATAATCTTTCACTCTGTGGAACAATAGACTCCAGAAAGTTTGGAAATGACCTTATTGACCTTCCCAGACTGATGGGCAACAACAGCTGCTTCTCTACTACCACTGCTGATGTCTTTCCTCCTTGGCATTGTGCTAACACAAACTGCCAAAACTTCTTCTCATAACTTGAGTCTTCAAGCTATAAGACAGGATGACACCACAAAGATAATGTCTTGTGATGGATAGAGTTGACCAATCACAGTGAAGGAGGAGGGAGCTTCCTTCCCACCAGTGTTTACAGAAGAATGTGTAAATATGCATGAAAAAAATATTTTATTTATTTTTTTGCTGATATAAAACTGACCTTCACCAACACATTCTGCACTTCTGTCCAGAGGGATTATGGGAGGTGAAGTCTGAAGGCCGGATTTGTAGACGAGAAGAAGAACGATGCGGAAAGCTGCCCTGGAAGAGAGGAAGAATGAAAGTTTACGTTGCATCAAGTAACTGGAAAGAGTTTTTATGACAGAGTACTGCAGACAGGACATCCTAAACATCAGACGACATAAAGAAAACAAACCTGGTGTATTCAGACTCACATTCACACTACATGACCTAAAACTTGCTGGAAAGGGATGAGTCCGTTTGTCCCGGTGGAAATGAGCCTTTAGTAGTTTTAGTTTGTTTTAAATTCTTTTTAATGTGTCTTTTGCGGTTTGCTTTTATGTAATGCATTTTATTTATTTTATACTTTTCTTGGCATCTATTTCCAGTCTGGTCTACATACTGATGAACAGACGTTCTGGTTTTATTTAATTTCTTTTTTAATTCTCTTCATTTTAATGTTTCCTTTGCACCTTGCTGTGATGTTTTTAATGTTTTATGTAAAGCACTTTGAGTTGTCTTTACTACCACATGACCAACTTCCAGGATCTACTCACTCCTCCAGTTACAAAAGGGACATTCAACATACTGAGACAGGAAAAGGAAGCCAATATATAACTTGGTTGAATATATGTAGGACAAACCACACTACCTCCTGGCAGTCAGTTCATATGGAAAAACATTTTAACATTTTGTAACGTGCAACATAAAAAGTCTGACTATGGCCACTGGTGGAGGCTGTAGGGGATTCATCTGCTGGTCTTTTCCATATTTTCTGGGACTCCTCCAACATAACCCCCCACTGAATGAAAACTGTAAAAGTCTGGATCTTGATCTTAATTTTGGTGTAGTCTACTTGGGAAATGTTCCAAATGGTCTGAAAAAACAAGATTTAATACCCAAATTGTTTGCAGGAAGCAGCAAAGGAATAACAAGGAAATGGCTGAACAAAGAGCCTCCATCAGTTTCTGACTGGACAGAAGTTGTTAAAGAAATTCCCTGAATGGAACGAATGACATTTACCCCGAGACAAGCTAACAGTAAGGGTGAAAAGCACTGGGAAAAAATGGACATATTTAAAACCATAACCTGCACCCGTGCTGCTAGCTAGCTATTTATTTGTTTGTTTGTTTATAATCTGTCTGTTTTTCTTCTTTCTTCTCCAGCCCAGCGTCTTTAAAACAAGAGACTGTTTTCTGTGGTTACGTATTACCTACATGTATGGATGTCCAGAGACAAGCTAAGGGGACAGAAAGCAGAACGGATCTGGAAAGACTATAAGGCTTTGAAGTGCTACATTAATTACTGACTGATATGAAGGACAAAGACATGGTTGATCTTTTGTGATCATATCTATCTGTCAATCCACAAGTATGAAGTATTTCTGATTCCTCCAGGCCAATCTGTCTTGTTCCATTGTCAAATGTTTTGTAACTGAAATATGACGTACAAATAAACCTTCTTCAAAGTCAATCTGATCTGTCTGATCACTCCAGAATCGGTTCCCACTGTTCAATCCTTCTGTTTCTTTTATGTTTTTAAGGAGGAAGAGGAGGACGTACTTAAAAAGCTGAACGAGTCCGATCACGAGCCAGCGGCCGACTTCACCCCACAGCCTGCCGGCTCCCATCTCCAGGAAAACCTCCACGTGCTCCAGCACCGACAGCCAGGTGAGGAGTCTCTGCTGAGACAGAGACTGAACACACAGCGCATGATTAACGTTAAAGGTTTAAAAACGAAAACTTAACGTTTTAAATGCAGCGATGAAGAATGACGGTTCTCACCGGAGGAAAAGCACATCTCAGCCCTTTACGCAGGATGCTGTCGTTAAAAAGCACCAGAAGGTTGGAGGCAGAATACACTGGAAAACAAGACATGACAACATTTTACTACCACACTGTCTACACATGTTCATCAGATAATTCACAGCATAAAATCACGCCAGTTCAAACGACCCCCTGAGCTGTACTCATGCCTCATGCCTGAACTGGTGGCAGAGCTAACTGCCCCTGCTGTTTGTCATATAACTAACCAAAGCCTAATTCTCTGTGTATGTCCACAAAAATGTAAACAGCTAAAATCAAACCACTGCCACAAACAAGAAACTACCATTCTCTGGTCCAAACAGTCGTCTAATTAGCTTACTGCCTTCTGCTTAGTAAAATAATGGAGAATGTAGTTTATCAACAAATTCAATATTATTTTATCACAAATATTTTCCTAACAGACTGCCAACATGTCTACAGAAAAGGGCTCCACAGCACCAGCTCTCACTTTGATGCCTGGTGACTGGCTTAGAGAAGTAGAGAAGGTAACAGGGGCAGTTATGTTAGACTTTTCAGCTGCATTTGATATTAATAATCATTAAATACTGGAAAAAACTGGCATGAGATGGATTTGAACTGCCGTGTCCTGGACCGAGCGTTACCTAACCAACCAGACACAAACTGTGTTTTAATGGATGCTATTCTGATGGCAGCAGTGTAACAGACCAATGTTATACAACAGTTTTACTAATTACCTACCACTGATCCTACATAGAGCAAAATGTGTGCTGTATGCCGACGATTCAACTATAAATTCATCTGCATTTCCAGGGGGAACTACAGTCAGTGATCCAACGGGTGGAGCAAAATGAAAGAAAAAGTGAAAGAAATGAAGTTTCTGGTGGTGATAATCAACCAACATGTACAAGCTAAACTAAACAAAACTATTTCAGTACTTAGTAAAGCTAAATATTTTTTTAATATTAAAGCAATACATATTTATGTTGCTTACTTATATCGCCGTACTTGAATTATTGTGTGGAAGTATGTATGTACTTGTGGGTATGTATGTATATATATTTATAAATATGATTGATGTAACTGTGTAGGCATGTATATGCATGTAGGTGTATGTGTGTTAAGGGATGTTTGGGTGTGTATGGGGGCATGTGTGAATGTATGTGGATATAGATATGTGTGTGTGGATAGAGGAATGACTATGTATATCTGCTAGGATGGTGGGGAGTGATATCTGTGTGTGAACTTATGAATATGTACATGTATGTATGGGTTTGGGGTATGTATATGTATGTATGTAGGGTGGGTACATATATGTATATATGGGTGTATGGGTATGTATTTATGTATATATGTACACAAGTATAATTTCTCCCCTTCTTAAAACATAAGTAAGGAAGCAGGATGATTGTATAGGGTAACTATTAACTTTGGGTGAGGGGTAGGAATAAATAAGTTTACTTCTACCCGTTTTCGGACATGTCGATTGGTATAAATGTACTGCTAGATGGCTACGTATGTTATTGGTAAAGAAGTGACCAGTCTGAAATAAACTGAACTGAAAATATTTTCTTAAAGGGTCAAATAAAGAATTCAGATTTTAAAAAGTATTTTCTGCCCATTATTTCCTGGGTCAGGCTTTTAAATTTTACTGTCACTGTGTCTCTTGGTGGAGGTGATGATCTGTTTATTTCTGACTCTCAGAGTGAGTTACAGGAAAACATTATGGGTTCATTTCAGTTTCATTCTGAGTGGAGGTGATGCACACGAGGAGTGTGTTTGCATCAGCTTTTCTATCTGGACAGCAGGCCTGTAAGAGTCCACAAAACATGGTCTCATGTTTCATTATGGAAAAGAAAACCTACCACTGAAAATTCCAAATTTAAAGTAAATCAAAATAAATATTCTCTCAAAAAATGAAGTAATAATTAAAGTGGACATTTAGAAAATGAAGCAAAAATTGTGTTCTGCGTGTGAAATGTAATAGATTACATGTTTGTAGATCACCTAAAATTAGGAATCTGTCCATTGTTGTTTGGCAAACACGGTCTCCAAACAGCGCCATGCACAAAGTTAGAAAACGCCCTGGTGCAGAGCATCACAAAGCACGATTTAAGTCACTCTTCTCCATTTATCAGTTGTAGTTAGTTTGATTTTGTTTCCATTTTTAACGCCAAACGTATCATATTTTATAGTTTCTGAGACCTGCTGCATCATTTTATTATAAAAAGGTACTTAAAATCCTGTTGTAGACAACCTGAAACTGGTCTTCTGCACCCTAGTGGAGACCTTTTGTACTACAATAATCATAACATATAACACAGTAATAACCCGTGAAACAGGTAAACATACCTGTCCTACTAGACATGCTGTTTATAATTTCACTTCACCAGAAGTAAAAACTAATGCCAACAAGCAAACTGTTCTCTACAAATAAGCTTTTTGTTTAAAGAAAATATTTTATTAAAGGGTCAAATAAAGAATTCAGATTTTAAAAAGTATTTTCTGCCCATTAATTCCTGGGTCAGGCTTTAAAGTTTTACTGTCACTGTGTCTCTTGGTGGAGGTGATGATCTGACTCTCAGAGTGAGTTACAGGAAAACGTTATCAGTTTCTTTCTGTTTCATTCTGAGTGGAGGTGATGATGCACACGAGGAGTGTGTCTGCATCAGCTTTTCTATCTGAGCTTCAGGGCTGTGACAGACCACAAAACCATGTCTGTTTTTTTCAGTTCAGCAAAGTGAAAACAAATAAACAGAATATAAAGAACTTGTTTTAGTATGAAACTTGCAGAATTTTTAAATCATATCAAAAAGCCAAAGAAAATCAGCAGGTGGTGCTACCGAGCTGATAGTTTTCTAGAAATTGCTGGAACTCTCCAGTTCTTTCTGACTTATTTTTATTTTAAACCTGTTTTCTAGGACCAATAAATAAACATCTTCACACAGAGATGAGAATAGGCGAAGTCATCACCTGATTCCAACATTGAGCAGCTGTGAGGCTTTTCAGTCTCAACGTGTTTGTCAGCCATTGATTTTAATATCTGGTTTATGGCTCAGTGTATAAATAAGTGAAACATGGCGCTGTGTAAAATCATTGAGCCGCTCCTCAATTTTGTCTATATTTCCAGGAAAATAGGAATGAAATCCAGGTTTTGGGGAGGATCCATCCCTCCATCAGACCTGTTGCCACTGATCTTCAGTCCAGTTCTTGTGTCATGTGACATACCTCAGCCTTTCCTCTCTGTTTCCCTTCCTTAAGAAAGGCTTTTTGACAGCCCCGTTTCCATGGAGACCATTTCTGATGAGGCTTCAGTCAACAGTAGGGTCAGGTGCATCTCTGAGGTCCTGGATTCAGGTCTTTGCCGGATTTGTTCCTATTTCTTCAGGACCTACAGATCCTGTTCATCTGCTGTAGATAGTTTTTAGTCCTGACTCTTCTTTTGTCTTCCACGTGTCCAGTTTCTGCCTCTATGCTGAGATAAACCAGGTTTCCAGCCAACAGCTCTTTGGGAATCACCTTGTTGCTGCTAGAATCCTGTTTTCTGTCTGTCAGACTGTCTGATCTTTGCTGGTTTTCACAAATGAAACTAAAGAAACAGTAACAGATTATGTGTTTTGTGAGAGGCTGCTAATAACAAAGAGACTAAAGGTTAAAGATTGGTTCTTTAAGTTGTCTGCTATGTGTCGACACAACACTGGTTCATCCTGTGAGTTAGGAGCTAGTTTCTGATCGAATTATTCATGGGTCAGAGTTAAGTTCCTCTAAATATGATTAAGCACCAAAAGGAAAAACTTTGAAAGACCATCAGAAAGCTGGAGAAATATTGATGAAGACCACTTCAGAAGATCAAAGAAAAAGATAGGCTGCTTGGAGGGAAATATAAAGATATGGAGGGTGGATCAACACTTTTGCTCAGGACTGTATTAACATCACCACTCGCTGAATCCCCAGATAACATCTTCACTTTATTTCTTTGAATAAAGAATCAAAAACTCACATTTAAAAATTAATCAGTCTAATTCTAAAAGCAACCTTGTGTCAATGCATGACGGACCAAAGCTTACCTAGTTCAGATAATTCATGGGAATCAGCAAATCGCCCTGTAAAAGAAAAAACATGACATGTTGACATTAGCTGCTGCAAATGTGTTTTCATTTTCTGAAACAAAAACGAAACTCGGGCTAGATCTGGGACAAAGTTCAGGACTGTGAACAGTGTGGCTAGGTTTCGGTACTTTTATATTAACTGTAGAGTTTCTAACACTGCATTCTGGATTCATAATGACTTCAAAGCTCATTTTAATGAGCTGTCACGGACCTGCTATCAGGTAGGAGAGAGTCCGCACAGTGTTCTCCAGCTGCGCTGTGGCAGCTGGGTTCCTCCTCACATACTCGGTGTATCTCTCATAAACACGAGTCACTTTGTCGATATACTCCTTAATGTTAGACATTTCAGCTCTAACGGACACGCGCGCTCCTCATTTAGCCACTCAAATTTAGAAAACAACAGCTACAAAAACGAGTTTCATTCGGTTTCCATTGCTTCTTCTTCTTCTTTTAAAATAAACTGAACAAACTTCCGCTTGGTTGAACCGACACGCATTAGCGTCCCCTTGCTCTCTAATTCAAAAGATTGGTTCCGGTTCCTACCGTTGGTATATAGTGCGCATGTTCTTCCGGACACGTTATTGTTGCATCAGCATCCAACCAGTAAGCACTGTGGCTATGTCGAGCTCAGGAGATCCAGGTAGTGTTTACTAATTTGTCTTTCTCATTTTACAGCTTGCTTTGTTATAATCTAATAGGAAGTTATGACATTTTGTTTAAATGCTAGACGAACTGTCACAGTGATTAAACTAAAGTTAGCAGTGTTAGCTGAAACTGATTTAAAGCTGAGCTACAGTGAGCAATAACGTGAAGCTGAACTCCCTTTTTAAAAAAATCCAATTTAAGCGTTTAACACAAGAAGCAGCTTACAGCAAAGACACACAGATAGCCTAATAAAAGATTATCTGAGCGTAAAAGACTCTTTTAACTTAGGCATATTTAAAATTAACCGAACTGCAAAGAAATTGGAGTGTAAATGTTTAAAGCTCGAGCTGATCAGTTCGAGTTGGTGCGTTAAGCAGCTAAACTAAACCTTAGTTTATGTTTCTTTCAAAAGAGTAAAACATAAGGCATTTAGATAAAATCATATTTATGTCGGTTTATATGATTTTGCCGGAACTGCTGCACATCACTGTTATAACGGTTCTCCTCGCAGCTGTGACTTAATTCAGCGAGATCACAGATTATTTGCAAATTTTCAGATTATTGATACACACATTTTTGACGACGTTAAACTATCATAAAATAAAGTTAATTTGCATTCATTAGTTCACTGTTTATTATCTCTGCTATCATCCAGTATTTTCCTAATTTGAAGTTACTTGAAAGATGATTTTTAGATCTTATTCTTTTTGTTAAACCCGTTTTTCTCCTTTTGAATAGTTACAGGGAAATCCTAACATTTATTATTATATATTTGTTTTTAGAGTTTTTTTTTATAAAGTTGCCATAAATTTGTGAATTTCTATCATTTGCACGGATGACTATAGAAGATCAAATGGCAGGAGATTTTATTATGTGCTTTCATGTGTGTATGAATAAATTGAAGTACTTATTAGACAAAGATGATATAAAGCATCTTATGATAATATAAAAAGGTATAAAATACCTGGTCTGTAAGTCCTAATGGTGCATTTGCTGGTTCATTTGGCGTGTAGGGCGTAGTTATAATTTTAGCATCACTTTGTTTTCCACTTATCTCCATTTATGGTCATAACTTATTGTTTGTGTGGTTTTTTTTTGTTTTTTTTTTTGTTTTGTTTTGTTTTTTTGCTTTCATTTTCACAATTGGTCATGCATGGGTGGGGCCGGTCCTCAGTTTCTGTTTGACTCTTCATCATGTTGAAAGTACCATCAGTTCATTTCACTTTCATTCTTAGCAGTGGGCATGATGTCCAAGGAGTGTGTGTGCGTCATGTTTGCTTTGTGTGCATGAATAAAATACCATCAGTTGTGGGCTTGAGTTTATGTACAAAGGTCTGTGTGCATTTTGCATCAGTCAAGTCGAGAGTGTACTTGATGTTGGTGTGATGCATCGAGTGTTCACTCTGCAGGTTCCACTCGTCCACACATCAGGATTCCTCTTGTTAATGTTGGTCGTCTAAAAGAAAACCATCAGCTTCACTAACTCGTCCTTATTGTTTAATCTGCTCATAGCATGGAAAAAGCATCACATGAAGTGAAAGATTTCAGCTTTGTTGACTAGTTTTGGAGATGGACTTTTGGAAAGGATAGAAGTGCCACAAAACAGAATAAATCATTTAAAAGACAACAAACAAATTAGAGCATTTATGGCAGGTAGCCCAACAGGTGCAGCATTACAGAAAACACCTGACTGCAGTTCAACAGAATACTGTACACAACTGACTGGACAAAATATGTAAATAAAATAGTTTATTATTCCTTTTGCTTGATTTGTTTTTCTATTATTAAATTTATTGTAAATTTTCTTTTTTTTGTTAGTAGTTTCTTATTCTTCTGTGTGGTGCTCCTTTCTTCATCTGATAAGACGTGGTGCTGGGTGGAGCTGCATGGAGCTGCGTGGTTCTGCGTGGTTTTGCTTGGTGTTGTGTGGTGCTGCGTGGTTCTGCGTGGTTCTGCGTGGTGCTGCATGGTGCTGCGTGGTTCTGTGTGGTTCTGCGTGGTTCTGCGTGGTTCTGCATGGTGCTGCGTGGTTCTGTGTGGTTCTGCGTGGTTCTGTGTGGTGCTGCATGGTTCTGCGTGGAGCTGTGTGGTTCTGCGTGGAGCTGCGTGGTTCTGCTTGGTGCTGCCTGGTTCTGCGTGGTTCTGCGTGGTTCTGCGTGGAGCTGCGTGGTTCTGCTTGGTGCTGTCTGGTTCTGCGTGGTGCTGCGTGGTTCTGTGTGGTGCTGCGTGGTTCTGCGTGGTTCTGCGTGGAGCTGCGTGGTGCTGCCTGGTTCTGCCTGGTTCTGCGTGGTGCTGCGTGGTTCTGCGTGGTGCTGCGTGGTTCTGCGTGGTGCTGCGTGGTTCTGCTTGGTGCTGTCTGGTTCTGCGTGGAGCTGCGTGGTTCTGTGTGGTGCTGCGTGGTTCTGCTTGGTGCTGCGTGGTTCTGTGTGGTGCTGCATGGTTCTGCGTGGTGCTGTGTGGTTCTGCGTGGTTCTGCGTGGAGCTGCGTGGTTCTACTTGGTGCTGTCTGGTTCTGCGTGGAGCTGCGTGGTTCTGTGTGGTGCTGCATGGTTCTGCGTGGAGCTGCGTGGTTCTGCTTGGTGCTGTCTGGTTCTGCGTGGAGCTGCGTGGTTCTGTGTGGTGCTGCGTGGTTCTGCTTGGTGCTGCCTGGTTCTGTGTGGTGCTGCGTGGTTCTGCGTGGTGCTGCGTGGTTCTGCGTGGTTCTGCGTGGAGCTGCGTGGTTCTGCTTGGTGCTGTCTGGTTCTGCGTGGAGCTGCGTGGTTCTGCGTGGAGCTGCGTGGTTCTGTGTGGTGCTGCGTGGTTCTGCTTGGTGCTGCATGGAGCTGCGTGGTTCTGTGTGGTGCTGCGTGGTTCTGCTTGGTGCTGCATGGAGCTGCGTGGTTCTGTGTGGTGCTGCGTGGTTCTGCTTGGTGCTGCATGGAGCTGCGTGGTTCTGCTTGGTGCTGCATGGAGCTGCGTGGTTCTGTGTGGTGCTGCGTGGTTCTGCTTGGTGCTGCATGGAGCTGCGTGGTTCTGCTTGGTGCTGCATGGAGCTGCGTGGTTCTGTGTGGTGCTGCGTGGTTCTGCTTGGTGCTGCATGGAGCTGCGTGGTTCTGTGTGGTGCTGCATGGTTCTGCGTGGAGCTGCGTGGTTCTGCGTGGTAGCCAGTGATCGTGTCTGCAGAGCAAACCTGCCGTGCTCTTCTTGTTTTCTCACCCTGATGCTGCTTGCTCGGTAACTCTTTGCGAACATTTGCCCTCTTGTTTCTGCAGCCTTTGAGTTTGGCTTCTTGCTGCAGATAAATGAGGAGGCTGCGCTGACAGCTGCCCTGAATGACTACCTTACCTCACGCAGCTACCTGGCGGGGTTCGGCCCCTCCCAGGCCGACCTGAAAGCCTTTAAGCTCCTCCACAGGCCCCCCGATCCACAACATGTCCACGCGCTGCGCTGGTACAGACACATAGGCGCCCTGCAGCAGGACCTCAGCACACAGAGCAGCAGTGAGTAGACGGCTGAGGGCTGGAGGAGGTTAGGTGTGATTTGAGCATGATTGGTCCGGATGTGGAGGTCTTTAAAACGCAGCTGTATCTGTGCAGGCATGAAGCCATTCCAGAGCTCCACGCTGGTCACGGTGGCGTTCTGTGTGTGAAGCGTGCCGGGGAGGGTCCGTTAATCGCTGTTTAAACTGAGTGATGGCGGCTGGAAAAAACCGCACCCAGGTTTGGGTTTTAGCAAACGTGAAAGTCGCCTGGAGAAAACCTGCCGTTTCAGAAGCAGCCACGGTGTAGTCGGGCTTCTGATGGTTGATTTTTGCCCACATGTGTTTCATGAACATGTGCAGCTGCAGTTCCAACATCCTGACAAACCATAAAGCCAAACCGTTACTGGGAATGACGGCAGATGGTTGAATGATATAACATTCCTAAATTCATTTATTTAGGAATTTCTTATTTTTATTCAGTTATAGGGGAGATGCAAAAAAATGACCAAATTTATGGTAGAATAAGAAAACCAGAAGCACTCAGAGCGCAGACCTCCACCGAGCCATTGTCATTTTCTTTTTCTTTTTTTTTTTTTTTTTTTTTTGATTGTGGGCGTTATATTACCCCAAACTCCTTTAGTAAAGAATCCAGTTTTCCTGGATCCAGGCGGTGATCCAGATCACCCCCAAAATGTAACCACTTGTTTCCATTTCTGATGTTTCCTAAAAATTTACTCAAAATCCGTCCTCAAGTTTTTGAGTTATGCTGCTGACGGACGGACGGACAGACGCCCTGAATTCCTGACGTCCGCCATGACGGCGGTCAGGAAGCAGAATGTTTGAGTTTAATTTTTTATTTTATTTTGTTTTATTTCATATTTTATTTTGTTTTATTTAGTTTATTTTGTGTATTTAATGTCATTTAATTTTATTTAATCTTATTTTAATTTTTTTATATATTTAATTTTTCAAATATTCATTTTATTTATTTCATTATATTTATTTATTTATTGGGTTAGATTAAGGGCTGTTGATACTGGCTTGTACAAGTAGTAAAAGGTTGGTGGTAAAACTTAGATGCTCTGGTCTGAATGAAGTAAAGTTTTTCCCTGTTCTCATTCCAGTGAGGGAGAAGCGGGTCCAGCCTCCGTGGTCTCCTCCAGCAGGGACCAACGTTCCCCAGCTGCGACTCTACAACAGCCTGACCAGAGCAAAGGTACATGAAAGCCCCCAGTTTGCCATAATCTAACTCTAAAATATAAACTGGGTATAAAACATGCAGCAGGTGTGGTTGGCAGGATCAGTGATGTAGACGTGGATGCATGTCGATGAAATGCAAACAAACCAAACATCAGAGGCTCATTGATAACCGGGTCTTTAATAACCCGGATGTGCTGGGTACAAGCTCTCCGGTGAGAAGGAAGCACCCATGCAGGCTGCGGCACACTAACCTGACAAGGCAAATACCAGCAGGCAGAGCGAGGGCCGCCCCTGAAGTGGTTTTACGGGGTGCTGTGTCTCAGTTGACATGTGCAGAGTCCATGATCATTTAGTTTGAGCGGTTATTAGTGTCGGACAGCCTCGTGCAGCCGGTTGTTTCTGCAGAAGATGACTGAAGCGTTTTCTGCAGACATGAAGGAGAAGGTCTGAAAACTCACAGTAGTGGCTTCTTCTCACCCTATTCTGGTATAAAAAGCTCATTTAATATTTTATATTCATCAGAGACGTTTAAAATTTACTTTTTGTACGACTGTCTCTAGAAAAGATGGTGTGGGTGGTGTAAAAATGGTGTGTGTGACTCAGATCTCGTCATTCTTTTGTTTTTCCATAACTTTTGTGATCTTGGTGTTTCAGGAGCCGTTTGTACCCCAGAAGGGGAATAAAGTGACGTGGTACTGCTGTGGGCCGACGGTGTATGACGCCTCACACATGGGACATGCTCGGTAAACAGATCACAGCCAGACAAATAAATCGGTGGTGATTCCTCCCTAGTATGTGGATTATAATATATTCTAATCTGTGTCCAGGTCCTACATATCTTTTGACATCCTGCGAAGGATTCTGAAGGATTACTTCAAGTATGACGTCCTCTACTGCATGAACATCACGGACATAGATGACAAGGTTAGTGGGGTTTAGATGTGTACATCTTGAGCATTGCTGGCTGTTCTGCAGGGCTGGAAAAGTCTTCCTTAGAAAGGGTCCAGAATTATTTGACTTTGAAATGTGCAGCCTGAGATAAAACTGCAAGTCAGAGTGAAAAACGAAGCCGACCGAAGCCAAAGATAAACTAAGCTAGAGCTGATAAATGGATCATAAATGTCTTTATCTCTGTTTTCCTTTCTTTAAGGGAGTCTTATTAACTGATTCGTTCAGTGGAGGACGAGGCAGAACTTTGATTGCATTGAAAGTCTCTCCTGCACAGTGAAAACAGCTAAAATATTGCTTATCAACTTCCTTAATTCCTGGTGTGATAAATGGAAGCAGGTGATGGAAACCTTCCTCAGAGGTTTTCTCCATATTGACATGACAGCATCACACAGTTGCTGCAGGTTTGTCGGCTGCATCCATGATGAGAATCTCCCGTTCCACCACATCCCAAAGCTGCTCTACTGGACTGAGATCTGGTGGCTGTGGAGGCCGTTGGAGTCCAGTGAACTCATCGTCATGTTCTAGAAAGCAGGTGGAGATGATCTGAGCTTTGTGACATGGTGCATTATCCTGCTGGAAGTAGCATCAGAAGATGCTCCACTGTGGTCATAAAGGGATGGACATGGTCAGCAACAATACTCAGGCTGCACCCAGCCTGCACATTCTCCTCTGACCTCTTCAGACCGTTCTCTGGAAACCCTGGAGATGGTTGTGGGTGAAAATCCCAGTAATCACTCAGACCAGCAACCATGTCACGTTCAAAGTCTCTTAAATCTTCTTTCTTCCTCATTCTGATGCTCAGTTTGAACTTCAGCACGTCATCTTCACCACATCAACGTGACTACATGCTGCCGTGTGATTGGCTGGTTGGATATTTGTGTTGCTAACAGGAAGCTGGATGGGTAGATCTGAACAAGTGGATGGTGACTGTATAATTAGTTCTGGAGTTATATTTGTGTACGATTCCTGAATCTTCCAATAGAAATCATCAAGAACAGGGAGATGTCAGCAGCTAAAGTTGCACTAGTGTTGTTTCCAGCATCACGGCTGCTTTTTTTTATCCTTTTTTTTTATTTCCTTTTTTCTCTTTCAGATTATTAAAAGGGCCCGGCAGAACTACCTTCTGGACCAGTACAAAGAGAAGCAGCCGCAAGCTGCCCAGATACTGCAGGATGTCCTGAGTGCCCGAGGGGTGAGACACTACACATGTCCCTCTGCAGTGTGTCAGTCTGGATTAGGACTATTTTTCCTGACAGCTCAAATTAAACAGACCTTTTTCCAAATATTCTTCATACTGTTATTATCAGTCCTGGTTTTTATTACATTTCGCTTCACAGCATAAAATGGTATTTCAACTTGTTTGCTGCAGCCAGAGGTCATCATGAGCCTGATAGACGATTAAGTTCAGTTCGGCTGAGGCTGTTTTTACGAGTTTCCGTCTCACCTGTTTGTCCTGCCGTCTTCAGCCCTTTCAGGAGTATTTGGCTTCCACCACTGACCCGGATAAGAAGCAGATGCTGGAGCGGCTGGACGATGCCGTCTCCGCCGCTCTGCAGCCCCTGCAGGCAGCAATGGAGAGCAAAGCAGCGGACCAGGTCCTGCAGCCTCTCGCACAGGTGAGACTCCTATTTAGATTTTATAAAATGATCTGACTGAACATGTGTGATGGAAGGAGGAGATTCATATTCCCCGTTTGTTTTAAAATGAATAAATGCTGCATTTTAACTAAGTGTTTCTTTTATTTTCTCTTTTTTAAAGACGTTGTTGGACAGTTCCAAGGATTTGCTCGCCGACTGGTTGGACAAACAGTTTGGAAGTCAAGTTACAGAGAATTCCATCTTCTCCATCCTCCCTAAATACTGGGAGGGAGAGTACCACAAAGACATGGAAGCCCTGAACGTAAGCCGCCTGTTTGAGTCGCACCCGCCTGGTAATTCACCTTCTAGCAAATGTCAAACGTTTCTGTCCACTTCAAGAAAACCAACAACACAATTAAACCGCGTGGTCAGGAGGTGGCGCTTCTATACTTGATCTCTTATCCAGAACGTAACCTGTCCGGAGCAGGTTAGCCGCTCAGCGTACGTTACCATGGTGATTTACCCGGTAAGAAGTTAACTAGCGTTATAGGACAGAAATCCCCAGGTTAACCTCGAAGTCACCTCCGAAAGAGAAAATCCAGCTTCCTAGTACAGGCCTCAAGTCTTCTTCTGCCGAGGATCATAATAAGAAAAAACAAATTCTTTAATTTATAAAGCACTTTACATTGTAGGACCCTCTCAAAGTGCTGCAAGCAATCACCAAAAAAAGATGTTATAAAACATAAAATCACACCAAAACACAGCCAATAAAAGCAATTAAAGAATTCTCCGGTTTAATCAGCATGATTCACCATATTTTTGTCATTTTCTCAGAAAGTTCGTCCAGAAATTTAGTTTCTGATGTGACCAGGGTCTCCTCTGCCTTCTCTGCATCGCCTCTTGTTCATGTAATTAGACGCTTCCCGCACAAGATGGCGCTCCCGTTCCAACATGAAATCTAAAACAGCCTCGTCTTCTGGTTTCTGTTCTCCCTCCCCCAGTCGGCATCAGGAGCATCACTGAGTGTCTGAGTTATGAACCTGCTCCCGGATTTTAGTCACAGATCTGGAAGCACGATACGAAGTAGAACGTCCAAAGTCCAGACCTGCTCTGCACAGAGAACATTATGTTTAAAATCCCCTTCATCTACCAGCAATTTAAGCGGCTCTGATCATCAGCTTAAACGGACTTATTAGCATTTTCTCTGCATGTAGATGCTTTCTCACAGCTGTGAACCGAATCCACCAAAAACCACTTTATCCTCCTTATTTCTGAAGATTCTATGGGTTTTATTAGTACTCGTATCAGCAAGTACTCAAATGCATGTACTTGGAAAAATGTGTCGCCCACACTAAAAATGTAACTGTCTGCAAAGGTGGATCAGTATAAACCACGACAGAATTATTGTTGCAGTCCTGACTGCACACAGTGTCAAGATCAACCTTAGATAAATTATATAGATTTATAGATAATGAGGAGGGGGGGCTCATGTCCAATGAGGAGGGGGAGCTCATGTCCAATGAGGAGGGGGAGCTCATGTCCAATGAGGAGGGGGAGCTCATGTCCAATGAGGAGGGGGAGCTCATGTCTAATGTGAAGGGGGGGCTCATGTCCAATGAGGAGGGGGAGCTCATGTCTGATGCGGAGGGGGGGCTCATGTCCAATGAGGAGGGGGGGCTCATGTCTAATGTGAAGGGGGGCTCATGTCTGATGTGAAGGGAGGCTCATGTCTGATGAGGAGGGAGGCTCATGTCTGATGAGGAGGGGGGGCTCATGTCTAATGAGGAGGGGAGCTCATGTCTAATGTGAAGGGGGGCTCATGTCTGATGTGAAGGGGGGCTCATGTCTGATGAGGAGGGGAGCTCATGTCTAATGTGAAGGGGGGCTCATGTCTGATGTGAAGGGAGGCTCATGTCTGATGAGGAGGGGGGGCTCATGTCTGATGAGGAGGGGAGCTCATGTCTAATGTGAAGGGGGGCTCATGTCTGATGTGAAGGGAGGCTCATGTCTGATGAGGAGGGGGGGCTCATGTCTAATGAGGAGGGGAGCTCATGTCTAATGTGAAGGGGGGCTCATGTCTGATGTGAAGGGGGGCTCATGTCTGATGTGAAGGGGGGCTCATGTCTGATGAGGAGGGGGGGCTCATGTCTAATGGGAAGGGGGGCTCATGTCTGATGAGGAGGGGAGCTCATGTCTAATGTGAAGGGGGGCTCATGTCTGATGAGGAGGGGGGGCTCATGTCTAATGTGAAGGGGAGCTCATGTCTAATGTGAAGGGGGGCTCATGTCTGATGAGGAGGGGGGGCTCATGTCTAATGAGGAGGGGGAGCTCATTCCACCAGGGCTGTCATTGTTTTTGGATTGTTTGTGTGTGTTTGTGTGGCATTGGGTGAGTCTTGTGTCTGGAGAAATGCACCATGTCAGGGTTTTATACAGAATCTGTCATTAACATATTTCTAACGGCTTGTGGTGAATGAAAGCTCAGATATAAACTCTGTTTCTCTGCTTCAGGTTCTTCCTCCAGACGTCCTCACTCGCGTCAGCGAATATGTGCCCGAGATCGTGGAGTTTGTGAAGAAGATCGTCTCCAACGGTTACGGGTGAGGAAGAAACCAACGCAGCAGATGAACAGCTGCATCTGTTCTGGTTTTAACCACCTGCTTCTCTGACGTCCGCAGATACGAGTCGAACGGTTCGGTTTACTTCGACACCTCCAAGTTCGACGCCAGTCCCCAGCACTCATACGCCAAACTGGTCCCAGAAGCTGTCGGAGATCAGAAAGCTCTGCAGGAGGGGGAAGGTGACCTGAGCATCTCTGCAGAAAGACTGAGTGAGAAAAAGTCCCAGAATGACTTTGCTCTGTGGAAAGCTTCCAAACCCGGAGAGCCGTCGTGGGACTCCCCGTGGGGGAAGGTTAGCGTTTGCTCTGCGTGGAATTTGCTTCCAGCCATGTCTACAGTCGGGTCATAACCGGTGTTTTTATCAGATAAAGGGATGAAGGAATTTATTTCTGGTTGCTGGGTGAAGATCTGGTGGTTTATTTACCAGGATGGCTTCCAGTTTGTCCAGTTTGACCAACAGGGTTCATATAAAGATCAACTGACAAACATCAGGATGTTTAAATTAGTCTTTAAGTAAAAATGTTAAATATTGAGTTTTTTTTCATGGTTAAATAAAATTAATTTAAAAAATGAAAGAATATTTTATTCATGCCAGAAGCAAATATTATTACTTTTAGATAATTAGAATTTCATTTATACACAAATACTTCACCAAAAACACAATGAAAAGACTAAATAGAAATAGTTTTCATTCAACTGAAAGGAAATGAAAATATAAATAAAAATATAATAATAAATAAACAAAAGGAAAGTGTAAGAAATAAACGATATGCAAAGAGAGAGGACTGAATGGCTGAAAAATAAAATATTAGATGACAGAGATACATGAATAAATGAAGAGAAAGATGAATAGATTGAAAATATACGCGGTTGGTTGGATGAGTATATGCAGATGGATGAATGAATAGATAAATTGGGGTTTTAGTTTTTAAGCCTAGTAACTAAACTTCAAATGTGACTGCCGTGTTCAGTGTGAATGTATTTTGGTCTGTTTCTTGGGTCAGGGTCGGCCCGGGTGGCACATCGAATGTTCGGCTATGGCCGGGTCCATCTTGGGGGAGTCGATGGATATCCACGGCGGAGGGTTCGATCTCCGATTCCCTCACCATGACAACGAGTTGGCTCAGTCTGAGGTCAGATTCCTTCACCTTTACTCAGTTTCCAGTGGAGACACCTCCTCTGACCACAGCCGGTCTCCTTCCACAGGCTTTCTTTGAGAACGACTACTGGGTCCGTTACTTCCTGCACACCGGTCACCTGACCATCGCAGGCTGCAAGATGTCAAAATCCCTCAAAAATTTTATCACCATTAAGGAGGCGTTGGCAAAGAACACAGGTGAGTCGTCAGTGAAGCAGACAGCTGATGCTTCTACCTGAAAAACTCTGACATGTTGGTCTTCCTGCAGCTCGTCAGCTCCGTCTGGCTTTCCTGATGCATTCCTGGAAGGACACCCTCGACTACTCCTCCAACACGATGGAGTCGGCCGTCCAGTACGAGAAATTCCTGAACGTAGGTGACAAGACGAGCGTGGGGGCAGATCCTGAACTCCACCTCAGTTTGTGTTTATTTATTTTTTTTACTGTCCACCAGGAGTTCTTCCTGACCGTGAAGGACATCCTGCGCGCTCCCACCGATATCACCGGCCGCTTTGAGAAGTGGGAGGCCGAAGAGGTGGCGCTGAACAACAGGTGAGGCGGGGAAACGGGGAGTCTGCTCGCAGACTGGGTTTCAGCTGGGTGGCTGTTTTTAGAGTTTAGTCAAATATTACTGCGTACCTGGTTCTGCGTACCTGGTTCTGTATACCTGTTTCTCAGTCTTCAACTTTGTACCCAGTGTTTTGAAGTTTGAAGAATGATTTCAGCCAAGTACCCCTTTAAACCAGAGATGTCATTTACGTTTAGCTCGGGTTCCACATTCAGCACAGTCCGATCTCCAGGGGACCGGACTCCTGGAGAAGCCGTCCTAGTCGATAAGACCAGTTTGGGGTTGGGCGATATGGCCTTTAACTGATATCACAATACTTTTTTGCCTTATCCCGATACACGATGTACATCCCGATGTTTTGAAATCTCTTCTGAAACACTGTTGAGGATGAATGAATGAATGAATTTAACATTATCACAATAAAAAGACAAAAACCAGCAGGATTTAGGTAATCTCTGCTAAATTTATCTCTCAACTTTCAACAAACTTTTTATTTTGAATCGGGGACCTGAACTCAAACATTTAATAAACCGGTGGTTCCCTGAACATTATATACTCCCACGGCCCTATAAGGTTACGTTTATTTTTTTTTCTAGAATTACTCAACTAATCACTGATATATTTCTTCAGTTATTTTATATTAAAATATTATTTTATTTTTATTACATCAGCAGTAATCCAGGGTCTCCTTTCCTTCAGAACAGGTTTATATTTTTCCTTTTATTATAAAAACTAAACAGCCAGGTTTATTTATCTTTTTCTCATGTTGACATGTAATTACATCATGTCATGTCTGTACACACAGGTGAGCTACCTGGTCAACCGCCCGTAAATCAAACAAAAACGTCTGGTTTAACAAGAGGAGCAGGTGGAGGAGCAGGTGGAGGAGTTTCCGTCTCCGGTGTATTAAGAACTTCATGTCCACACGCACAGCTGAACAGTCTCCTCGTCACCGTCGTCAATTCTGAGATGACGTCCTGGTTAAATGGACGTCTTGCATTTAGCTTCCGTCTCTTAGCGATCGTAAGCTAGCTAGCTAGCTGCATTCTCCTTCATGCTTCGTTCCTGTCTCCCCTGAAACAGCGCGCATGGGAGTGGGAGAGCTTTCTGGATGGGAGAGGGCGAAATGTCACCTAAGCTAAACTACGAAGAAAATCACATGTAGACACGTCAAACGCTGTCGTGTCATTTTGTGCTCGATGTTCACCATAAAGACATTTAATATGTCGTATGTAAAACTTCTTGGGATACCTCGAGTATATCCGGTACATCGACCAGCACTAGACCAGTTAACTCTTTACCACCTTCCCAAACACACACTCTCCGACCGCCTCTGCCTGCTGTTGGGAGCCTGCTCATCTGTGTGCATCGAGGTTTAGGAGAATCGTAAACATGTGACCATGTAAAATGACAAGCTGTAGCTTAAATGAGATGAAAAACTGTTTCCTTTTTAAACATGGGCATCAAAATCCAAGAACTGGAGTAATCAGATTACTGTGATAATCTGATTTTAGGAATCTATGTGCAGTGCTAAAGTGTGATATTTAAAATACTCGGGTCTACAAAGTGATGTAGCTTCCGTACATCATAGCTGAGGTGAGCCGGGCAGATGAAGATTGTTTCCATAAAGCTGCAGCTTGTAGACGTCACTGTGTGAAGAAAACGATTCAGCCTTTCCTGCTGTCTCACCTCCAACACCGACTTTTTGTTGTCCAGTTTCTACGACAGGAAGTCGGCCGTCCACGAGGCTCTGTGTGACAACATGGACACGCGCACCGCCGTGGAGGAGATGAGGGTGCTGGTCGGCCACAGCAACAGTTACATCGCCAGCAGGAAGAGCGCCAAGCTGAGGCCCAACCGCATGCTGGTGGAAAGCATCGCCGCCTACCTCACCAGCATGCTGAAGGTCAGTCACATCGCCTCGAATGCTTCGGTCGTTGGATTTTACTTTCAGAGTTGAGTGTTAAAAACAAACTTAACTTTTATTTTTCTTTTAAAAAAAAAAACCGCTGAAAATGAAATAAAGTATTTTTCCTTTTAACTGTTGAAATGGAATTAACAAAAAAAATTGTTTTATAGTTTGCCAAACGACACATAAAATCACTAAAAAAAAAAAAACATTTATTCGTATTTTCAGACAGGAATTGGTATTTTATGTTCATGCTTCTCATGAACTAGTTCATTTCATTTCAGTTGTTTTAAATTAGAACTGAGAATAAAAGACTGAACGTGAGAAACCTCTGTGTAGACCGGCGAGCTGTCCAGGGTGTACCTGCCTCTCAACTCCTAATTGCTGGGATAGGCTCCAGTCTAACCCGACCCTGAATTGGATTAAGCTGTATGGAAAATGGATGGGTGGACTTGAGAAACCTGCAACGATTCAGCTGACCTGTTGCAGGGAAATCCGGCTCCTGAAGGCTGCAGGCCATTTGATCTGGGTCGTTGAGGCTGTTGGGACGAGGTCTTGCCCTTTCCCTCTCAAACTGGACAGATGCTTATGTTGAGTCGATGAGGCTGACGTTATGCAGGCAGACATAACTTATAGAAATGTCGGCTTTTTACTGTCGGAAGCTTCTGCAGACAGAATGTAATATTCCTGGGAATGACCATAAGCACATGCAGCATGTGATGTGCAGCTTCTCTTCTTTCTCCTCCACTTGCCATTTCAGAGCAGGACTGTACCGATGTTGCTGAGGAGCGTTGCCGGTTTGTAATGCTGAAGTGAGCAATGCATGGTGGGAAATGTAGTGTAAAGTAGGTGAAGATGTAGGCAGAGATATGCAGGACCTCACATAATCTGAACAGTTCACGTTCTTTATTTACAGTTACTTTGTGGTGTTGTGCATGAATGTGTTCTTATGAGGTCAACAAGTCCAGAATTCTTTATTTACCAGGTTAAAATAATTCAGAGTAATCTGCGTTAGTTCTGTAATTCTATTCTATGTCTGATACCACTTGTTGGTACGACCAGACTCCGCCTGTTGTGGTCCTTCTGTAACGGCTGGGGGGTCTGGCTGTCTGGACCAAACAGCAAGCGCTGCAAGAACAGAGGTCTAGTAAAAACCAGGTTGATTGAATATATAGTTTTTGGGAGCCGGAGGGACGATCCAGCTACACAAGAATCTCTGGGAGGAGAGGCAGATGATTAATGGGAGTTCCAGTGGGAAACAAATCCAAATAGCGACTGGGTTAGTGTTTTCATAAGTAAAGCACAGAAACAGGCCGGTCTGGGGTCTAGTTGCTCCTGCAGGTCTTTAAAAAGGAGGCCTTGATGAGATGACCAGACTCCGCTACGCTTCCTGGACCCTTCTCCAACCCCTTCTAGACCCAGAAACCAAACCAACACCTCAGCAAGCATAACTGACATCTTCAGCTTCTTTAGTCTTGTTTCAGTTTCTTTAACATTTTCTGAACGTGTGTGTGTGTCCTACACTCAGCTCTGCTGCTGGTTGGCTGTTTGCAGCACACACTTGTTTAAAAGTTGCAAACTGAAAGTCGACGTGAATGGCGTCCTCAGTAAATGCTCCACAGATCCTGGACCTCGTGGTCCGTCCCCGTCTCATAGTCCATTTTTCCAAATGATCAAAACACAGAGCTCCATTGGAGAAGCAGAATTAATATTTTTGAAGGCGAACACCCTATTATACACACTTCAGTTGACTTGTGTTTTCATTGTCACCATTGCGTGAGGAGGCTCCATATGTCCATGCTTAGACAGTGAGATCACTGTTTTGGATTTCCGTCATCAAAACTGGCACACGCGTGTCACGTGAAGGCAGCATGGAAAAATGTAGATTAAAAATATACTGCTCGCTACTGCAGCTTGGTTCTTATGTTTCATTTAAAAGAGCCGTTTAAAAGAATTGATTTGTTCATGAACTTCACATCTCTATTCTTGACGCGAGGCCTGTCATCCACACAAAGTTCTGCACGGATGTCGCTCAAAAGTGGGAGGAGAAGAGATAAAATCCTTTTGTTTGGCAGATTTATAAAACTGAAATCAAAGCATTTTCTCACTTAATATCAGAAAGTTTAAAAGGAAAAACGTCTCGTATTTTGTTTTTGTTTTTTTGCCTTTTTTTTGTTTGTTCGTTTTAAGACTCCCCTCTGAACAGAAAATCCATTGACCAAATTATCCACCGACACTCCCCATTTCCTGTTTCTGTTCTGCCGTCAGAGACCATAGAGGCCACGCCTGCAGGTCCTCTGTGTTGGCGTGTTCTGTAGATCAGACTCCTGTTTTCAGGCTGGAAAACTGAGTTGGACTCTCTGGAGCGGTCCTTAACTGGTTCAGGTCCTGTTTAGAAGGCCGGAGTTATTTAGTTCCGATCGGCAGCTATGAATCTATGCGAGTGGCCATGACTTGTGGAGTCCCCCAGGGGTCAGTCCTTGGACCTCTTCTGTTCAACTTGTATATGCTCCCTTTTGGTCAAATATTACAGAACTATAGAAATAATTATCAAAGTTATGCAGATGATACACAACTTTATGTCTCTGTCACCAGATGACTGCAGTCCAATAGACTTATTGTGTCAGTGTCTGGAGCAAATAAACACCTGGATGAAGGAGAATTTTCTACAATTACATGAAGACAAAACTGAGATTATTCTGTTTGGTAGCAAAGAGAAGAGGGTCAACATTGGTAAACACCTGGAGACTCGGGCTCTTAAAACCACCGACCAAGTTCGTAACCTGGGAGTGTTGATAGACTCAGATCTGACTTTCAGCAGCCACATCAAAGCTTCACTAAGAAGCTTTTTACCAGCTCAGAAACATCAACAGAATTAAAAGTTTAGCCTCCCAGAAAGACCAAGAGAAACTCATCCATGAATCCATCTCCAGTAGGCTGGATTACTGTAATGGTCTTTTAACAGGACTTCCTAAAAAGAGCATTAAACATCTGCAGCTCATCCAGAACGCTGCTGCTAGAGTTTTAACCAGGACTAAGAGATCTGAACACATCACACCAGTTTTGAAATCTTTACACTGGCTTCCAGTCAGTCACAGAATAGATTTTAAAACCCTTCTGCTTGTTTACAAATCCCAGAACAGTTTAGGCCCAGAATACATCTGTGATATGTTCAGAGATTATAAACCTAGCAGAGCTCTTAGATCCAAAGACTCTGGTCAACTAGTCCAGACCAGAGTCCAGACTAAACATGGAGAAGCAGCATTTAGCTGTTATGCTGCAAACAAATGGACCAAACTGCCAGTGGAGATTAAACTTTCCCCAAATGTAGACATTTTTAAATCCAGGTTAAAAACATTTCTTTTCTCATGCGTCTATGCATGAAATCTGCACGGTAACTTTTTAACTTATCTTGCTTTTAATCATTTTAATGTAATTTATTATTTTATTGTGATTATGTGTTGATGCCTTTTACTATTCTAAATATCTGTAATGTCTTTGTTTTAAGTAAAGCACTTTGAATTGTCCTGTACATGAAATGTGCTGTACAAATAAACTGCCTTGTCTATGGAGGCCACACCGGTGGCTCCTCCGTGTTGGCGCATCCTCCGTGGACGCCACTCAGGCACATTTTTCTGAGCAGAAATGTCTGACAGACGTTTGAGCAGAAGCTTCGTTTTGAGTTTTGTTCCTGCACAAATGATTTTTGTTTGGCTGGAAGCTTGTTGCCTCTCACTGATAAAAGGCTTCTCTGACCTTCAGATATTCGGTGCGATTGAAGGATCGGAGCCCATCGGGTTCCCCATGGGAGGACCAAGCCATGGTGTTGATGTAAGTAAGCATGTTTTCTCTAGAAAAGTCAGGAACAGATGTGTAACTACACTTCCTGCTTTTAAGTGCGGGGATGAGCAGGGATGAGGGTAAACTGGTGGTGACATGGACCGTGGTCAGGCCAGCAGGCTTTTAACAGATGGAGAGCGACACAGATCTACTAGGAAACAGTAGCAAGCTGCTGATAACTGGACAGGTTTGACTCTGCTTGTGTCCTCTTCAGACATTTTTATATAGTTTTTCTAAATGCCAGTTTAATTATTTGTATTATTGCATATTTATTACCAAAATAAAAAAAACACACATAACATTAATTATTTTCCGTAGTTAACTGTAAACCGTAGAAGGATGAGCCGTTTGTGGTGATTAAACGTGTCAAAGATTAGCAGCAAAACTAATTTAATATCAGTATTTTTTATTTTAGATACTCCATGTGGGACCTTTGTGGCCAAAAACAGCCCACTGACTTTAAACTCCAACTTTTAATGTCAGTCATTACAGTTTAGAACCTTTTATTTTTATTGTTGGTATTTCATTTGGGGAAAAAGAATATTTTACATTTTTACTGGATTCCACCAAATTCAACTGGTTTCCACTGGTTTCCATTGTAGCCAGATCCAGGACATTTGTGTGGTTTTGCTGGTTAGATAATGGAGCCGTGGGGGCACCAGGGACGCCAAACGAGAAATTATTTCACCCGCACACACAAACTTAGAAAGCTGGCTGCGCCCTCCTTGTTGTCACATACATATGTCTGATTGTGTGTGTTAATTTTATAGATCATGTTTTGTGTTTAGACATTTTTGGCCACAAAGGTAGAAAATCTGGTTTAAAGGGCAACGTGAGAGGTTTATTTTACAGACATCCTCCAAAGAGATGGAAGCAGCTGCAAATCGTTAGGAGGCATAGGAAATGCATAATGTTGCACGCTGAAAATTAGTGATAGGAGCAACATTACAAACTCTTTGCATCTCACTTTTTCTCCTGACATAGCAGGGTCCCAGACGGTCGATTGTCAGGTTTGAGCATGAAAAACTAAACCTGGTCTGAACCAGTAGGTGGCGTTTTTGAGCCGTTTTTCAACCCCCCAAAAAATCATGATTAAAAAAAAAAGTGGTTTCCATAGCAATACAGTGATGTTGTTTCCAGGTCCGAAAACACAATTTAGGATTCACTACCCTGCTTCTGTGTCCATCTTCCTCGTCAGGATTTCCTTCTGTTAAATTAAAAGAGCTGTGGAAGTTTTATTCAGAACCTTGTTCCTCACGTCTCTGCAGCTGGAGAGCACGGTGATGCCGTACCTCACGGTGCTGTCGGACTTCAGGGAGAAAGTCCGGAATATCGCCCGGGAGCAGAAGGGTAAGGAGGAAGAATCACATCCAAGTTAAATCTGAGTTTTTCTTCGGGGTGTAACCGAAGCTTTTTCTCCGGCTCATGCAGTGGTGCAGCTGCTGCAGCTGTGCGACATCATCCGTGACGACACGTTACCGGAGCTGGGCGTCCGACTGGAGGATCATGAAGGTAACACGGAAACATCCGTACAAGAACAAAGTCTGCTGGCGTATTCTCTTCAGAAAAGGACGTCGGCTTTGATAGTTACAGCGGAGTTTTCTGTAAAAAGAGGTTATTTCATTAAATAAAAGAAAGAAGGATGAAAACTAAGCTGAAACTAAGTGGTGTGTTGCAGGTTTGCCCACTGTGGTGAAACTGGTGGACAAGGAGACATTACTGAAGGAGAAAGAAGAGAAGAAGAAGGTAAGAACAACAAGGAGACGGGACTGATAGTGATGCTGATTTTTATTTTATTTATTTAAGGTGGCACAAACACATCCGTCACGTGAACACGAGCGAGGTTCTGAATTTTCCTCATTCACAGGTAGAAGAAGAGAAGAAAAGAAAGAAGGAAGAGGCGGCCCAGAAGAAGCAGGAGCAGGAGGTCAGGCTGACGCCTCGTCTCTCCGACCGTCCACGTTTTTCTCTTATTTCTCACTTCTTTTCCGCCTCGGTTTCAGATGGCTAAACTCGCCAAGATGAAAGTCCCTCCCAGTGAAATGTTCCGCTCGGAAACGGACAAGTATTCCAAATTTGATGAAACGGTAAACGTTTTTTTGTTGTTTTGTTTTGTTTTTGTTTTTATTAAATATTTATTTCAGCTTAGTTTATTCAATTTTATTCAATACATTTCAGTGAAGTCCAGGTTTACTGAAAGACTTTTTTTTTGCCCTCTGATGACTTGAATGAGTGGGAATTTTTTCCCAGTTTCTTGTTGGAAAAATTTAAATTGTATTTCCAAAGTTCTTCTAAATAAATACATGATTCCAAAAAAAATCATCAGACAAGGTAAAACAACCAAAATGATGGCCAAAAGCTGAAGGGAAAACTACCAGAAAGGACAAAAAAGTCCATAATGAGCAGTAAGGATTCATATGATAGAATAGTTTCATTGCCTACTTACTCACTCTCACACACACACAACACACACACGTGCACACAGGCAGGCATGTTTGAAGATACAATAAATACCATGTAGGAAACCGAATTAAAGTGCATAAAAAATGAGGGTGCATCAGTGATAAAATCAAGTCTATGGGTGGGTCAGATGGTGGAGGGGAGCGGCGGTGGGATAGGGCAGCACAAGTGCTCAGCTGGTTCGACTCTGGTGCTTCCAAAGAACCTGTTCAGGTTTCCACAGATGGAGCGAAGTCAGTGCTGCGTCATAACATCATCTAAAACATCTGTCCGTAACATATCTAATGTCACAGTCATTTCCCCTTGTTACGCAGTAGAAAGCCGCTACACTGACGGTTCAGCGGCGTTCCGAGCTTCCACCATGAGCAGGAGGATGGACTCACCTGTGGTGGATCCGGTTGTTTGGTTTGTCCCGTTGCGTCTGCGTCCCAGCTCCTTTTTCTGGGCCCTGAAATCTTTTTCCAGCTCTTAGAATTCCTTAACTAGCTGGTGGACGCCGCGTTCGTAGCAGCAGTATTCATCTCCCTCTGTAGCTGCTCAAAGACTGGCACCCAACAGTAATACCAGGAAAGCCTCGGTCTCCTCCTCAGACCAGTTTAGCTTGTTTTTATTGTCCATTGCTTCGCTGGTTTGAAGATGTTGGTCTTGTTTCAGCGCTCTTATGTCGGCCAGAAAACCCCGCCCCCAGCTGTTAATGCAAGCAACGTGAAGCGGTTCTTCACTTTGGTGCAGCAAAGAGTTGGTGCCTGTTTAGAACCAGACTCAGGAGCCTGTGCTTAGTCAGGCTCTGGCTCCAAACCAGCACGGGGGCCGCTCGGTTGAAAAAGAGGCCGGACAGCTGAGGGCTAGAAGCTGTTCCTCAGCCTTGCTGTGCAGCACCTCGGGCCGTGTAACACCTCCCAGAGGGCAGCAGAGAGAAGACATGATGGAAGAAGGGAGAGGGAGGATTTTCTAAACCGTGTTCAGAGCTGGAGAGCAGCTCGGTCTGCTTCTGTGCAGCTGCCAAACCATGCCAAGAGGAAATATAGAACCGCGGTAGAAGGTTTTCAGGAGTCCAGGCAGAGGTTCTTCTTCAAAATCCTGAGAATGTGCAGTCTCTGGTGGGTCTTCACTACAGCAGCAGTGTTGATGCCCCATTTCAGGTTGTTCTTGATGTGAGATCCCAGGAACTCGAAGCTGGACACCTGCTCCACCTCCTGGTGTGTGATCCTCAGCGGCAGGTGCTCATTCCTGTTGTGTCTGAGGTCCAGGATGAGCTCCTTAGTTTCCTGATGTTCAGGGACGACTTGTTGTCTGCACACCAGCCGTTCAGGCTGCAGACTTCAGGCCTGTACGTGGTCTCATCGTTGTTTGAGATGACCCTGATCACAGTTGTTTGTCAGGGTGCGAGTTTCTATTGATCTCCTTGGAAGTGCTGTAAAATCTTGATGTGATTATCCGGATCATGATTTTTGTTTGTCTTCCTGTTGCTGCATGCAGGGTTTCCCCACTCATGATGCAGAAGGGAAGGAGCTCAGCAAGGGTCAGGCCAAGAAGCTGCGCAAGCTGTACGAGGCCCAGGAGAAGCTGCACGCCGAGTATCTGACCCACAACAGCAACTGAGTGTCCTGCTGTCCAGCCATCCAGAAACACACCCTCACTCTTAAATCAGCAGATGCTGGGTTGTCTTGCCTCCACCTCACCACGTTTTTTTCTTCTTCTTTCTTTTTATTTCTTTGTCGTAAGGTTTCAAAAGCATTAAAAATCATTCTACGTTTTTCCAACATGAAGGAGTAATATGAACGAATCACTAAAAATGGACTTTGTAACGCTGCAGCTTGCATTGGAATAAAGATCCTGCAGGAACTGGGGAGGAAGAAGGAAAAGCCAGCATGCCTCTTAACGCCTCTGCTAACGGCCTCATTCAGTCACATTCAGAACATTTCTCACTTTTGTTTGAAAAGTGATTCCTTTGAGTCAGATTTCCTGCTTTTACTGAATTATCAGGGTGATTATGGCAAATTCCCATGTTTTCCACGATGTCACTTAATAAAATGTTATATTTCTTCTAAAGATGGCATCTAGTTCAGAACATCAGAGCCAGTTTTACCTCAGCCACATCAGAGCTGTTTCATCCACGTTTCGTCCACAGATGGGTCGCCCTGCAGCATCCTCTGAATGTAAGGCAGGAAAACTGTCAGAAACATCAATCAGGAGGATAGAGTGGTTTTTGGTAGGGCTGGGCAATGCTGCAGATTTTAGTATTGATCCGATAACAAGTAAATCCAGGGCAAGTATCGTCAGTACCGATACTTTCTGCTTGAAATTTTACAACCTTTAAAATTTTTTCTTCAGTCATTGATGATGATGATGATCAAAAATCAAACACAGTATAAAGTTTTTGTCAAATAAAATATTTTTTATTTATAAACTGAATGGTATAACTGAACATTTTAAATTTAAGCTTTTTTGTTTGTAAGCAATAGAAAATAACGTCAATAAAGTAAAAAAATATAAATTAAGTTTTTTCTTTTATCACCGTTGTCTAAGAAAAATAAAGTAAGATTAGCTCAACAAAAGCAGAACGTAGTGTTGCTTTACTCTCATTCACATTCATCGAAGCGCCCTGCAATAAAAATATCGATCTCATCACCCCAGTATCGAACGATACTGATACTAGACTTGGTATCGATACTCCAGATACGCCCCAGTAATAGTAATAACCCTAATAGGAGAACATTAACGTCGCTTGCTAATTAAAAATGTTGACAAGCATCTCATTGAGACTCAAAGTCATTACTATGAGATAAAAAGTCACTGTTCGTCATAACGAGTTAAATCTCATACTGACTTTATGACTTTTTGAGACTCTCAATTATGAGACACTTTATTGATGTTTTTAATTTAGAAGTGGTGGGAATGGTAGTTCTGGACACCAGATGATAAAATATATGATTTATTGTTTATAAGATTAATGGCCGTAGTTTATTTTTTTTAATTGGTATGGGGTTCTAGCCAGAATAATAGCCAGCCCAGCGCTGTGCGGGTGAGGAGTCAGTCTGTAGCTGCTTTATGACGCGCTAGGCGGCTAACATACCTGTTTGCGTGTAGAATTTAATCCAGAAGAATTTGTCATGATCGCAGTGTCACCAGTTTGTTTCTCACGCAGGTGAATTGTGCACAATGTCCAAATCTCTTGCAATCCCACAGGTTACACATCAACAGTGTTCATACACACTCCACCACAGTGGTCAAAAATCTGTAAGCCCTTATGACTGGGCACCCGACTCTACCTGTAATCACTATATGCATGAGCCCACAGCACCATCTAGTGACCAAACAAGAAGTAAAACATATTTGGCTCCTATACCGAGCATGAGTACATGTATAGTATCAGAACGATACCTAATACTGGTATCTGTACTGGTATCAATGCATCCTTAGTGTCAGCAAGTCCCAGAAGACTTGCCAACAACATCTTGTTCCCCTTGCCGTCTTTTTCTGACCCCTCTGCTCTCTGCTGCTGAGCTCCGAGTCTGCCGTCTCCTGTAAAAACACTTAACCCACATTTAAAATGCTCCGTAAAACAGCTGCAGATGTTCAGTAATGTTATCCAAACATGACAAAGAAAAAAAGTGATTAACTTGTGACTAGAACAAGTCTGGTTTGACTGGAGAGAAGCAGCACAGACGAGTGGATCTGTTCTCAGAAGCAGGCTGCTCTTTAAATGTGGATCAGGAAAATCTCTTAAACTCGCATTAAACTGTGTGTTTTTATCACTCAGCCGTCCATTAGGGTTTTGTATTTTTCTACTGTTTTAATACAAATCAGTGGTGCTGTGACGTGGCTGAGACGATTTCATCTCCCTTCACATGTTATGATAAAGGTGCAGCTAATGGCGGATGTTGGATTTGTGGAAGCATCAGTGGAAACACAGATATCAGACATGCAGGTGTTTGTTTGGTAGATTTATCCTGTTAAACTCATTTTTCTTCCTGCACATTCTTAATAAATGCTCTACAAAAACAACCAAACACTTTTCTCCTGTATCTGTTTCTTAGCCTGACTTTCCCCTCAGAAGGACATTTTGGTGGTTTTGAACCCTGTTTATGTTTTTTGGGGCTCTGCACAACAATTATATAGTTTGTCTCTGCTTTTAATACTTTTAGGTTTATTAAGATGCATAAGTGTGTGTTACTGGTGAGGAGGTGAGGTTTCAGGCTCACCTAGAAAATCAAACACTAGATGAATATTATGCATCTTTTGTGTGATGCAGCTCTGAACCTGTACTAGATCATAGAACAACATACGATCTCTGCAGTGGTCAGCTCTGATGAAGAGACCCAGAAGAAAGTTATTAGTTCAGACAGTCCAGGAGAGGTAAGGAGAGCCACCATCTGTTCTCAAGGTACTGCTGGAACTCAGTGCTGTTACCACTTAAAGAGCATCTGGAGGATTAAAGGGCTGATGACTCAGCAGGATTTAGAAAAACTGGTCCATGCATTGATCTTTAGTAGACTGGACTACTGTAACGCTGTCCTCACAGGTCTCCCTAAAAAAGTCCATCAGACACCTGCAGTTAGTCCAGAACGCTGCAGCTCCTCACCAAGACCAGGAAAGTAGATCCTAGAACTCCAGTTCTCACTAAGACTAGGAAAGTAGATCCTATAACTCCAGTTCTCACTAAGACTAGGAAAGTAGATCATAGAACTCCAGTTCTCAGATCTTTACTGGCTTCCTGTCTGGCAAAGAACTGACTTCAACATCCTGCTGTTAGTCTTTTATCAAAACAACTTAATTCCTCACAGTGGAACTTTATTTCTTGCATTTATCTATTTTTTCTGTTTTTATTTAATTTCTCTTATTTCTTTTTAAAGTTGGTTTTTAATGCACTTGCCATTGCTTTCTGCTCCCTGTTGTGATGCTTTTGATGTTTTATGTAAAGCACTTTGAATTGTCTTGTACATGAAATGTGCTCTTTAAATAAACTTGCCTGGCTTCAACATCACAAAATTAGGGGACCTAAGGTTTTAAAAGAATAAAATACAAGAACGCTTAAAAGGTTCTTTTAATGCAATGCAGCATCACTAATTATGAATTATACTAATGTATGCTGGATGTAATTGTGTTTCTGTATAATTAAAGACATAGTCAAAAACCAGCAGAGAAACCCTCCACGGTCTTCTGAATGATTTGACTCAGACGACAGAAAAATGAATAAAATAAATAAAATCAAACTGACTTATGGAAGATGTTGAAAGATGTTAATTCACTGTTTTATTTCGCCTGTTAATAAAAATGTGACACAAAAATATCTCATAAACTGCAGAACATACACACACACACACACACACACAAACATATGTGTGTATATATATATATATATATATATATATATATATATATATATATATAATATGTCCATTTTGTGAAACTGCTTGACTGGTGCCTTCATTGCAGTGCAGGATTATTGAAAGGTAGTTTTAATTTTGGTCTGATAGTGTTTGTTTTTAACTGTACACATAACAGTGGAAAGAATTAAACAGATATTAAAATATAACCCAGGTAACGAAATAACCAGTTAAATTCAGGATGAGACTACTATACTGTACGTGTTTTTGTATTTAATAAAAACACATCAAATACATAAGAGATTTGGAGATTTACCCACTATTCTTCTGTTTATAATAGAATTATCGTGTCAAAATAATTCATTTAACCGGAAAAGAAAACACAAAAATACAACAAACATTATACATTTTAATTAATTTCTTCTTTTTCTTTATTTAGTTGTTCATTTACTTATCTTTACTTTGCGCTGGACCATTTCATTGTAAGTCACGTTCTTGTTTCTGTGCATTTATTCATAGATTTAAAATGACTAAAACCATTCGGTTGACGTTAGATTCTCATCCAATCAGCAGCGTCCTTTTCTCAGCAGCGTCCAATCAGATTTACCTGAGCGTTATTTGAGTGCTCCTTGAATCTCTTGCGTGTACTTTCTGCACAAGTCGACGTTATCTGTAAATTGTGTCGCTGTTGGTGAACTTATTAATTGAGTTGTGGATTTACAGTCGCCTTTTATTTTGTTTCCGGCCAAGACGTTTAGATGTCGTCTGTGGACGTTCGTGCTGCGGTGAGTAAACTTATTTTTACAACGTTTACACTGCTTTAAGCTTCTCAGGCCTACTGTCGTTAGCCGAGCTGCTAGCATTAGCATAGCTTTAGTTGGTTTATGTAAAACTGTGGTCAGGGACTTTTTGTCAGGATCTATCCAGCTTCTCCTAAATATCCCGGCTTGTTTCATCGACTTTGCAGCCGCTGCAAACCGCAGACAACCCTCAGAAGATGAGTAAAACCACCGCAGCGGGTCCAAGGAGGGCTGCTCTGGGAGAGATGACCAACTTTAACGGAGCAGCAGTCAACTCAAAGGTAACCTGAACACAACACCTGGGTTCACGTATCCGTCCGAACTGGGTTGTTCTGAACACATGAACGGCGCTGCCTGCAGATTGTTTCCTAGGTTTAAAATGAGCTTTTATAGTTTTTATGTAAAAACACTGTGGATATCAGCTGATTAAAACAAAACTATTCTTTTACAATTTTATTTGTGTAGTATCGAAAGTCTTCTTTCCAGCTGTATCGCTGTGTGGTTTGGCAATCTCACTGTGAAAGAAAAGGAAACTTTAAACAGTGGTTTACTCACAGGACAATAAGCTGTGACCTAGCAGTCCTGGAGGACATGTACAAGTCTAGACTCTTAACAGGAGCTCTACAGATCCCTCTGGCCACCCTGCTACAGAGATGTTCCACCTCCTGCCCTCAGGGAAACGATATCGCGCTATTAAATGCACCACACCTCCTCATACTAAGTTTTTTTTTTTAACACAAGCTGTCATGACTTTGAACAATGCACTTTGAAATACTTCAGACATGCACTTTATTGTTTTAGTTACTACTTTTACTGCTATTATTTATACAGTGTTTTTATTGTTAGTATTATGTGTTGTAAGATGTGTCCATGTGTTGTATTTTTATTTTTGTTTTGTCTGTTAAATGCTGACAGTGCACTTTGGAAAACCGTTGCAAGGAACTCAACGTGGTTTCTTTTCTGCAAATGGCAAATAAACTGAACTGTACTGAAACATTTTAATTACTCGTCTCAGAAGAGATTGCACAAGTTGATTATTTACAGAATCTTGATACCCTCTTCCCACCACCCATTTACACATCTAACAACCTCATATTTCTACAGAGAATTGGGCCCTCAAAACCATCATTCAGGTCCTGTGCTCAGAAAGCTAAACTTGTCCAGAGGGTGGCTCCAGTAGTCCAGGTCCAACCAGCTGCAGATCCTCTTCCTCCAGTTTCAGAGGCGCCAGCTGTCGTGTCCGTGGAGGAGGAGGAACTGAGCCAGGCTTTCTCTGAGGTGCTGCTGACGGTGCAGGATGTGGATGAGCAGGATGCAGACCAGCCTCAGCTCTGCTCCCAATACGTCAAAGAGATCTACAAGTACCTGCACACCCTGGAGGTAACCTCTCCCCCTCCCTCAGTTGCTCGGGCAGCTTTTATCTGCCACGTTACCTCGGTGTGTCTCCTCAGGTGCAGCAGGCCGTACGACCCAACTACATGCAGGGGTACGAGATCACAGATCGCATGCGAGCGCTGCTGATCGACTGGCTGGTCCAGGTTCACTCCAGATTCCAGCTGCTGCAGGAGACTCTGTACCTCACAGTTGCCATTCTGGACCGTTTTCTCCAGGTAAGATCTGTCTGAACATCTTCTCTCCTGAGATGGTCTGCGTACGAACCTCTGCTGCTGCTGCAGGTCCAGCCGGTCTCCCGCAGGAAGCTGCAGCTTGTCGGCGTGACGGCCATGTTGGTGGCCTGTAAGTACGAGGAGATGTACGCTCCAGAGGTCGGGGACTTCGCCTACATCACAGACAACGCCTTCACCAGGTCTCAGATTCTGGAGATGGAGCAGCTGATGCTGAGGGCCCTCAACTTCCAGCTGGGACGCCCGCTGCCGCTGCACTTCCTCAGACGAGCCTCCAAGGTGGCAAACGTGAGTTTGTTGTTGCAGAGTCGACTCAGACGTGAAGAAACTGAAGGTGTGAGAATGTAGGAAGCAGCCGGGTTGTGCAGAGCTGACTGTGGGATGTTTGTGTCAGTCTGACGTAGAGAAACACACTCTGGCCAAGTATCTGATGGAGCTGACCCTCCTGGACTACGACATGGTGCACTACCGGCCCTCTGAGATCGCCGCCGCCTCCCTGTGTCTCTCCCAGCTGCTGCTCGACGGGCTGCCGTGGGTGAGTTTTTACTTCCTGTTTGCTTCTCTGCCGCTTCAGGCAGGTTGAAACTGGAACTGATCTCCTCCTCTTCCTCAGTCGCCCACACAGCAGCACTTCTCGACTTACGACGAGGCCCACCTGAAGCCCATCATGCAGCACATCGCCAAGAACGTGGTGCAGGTGAACGAGGGGAAGACGAAGTTTCAGGTGAGTCTGCAGACGAATGAAAACTCCTGATGCTCCGCCGCAGAGTGAACTCTAAACTCCGTCCTCTGCAGGCTGTGAGGAACAAGTACTCGAGTAGCAAGCTGATGAAGATCAGCCTCATCCCTCAGCTGAAGTCGCCCATCATCAGCAACATGGCGGCCGCTTTTCTCAAGGATCCCTGAGTCCAACATTTTTTATTTGTTGGACTTCACATGCACTTTGTTTTAGTTCACTCGCAACCCCGGGGGGGCTGGGTAGGAGATGTTTCTCATTTCTTTTAAAATTGTGCCTTTTTTTTCAGCCAGTCTTAAACATTTTTATGATTTTTAAGATGTAAATGTACAGAAGTGACCTTGTGTATTAGGTGTGCTTGTTTTGTTAATGAAGTTTAAATAAAAATGTTTTAGGAAACCAGTGATCTAAACTTGTGCTGCTGACCATGTTCAAGGTACACTGTAAGTTAATGTCTAGTGGCTAAGATGGTCATAGAAATCACTTAAAATACAAAACACAGTTATGAATGGATGGTGGCTGTCAGTGGCCAAAATTATTCCTGACGGGGATGTTTTCATCTGAGTGGATGTGCATTGTCTTATTCTATGGTGCTTTATTTTTATTTTAAGGCTTTATTTATCCCAAATGGTGCTCTAACGCTATCAAGCCGTTACTGTAGTTTTAAAGCACAGAGCTGTTTGTCCATTCAGGGACGCTGTAGTAAAAATGATGACAACTGCCATGCATGAGGACCCACTGCAAGCAGATATAAATGTCTCATTGAGCCTGTTTTATGTGTGCGACAAATATCTGATCTTTTTTCTGATATCAGATGATTCAAGTGCTCATATAGACAGCAAAATCTGATTATGATGTATTGGAAAGTGGCAGGTTAACACGCCTGGGCCGGTTCAAAAGATTTATTCTGGATAAAAGCAATCCAGAATCCAATTCTTCACCATGGAGGATCATGTAATCCAGCTTGCTTTTATCCCGGATCCTGGATTGGATCACCCTGATCCACAACCACGGTTTTCAAGATGACCAGATCCTGATTACCTGAACTTAACAATGTGGGCTTCTAGCTATGTGAAGAACAGGGAGAAGAGCCAGAATGGGGTCACTTTTAAGTGTTTAGCGTTCTGAGTCTACACACATTAACATGCTCTTCTATTTATGATTGTATAACTTCTCATCTGAGCCACAACAAATGTAAAACAAATTCATTGACGATGTTTTGGAAACATCTGAAATGAAAAAGGCTCGGTGTCCTGAGTCGACGTGAACATCTGAGCCCCGTGTTGGAGAACCAGACGCACCTTTGGCCGTCTATCAGAATGAGGGACTGACCGGGCGTGTAGTACGGGATGCAGTTAGAAATCATTTGACAGGTTCTTCTCTGAGTGCAGTGACGAATGACAGGAAAGTAGATCGTTTTGTGTTTATTGAAATGTGTTTTGGGGGTTTATTCCATTGGGACCAAATTTGAGGTTTTACCACATTTTCTTACCAAAATCCACCTTGAAATCCTGCCCCCTGCTGGGATCAGGATAATCTTGTTTTCTTGGATTAAAGTTGTCCAAATCTTGAAAGTTTTGAATGACACAAAATGAAGGCTTTATACCCATCACAACTAGGATTGGATTACGTAATCCAATCTGATTTCAGAATCCTCCTTTTCCTTTTGAACAACCCGTTTTCAAGGTTTGATCCAACTGGATAACCGAACTCCCATCAGATTGCCTTTGAACATCCGGCCCTGGTGCTAGAGTTTTCTCATTGACCTGACAGGTTTTGTTACATACACTGCACCTTTAAAGAGCATGTCTTAGATCATGAAATTTGACCAAAGAATGGACAAAATCCACAAATTTATTACTAAAATAGGTTTTATTCTTAGTAAAGCTGACCGGTTCCATGAGCTGGTGTTATGCTGAGGGGTGTGTTGGCGCTGACAGCCGGTGGCGGATGAAAGAGGGCGTTTAGTTGAAGCGGACTCTGCGTATGGAGCCCACGGTGCTGTTCTGGCTGCCCCAGTCGGAGAAGTTGTTGTAGTCCCGTTTCTCCAGGATGTAATGAGGTCCTCTGTAGTTGGGCTCCTGATACACCACCCACCTGAAGAAGCACCAGGAGGAAAGTTAGATTGTCTAAGCCTGAAACAACAATTTCAAAAAGTTGGAGCATTCAATCTGTGTTGCTCTGAAAGTCAGTGGCAGAGCTAGACTTATAAATGGGGAGGGACTCTGTTCCTCTCTCTAACACTGCAGTGATAAATGGTCAGAGACATGAGAAATAAAACATCTTTACATTAATAATAATAATCTGGATAATTGAGGAAATTTTCATAGAAGGAAGGGAAGGTAAGTCGGTTTTAGAGTGCTGTATGTGGAGCTTGATGTGATAGTAGGGGGATCAGTTCTGGTCTACTGTCTACTGGTGGTGGTAGACTGGATCCTGACGTGGATCTTTATGTGGCAAGCTCCATGTTGGGAGCTCTGGGGCTGGGGTCTGTCTTGGCCTGATCGGAGTCCTTTACTAAAAAGTCAAAAACATCTCCCTTTCTTTACATTCTTATTAGTATCAATAAATATTAATACCAGCATTGGTATTGAAATTATCGATAAATCAATCCACGCACCACTAATATATTCATTTAAATGAACTGAACCGTATTTCAGTGCTTTGAGCCTCGGTGAGTAAATCCAGTCACTGTCTGAACATTTCCAGTCAGTGTGAGACAGAAATGAAATCCTTCCACAGCTGAGGGGAAGTTGTAGAAACTTACGCTCCTCCGAGCACGCGGATGGAGGCAACTCTGTTGAGGCTGTAGCGGTTCATCAGGTTGGGAATGTCGTCCTGGATCTCCATCTTCTTCCCAGACAGACCAGTTCGCTCAAACAGCTGAGCTCTGGCAGGGCTGTTGTCCTGCGGGTCGGAGACAGCAGTGAGAGTTTCTGTCCAGTTTCTGACCACAAACCGTCCGTTTTACACCAACATGGAACTTCATATTCCTCACTGTTTTTCAAATGTTTTACACCTTAATATGCAGTATTTGACAGTCATTACATCAAATTCCTGTCATTACCAAACAACCACACACCTGTCATTCACAACTTAAGGGGCTCAGATTGTCAGTTATAAATATGGTTAAAAACATAACTAATCAGTCTTCCTTCAACAGTTACAGCTTAAATGACGACAAAATTTGGATTCCTGGGAAATGATACGCCTTAATTTTAAAATGTGTAGTTTGAACTAATCCTGTCTAACACAGGTCTGAACAGCTCTAACTTGTATTTATAATAAAATCAAGCCATTTCTAGGCCCCTGTATGGATGCCAAACTGGGCCTAAAATGGTCATTTTTGGAGACCTGAACTATCTGAGCTAAAACCTCTCATTTTGTTCTGCTTCACTGACCTTTGCAGAGATGATAAATTTCACGTGTTGCTCTATGATTTGAAAGAGGTTTAGAGATAAAGATGCATCATTCAAACAGATATTCGTATAGGATTTGCTTTTTTTTTTTTTTTTTTAAAGTAATCCTGAAACCTTTAAAAATTGTGCTATGTGCCATCTTTATTCTTCACTAGTAACACATAAAATGATATTTATACATCTTCACTATAACTCCAAAAGCATTCACATAGACCTTGTGTACTCATTTCTTTATGGGGATACATTTAAAAAAAATTGGCGCAGGAGAGCAGGAAAGCACTTTATATTTGATCCTTCGAAGCAAAAGAAATAAATGTGATAGTTTTATTTAATCGATGGCAGATGCTTGGAGCTGTATCTGAGTTGTGGTTAAAAATATCCCCATTTTTCAGCCGTGTACTACTGTTTTAGTTTCTGATAGCTTAAATAACATCCTGTAAGTTTTATTTTTGCCATTAATTTGTTGTTGTTTCCTGAATAAAAATGAATAACTTTATATTTTAACCTGTAATCACACCCTTTAAACTAATCCCCTTTTCTATCCTAAGGTATCATAAATGTATGTATAACAATATGAAGCAATAAAAAATTTTGATATAATTTTCCGCCATTTTAACTTTTTTATTTTCTAAACCAGTATCTACTAATCATACATATTGCATATGACTTAATTTCTTATATTTTTAACCCTTAAATTGCCATGTTGTGGTCAAGGTGCAACTCTGTTTTATAGTAGATTATTGCTGCCTCGTATATGTTAAAAAATTAGCAAAGAAATTTTTTATATTTATTTTTAGCCCTTCCATAATATGACATATATGAAAATTAGATTATCAAAAGGATGCATAACTTCTAATATAACTTCATTTTATACTTGATGCTTGCTGCTTTTGTGCACTAAACCTTTTACATCTGCATCATATGTCCTCTATAAAGATGTCAGATTTGACAAGAACCATCTGAGTTAACTCAAAGTCCTCATTTTATACATTTAAAGCAGTAAAAGTTGCAGGAAATCTGCGAACCTGTCAATGAACATCAGCAGAGGTCAGAGTTTACCTGCAGCTCGCGTCTCACCTGTTTGACAGAGCGGACAGAGGAGACGTGGTCCACCTGGGCGCACCACTTGTCGTAGCAGTTGTACTCCCCCCTCTCGGACATGTCCCACAGGTACTGACGGCCCCGGAAGTTCTCATGCTCGAAACCGACCCATCTTCACAGGAGGTGGAAAAAAGAGACAGAAAAAGGACGGAAATGGGAGCAAAAATATGCAAGGTCAAAATTTTCTGATCCATCCTGTGACTTCCTGTAAACCTCAACACGATGAAATGATCCTACAAGCTCTGGTTTTAACTCTGCTCTTCAGTTTCTGTTGTTTTTTTTATCTTCAAGTGGATGTAAAGTGAAATAAATCCTGTTGTTTAGAGACCCCGTTCATGGAGCTGCTGCAGAGCTTATTTAAAATGGGTTTTAATTCTTAATGCACAAACCACTTCAGGACTTTATTTTATTCCTTTTCATCGAATTAACTTATATTGTTTATCTCTTTGCTTTTATTAAGCTGTATTTGTGTGTTTTTTTTATATTATTTCTAATTTTTATTTATTTATTTAATATTTAATTCTTTTTTATTGTTTTCTAATGTTCCTGATTTTTTTCTTGCATTTATTTTGTTTTTATGTAACTGGAAATAAATTCAGGCATTTAGGGGTTAACGGCATTTTTAGACAAACCAAAACCTACATTTCTCCAAATACAACTTAAAATATTCTAGAAATTTAAATATTCTATTGAGGCTTAGAAAATAAACCTGCTGTATGACATAACAGGGTAAATGCACCTTGTTTTGAGTTTTCCATGTAAAACAAGTTACTGTATACCTGAACTGTGCTCTGCAAATAAACCTACCTTGCTTAGAAGTAAACAAAGCATCACTGTACAGGTGTGTAGTAAAATACTCGACATGGGAAAAAGATGTGTTGCTGCTTTTTTAAAATTTCAAACGTCCGTGGGTTAAATGATCAGGAATGCCATCAGTGCAGAAGATAAAAACAAACAGGAAGCTCACGGAATCCCAGCTGTTTTCTGCTTTGGACTTACGCTCCGCTCTCCACCTGCACAGAGTTGCATCTCTCTGGGAAGTTCTTGTCACTGATCCGTGAGCAGTCAGAGTTCAGGTCCAGCCGTCTGCCAGCGAAGTTCCGCTGCTCGAAAAGGGTCACCTGAAAGTTGAAAACAGGAATCATCAGGGATGTGCTGAGGTGTGGCTGTAGGTGTCCACACTTTCCTGGTTTTTCTGTCTGAACCCTATTTTCTGGCTGGACTCTTGAAGCTTTGTTGTTTTCATTTACATCTGTGAACTCGACCCTTTTTATTTGGGTAATTGATAATTCAATCATATTGTAGTGATTGGGATTAATGTTTATTTAAAAAAGGGAAGCCTGAAATGGAATATTATAAAGTTTACAAGAACTTTATGGCTGAAAGAAAACAATCAGAATCAGGAAGAGTCCAACCAGTCACTCACTGCTGCTGATTCAGTTCCCATGGTTACGAAACTGTACATACATGACAGCCTCTGCAGGGCTAAAGCACAGCAGAGAGGGAGGAGCAGGAGTCTGTTTATGTTAAATTTAGCTTGATTTTAATTAAATTTAGCTCAGATGCAACTCTCTCCAGTGGTTCCCAAACTGTTTTTGCAGCCGACCACCCCTCCATGGTTAAACCCAGCCTGGTCCGTGGGAAAACCCTACAGGAAACTGGAATGCTGTCCACTTCAGAGTGAATCAGAAAACACTGGGTTTACACTCAGTGTCCTCTTCATCAGGACCACCTTCTAGTACCGGGTCGGACCTTTTTAATCCTGGTGTGATAGATGAAGCAGGTGGTGGAAACCTTCCTCAGAGGTTTTCTCCATATTAACATGACAGCATCACACAGTTGCTGCAGGTTTGTCGGCTGCATCCATGATGAGAATCTCCCGTTCCACCACATCCCAAAGCTGCTCTACTGGACTGAGATCTGGTGGCTGTGGAGGCCGTTGGAGTCCAGTGAACTCATCGTCATGTTCTAGAAAGCAGGTGGAGATGATCTGAGCTTTGTGACATGGTGCATTATCCTGCTGGAAGTAGCATCAGAAGATGCTCCACTGTGGTCATAAAGGGATGGACATGGTCAGCAACAATACTCAGGTAGGCTGTGCTGGTTAAACCAGGCCACGTTGGTACTAAGGGGCCCAAAGTGGACCAAGAAAATCTCCCCCCACCATTACACCAGCAGCAGCCTGAAGCGTTGATCCAAGGCAGGATGGATCCATGTTTTCATGATGTTTCCAGCAGATTCTGAGCCGAGCATCTGAATGTGGAGCTGAAATGGAGACTCATCAGACCAGCAACGTTTCTCCATCTTCTATTGTCCAGTGTTGGTGAGTGTGTGTGAATTGCAGCCTCAGTTTCCTGTTCTTAGCTGACAGGAGGAACCCGGTGTGTCTTCTGCTGCTGGAGCCCATCTTCTTCCAGGCTGGACGTGTTGTGTGTTCAGAGATGCTGTTCTGCAGATCTTGGTTGGAACCAGTGATTATCTGACTTCCTGTTGTCTTTCTATCATCTCCAACCAGTCTGCCCATTCTCCTCTGACCTCTGACATCAACCAGACATTCTGGTCCAGACAACTGCTGCTCGCTGGATATTTTCTCTTCTTCAGAACATTTTCTGGAAACCCTGGAGATGGTTGTGTGTGAAAATCCCAATAAATACTCAGACCAATGACCATGCCACGTTTAAAGTCGCTTCAGTCCCCTTTCTTCCTCATTCTGATGTTCAGTTTGAACTTCAGCAAGTCGTCTTCACCATGTCTACATGACTACATGCTGCCATGTGATTAGCTGGTTAGATATTTGTGTTAACAGCAGGTGGAGCTGATGTAGTGTGGTGTATTTATTAGTAATGTCCCCAACAAAGTTTTTAGCTAATTTTAACTATCTGTAATGAAACATATTTAACATATATATATATATATATATATATATATATATATACATATAAAACTATTTATTTAGAAACTTGGGGAAAAACTTTAAAACATTTCTCTAATTTATGACAGAATCCAATTTTCAGTCAGTTTGTTAATGGTTTATAACTCAGTTTTGCTCAAATTTCAGGTTTCTGCCACAGAACTTGCACATTTTTTCTAATGTAAACCAATCTGCAGATTTGCTTTGACACATAAGGATGGGACTCACCCTCCCACTGGACCCGTAGAAGGCACGTTGGAGCACAGACCCCAGCTTGCTGCAGATACAGAAGCATTATTTTTAACAAATAATCCAAACAGCAGTAAAACAAAGTCTCAAATTTGAGATAATAACAGAAAAGTCATTTTTATGTCAACAAACATTATTCTTCATTCTGCTCCCAGAAACTCTAAATTATAGTTATGTTAAAGACTTCCTGTGCTTCAGTCTTTCAGATTCATCATAACTCTGCTGGTGATTTGGGGAAACTGGTGGTGAAGGGGTAACAGAGCATGGGACCCAGCAGTCGCTGTGCTGTGGAGTCACCTCCAACCAGGGTGGGGTCTCGCTCTGCCCCGCAGGCTCCAGCTGGGCACGGCGCTATAAACATACCTGGTTTGTTGGGTTAATCCTGGAACCTTAGTAAAGATGTTCATGTCAGCTCTGCGAGGCCACAAGAAAGCCCCTTAAATATGTGGAGATGAAGCGAACACACAGCTACCAGAAAGCTCAGAGTGTTTCTGCAACAGTCGTCGGGGCCCTGAAGGCCATTGATATGCTAAACACACAACTCATGATGTGTCCTCTTTCTGCAGCGCACACACCGGCCACAAACACTGCAACTGCACACAGTTCACAAAAATACATACAAGCCCACATACAGGTGAGTGAATGCTGATGCACAACGAGCACAGAGAGCGCACACGGAGTGCAGTGCCAACACTTTTAGCTTTGAACATTTCAGCATTTTCCCTCCAACAATGCACGCTAGGATAATGGTTGCACGGGCGCTTTGTTCGGGCCTGCTGCAGAGCTGATGGAGGAAACACAGGAGAGCTCAGCCTCTGTGAACTCACCGTACAGGTTACAGTTAAAATATATATGAAACAACACCTGGACAGGGCAGGTGTCTATTTAAACAGTTGTTCTGGATGCACTGAAGAGTTTTATTATCATCATGAACAGCTCTTTTTATTTGGCGAATCAGCCAGGAAAGGTCATATTTATTGTGTTAACTAGTGGTACATATATTAGAAAACTCTGAAAGTGGAAGGTAAGAGTAACTTCAGCTGAGGTGAGAAACCCTGAAGTCTAATCCTTTGATTTGTGGATAAGCACAAAGATTTTCTGTTTGTTATTCATTCAGAAATCAATCTGAAGAAGATTGAGATAAACATTGAAATGTTAAAAGCGTCAGATTTTATACAAACTTTCCAGAAATGGGATGGGTCCCTCCCTGGCAGCTGCAGCTCAGCTGTTGCAAAGATGCTGATGATGCTTTACAAGCCGCCCTGATGGGTTCACCTGTATGGGTCCAGTTCTGGTGCTGTGAACATTTAATGATGGATGGAGATAAATTTGGAGTCATGGAGACGTGGTGAAGACGACTTGCTGAAGTTCAACCTGAGCATCAGAATGAGGAGGAGAGGAGATTTAAGAGATTGAACATGGCATGGTTGTTGGTCTGAGGATTTACTGGGATTTTCACCCACAACCATCTCCAGGGTTTCCAGAGAATGGTCTGAAGAAGAGAAAATATCCAGCGAGCAGCAGTTGTCTGGACCAGGATGCAGCAGAAGACACACCCGGTCTATGAATCCCAGATCGGTTTAGGCCCAGAATCCATCTGTGACATGTTCAGAGAACATAAACCTAGCAGAGCTCTTAGCTCCATTAGACTGGTCAGCTAGTCCAGACCAGAGTCCAGACCACAGTCCAGACCAGGGTCCAGACCAGAGTCCAGACCAGGGTCCAGGCCAGAGTCCAGACCAGGGTCCAGATTAAACATGGAGAAGCTGCATTTAGCTGTTAAGGAACAAACTGCCAGTGGAGATTAAACTTTTATCAAACGTAGACATTTTTAAATCCAGGTTAAAAACATTTCTTTTTTCATGTGCCTATGCATGAAATCTGCACGCTAACTTTTAACTCATCTTGCTTTTAATCATTTTATTGTAATTTATTATTTTATTGTGATTCTTGCTATTTTTTGCTGCCTTTTACAATTTCTGAATGCTTTCTTTGAACCATCTTTAATCCTTTTAATGTTTTATGTGAAGCACTGTGAATTGTCTTGGACATGAAATATGCTGTACAAATGAACTGCCTTGCTTGTACCAACGTGGCCTGGTTTAACCAGCACATCCACCACCTGCTTCCACGTATCACACCATGAATTAAGGCAGCTCTGGAGGGAAAGGGGGTCTAACCATTGATAGAGATGTCCATCATCAACATCACCCGATGGCTTCCTGAGATATTTATCTGCGTAACACCTCTATTAAAACACCTGGAAAACTGCTTAGGTTCACTTTTTACCTTCTACTGTAGTACAGTTCCTCATCAGACATTACTTCATTCATTCCTAGATGAACGGAGCTGCTATTCTCTTGTTTTCACTGAATGTAATGTGGTTTTCTTTTAGGAGGAGATAACCATTTGCATTTTCTACTGTGTTCCAGGTGAACTCTGACACAGTAACACTTATCTTCATTCTGATACTTCTGTAGTAATCTCATGTGTCACAGCTTTCTGTAGAAAATAAAATTATACATACAGCTCTTGTAGTGAAGTTATACAAAATTTATATTCAGCATGTCCTGTCAGACAGGATGCAGAAAAACAGGCCTTGTGATGAAGGGGTTTTGCTTAAACAGAGGGATCAAACAGATTTTCTTCTCTCTCTTTGACCTTGCTGAGATATTCTGATCTGTTTTGTGGGTAAATATGATGAAGAGCCATGTAACCAAGCTTCAAATCAGCCACATTCTCTAACATTAACTTTGCTTACAGTGTGGAAATCCCTCCTTTTTCCAAAAGATCTGTTTGGCTCAGCAAATTTACCCTCACACTTCACTGACTTACAATGGAGGGTATTCAGTTTGTGTATGTGTGTTGCTGTTGCTGTATGTGAGCTGATGAATAGCAGAAAATGATCTGGATGCTTCACCCGGTTTTGTTTTTGAAACACTGGCAGTGAACCAGCCAGGGACATCGCCGAGCACCAACCTGTCCAGAAGCTTGGGGATTTTTCCTGCATCTTGGAGCAGTTTCCAGCAGAGACAAATGCAGCAGGTCAGACATGTATATGTGGTTCTGAGTGAGGCGGCCAGGCTGAGACGGAAGCTGAGCAAAGGGACAGCACAGGCTTTTGGCAGATCCATTCACAGCTTCATCCCCTTTTTTAACCACATCCATTTTTTGTGTTTGTTTATTGACCACTGAGGGAATCCAGCATCTTGAAATGTCTCTCATCCTCACCGTGCTGGAAAAGTTGGCTTACTTCCTGTCTCTGATAGCGTTTTGTGTCAGTGTGTCTTACAGCTGGCTGAAATGAAAGCCTCTGTGAAACCATTAGGTTTGACTGTGACTGGCTGTTTTTTCCAGCAGAAATTTAACAAATGATGCTGTGCTTTGACTTATGATGGTTTTACTGACAACTTGCAGACACCTGACACTTAAGTGTGAGTTTCTGAGTCATTTAGAGAAACATTTCTGCACGTCCGGCTCTGATTGGCTGACAGGATACGAAGCCTTGCAGTGGGTTTTGAAAGATCTTGGAAGTGTGATGAATGACTACAGTGACGTAATTCAGACATCTTATTTAACTGCTCTGCAGGTGTGATTGAAGACAGCGAGCATTGTGCCAAAGACCATGATGCTGCAGCGGGGATTCCTGAGGACTTGCCATGTGCTTGCACTGTTGCTGTGTGTTTCAGCCAGCAAAGATTTTGACTGGACAAAGAATGACAGAACCTCTTTCTACTATGGCACCTTCCCAACAGGTAAGAACTTGGTGATATGCACTTAAAAAAATCAGTTAAACAAACAGCATCTTTTCTCTGGAGCTTTTGTTCACATCACACCATCTTCAGTTAGAGTTGAGCCATTTGCAATATTCATATTTTTGTTTTTTTTATATTTTATTTTTAATGCTGTGTTTCTCTGCAGGCTTCTCGTGGGGAGCCGGCAGCTCTGCCTATCAGACAGAAGGAGCTTGGAACACAGATGGAAAAGGAATGAGCATTTGGGATGCATTTGCACACAAAAAGGGGAAAATTATCTCAAATGATACGGGAGACTCCTCCTGCGAGAGCTACTACAAGTTCAAGGTGACTTTGTGGTGCAAATGTGAGAGCTGTGTGTTGTTGGATCAAAACCAAAAGACTATACTTGTACTGGTTTACTGCCTCACAGTAAATTCAGCATCAGCTGATTGAAAACACATTCTATTCAACTGGAGCTATTGACAAAAGTCTATAGATTTATGATCTTAATTTAAAGATTTAATGATTTGGGAAATTTGGTATACTACTACCTTCTTTTTTGAGAGAATTGTGGAAATCCCACTGAGTTCACACTGATCCACAAATACTGAGTCTAATAAACTGATGTAAAAGAAACCCAATACCAAAATAGCATCAGTTTATTCTGGATAAATAATAAATGCGAGCAAAAAAACATCAGCTAAACTGTTATGGAGACATTAATCATTTTTATTTTTAAACGGTTTCAGAAAAAAAAAAGAAAACTTTGAAAAGAAAAATTCATTTTTTAAATTTTCTTTTCTGCTGTTTGTCTTTCAGGATGACATTACCTTAATGAAGGACATGAAGCTGAACCATTATCGATTCTCCATCTCCTGGCCAAGGATTTTACCTGGTGGAATTAAAAGTAAGCAAAACCCTTAAAATTATATATGTTATGTTGACAATATGTAAATGATGCACAGAGAAATGTAGTTTTCTACAAAACAATTCTACAAACAAAAAACAGTTATTTTTTTACATGCAGAAACACAACAAAAACAAATCTGTTTTCATTATTTGTTTGAACATTTAATTAATGCAAGTCTACAATCTGCAGATTGCAGATGCAGCAACATGCACTCAGTAAGATTTATTATAAAGAGTTGATTCTCCCACCAGCAGATTACCCGATGACAAGTGAGGGTGTCTGGATTGGGTATAAAAGCAGCATCTACCAAAGGTTTAGGGTGCATTCACACTGGCACTGTTTAGTCCTCTTTAAACAACCCCTAGATAGTCCAGCTCATCTGGAGTAGTGTGAACAGTCATTTGCACTCAGGTGCAGACCAAAGAAGTAAACTCCGCTGGAAAACCAAGGCTCTTGGTTCACTTGCAAGTAATCCTTGTGCTTACAGTGTGAAAGCAAACAGAGCATTCAGTGAACTAAAGAGTGTAGCATGCTGGATATCCTGTTTCCCAATAAAATGTCCAAGGAATCACAGGCTCTCCTCCTCTCCCAGTCGAGAACATTACCTAACTAAGAAAATTTCCATAAAAAGACTGTCCTGCCAGAAATTTACCAAGACATTTTACTCTTAATTGTATGAATACTTCCAATAAACCAAAAACAAAAATTCTATACTTGCACAGCACATGCCCTGTTGCATTCATGGAGACATCAATCAATCTGAAAATGGAAAATTCTGTACTTTCATAGCCCTGTTACACACAGGAAATGATACCACACAAAACTAAAGCATAAGAATTTTTTAACCAAATGAAAATATTTACTTGAATTAGTAAAATTCACCCTGAGCTGCCACCTTACCGCATCAGTGGTGTTTTGTTGTTGGACTTCTGTGTTCGTCATGGACTGTCCATTACGAACACTTTGTTCAGGCATAAGAGTGTCCACATGTGCACTTGGCACCAGGACACTCTAGGCCGCAGTTCGATGAACAACTTTGTAGTCGTATCATCGGACTTGCAGCTGCATGTCTTGGACACTTGAGTGAAGAGCGGGGCGAAAGCTGTCACCTGATCACCACCTGTGGTGAGTTGGCTCAGATGGTGGGGGAGGATGCCGGGCCGGCCTGGCAAACCCAAGACTGTTGTGAGAGTCTGCTGGGAATGTCTGGCGGAGTCCCCTGTCAAAAAGAGTTTCAACTCCCATCTCTGGCAGAGCTTCAACCATGTCCCGGGTGAGGCGGGGGACATTGAGTCCAAGTGGGCTGTGTTCCGTGCTTCTATTGTTGAAGTAGCCAACTGGAGCTGTGGCTGTAAGGTCGTTGGTTCCTGGTGTGGTGGAAATCCCTGAACTTATTGATGGACATCAGCAGTGAAGGGTGCCGTTCAGCTGAAGGAGTCCTATCGGGCCTTTTTGCCCTGTGGGACTCCCGAGGCAGCTGATGGGTATCAGCAGGCTAAGCGGAATGTGGTTTCAGAGGTTGCTGAGGCAAAAACTAGGGCATGGGAGGAGTTCGGAGAGGCCATAGAGATTGACTTCTGGATGGCCTTGAGGAGATTCTGGTCCACCATCCAGCGGCTCAGGAGGGGAAAGCAGTGCTCCATCAACATTGTATACAGTGGGGATGGGGGGCTGCTGACCTTGACTCGGGATGTTGTGGCTCGGTGGAGAGAAAACTTCGAAGACCTCCTCAATCCCACCTATGAGGAAGCAGAGTCGGGGGAGTCTGGCGTGGGATCTCCCGTCTCTGGGGCTGAGGTATTTAAAAGGCTCCATGGTGGTAGGGCCCCCGGGGTGAATGATATCTGCCCGGAGTTTCTTAACGCTCTGGATGCTGTAGAGCTGTCTTGGCTGACATGCCTGTGCAGCATCACATGGACATCAGGGACAGTTCCTCTGGACTGGCAGACTGGGGTGGTGGTCCTCCTCTTCAAAAAGGGGGATTGGAGGGTGTGCTCCAACTACAGGGGGATCACACTCCTCAGCTTCCCTGGTAAGGTCTCTTCAGGAGTCCTGGAGAGGAGGGTCCGTCAGGTAGTTGAACCTTGGATTGGACAATAGACCAGCTCTACACCTTTTTCAGGGTCTTGGAGAGGACATGGGAGTTCGCTCAACCGGTCTACATGTACTTTGTGGACTTGGAGAAGGCGTTCGACCGTGTTCCCTGGGGACTCCTGTGGGGGGTACTCTGGGAGTATGGAGTGCCTGACTCCGTTGTACAGGTGTCCGATCCCTGTACGACCGGTGTCAGAGCTTGGTCCACATGGCCGGCAGTAAATCAGAGTCGTTTCCAGTGAGGGTTGGACTCCACCAAGGCTGCCCTTTGTCTCCAATTCTGCTTGTAACTTTTATGTACAGAATTTCTAGTTGCAACCGAGGTGTTGAGGGGATCCAGGATTGGGTCTCTGCTCTTTGCGGATGATGTGGGTCTATTGGCTTTATTGGGCCATGATCTTCAGCGCTTGTTGGAGCGATTCGCAGCCGAGTGTGAAGCAGCTGGGATGTGAATCAGCACCTCAGAAAAGGGTAGAGTGTTTTCTCCAGGTTGGGAATCATTAGCAAATCTTGCAATATTGCACACCTCTGATAACAAGTGTTGGAATTTAGGACGCCTTTAGTTTGTCCAACAACAATGAATTATGGTTCACCACTTTGGTCCAAACTCCATCAGAGAATCCTCAATAAGTCCAACAAATATTTTTCAATGATGGATTGTGAAGAACTTTGGTCTTTCAGCATCTACAAAGCAGAATATTTGAAAAAGATTCAGGGAGTCTGGAGACATCTAAGAGCGGAAAGGACAGGGACAGAAACCCCTGTTGGATGGCCGGGACCTTTAAGTCCTCAGGCAGGATCCAACACGGTCCACCACTGGATCCAAAACCAGAACATTCTATTCTATTCTATTCTATTCTATTCTATTCTACAGTCATTTAGCAGACGCTTTTCTCCACAGCGACTTACATCTGAGAATAAGAACAACACAAGCATCAAACAAGATGGGATGATTTAGTCATTTAGTGGTAGTCAGACTGCTGTGAGTCCAGTTGGACCCAGGTGCTGTCATGTAGTGCCAGAGGCAGTGTTTTTTTGTTTGTTTGTTTTGTTTGTTTTTTGTAAGTCCTATGTTTAAATACAAGATCACAATTTCATCACACAATATCATCTTGGGCATACGTGCATGTAGCTTGGGCTCAACTCTGAGTTGAGCCAAAGAGCTGGACAAATCTTTCTAACTCATTTAGTTAAGCTAAGTGCAGAAATGCTCCTTAAATATTCTATTGTATTTAGCTTATATTCTATTTATATTTAGCCTATATTTCTATTTTTCTTCATGTCTTATTTTATTTCACTTATTGCCCTCCTTCTTATGGCTCAAACTGGGACCTCAGTTCTAATTTCGTACCATAAACATGTAAATGTGAGCTGGTATGACAATAAAGTTCCTTGAATCCTTGAATCCTTGAATCCTAAACAACTGAGTCTTTAGCTTGCTCTTAAAAGTGGATAAGGACTCTGTGGATCGGACAGAGTTTGGTAGATGGTTCCACCACCGGGACACAACAGAGGAGAAGAGTCTAGCTACTGATGTGGCGCCACGTTGTGGTGGGAGCACTAGATGTTTTTCACTGGCAGAGCGTAACTGTGGAGAGGGAGTGTAGCTCTGGATTAAGGAGTGGAGGTAGACCGGAGCCTTTTGGGTTATTGTTTTGTAAGCCAGAAGCAGAGCTTTGAATCTGATGCGCTGCAACTGGAAGCCAGTGGAGAGCGATTAGCAGCAGAGTGACATGAGCTCTTTTGGGCTGGTTGAAGACCAGACGTGCTGCTGTGTTCTGGATCATCTGCAGAGGTTTAACTCAGCATGCAGGCAGGCCAGCCAGTAAGGAGTTGCAGTAGTCAATGCGAGAAATGACCAGAGCCTGGACCAGGAGCTGGGCCAGGTTTTCAGTCAGGTAGGGTCTGATCCTCCTGATGTTGTAGAGAGCAAATCGGCAAGATCGAGCAACCGAGGCAACATGGTCCTTAAAGGTCAGCTGGTTGTCTACCATGACACCAAGATTCCTGGTAGAAGACGTAGGCACAAGCGTGATGGAGTCAAGCTGAACACTTATCTGTGGCGGTAAGGAAGGATTGGCTGGACAGACAACAAGCTCAGTATTGGACAGATTTAGCTGAAGGTGATGATCCTTCATCCATGCAGCGATATCAGCAACATGCTGATATTCACATTGAGACGGTTGTGTCGTCAGGTGGGAAAGAAAGGAAAAGCTGAGTGTCATCTGAACATGAAAATTACACAAAGAAGAAGACATGAGCTCTGTAGAGAAACAGAACTGAGTTCTCTGGACACCAGCTCATCTCAGATGGACAGAAAGACAGTGGACACGTATGCTGTGGACAGACGAGTCCATGTTTTAGCTGCTTTTGGTAAAAACTGACATCTGCTTCTACATCCAAAGAGGAGAAAGATCATCCAGGCTGTTATCAGAGAAAGCTGTGATGGTATGGAGGACTTCCACGGAGGACTGTATCTCTGTAAAGGTGCCACTGATGCAGAGGTGGATGCTGGGATTTTGATTATTCCAGCAGGATGACGTCAGATCTCGTTCTGAACGACTTCCACCAGAAAATGTTGGAGCATCAATGAAGAGAATCAGACAACAACAACCAGCTGAAGTCTGGGATTCAGCAGGAATGGACACAGATTCCTCTGGGAAACCAAATCAGTTCATTAACAAGAAGCTGAGGGAGCAGAATAGAAACACAACTCTATCCAACTGTTACTCAGTGTTGCAGCAGATTCTATTTTCACTTCTGTTTTCTAAAAACAATAAAGTTGGTCAGTAAATAAGCTGAAATGATTTCCTTCGCATAGTTTTGGTTTCACTTGTTTTTAGATTATAGAATACAAAAGGTGATATAAGCGGTCATAAAATAAGACCAAGTGTTATGTTGCTGAAACAAAGTGAATGTAACTCTAGTCAGAGTCCAAATGTGAATATATCAGAATTATATGCATAACAAAATAAGAACAGTAATATTAATAACATAATTAAAATAAAATCATAATATCAGTTTCACAGGAATAACAGTAGTAATGGCAATAAATAATGAGAAATACATAGGATATTAATAAGGCAACGAAAGGGGGAAAAAGGGTAAATACATTTAAATAAATACTTTTAAGGTAATTATAATAACAATAATGATAATAATATTATCTACAAACAAAACAAAAGCCATAATCTTGGTTTTCAATGAAGGAAGACAGAGAGAAAATAAAAGGTAAATAAATTAGAAAAATAATTTTATACTACTACTACTACTTCTACTACTACTACTACTAATAATAATAATAATAATAATAATAACACAATTCCTTTAACTTATGGAAATAATGACTGAGAATACTTCCCTGGCAACTCTTTCAGACGAATACATCAACGAGAGAGGAATCAGTTACTATGACGACCTGATCAACATGCTCCTGGAGAATAAGATCACGCCCATAGTTACTCTGTATCACTGGGATTTACCACAGGTAAGTCGTGCCTTGTTTTGCAGATTGGAAGCTTCTCTGCAGATACAACCGTAACACAGCTCTCCTCTACCACTCTACAGGTGTTGCAGGATAAATATGGCGGCTGGCAGAACGCCAGCATGATCAACTACTTCAATGACTTCGCAAACTTGTGCTTTGAAAGATTTGGAAACAGAGTGAAGTACTGGATCACCTTCAACAACCCGTGGGTATGTCAGGTTGCAGAGAGATGCTTCGTTCACTGTCTGTTTGTAGCTATAATGAGAGAGTCTTGTATTTTCAGTCCATTGCTGTGGAGGGATATGAAACTGGAGAGCATGCCCCTGGACTTAAGATGAAGGGAACAGGAGCTTACAAAGCTGCCCACCACATCATCAAGGTGAGACTGAGCAGCTTCTGTAGGTCTGGTCGATTGATACTAGTGGAATAACATCAATACTTTAGCTTCAGTTCCTCTCTGCTATGCAGTTTCTGCATTTCCATACCACATCATTTTTCCCCCATCAAGATGGGGGTCATTGGTTTGTCTGTCTGTCAGCATCATAACTCAAAACGTTATGGATGGATTTTGATTTTGAATCTCAGACTTCATACAGCTTTATTAATCCCTTTGGGAAGTTCCCTCAGAGAAATTCCATTACACCAGTGGTTCTCAGACCTTTTCGACCGTGCCCCCCTTTGGAGGAATAAACATTCCCAGGCCATTTCATTAAGGAAATACCCAGTTATAAAGCAAACAGGCATCACCTTGACACTTTCTCTCTACAACAGGCACATGCTAAAGTCTGGCACACGTATGACATGAAGTGGAGAAGCAAACAAAAAGGTGACAGAGAAACTCAAAGCACACTTTTCAGATTGTGTTTATTTAAATAAATACATTTCCATCTCTTATATTTCTCCAGGTCTGGTTGGGATCTCGCTGACTGCTGACTGGGGAGAACCAGTGGACATCTCCAACCAGAGAGACATCGAAGCAGCAGAGAGATACATTCACTTCTACATGGGCTGGTTTGCGATGCCCCTTTTTAATGGAGACTACCCCCAGGTTATGAAAGATTACATTGGTATGTTAGATTTATGTATAGAGCTACTTTATCATATGCTTCATACAAATAATTCTACATCTCTTTGCATGACCAACCAAACTCAATAGTTCCAGGATCCATTGACTTACTTAGATTTGTGTTTATTATTTAGTGCCATTTAGTGTGTCTATTCAATGTTTATGAGGAAATTGTATTTGAAAGACACCATAAAGAGCTAACCGGCTAATGAAGGTAGGTAGGCCAAAGCTAAAGCACACTGTTAGCCGGCTTAAAACCACGTTTGTACTGCACTCTCCCTTCTTGCTGCGGATATTGGATAACTGTCAATCAAAAGGACACACCCCTAATTATGCTGAAATTCAAGATTAAATAACATCGAAATGGATGCGTTAGAAAAAAATTCACCCCCCTCACAGTTGTCATGAAGGTAAACTTGACCTATTAATCCTAAAATGGATTTTTGTACCAGGCTATAAACATGTTTATTTCTGCTGTGAAGTTGGTCTTTTTAACATGGGAGTCTATGGGGATTTACTCTGTTTTCGAGCCCCTAGTGGATGAGGAGGGAACTGCAATTTCGTGCACTTCTGCATAGGCGTCACATTTTACCGCTGGAGGTTGCCGCTTGGTTCTCAGTGGTTCCCAACCTATTTTCCTTGAGGACCCCTTTTATGCAAAATTTAAAAAGCCATGGACCCCCTGCCCCACCCCATGCTGAAACCCTGTGATTTTATACTTTAAAAAGTAAGATTCTCACCATAAATAATGTATTCTAGCTGAGTCCTGTCCTTCCATTAAGCCAAAATTAAATTAATATATAGCCTTACTTTTTTCTTAAAATAGGCACAATGTGTGGACGTTGGTTCTGAATGGTTCTGAATATTCAAAGCATCAGGGACTCCCTATGCTCTTTAGTGGACCTGCTAGGGGGTTCCCAGACCCCAGTTTGGGAAACACTGTTCTAGATCATAATTCAGAATTCATACATCATCACCATCTCACCAACCGTGAAGACTGAAGTTAAACAGCCAACATTGATGAAAAAAGTCTGATAAAACTGATGATCTGGATAAAAACACTTTTTTTTATCATTGAAGTGTGAGTGTTTGTGCAGCCGTGATAAAAGTCCTACAGCAGCATCACCCAAAGTACGACAAGGCAAGGTTCAATATTTCATAAAATCTAGACCAAAAAACAAGGTCATAACAGAGAAATACCACACATGCGTTAATATTTTCAATGCAGCAGCTATATATATGTATATTACTGCTGGGCAACAATTAAAATTTTGTTACGCACAAAATGTCCTTTTAAACAAGTTTTATTCAGCTGGCTGAGGGAAAAATGGCTCTTTGGACTGGAAAGGCTGCAGACCCCTGCACTAAACACATAAACAGATTTAGCAGCAGTTTTCTTTTTAAACAGCAACAGTTAAAATATTTCTTCATATATATTTATAAAATCACATATTTATGAGAAAGAAGGATGAAACGTTCAGGATTTACTAACTAAAAGGTAAAAAGTCAGCAGGATGGATTTAAAGCTGTGAAGCTGCTTCCTTCTAAACACAGAAGGAACAATATGTGATGAATATCAGCATCAGGTGAACAGACAGAAAGCAGGATGAGAATCTCACAGCTTCTAGATGGTGAGGAGAGAGAAATATTCACAATATGCACAATAACTTCCATCCATGCACCTTCACTGCTTCATTATCCACATTTCTGGATATAATTTCTCTAAACTTTCATTCTTAGCTTGACTGTTTAGCTTCACCTCTGCACCTGCAGCCTCCGCTACCGGGAGTTAAGGGTTAACATCTCGTTTCCGGGTTTTAGCTTCAGGTCTGTAGATGTAACTATAAACATGTGTGGTATCCACAGAAAGTCCAGAATCTCAGCTACCAGCTCAGTAAAACCATTTCTATCACCAATAAACACAGTTAAGACAACAATAATTAAAAGACCAGGAACACAAAGTCTGAAAAATATGTAAACACAGATGATGTTTCCCCATGAACATGAACAAACGGCTCCTCTACTGAAAGCTCACATCTCACAGATTCCACAGCTGGAAGTTCCATCTCGCTACGACCAAGATTCACCGAACCAGAGGCAGAAGAAGACCCGATTTATGCTGCACGTCTGTAAAACATAGTCAGAAAATGTCTTACCTTTGCTTTCTGGCCTCAGAACTTCTATCCACCAGAATAAAACTGCTTTTAGTTTAAAAGAAAAAAAAAAAAAACTAAAAACTAAAAGCTATTTTTCTCATTGTCTTTTGGGAGCAGTTTCCCATCCAAAAATCACAATTTTCCACCATCTACATGGGTTTAGGCGGACAAAGAGAAACGTCGGTTCTTCTTCTTAAGTTCCAGACAGAAAACGTCTCTTCATGTTAATAAACCCGCTCTCTGCTGATTACATGAGACGCACCGCTGCAGCAGGACCAGACATGGAGGAAGAGGCCTGGACTGCAGCCTCTGCATGAGGTTCCTGCATGAGGTTCCTCTGGTTCAGAGCCAGTAGCAAGAAGCTTTAAACTGCGTTAACGGAGGATAAAAAAAATTAACGGCATTAATTAATTAATTAATGCAATGATTAACAGTGCCGAGGGCCTTTGAAAGGTCGATTAAAAAAGCAGCACACGTTTTTTCATTGCATAGTGCCTCCATTATATGATTCACCATCCTTTAATGATGCTGTAATGGTGCTGTGTTTCTTCTTAAAGCCTGTCTGATACTATTGGTGTTCAGGAAATCTTTCCATTGATTGCTCACCAATCCCTCTAGAACCGCCCCCTCCTTTCAACTGGGGGAGTGTATGGGCCGATTTCCACACTTTTGGTATAACATGTGAAGTGGAGAGGCTGAAAATGTTGGTCAAAGGTTTTGTGATTGGATCAGGTGTAAGTTTTAAAAAATATTGTTCCATCAAAGCCTGCAGGTTTTCTGGTTTCCAGCAAGCGTAAATCTCTGCGAACATCATTTCCTGAAAAGGGTACAAAATGACCATTAGGAACAAGTTCACCAGTCAAGTTAGAAGAAGGTGAAGACTTCAAGGCAGGGGACTGATTAAAAAGGGCTCCAGATGCAATAAGGTGCTCATTAAAACGTTTAACAGCAGATTCAGAGATAGAAACCTTGTCCTTAACAATGCAAGGAGGAAGATCTTTTCAAGTATCAGGGACTGAAATAAACTTGCCAGATTTTTCCAGAATTTTCTTGGGTTATTTCTGTTTTCAGTTGTAGCAGAATAAACTGAAACATTTAGTTTGACTAATAAGAGAAGTGAAGCGGTTGCAAAGTTGTCTAATGTGAAGCCAGTCGGCATCTGTCCCTGCTTCTCCAGCCTTTGCCCAAACCTTGTTTCTGACATACGGTAATGTAGCTGGGTCAGAGAAGAGCCAAGCATTATCTCGACCCTTAACTCTGAACCTTCCAACTGGTGCATGTTTGTCTACAATATGCGAAAACCAGTCATCAAAAAGTGCCCACGGTCTTTCAACATTATCAATGAGCTGTATTTTTTCCCAGTCACAATAAAATAAATCATATAAAAAAGCTCGTTCAGAAAAACATTTCATATCACTTCATATATTTCATTTCATTTCATTCATCCATTAAATGTACCTGCTTATTTTATTTTATTTTATTTTATTTTATTTTGGTTTATTTTATTTTATTTTATTTTGGTTTTTTTTATTTTATTTTATTTTATTTTGGTTTAGTTTATTTTATTTTATTTTATTTTGGTTTAGTTTATTTTATTTTATTTTATTTTGGTTTAGTTTATTTTATTTTATTTTGGTTTAGTTTAGCTTAGTTTAGTTTATTTTATTTTGGTTTAGTTTAGTTTAGTTTAGCTTAGCTTAGTTTAGTTTAGTTAGCTAGTTATCCTTGTCTGTTGATAACTGCTGAGCTCCATCCTTCAGGCAGGAAGAGTGGCCAGCAGGGCCTGGGAGCTTCGCGGCTGCCTGTCTTCTCACCCCAGGAGAAGAGTTACATCAAAGGCACCTGTGACTTCCTGGGTCTCGGACATTTTACCACCCGCTACATCACCCAGAAGAACTACCCATCTGGCCTCGGGGATAGCTACTTCGCAGATCGTGACCTCGCTGAGCTGGTTGACCCGAAATGGCCCGATCCTGGTTCTGAGTGGCTTTATTCAGTTCCCTGGGGCTTCCGCCGCTTGCTGAACTTTGTGAAGGTACACAGCCTGAATCCAAACACCCTCCAGGTTTCCATCCATATCTGATTTTTCTCTGTTATGACTTTTTGAAATGTGGGTCTTGTGTTCCTTAAATTTTCTGGTGTTTTTCATTCTGTTGCAGTTTTTCTATTTCATTGCATTATCTTTTATTTTGTTGTGCAAAATGCTCTGTTTTTATTTTGTTTCTCCTTTTAGTGCCGTGTTATGGTCTTGGGGGCCACCAAACAAATGATTAAATAATGTGTGACTGATTTTAACGTGTGGTCTCACCGGCAGACTCAGTATGGAAACCCCATGATCTACGTGACAGAAAACGGTGTCTCAGAGAAAATGCTCTGCACTGACCTCTGCGATGACTGGCGGATGCAGTACTTTCAAGACTACATCAATGAAATGCTGAAAGGTGACATGTTTTACTGTGTGGAGCCGTGTGTTTAAGGCAGGTGGGTTGTTTGTATGACATTAAGTAAACGTGTGTCCCTGTTTAACCTACAGCCATTAAAGACGGGGTAAATTTGAAGGGCTACACCGCCTGGTCCCTCCTGGATAGCTTTGAGTGGGATGAAGGATACTCTGAAAGGTTCGGTCTCTACTTTGTGGACTTCAGGAACAAAAACAAACCACGCTACCCGAAGGCATCTGTTCAGTTCTATAAACGCATCATTAGCTCTAACGGCTTTCCCAATCAGAGAGAGGTAAGTCCTATCAATGAGCTCGTTTCCAAGCACACCAAATATTTTCTGGAGTTATCAGAAAATTCAAGAGGCCATGCAGACAGCAAAATCTGATTCTGTTTTGTCAGATAACTGCCATTATCTGATTATGAGAGATGTAAATGGTAAATGGTCTGTATTTATATGCTTTTCTGTACCTGGAATGGTACCCAAAGCGCTTCACATCATACATCACATTCACACATTCACACACACATTCACACACTGATGGGGGAAGCTGCCATGCAAGGCGCTCAACCACGACCCATCAGGAGCAATTGGGGGTTCAGTGTCTTGCCCAAGGACACCTCGACATGAACTCGACTTGGCCGAGGATCGAACCGGCAACCCTTGGGTTACATGACGACCGCTCTAAACATGTAAATTTCTCCACAATACTGTATTTGTGTATGTCGACCTGTATACCTGATTTATTTAGTCCTCTCCGCATGTGGAAAAACCGCCGCTTCCATCTTTTCGATATTTTCTGTTAAAAAGATGGAAGAGACGCATATAGTGTCCAACAGCAGGACACGGGAGTATAAAGAAAGTAAAGCGTTCACCTGTAGTCCATTTTACAGTTCATTTGCTCCCACATTAGCAGCTAATGCTAAAACCGTGGGCTCTGCCATGTTCCGCTAAGAAAATGACAGGAAGTTACAGCATTATGTACGTACTCCCAAGTAAACCCGGTAATGGACTGGTAAGTGTCAACAGGGATTTTTTTTTTAATATATCACATTTCAGGAGGGCATGTAGACGTGTAAAAGCAGATTATTATAATAATGTCATTACTCCCTGATATCTGATTTTGGTATGCATGTAAACAGGCTCATTATCTGATTATGAGAAATCAGATTAACAACCCTAGATTTCTCCACAATACTCTGATGTCTTTGCTCATGTAGACTAGTATATATGATTAATTTAGTGTTTTTACATCTGTGCATGCGTGCTAACTTGCAACACTTCTGTCATCACTATGTCAGCAGAACACAAAAGGAAATCACAACCGTGCAGCTGCGTATTAACAAATTACAACGTTTGTGTCTAGTCCATATGGCAGTTTATTAGCTCCCACATTAGCTAAGACCGCGGGCACCTCCATATTTAACAAAGACAGGGTGCATTGCTAAGTACGTACTCCGAAATTAATCCGATAATAGATGGAAAATGTAGACAAGGATTTTTTGATATTGTATTTTGTATTTTGATACAATCACATTATTACAGTAATCTGACTTTTCCCAGATATATGATTCTCTGATCTGGTCATGTAAACAGGCTCAATATCCTTGAGCATTAAGGAGAATATGCTGTTTATCCGTGTGACTCTGGTCTCTACAGGTGGAGAGTTGGAAGAGAAAAGCCACAGAAACTTGCTCCTCCAGTAACCAGCTCCTTGCTGCAGGTTAGTACGATGAAACGTTGGCTGTGAGAAGCCTGGTGGGGCCAAACAAAGGAAAATTCAGTCTGAAGCTTGTTTTTCTGCTACCTAACAGGGTTTTTCTTTGTTTTGCCCCTCCAGCTAGAAGAAAGTCCCAGGGATATCAGGAACATGCTGGAATGCAAAACACTTGGCCAGTGCATGATGAAGTTTAGGTACTTATGCTTGCTGTGTAAACTTAAGTCCATTCTTCCTACAGCGCTGTAAAAATATAATACAGATGACACACCCATTGATCATTTCGGCTTTCTGTTTAAAATTTTGGATTGATGGGTTTCAGATTTAATTAAAATAGGCCACAGTGTCTGTCATGTAGCAAGAAAAGCAGCAGCCGGGTCCTTTTTAATGGGGAGTGTTTGTGTGTATTAAATATTAATCAAAATCCTTCCTCCACATAAACCTTTCTGATTAGAGATCTAAAAACTTAAGGGTGAAAAATAATAGTTAAAATCTCTGTACTGTGCTCATTTAGGCACTGATAAATCATGCTTTAAAGATGCATTGATTTGGTTAAAATCTAATTATTTCCACAAATTCTATCCTTATTTGTTTACGTCATCAGTAATCGATGGTATAATTAAATATTGATGATATTCTTTTTGCTTTGCCTTGTCTGTGTATAAAAGGTAAATTTATTAATATGTATTTAGCCCCATCTGTTTTAAGATTTTTCCTATTTGTTTAACTAAAAGGAAATGTATGGACACATAAAGTTGTTTTTTGTTTTTAAATTATTTTTCCGCCAACTTCAGTTGAATATGAAAAACTGGAATGTAAAAAAAAATGGAGAAAGAAACTACAAGGAATTTTTTAAGACTAAAAATGATAAAACAGGACTAGCAGTGCTGTTTGGTTTGTGTTAATATTTACTCACCTTCCTGTTCTGCAGATCCATTGATAGGTCACATGGAGATGGTGACAGAGATCGTGGTTCCCACTGTGTGTACACTCTGCATCCTCCTCAGTGCAGTTTTCCTCATGTTTCTGCTGCGTAGACGCTTCTGAGAAACATAACTGTGTTTTCATCAAAGCGGAGCTCAGCAGGCTTAAAGCTGAAGAAATCATTCAGAAGGACGTCAAAGCTCAAACCTGTCCAGAGCCTTTTGTTGCTTTAACTGTCCTGCCCTTCTGTTTCTGAATAAACCCTTTTTCAGGGTGTCACTAAAGAGTCAGAGAAATAGCCAGAGACTGTTTTAACTCTGGACAAATAAACTCTAATATAAGACTACATGATTCTTTTATTTATTTATTTATTTATTTATTTATTTATTTATTTTTCAAGAGACTGGTTTTTGGAATAGGTTTAAGTTTCACCTGTGACTCAAACTAACTGCAGATAAAAGCTCATTTATTGTCAGCAAGATTGTAAAGTGGTTAAAGTAGCTGGAGATACAGCAAAGTGTTGTAAACTTGGAGCATTAATAAATTAATTTTTAAGACTTACATGGTGACTGATTTTTTAAAAAAAAATAGCATTACCTTCCACAACAATGTAAATCACATCTGACATGTTAACAAATGACAGAAAGATGAAGATGTTTAGGAAAAAGGTACGTCATAATTAAAATATCAAACTAATAGTTTATTTACTTGAGGTCCATGTACTGATGAATGGGACGAATGTGGATTTGTTTAAATTGGATCACAATGAATTAGCTTGAGCAGATCATGTCTGTAAAGTGCCTTGTGATGACCGATGTGAATTGTTGCTAAAGAAATTAAGCTGAATTGACTTGAATTTAACAGCCTTATTAATTTATTTTATGTGTGTTTTCAGTTATTCCAAGTATTTAATATTCAGTAGTGATTAAAATGGAATTTCATAGTTTCAATTAAAACGTAAACACCAACATTAACAAATGAACATGTATATGAGATTTGCATTAAATAATGTGTATGACTGAAGAATTTCTATAAAACAAAGAAAAAAGGCCACAATAATGTTTGAGAATATTGACCAGCGTTAAACTTTATTCATAGTTAATGCCGGAACATTTATTTATTTTATTAAGGTGTAGATTTTATTTTATAAAACATTTTCTAAGTGTAATTTTAACATTCACATTTAAATGTGTTTATTAATGTTTTTATCTATTTCACCTTGATAGAGGTGCAGAGAATTGGTAGACACTGACATGTGAACTTCACCTGTCACTAATTGTTTATTTTGTACTATGTGTATAGTCTAATAAAGTTTTTTGAAAAGAAAACCAAATGCGGCAGGCAACCGGAAGTTGTTGTTACGATCTTCCTCCTGAAAATCTTATCGACCAGCTCAACAGGTATGTAAAAAAGGTTAACTATATATGAACAATAATGCGTTAAAATAGACTGTCGTATGAGCTTAACTTGTCTTACTTTTAAAGTGTTTTTCTGACAGCTGTTTACTTAAATGTTACTCTAATTTAACCTGAATATATCGGCTGCTTGTAGCTAGCATGGCGGTGTTAACAGCTAAACGACTACACTTTATTGTTAACATTGAGTCGGAAAAATACATTAATGTCGTCTTGTCAAACATTTACTTCATCTCCTGCTTATGGTCTTTTTAGAAGGCAGTAAATTACAAAAAAAAAAAAAAAAAAAAAAAAACTAGCTGAAATTAAACGTTTTTCGTTAGCGACATAATTTTGAAAGCGCCTCGGTTTGCATTTTGCCGCCGTCCGGTTAATTCTTCTTCTGCGGTAAGTACAGTCAGTGTTGTTGCTGCCCGCTAAAGGTGCAGACAGCGAGTTAGTACCGTTACAAACATGCTGTTTCTCCGTGCGATATAACACTTCATGAAATGGATTATCCATCCTGTTTTGAGGAGGAAGTTTTTATTTTACCACTCAAGTTTCCAACCAGCAGCTGATGATGATAAAACAAAGTATTGTCGATGTGAAACTTTGCAAGCTTTCTCAGTTAAAAACGTTGCTGCTGCCAGCAATTCACAGTTAGTATTGAATTTCAGCTCGCTAGTGATTATAGTGCCTCAGTATTCAGGTATACAGGCCAAACTGAGTAAGGTAGATAAAGCTCTATAAGCTTACTATATATTTATCAAAAGGAGAATAAAATTACTCCAGGCCATTAGTGTGCTAAACCACTACTTCTTTATTTGAATAAATACCAGTATGTATTATTTCAAAGTTTCAAACTACTCCACAGAAGCTAATAGTATAAAGCTGTCAGACATCCTGGTGATACACAAGTTTTATATACATTAGGCTGATTATTAAGCAGTTAGTGAAAACACCAACACTGTCAAAGACTTGTGAAGCAGTTGTTATTTCTCACCCAGAAGTTTGATGCCATGCTCGACCCAGAGGAAAACAACCTGAGTGGTACACCTGAGTACGATGACTTAGAAGAGGAAGCCTTCCCTCCCCTTCCTCCACCCTATTCCCCAGGCCAGGGAGGACATCAGGAAGATGGAGGCCTTTTTGCACAAGGTGAGAGACTGTAGTCAAAATTCATCAGCCAAGAAAATATTCTGCATTAAAAAGACTAAAATTTATAGCGTTTATTTGTAAATTCCACCCATGTTGTTGTCATGTGTTGTGTTTGCAGGGGAGGAAGGAGAGGTGTCCAGGCTGGCTGACGTTCCTGCTGCTAAGAGGAAATCAGTGAAGAGGCCACAACCTAAACTCGACTCTCAGAGGTGCCTCAGACATTTTACATCATGCAATGATTCCTTACTTAATGATACCTTTTGTATAGATAGTTTTTTTTTCCTTTTATTAAAATTCTTTACATAATATTAGAATGAGATTATTTAACTTAAATGGGTATACAGGTTGCAGATTTCTTTAAATTTAAGCCTTAAAGAATCCCAACGGCTCAATTTTTGTTCCTTCCATTCTGTTTAACCAAAAAGTTGCCCAGTTTTTTTACATTTCATTAAAAATAAAGAATTATAAATACCTAATTATAAAAAGTAAGTAAAAATCTTGCTGTTTTTCTTCAGGTTGATTTCAGAAAGAGGACTTCCAGCTCTGCGTACTCTGTTTGATAGCGTCCGTTTCAAAGGAAAGGGACATGAGGTAAGAGCTGCTAAAAGATCAGTGGGATGACAGACTACATCAGAGGCTCTTAACCTTTCTGACATTCGGGCCTAATTTTTCCAGTGTAAAATGGCCCAGGGTCGGCTTGCATATTAATACTGTATCAGTTTAACTTTTATTCAGTAACTGAATCAAATCCGCTTCCAGTTTGGATCATCACAACGACATTTATTTGTTACGTGTACGTGAATCCTCACAGACATCGAGATGCCGGATGGGCTAACAATTCATGGAATAAAATGAAGTTGCTGCAAGAACAAATTTAGAAACTCAAAGCTGGTTCATTAACAAAAAAATCCAAATTATTATTAAATAGATTTTCATGCAACAAAAAACTAAAAAACTGGGGCTTTTAAAATCAGAAAAAAATAGAAAATTAAAAAATAAATTGATGCTATAATAAAATATACATTCAAAATAAAAAAAAATCAGTTCAAATGAAATATTTAAATCAAATAAAATTTTTATTTGTTGAAATAAAATCATTAAAATAAACTTCATTTCATAAAGTTAGAATTTTTAAGAGTCGCAGGGCGCAAAAGATTAATCTTTTTGTTTAGAAAACGTCTTAAGTTTCTCTACTTGCTAGCGGCGAGCTGAACGTCGTCTTCTGCTTATTGGAGTTTAATAAAAAAAAAACGGGCTGATGAATTAGTGCCACCAAGTGGTGGAAAGCTGTATTTCTGTTGAGCTTCTCAGGAATAACAGTAGTATCTCTTGTATAATCAGTTCATAACTTATTGGACCCAGAGCAGCCCCTCTTGGTGGTGTTTGAGGCCCAGAATCAATGGTCGATGTGTAAAAATGATGTTTCTGTTGATCCGGTCAGGCCGAAGACCTGCGGCTGCTCATGCAGAAGATGGAGAACTGGGCCCACAGGTTGTACCCCAAACTACAGTTTGAGGATTTCATTGATAAGGTGGAAAAGCTCGGCAGCAAAAAGGAAGTGCAGGTGAGACGAAGCCGCTGAAGTGTTTCCATGAAATCTTCAGTAACTCCTTGCTGCTTCTTTCTGATAGTTGTCTTCTGTGCAGACTTGTCTCAAACGGATCCGGCTGGACATGCCGCTGACACACGAAGACTTTATGGATAAAGACGGTAAGACATGAAAGCGTGTTATTTACGTGTAACTGTAATCTGGCTGCAGTCGATATTCAGAGCGATGTGAAAATTTTGGGTTCAGGAGAAGAAGAAGTGCCACTTGAAATGCAAGTATTTGGGGATCCTGATCCATTCAGCAGAGTGAGCACCATTTATGACCCCCAAGAGCCGGTCCACTCCACCCCGGCGCCCACCTCCCCGGTCCACTCCACCCCAGTCCTCTCTGGCCCGGTCCACTCCCCCCCGGCGCTCTCCGCCCTGACGGAGGAGCAGCGCAGACGCATGGAGCTGAACAGACAGCGGGCTCTGGAGAGGAGGCTGGCACGGCAGCAGCAGCAAACAGGTGAGAGGCAGCAGTTTAGGAATGGCACAGTTACTTGATTAAACAATTAATCGTGGAATTACTTCATCATAAAAATCCCTTACTTTCTAGTACTTTGAGATTTGTCAGACCCATCACACATACTTTATCCTGAATGAGTAGAAGGTATTAGGTTCCCAAATGCAGCCTGAACAGTGTTTTTTTTTTTTATTAATTTGTCCCAGTTTCTATCAATTTTAAATAACATCTTTTATGGCCACATGAATTGTGCAATACTGTATCTCTTTCGGGGCTGTGGGACATGGGTCATGCAACAGCATCTTATTTCATTCTTTTTTTTATTCTGATGTTCTAACTTTTATCCCAAGTGGGTATTGTAAAATATATTTCTGATTTCTGGCGTGTGGCTGATGGTTGACTGCAGTGGTTTATTTTGTTGTGGGTGTGTTGATGTTGTCAAGGCAGCTAATGTACCAGCACTTGAGTTTAAGTCAAATTTCTCTCATTTGTTCCCACGTCTTTAGTTTCATCTCTGAAAACTGAACAAATTCCTAAAAGGAGAACAAAAAGGAAATGAACAGGATGTTAATGAGGTGTTTGATGCTTTTCAGAATATAACTTTTTAATTAGGGGGGTAAAGCAGGATCCAGGTCTTTGTTGTATTTATCTTTACCATTTTAGTGTTAAATCTGTGAATTAATCTGTTTTCTTTCCTTTTACATCCCTCAGATTCCCAGACCATCGACATATCAGAGGGAAATGAACCCACATCTGTTTCTTCTGAAAATGTCCTCAACGCCACAGTGGAGGATGAGAAGGTGGAAGACTTGGACCAGGACCCATCCATCAGCAGTGTGCAGAACCCTAGCCAGCCCCCACCCACTGAGTCTGAGTCCCCACCCACTGAGTCTGAGCCCGAGCCCACTCAGGGTGAGGGGGAGAGCAGCGCAAGTCCTGAGCATGAACTCTGTAATGGCTGCGAGAAAGAAGATTAACACCTGCAGGACAAACTGTGGTGAAAAGGAAACCAGCATCACATCTACAAACTGTAAAGAGAAAGTTTTACTGTCGCCATGGCTACGGGTTTGTGGAGAGGATGAGCTCCAGGAAACGGTCCACATTTTCTCTTCAGGTTTGACTTGTATTTTAGAGTGAAGTTACCAGCAGTGGTGCAGCAGCTTGTTTGTTCTTTATTTCACTGATAATTTTAAGTGGTTGTGAAACATCTGAAAACACTTTCTTTAAAAAAAAAATTACTGTTTTATCCAAACATTTTATCATGTTTAAATGAGCTGGAAACTGAAGAATTTGTGTTTTTTGTTTTCATTTAATTTAGTCAGTAGACCCGATCGGTTCTTCCAGTTCTGGAGCTTTTTAAAAAACAGCAAACAGATCTTTTTGTGCAAGTTTTTCATTTTTATTATGTAAAATCATCAAGCTATAATAAAAGTTTTTTTTTTATCCTACCACCTTAAAGTTGGTTTTATACCTGAAGAATGTCCTCAGTCAGGAAAGCTCGTGAAACTCTGTGCTTCGTGTTGAACGTCATCATATTTCAGCCAGTTTTCAGTTGTGATGTCAGAAGTTTGGGAAGCTCTGTTATAATGTCGCCGCAGGAAATGAAAGTTCACAGAAGCCGTTTGACTGCAGAGTTTTTCCATCAATCAGGAGACAATGAGCGGACGCACCGAACATCATCTCCGGAGTTTTCCTCCTCATCTTTGGACCAGCTCCATGAACATTTTTACCGAGTCTGAAATAGGAAACCCACGACACAGCAAACCCGGCAGCCTTGCGTTTCCAGTTCTCTGGGTGGACTCTGAAGTCTACGCTGTGGTCATGCAGATCTGTGAGACCGTTTCCAGATCCATCAGGGCCAGCTCTCGGACCTCCTCCAGCAGAGAATACAGATTTGGAGTTCTGCTCTGGCGGAACTCCCTCTCCTCTCTGGAGAGTTTGGGTCTCTGGGCCGCCTTCTCTTGGGCCTCCTCAGCCAGCCGGACCACCTCCTGGACCAGCTGGCTGCGGGCCTGGGAGGGAGGCTGCCGAGTTTCTGCGCTGCGGTGCGGCTTGTTGCTGATGACCCCCATGTTCAGAGTGGCAGCGTGACAAGCCGTGAACTGGACAGAAATACGAACCTGAAAGGGAAGAACAGAGCTCTGGGTTTTATGGACCGAACATCCGAACAGAACCTGGTGTCAATTTCACTCACGGTGATGTGGTCGAACAGCCTGAAAGTGGAGGTCCCGTAGCTGGAGGTGGTTGTAATGTGGTCCGGGTATCGTCGCACGGAGCCGCTCTGCCACTCACAGCTGCCGTCGGGCTCCACCGATACCACCTGGCCCTCTTTGTTCTTCACATACACCGGGCCCTTCACCCCGTACCTGGAGACATTAAAACAGCTGTGGTCAGACTCAAGGCTGTTTTCTGTTCAGTGGATCCACATTCACACACACACACCCACAACCAGCAGATAGTTATATATTTAAATATTTACAGTAAATGTTGGGAATTATCTGCAGAGCTCCACCAAACATGGAGGAAGACTGCAGGATCTAAAAGACTACCGGGACCCTGGATCAGTTCCTTACTCTGAGACAAACACCAACACGCCGTTGTCTCTGATGGAGTAGATGATGGCGTCGGCCACGCAGCGCGGGTCGGTCTGAGGATCTCTTTCTTTGAAGTAGAGACACTGAAACAATGCAGTGGACATATTCTGGGCTCGTTGGGCCGCCTGGAACCGTCACAGAGAGAGGTTTATTCCATCCAGGAAGGACCTCGTGTCACAGAACCAAGACACAGACCTGAGATCTCACAAAAAACACTCTTAAAGTAACTAAAATGCCTTTTTTTTCCTACAGCATAGTTGTAACTTTTAAAAACACCACCACGTTTCAGCCTATTGGCCTTTATCAGGGGGTCAAACAGAGTTTATGAGTTCCAGGTGATTTTATAGTGGAATTCTTCACCTGTAAAGGAAATTCCAGCAACAGTACTCCTCCCAAAAGAAAAAAAAAACTACAAACATGGACACCTAAATACACCAGAAGATGGCATAATATAAAATGTCAGGATGCTCTTATCTAAACTACCAAATACCCACAAAAATAACTATTTACAAAACAAAAAACCTGTAAAAATAGCTTCTCATTCAGGATATTTAGTGGTCTGTAATTTAAAAACCCAAAGAGCACTTCGGATAAGAGCCGGTGAATGCAGGAAGTGCTCCTAGACAAACACTTCTTAGTTCTGACCCTGTTCTTGTTGTTGATGTGCTGGGCCATTTCCTCCACTTCCCTGTTACTGGCCAGTGGCCTATCAGGACTCGAGCCCCGCTCCACCTGCAGGGCTGCGGTGAGGAGGCGGTGGACCACCATGTCGGCATAGCGACGGATGGGGGAGGTGAAGTGGGTGTAGCAGTCCAGAGCCAGACCTGAACCAGAACAGCAGAACATTTTATCCCTCATCCTCGCCAAAATAAAAACTCGGGGAATGGAGATTACCGTAATGGTAGAACTGGTCCACGGGCTCTGCACCAGTGGAGAAGTACACAGCCTGGGACATGGCTTGGGTGGCCATCATTCTGAGCAGCCTGTTCACCAGCGGGTCCTGCTGGTCCACGGCTCGGTCCAGAGAGTCAGCCAAGGCTTTGTTGGTCCTGCAGGAGCAGAGTCAGGCGATCAGAGATGAGCTGCAGCCTCCGGCTGAAGAACCAACACTAACCGCCTCCACACCTGGTGTCGATGGGGAACCCGCGGGCCTTGGCCGTATCCACCAGCTGGCTGAACAGCTCCAGCCGTGGTGGAGGGTGGCGCCGTAGCAGTGCCTGATAAGGGAAGGCTTCCTGGATTTTGCGCGCCACCCAGTGGTTGGCGTAGATCATGCACTCTGCCACGGTCTCATGGACCTCCAGGGGCTGCCGGGGGACAAGGGCTGTGATGTTCCTGTCCTCGTCCAGCTGGGCACGAACCTTAGAGTGGAACAAAAACACTAAACTAAGACACTTTCACTTCAGCACCGCAAACAGTGGACGGAACCTAGAAGTCATTAGTTTTTATTTTGTTATTGGAGGAACATGAATGTTCCCGCATGATTTAATTCATTAATTCATTCAGTTTTATACTGATAGACTTTTGTGCCATTCATAATATGGCACAAAAGTCTTCTGATAACACTCCTTTCACCCTTACAACTCAAATCTCAGGCGCCCACGAGAACTATTGCAGTTTCTCATGAAAGGTAGTTTGTAACTGTGGTGTAGATTGTGATGGATATTTTACCCTTTAGGTGATCTACAGAAGTTTTCCAGGCATTTCTATCCCATTCAGGAGGTTTAAAATCCAGCAACTAAATGTCGTGCTTTATTCCAGCCATAGAGGAGCATTATTTTTCTTCTTTTCACACACACATAGAACTTTCTGCTCACTGGTTGATCTTTGGCTGCTCCTGATTGGACGTTACCGTCAATCTAAGCTCTCTGATTGGTGGAAAGTCTGACAGGAAGTGGCTTCATCATCATGTCCAGGTCTAAATAGAGGTCTCTTAGCAACATAGTAGTGATGGTGATGTTTTTATGATGAAATGTGGTAAATAATGCTGTTATCATGGATCATTGTGGATTTACCAGATAGAGTCTCTGAATAAAACTACGTTTAGTGGCTGGATTGTAAACCTCCTGGAGGGGATAAAAATGCCGGCAAAACTCACCATTTCTGCATCCTGAAAGTATTTCAGGGAAAATACGAAGTAGAACCCAGACATACCTCCACCCCCTCCAGCTCCAGCGCTCCTCCTCGGTCCCTCTGCGCTCGCAGGTGTCGGGCGACACGTGTCAGCATCTCCAGCGCCTGGATGAGCTCAGCCAGCTTCCTGTCCCTCTGTTCTGAGCCCAGCCGGGCCAGCTCTGGGACCTCGGCATCCTCTCCGTTCAGGAGCGCCTGGGCCAGCTCGTAGTGGAGCTGGTAGGAGGAGCGGATCAGAGTCCGACCGTACCACACCTTGTTGACGGCGAGGGTCTGAGCATCCAGCTCCCACATAACACTCATGGCGTACCTGAATGTGAATAAAAATGTTTTACTCAAGGAGTCTTAATGTGTTCATGAATGTCGCTTCCCCTGCACCCACCTGTCGACTCCTCCCAGCAGCGAGCAGAGGTCTGCACTGAGGACAGCAGGTAACATGTCGTACCTGCGGTCTGCCAGGTAGTAGGTGGTGGCTCTGAGGAGATGAAGAGGAAAAGCTGCTGATTTAGAGGCTTTTTTAACTTTGTGTAGCAGCTACATTCACAACGATTAATTTGTTCCCTTGTTTTTAATAAGTCAGGGACAGTAGGAGAGATGGGCAAAATATCTTCAACATTTAAGATTTTCTTTAACCTTTATATGAACAGATTTGATAAAAGTAAAAGTTTAGTCCAAACTTTGGGGACAGAAAGCCAAGTTTTACCAGATGAGGGTCAGAAGAGACCAGAAGGTCTGGAAAGTCCTAACTAGTTTAACTCTTTATAGAATGACAGCTGTATCTAGAAGCAATTCTTTGTGGGACCCGTGGAAAAATTTCAGAACTGGGGTGATCTGATCTTTTTTTTTTTTTTTAATCTTGGTGAGAACTCAAGCTCTGTTCTGATTTTTGTAGCAGACCTGTAAATAATCCAGTCGAAGATAATGCATGACCTAATTTTTCCACATCAGCCCTTTGATTCTTGAAATATTCTTAAAAATATGAGATAAGCTTTATGTGCCACACAAACAAACATACAAATATAAACATGTCAGAATGAAAAGAGAAATGTTCTGTACTGCAACAAAACAAGAAATTAACACTTGCAAGAAAAACCTATAGAAATCTAAAACAAAGTGGTGTAGTCTTTATGTAGAATGTGTAAATATTGTGCAGGACTTTGATGCTGATTTAACAGCCTGAGAGGCTACAACTGAGTGGTGGAGGGAGTGTCCGGGGTGTCCAGGCTGTTTGAGGATCTTCCTAACCCTTAACCTGCAACATTTGTTCAGGTTGGAGAGGAGGGTTATGATGCTTTTCAAGGCCAGGAAGTCTTATTCGTTTCCCATACAGGTAGCTCCCATACAAGATGCTCTCAATGGTGCAGGTGTAAAAGTTCCTGAGCACCTTGAGTGGGAGCTTTAAGTTGCTTGAGGAAGTACAGATGCCGTCTGGCCGCCTTCACATTAGTACTGATGTGTTGAGACGAGGACAGTGCTGTAAGACGGTCCGCTCTTTTTCCACGCACATGAAAAATCTGATCATTACCCGATTTCAGATAATTCATGTGACCATGTAAACAGCTAAATCTGATAACCTTTATCAGATAACTGACATCTGATGAACACAATACCCTGATGTCTTCATGCATACAGAACTCGTATGTCTGATTTATTTAGTCTTTTTACATCTGCACATGCGCAAAAAGCTGCATCGCTTCCGTCTAAAATCTTTATTATGGCTGAAACGGGCCTGGCAGAGAAAGTTTGGGAACCACTGAAAAAATTGACCTGGAAACTATTTAGCAGCTTATTACCATTAGCATTAGCAGCTAACGCTAAGACTGCAAGCACTGCCATGTTTAACACAGACACAATGTTTTGGAAATAACAGGAAGTGACATCACCATGTATGTACGTATGCACTCAGAAATAAAGCCTCTGTGATGTTTGTGGCTTTACTCGCTCTGAAAGCCTCAGAAACAAACCTAGGGTGTGGAAACTTTAACAAACCTGTGGTCGGATGCCTCTGCTTGCTCACCTTGATCGCGCCTCCAAGTCAGTGAGCGAGCCCTCAGTGATGAAGTGAGTGACATCGGCGATGTGGACTCCAAGCTCCAGGAGCTTCCCGTCGGCGAGGCTGCGGACTGACAGCGTGTCGTCCACGTCCTCACAGCCCTGTGGGTCAATGCTGAAGACCAGGCGAGTCCCTCTGAGGTCTCGCCGCTCTTGCATCTGAGCTGGATCCACCCTCCACGGCCTCTCGGGTGAATTTATCGGCATCTCTCTCAACTGAGGATCAACGTGTTTAGGTTAGATGTAAGTTTGTAAAGATGAAAAATACTGCAGCTTAAAACCCTTTCTGACCTGCACATCAGAGAATGGAGGCACATGGATGCAGTTCTCTATGAGGATGGTCTGGACCTCAGTCTCCAGCTCTCCAGCCCGACCCAGAACCCGCACGCTGTGTCCATTGGGATAGAGCGAGCTGCTCTCCCACGAATCAATGCGCACCACCACTCTGTGGTCCTGAGGGGGACGGAGACGGTTTCGGTGGTTACTCGTATCCATGTCAGAATGACATGTCTTCACACTTGGAATGAAGAACATCTCACACATGGTGCATCAATCATATTTTCATTTTAAGGTAAATAAAATCCAGTAAAGCAGCCAGAACGGACCCAACTGGACAAACAGAACTCAGACCTGCAGAGTGTCTGCCTGCTGAGTGCTGATGCGGATCTTGGGGATGCGACGGTCCCAGGGTATCACCAGGATGCGTTGGGAATTCCTTGTCTGGGACTGGGTCTTGTCCCTGGTGGGGAAAGTCACCACATAGTCCCTCCAGTTCCTCTGCAGGATTCCAACAACATTACCTGGGAGTTTTAATGTCAGACATCAGGATATGTAGAGAGAAACATGTCTGTCTTTTTATAGCTCTCATAACTATTTAAAACTGTTTCCCTTCATTTTGCTGTGTACAAGCTGCAAGAACTACCACTGATCACAGTTCATGAAACTACTTCATCAGAGTGGGACCTTTCCTTCCATGAGGAAGTCGAGCAGTTGATTGGTCCACATGACGTAGGCGTGATCTGTGATCAGATGAATGTTCAAGGACACAGTAAATAATAATTCTCTCATGTAAACCATCAATCCATAATGTTGGACTACAAAAAAGTAAAAAGAAAATAAGAGTTGTGACGTGGTTCCATCTGTGCTGTGAATGTAACCTAAGAAAGAAGCTCTTGAAGGTATTTTGTCCTTTAGGAGACTCCTTAGTCCTCATTACCTTAACTGCTCATATAAAAGTGTCTTTTGCAATAAAAACCATCTCTGTGGTTCTGGTTGTTTGTTCATGACTTCCAGTAACACTTCTATGCAGATAACACCCAATTATACCCATCAGTCAGTCTGGATGCCCCCACCTGTCGGCATGGGTTTGCTCTCGCTGTCCTCTCTGGTCTTCTCGTCCTGTCCCTCGATCAGTGCCGTGGCCTTCCCTCTCCACTCGCTCTTTGGCAGCAGCTCCACCACCACCGTGTCGCCGTGCACGGCTCTGTTCCTGTTCTTACTGCCGTACACCAACACTCCCTCGCTCAGATCTGACAGGGACAACAGAAGCAAATGAATCTGGACATCTGAGATGAAGGAACCCTGGATTCTTCTTCTCATGCTGCCTGTTTAGCAGAAAAATGTGACGTTACTGTGGTTTCCTGCACCTGTGTTCTTGTTGGACAAACCCTCGTTCATGATGAAAGCCTCATTCTGGGCTCGGTGCTTGCTCACATTCAGAGTACCCTGATGGAAACAAGGATAATTCACAAAGATTTTCAAACTGAAAAAATATTTTTTAATGCTTTAAAAAGCAGTTTGCAGCTTTACACGATCTCTAGTGTTTCTTTCAGATACATCTTATGTAGTTTTTTATTCCTTCATCTCCTTGAAAACCCTGCGGAGCTGTACCTGAATGTAGCGTCCGGACTTGATGCCAGCCTCCAGGACTTCAGCAGGCAGATGTTCAGTAAACTCTTTCTGGGAATCCTCGTTCTCCTTCTCTTGCAGCGCCTGAGAAATGGAGCTGTAGAGCTCATGAGCTGCCTGCAGCTCCGGCCAGAAGTTCTGCAAATAATCCTGGAAAATAGTATAAGAAAAAATTTAATGAGAAGACTGTGCACGACTCTGCAGTCAGCATCCACATCATCAGGTCCATCTGTTCAACTTCTTGTTTAGCACAAATATCTAACCAGCCAATCACAGGGCAGCATTTTGTCGCGTAGACGTGGTGGAGACGACTTACTGAAGTTCAAAGTGAGCATCAGAATGACGAAGTAAGGAGATTTAAGTGGCTTTGAATGGTTGTTGGTCTGAGTATTTCAGAAGGGTTAGGAGCTGCTGATCTACTGGGATTTTCCCACATAACCATCTCTAGGGTTTACAGAGAATGGTCTGAGGAGGTCAGAGAATGGTCAGACCCGTTGGGGATGATAGAAAGGCAACAAGAAGTCAAATCAGCACTGGTTCCAACCAAGGTCTGCAGAACAGCATCTCTGAACACACAACACGTCCAACCTGGAAGCAGATGGGCTCCAGCAGCAGAAGACACACCGGGTGCCTCCTGCCAGCTAAGAACAGGAAACTGAGGCTACAGTTCACACACACTCACCAACACTGGACAATAGAAGATGGAGAAACATTGCTGGTCTGATGAGTCTCCATTTCAGCTCCACGTTCAGATGCTCGGCTCAGAATCTGCTGGAAACATCATGAAAACATGGATCCATCCTGCCTTGGATCAACGCTTCAGGCTGCTGCTGGTGTCATGGTGGGGGGAGATTTTCTTGGTCCACTTTGGGCCCCTTAGTACCAACGTGGCCTGGTTTAACCAGCACAGCCTACCTGAGTATTGTTGCTGACCATGTCCATCCCTTTATGACCACAGTGGAGCATCTTCTGATGCTACTTCCAGCAGGATAATGCACCATGTCACAAAGCTCAGATCATCTCCACCTGCTTTCTAGAACATGACGATGAGTTCACTGGACTCCAACGGCCTCCACAGCCACCAGATCTCAGTCCAGTAGAGCAGCTTTGGGATGTGGTGGAACGGGAGATTCTCATCATGGATGCAGCCGACAAACCTGCAGCAACCGTGTGATGCTGTCATGTTAATATGGAGAAAACCTCTGAGGAAGGTTTCCACCACCTGCTTCCATCTTCTGAGTTATGGATCATGTCTACAGACCAATACATTATAGCTCAGTTAACATATTGTCACAGTGATTCCTTCTGTCACTTTCCGGTCTGAAAGCAGTTTGAGAAATGTTAATATTAATGTGACCGCATCACTGAAAGCTGCTGGCTTTAACAGACCGAGGAAGATATAAAGGTTTATGTATGGGATGGATATTCTGAACGCGGTGCTGCTTCTGTGCAATAAAGCTGCTGCTGCAAATTTCATCAGTTCTTTTTAAATAAGAGAGAAAAAAATACAAACATCAGAACCTTAAAAAACCACCCATACATTTTCAGGGTCACGGCCTAAAAAACAATGACAAGATTTTTTTTTTGTGAGTTTGGAAGTGAATCAAAGTGTGAACTGTGATTTATTCACACATACTGATTTTCTGTCGCGTTTACTGGTAAAAATAATATTTTTGGTGTTGATATGACACCTTCGAACTGAAACAGTTCATGTGTTTCAGCTTGATGAGGCTGAAGCTGAAACTCTGCAGGACAATCACCGGGACAGAACCTCTGAACACACTCAGATAAAAGCCGAGCCGAGGTGTGTGTCGTACCTGGACGGTGATGACGAACACTCCAGAGTTGAGGCTGCTGTACTGAGCCACGGCATCATCATCCTCTGTGATCATCACTACATTCATCATACCTGCCAGGTGGTTGTAGTACCACACTGCAGCAGAATACACACACCTGGAAACACACACACACACGAGGGATTAAATTACAACTTCCTGAAGGAGGTGCATGTATGCAGATGACTTGCAGAAGCTCCAAACTTCAACAGTTTACATAAAAATCTGCCTGAAACTCAGATGCTGCTGCGACGCTTGTTTCTGTCTTGTTACATGAGAGCAGACTGCACCTCAGGGATTCTCTGGAAAACTAAATTAAAAACAACATCACACTGTCAACCATAGCATTATGAACAATGGGGGAAACAAAATGTTATATTAAAATCACCATGGTAACCAGATTTTTACAGAGCTTTATTCCTTTTCACGAGGACCAGAAACCTTTATACATGCAAATATTTTAAATCCATGATTCAGCTGCAATGACGGGCTGATCATTCAAAGAAAAGAAAAAAATTCAAACATTTCCTTGAACCACTCTCACAAATACCCTCTGAAAGAAACCAGGTTTTCTGCATCAGTCTGATTTCCTCCATCAAACCTGACAGGACATCAACGTACACTTTATAGAGAAAACTGAAAAAATTATTATGTTTTCTTTCACATCTAAGCCATTATTCTCAACTCCACCTGCTTTCTTTGTAGCTCGTACACGTGAAGGAGAGGAAAATATCACCTTCACCCGAAACAAGTGCCTGTAAATGTCTGACTGACATGTGAGCCAGCGTGGAGGCCCAAAGTGCCGTACGGTTATGTACCACTGGTCTAATGTACAGGCTGAAGCAAAGCTGGAATAATTTCAGGGTTTATGCTTTTAACTTCAATCTAAAACCTGCTGAAGGACCCCGAGGAGCACATTTGTGGTGTATGGAAATCAGCAACAGCTTTCACTTCATATTAAGTTCCTAAGTATCAAAAGTTTTTTATTTCTGTCCAGGATTCAGCAGCAGGAGGCGGCGGCAGGTCCACAACAAGAACTGATGGATTTGTAATGCAAAACCGGAGACACGAGGAACTGCTCAGAGCTCAGAAACAGGACTGTGGCAAGTTCTGCAGCACTTCAGAGCTCAGAGGTCTCCATAGCTCTTTAATGAAAGACAGATGGGACAACCAGGACTCTTTCTGGGAGGGTGGGGGATCCTCTGTGGAGATGGGAGAAAGTTCCAGAAGGACAACAATCACTGCAGCCCTCCACTGATCTGTACTGTATGGCAGAGTAGAATGATTCTCCTCAATGCAAGACTCATGAAAAACCTGCATAGTCTGGAGGAAAAGAAAGAAGTGAAGGACTCTCAAATCATTCTCCAGTCTGATGAAACCAAGATGAAACTCTGGTTTTAGTTCTGAGCGGTATGTGTAGAGGAAATCAGACCTAGTTAGGACTGCCATCCCAATTGTGAAGCACGGTGGTGGCAGCCTCATAGTGGTGGCAGCTGCAGGGCGACTGACATATCTTGGATGAACGCCTTGTGCTGAGTGCTCAGGACCTCAGACTGGGCTGAAGGTTCACCTTCCAACATGAAAACGACCCTGAGCAAACAGTCAGAACACAGAAGAAGCTAAGGAACAACCACACATTTCTGGAGAGACGTCCACCAACATCTGGAGGTGGTTTGGAAGAGCTGCAGAGAAGAGGAGCAGAAAATCTCCAAATCCAGGACAGAAAACCTCACTGCACTTCTACGAGTACCAAGCCGAGTCGGAACACTTGTGTCCATCTCAGATTTCAGTTTTTCTTTTTTAAAAAATTGGCTTTAATTTCTTTAATTCAGAGTTCGTTTGTTTTTTTGGGGAGGGGGGGGGGGGGGATTCAGGATCAGAGCTGACTGGTTTTCTGATAAAGGACTTCTTTGACTGACCTGGTCTGCCACTTTTCCTGGCTCTCGCCTTTCTCTCGAGGACAGTACGAATATTCCTGGAATTCATTGGCAAAGAGGACACAGTTGTGTCGCGGGTCCTTGACCAGACTTCGAAGACGGTTGTAGAACCTGCAGAAAGAAAAGACAAAACACTAAAATTACAGAGAATTCCACGAGAGAGTGAACATTTATCATTTCAGCCTCAATGACATTTTTTTTAATATTCAACCATTTTTACATTTCAGACCTTGAACAACGTTCCCATTCCTTCCCCCAACACTCCCAAGTCGTTGCAGCGTTGAGGATATCGACTGATGAAGTTATTTTGTCCCATTCTTCCTAATAAAAACACGCCTTCAGCTGTCCAACAGACCAGGGTCCTGGTTGTTTCAGGTCAGGACTGCAGGCAGGCCCATCCAGAACCAGAACCCTCCTCTTCCTCAGCTATTATGATGGAAGGTAGCAGAATGTGGTTCTTCATCATGTTGTTGAAAACTGCATGGACATCTCTGGAAATTAAGTGGTCTAGAAACCCTGATCTGACCCTGTACGACCAGAACCCTGATCCGACCCCGTACGACCAGAACCCTGATCCGACCCCGTACGACCAGAACCCTGATCCGACCCCGTACCATCAGAACTGGACTTTTGGACTTGTTGCTGAAATCAGTCTGGATGCTTCTTTTGCTCTCAGGGATACTGACTGGTCTGACCACAGTCCATGTTTCAGGTGTGTGATGGTCCATCCCAGAACCCTCCGAGTCCAGAGAAGTGGACCAGGTCCAGGTTAACATGCAGCTTCTTTTCTGCTCAGTGAAGTCTGAAGTGACGTCTGTGAATGTAACTCTGTATTGTAGAGCTTGATGATGGTTTCCATGGTAATCCTTCTTCGTGTGGTTCTATCAGCTGGTTATGATGGTTCTGGATGCAGGTCCGTCAGGGATCAGAGATCACCGTGTCCAGCTTAGACTGATTGAAGGGTTTAGTGGTCGTCTGACTGTAGAGGGGAAACATGGAAATCCTTCAATCTTTCTTTGCAAAACTGTTTTTGAACTATTTGAGGATTTTCTGGATATCCTCAGAACATCTTTGATCCTCAGAGACTTTCGTGGATGAGAGTTTATCACAAATGCTGTGTGAACACACTTTGTTCTTTGGGCTCGGTGTGTGTGTGTCGAAGTTAACAGAAGAGCCCAATTACAGACTCACCGTGGCGCCAGCAAACACTCCTCCAGCTACGTCCCGACTTTATAAAAAGTGAAGCTTCATCACATTAATGATGCAACATTTTAAAGTGGCCGTGTCAGCAGAAATCTATGAAACCTGGAGAGAACAGAGGTCATGTGGGACTCCTTATTTACAGCATTCATCAGGTTTGTCAGAAGGTAGCTGGAGTCACCAGCTCGGGTTCTGCTTTAGCTTCGTCAGCAGAGCTCGGATATAATGAGGATGACCTCTGCTCACTCTTCCTCACTGGTGCAGGTAGGTTGCTGTTTCAGAATTAATTCAAAGGGAACCTGACTGAGCCTAAAGATTAACATTTTTCTTTACTTTGTGATATGTTGTTAATTCCAACAATTAATGTTTCTTTATTTCAGTAAAAAGAAAAAAATCAAGGTGGACCAGCTACAGGTGATGCTGATTCATCACGTTGGTTGTCCTTCACACTTTGCTTGACGTCTTGCTGATTTCATCCCGTTTCATGTTCGACAAAAAGCAAAGAGTGACAAAAAAAAAATCCTGAATTCGTGAGTCGCTTCAGCTTCAGGTCGTTCTTCAGAAAAACATTACAGATTGATATATTTTCCACTTTTGTGCAGATATTTCAATCCACTTCAGTTCTTATGAAAACATCCAAATATTTAATTATTCAATTCATTTTAACCCCTTAAACGCTCATTTTGACATTCTGCTGTTTTCATTAAATAAATGCACAAATTTAGTTATTAGCTTTACACGTTAGGCAGCAAAACATTAACTCAGCCTTTAAATCTGCTAAAAATAAGTAACAACGTTGATTCTGATGCATGGTTGTTTTTTTTGTAGTTTCAGATGAAACTTTACAATCCGTTCAGGTCCTTAGAGATCAAAACACCCAAACTCCCAAAAACATTTTAATTAAATCTTTAGCATATTTAAATACTTATCTTAAAAAACCTAAATAAATTAATAGAAAATAAATACCCAGTTTTCCAACATGTTTTATATGGAAAATAACTTTTATGTGTTTTTTCTCTCCATAAAAACAGTAACATCAGTTATTCAAAATACTTTAAAAACATGTTTGGCAGGACGGACGTTAACTGAAACTGGAGTGAAAATAATCATTTGTGATGTTTTTATTGTAGTCACTGGGAGAGGATTTTTTTGTCCTTAAGGACCCAAATTGTGTGGTAAATTTTCTCAGATGTCTTGTTGACCTTTCAGAAAAATTGAAACTGGAATTCCAAAGTTCTTCAATATATAATGTCCCTAAAGAGGTCGACTAGAGTTAGTGACCTATAAGCTGTGTAGAAAGGGACAAACTGTTCCTGTAATTAGGGTTTTATTAACACAAACACCTCTGAACAGAAACCTGGAGCATTTTAGTTGCTGCAGAAAAATGGTCCTACATGTGGTTAAATACATTTCTTGGAGAGAAAATCAGACCAAAATAAAAAAGAAAACCAGGAAACAGAATCAGACTGGAACGGCGTCATCGGTTGAGCATACCTGCGTCCTTTACTGTGTAAAGCCTGGCAGGCGGTCTGGGTGAAGATGACGCCCTGCAGCTCCCTGAACTCCAGGATCTCCAGGTACTTGACCACCACCTCTGCATCAGGAACCACGTAGTGGGTCAAATCTCCCGGAAGAAGCTTTCCATCTGTTGGGGAGGGCAGCCGGTCATTTCCTTGCTGTTTGTTTTAAGTCACTTTGTTTTAAGGAGGTGAGACAGAAGATCAGGTGTATTCTGACCGGTCTGTGTCTCTACTAAACTTAACGACTTCTAAAGCACCTTTGAACTGGTTTTTCTAATGCGAGTCATTACTGATCAACTTTTTTGGGCTTCTTTCTGAAGTCTACCAGAGTCGCTTCCAGAAAAACCACAAACACCAGAAAAGGGAAGACGTCACTCCGGTTCTCACGTTCCTGTTCTGCTTCCTGTGAGATAAATATTTAAAAATGTTGCTGCTGGTGTACAAGGCTCTGAATGAATGTGGTCCAGATCATAGATCTGATCATCAATTTCCTTCTCACCTACAGTTCAAACGAATTAGTTTTCTGCTCCTGATATCTGGGTTTGTAAGTATGAATAAATAAATAAATACTACCCAAAAGATATTCACTCGACCCAAACCTGAGTTCTTTTAGCTTAACTGATCAGTGTCTGAGGCTGTCATTAGGTCCAGTTTGTTCCACTGATCTGGCTGCACATCCAGCTCTTCGTGAATCTCTTTAGCTCCATCCTGAATGAAAGTTACCTCCAAACTCAGACACGTGAAACTGATGAAAGTTTAATCAGATCTGGTTTAATATCTGTCCAGAGTGTCTTTGTCCGTGTCATTAGCTTCAGTTTTACCAGCTGTTCGTGGTTCTAGCAGTTAAAGGGCTGCATGTGTGTTTGGCTAACGTACCGTTAGCACAGTCCGCCTGACACAGAGAGCTGAAACACGGAACCAGCTCCCTCAGATAATGCTCCCGAACCACCCGAACCTTCCGACCCCGGCTGCTCTTCAGATGCAGAATCTTCTCTGTCTTAATCATCCCGAACACTCAGTAACAGCCCATCGAAGCAAACTGCAGCTGTTTGGTCACAAAGCGGGAAGATTCTCATGTAAACAGCGACGCTGAGCTTCAGAGAGAGCGAGAACGTGCTGACGTCATGACGTAAAGGCTGGTTCAAGCGTGGATATCTACAGTAAACGCATAGAGGTATTATTGTAGATATCTATGCTAAATCTAAATCTATGCTGTCTGCTGGCGAAGCTAAATAAAATATGTTCAAGTATAAATAAAGCACGTCTCAAAATTAACACATTTATCAAATACAACTTAGCAGCAATAGTTAAAACTAACAGCGGGATGTTGAAGTCAGTTGAATACAGAGAACCCCTATGAGGAAAAAAGGGCTTTTGAAGCCATATCTCCCTGGCAGGTCCCTGAGGTCCTGTGGCCAGGGCCTGCTGATGCTGCCCCCATACAAAGTTAAAAACTGAAGGAGCTTTCTGTTCAGTGTTCCCCAGTTTCTGGAACTCTTCCTTTGGACTAAAGATCGGTGGACTCTGTGGTCGCTTTCAAAAGTCAATTAAAGTGTAACTACACAGAGCGTCTTTGAGGTGGAAGACTTTCCCTCCCTATTCTCTCATCAGCTACACCTGAACCAGGTGGTCCTGAAAGTATCAGTGTGAGCTGTTAGCTGTTAGCTGCTGTCAGCAGCTCCAGCAGCTCTGGAAAGCTGTGGAGACTCGCGGCAGGTTGTGGCAGCTGCAGGAAGAGCTGCTGCTACGATTTGAGCTGCTGTCTGTCACCAGATGAGGATCAGCAGGTAAAGAATAAAGTCCGGTTTTACTTTTACACTCTCAGAAGCACAAATCTGTCCCATTACAGGAATATTTAATCAGAAACTCTGTGAAAGAACAGAAGTCTGAAACTAGCAGATCTACACCAGATAAGCTCACATCTCTTCATATTAGAGATGTGACGTTCATGAACGAATCGATTCTTTTGAACGACTCTTTAAAATGAACGATGGGAACCGATTCACAGCTGTGAGCCGTTCATTTGTGAGCCATTCTTTTTATATACAAATTTCTGACTGTGAGTTCTGTCCAAAACATTTACTAGGATTTGCACAGACTGCTCAGGTTTATCCTTTTTTTATCTATATTTTTCCTATAATTATTTAATCTTGTATAGTAGATTTTATATAGGTACATATTTTGATTGTTTGTCATTCTTATATATTGTGAAATTTTGTAAGATATTGTGTGAACGAGCCAGTCTTTTGAATGGCTCTTTGAAAGGAGCGGCTCCTCAAGATCCGGCTCCCTTCAAAGAGCCATAAATCCCATCTCTACTTCATATGCGTTGGTGGGCGTGGTTTTCTATTCCTGCAAGGCGAGGCCCCGCCTACCTGCATCTGGAGGGAGGAGCTGTGGGTTTTTTTAATCTTCTCATGACGTAGAGAAGCACCTGTAAGGCTCTACATCACGAAAAACAAAACCAGGTTTTTCCCTGTAGGGGGTGTTATGAGCCGTTTTTTACCCTCAAAATCCCATTGTGTGTGTGTGTGTGTATGTTTTTTTTTTTTATTCATTGACAGTATAGTTGGTTTTAATCACAATTAAGTAATACTGTGTTATTTACAGCTCAACAAACACATTTTGGGTGCACTACCCATTTAAAAATATTATGTTAAAATCGACTTACATCCACTTAATTTTTTGTTTGTTTTTTACGTTGTTGGTTCTTGTGAAGCATTTTGTGATTTTATATCTTGAGAGGTGCTATGTAAATAAAGGTTTACTTACTTGCATTTAACATACAAGTCAACTTTATTGACACAGTGTTATGTACAAAATAAAAACAAAAATATATGCTCAGATTTACTTTTGACTTTTTTAACATATTTATAAAACAACAAAAAATAAAATAAAAAACAAAAAAAAAAAAACACTGAAAATATAGGTATATATTTATGTCAAAAAGGTTTAAGGAAAAGCTAGCAGCGTGATCGCGCCTGTGCAGGCGACATGCGCAGTGACGCGGGGGTGACTCCTCTTGCTGGCCCTGCTGCTCTTTGGCTGCGAGGTGTAGAGGGAAGCTGCAGCAGAACTCCGGCGCAAACACTCAGTTCAAGTTGGCACCTGCAGTGAGGCGGATGCTGAGGACTTTACTCATGTTTCCACATCGGCATCTTCCAGAAAAAAATATATATTCGTTTTAGAGAAAGAACAAACATCCCACATTTCCTCCAGGAGCACATTTACAGGCACAAAGAACATCGGGATGAACTTTATTCAGGACGCATCACAGCTGCAGGTAAGCTGTAAATCTCCTACTGTGACCGTATGTCGTTGTTTCACATGCACCGTTTTCACTATGAGGATAAAACGAGAGGTGATGAGCTGAAACAAGAAGCGGGAGTTTTAGATCATGATGATCTGTGGCCAGCCATGATGTTGGAAGGAATTTTGAAGTAAAGGATACGCTCCACCCATCTGTTTCTTTTACCAAGCATGTATTCGGGCTCTGATATATTTTCTCTAAAATAAACATGACTGATCTGTTTTAGATCAAAATTTAGCTTATATATGTAGTTTTCTTTCTTTTTTTCTTTTAGTTGGTTTCTGGTGGCAGTGTATGAAGCATCGCTGATGTGGCTTCTTCACTACGTTTCTTTCATAACTATTTTTTTTTCTCGGGGTGCGTTCAAGTTTGGGTTCATTCTTAAGTGCTGCAGTATTTAGGAGTTTGATTTCCTCGATCTGGGCCTCAGTTGGCGGCTCAAAGCAATTATCTGCAGGCTGGCTGGACAGATAGAAATAAGGTGATCAATGGGAAAGCGTTTTAAAAAGTGCAGTGGGTCAGTGTGGCTGCTGAGGAGCTGTCCGGTCAGAGGTCTGGACTCTGCAGTGATGCGTTGACTTTAATGAGCTGTGTCAGGAGCTTCGTTGCTGCTGTAGTATTCTATTGATCCCCCCTGAGGCGTCACATCAGGCGGATTCTCACGTGGAAACAACACGGTGTGGGCGCTAGATGTCGATCTTGAGCAAGGCGCGTGTGGACCTGCATGTGGAGAAAAAGCTAAATGACTAGAAGCGTGCACCGGCCCCACTTCACCTCTTTGTGGAGAATATAGTTTAAATAAATTACATAGTTGCGTTCAGTGACCATTGAGTGCGCGTTTCCTGCAGCAGTATCATCTGTCACCCAGACATTTGTCACAAACGTGGCCTTGCAATAAAAGTAATGCAGTTTTCTGATGACTCCCGAGCTCTTACTTTAATTAAATGTGCGCTACTTTTGCTGGTGCTGCTGGGTCAACAGTTCGGATGCAGAGTTTTGCAGAAGCGTGTGCAGGACAGGCGGAAGTGTCCTCCCCGGCTGTGGGGAGATGATGATAAACGCTGCATAAAATGTAAAATGAAGCAGGTGAGGCTGGTGGCAGGTGTTGCAGCCTCTCCCAGGAACGAACCCAGGTCAGGATCACCGGCTTGTGTTTGGAGTGACTGAAGGGAAAGGTTGAGTGCAAGAAGAGGCTGGTGTGATCTGTAAATACCCCCGATATTTCTCACTTTGATATCCAGTAATTCTTGCTCTTAAAGCCGCGATAGAAAAAGAATAAACACATGAGTCACATGGATCCAATTTTTTTTATCCATTAGGAAAAGAAAATCTAGCGCGAGTTCATTCAGATTTCATGATTGTGTTTTTGTGGCTGCATGAAACACCTCCAACTGCTTTGTGGAGCACGGCTTAATAATCCCTCCGCTGCTGTTATGATTCAGGCTTCACAGTCAACGTAATTTCAGTCACAACAGAGTGTTGATGTGTGTCGCCAGCAGAAAATAGTTCCTTCAGGCCGGTTTTCCTCTCATGCATACAAAGCAAAGAGTTCTCTGCTCTTTGCAAACACGGATCCATTAAACATCTGATTCAGAGTGCTTGGAAAAATTGTCCCTCTGGGCTTCAGTGCCGATGTGCACGTGCTTTTGTCCCTGAAATTCAATGTGTTGAAGGTTGAAAGCAGCTGTTCGTCCGTTTACGAGCACATTAAACCAGATTTTCCTATTTTAGCATGAAGAAAGAATTCAGCCTGGATAGTAGGAGGGAAATATTCTAAAAGATAAATGATTCCGGGTGAAAAACGTTTTTTTTATTATTATTATTTATTTAATTTTTTTCTACACAAATAAAGATTTAAAATGATGCTTTCACCAGCAGATTATCTGTTAAATAAGATGAGACATCCCACGTTACTGCTGTGTATTTCCATGAAGCTCTTAAACATTCAGGAAGGTTTCTGAGTGAAATGACTGATGAGAGCTGTTTGGAGTCTAGGTACTGAGGAAAAGATATTTTGTGGGTCATTTATTATCCCACTTAGAACAAGAAACACTGGAGCATCTTTTATGGATTAAAAGACGTGGTTTTGACCCACAATACCACATGATCCAGTTTTTAAAGTGATGCTGCTGTTGGACAAACTGTGATTGATGTGATAAAGATGAGCGTGAGCAGCTTTTTCTCTCCTTTCCTAATCAGTAACCTTGGTCATGACGTAACATTTGATACTTTACGTATTAATATGTGGTCACATTGCAGTACATGAAGGATTTGAAGCTCCTTCTGTTCAGAGCTGCAGAGGGATCGGATTCTCTTCCCAGCCCCGTCTTCCTTAACTGGAATTCCTCCCTCCACCTTAACTTGACCCCGTCATGTTGTGGTCCAGGTCGGACCCACAGACCTGGTCTAACTGCAGGGGTCAGAAGGATCATGATGTGTGAATGTCAGCAGCTGCTGTTTCCACAGACCCGGAATCCTCATTCTGTTAGATCAACACACACGATCAGAGTTAATTAATGGACAAACGCTGGCTGCTGTTTTATTAGAGGTCTGTTGCCATGGTGATGATGCCTCGTAGATTTCAAGGTGCAGAGAAGTTAAAAGGAAGAAAAAAAGATCGCTTTAATCAAAACACCTGAAAAACTACTTTCCTCATTCCTAGGATTACTTTACTCATTCCTAGGACTACTTTACTCATTCCTAGGATTACTTTACTCGTTCCTAGGACTACTTTACTCATTCCTAGGACTACTTTAATTTCATCCAACTTTTACATCACTGAAGTGAGACAGACTAAAACAAAGCACCAACATGTCTAAAATCTGCTTTTCAGGCAGAGATATAACTGAATTCAGATTTTTAATACGAGTAATGTGTTGAAAATGAACATGGAAATTTCACACAATTTCTTTTTATTAACATGTTAATTTTGAGAGTTCTATTAAAAATCCCAATTTATATATATATATATATATATATATACCCCCTGAAATTATCCATGGGATCTTTAACGGGGTCGGGACCCCCTGTTTGGGAAAAGCTGACTTAAAGTGTAAGCTATCCATCTGGAGATCTAAAGGAGATTTAAAGGTTAAAGGAGAGAAATAATACACAAAACAATTATTTCTTTCTTTATTTTTTTAACTTCTTTTCCTCATTTTTTATATTCTATTGAAGCCAGTGTCACAACTTAAAATGTCTTGTTAAATACTGTGTATGTGTGGAGAAGGCTATGAATTATGGAGGGTATTTGTGGAGAAGTTTGAGTCACGTTCTCTCTGCATGAAGCAGTGACAAACATCAGCCATGAAATTCAAATGGCTCATAAGGTTGGAGGTAAAAGGGGGAGACCATTAAGGCCAGCAGCTCGTCGGCTCTCAACATCTTATTCATCCTGCAACAAAGGCACAGCCAGGAGGAGAAAACAGAGGAAAAGCAACATGAAAGACTTAAGTGGTTCTGCCTTATGGGTACTCTAGAGTGGACAGGAGGAGGAGGAGGGTGATGAAGCTGACCATTACACAACCTCATGAATTCTCTCCTCCGGGCGTGAGTGACACATGGTAAACAAGCGAGTCAGGACTGGAGCGCGAGGAGAGGCAGCTGAAGTCGGGCCATGCAGGACGGGACGGGTCACAGAGGGCTCTGAGGTTGCTGTGACCCAGGAGGTCAACACACACCTTTAAAAGTACGACGTACGTGTGTGTGTTTGGTTTGCTGGGAGCATCGGAGACACTCCAGGAATCAAAATACGACGATGATCCCATCGCTCTGCTTTTAAAAATTCTGTCTGGGAAAAACGCAATCCTTGGGATTTATTTTTATTTCAGTTCTGGACTTTTCTAACATATTCAGCAGTTATAAAACAGCAGGACACATAATTTCCACCAAGAAAAATCTGTCAGTATGCAAAGATAAACTACAGAGAAAAGAATCATCCATAAACATCTGGAAGCTCATCATCCGTCATTGCAGATTATAATCAGACATTATGTGTGAAGGTTTTCCAGCTGAAGAAAACCAGCTCAGGTTCTGATGGTCGAGATTCCAGCAGCTTATTTTAATGCAGGTTTTATAGCAACAGCTTTCCATGCATGTTTGGATGATAGGTCCGGAGACAAGAACAGCTTTTTCTTTCCTTCCAGATACAACTTTTATGTCCCTCTGTCTAAATCAAACTTACACCTTTGGATAGGCTAGATTTTAAAATTTTTTTTTACTAATAGCACTTTAAAGCAAAGTTTAACCAACATCATCTTTGTTTTACTGGAGCTGTTCTGTTGATGATGTTTGGTTCTTATTTTTCCTTTTGGAGATTAGCATCTTGCTATATCCTGCTGGTATGCAGCAATATATTGTGCAATCCTTAATATTCACTCCACCTAGAAAAAACGATTTAACGATAAGGCATCAAATTACACATTCAAACCCAATTTTCTATGATCACACACACAGAGCGTGCAGAGGGTTTGCAGACCACCCTGGCTGTGGTACCTGCAGCTAACACAAGCACATCCCATCCTGCACGGCAGCTCTGTGATCTTTGGTGAACACGGGAGTTGGATGAGACCGTGCAAAGTTTCTTTAGCAGTCATCAGCTTTTTTCCTGTGTGGTTTGGACTTGGGCTGGCAGTGATTGGGGGAAATGAGATCACGCCTGCAGCGTGACGGGATGAGCCAAGTTTGTTTCTGCCAGCCACACAAAGTGATGACAACACGTTTTCCTCCTTTTTTCTCCAAAGACGATCCATGATAATGGTTTAGTATTTCACTGGTTTGGTCTCCACAGGGACACGCCTGACTTTTTTGTGTCGTTTCCCTCCACTCTGAGTGAAAACAAGAACCTTGACACAGATAGTTGGAATTGTAATGAACAGATGAACCAGAGATCATTGAACGATCATAAGGACTGAAGATCCGAGGGACGGTTCAGTGCTGCTGCTGTATTCATGCACTGAACCCAATTCTGCATGTCTGAGGGCAAAACAGGTTGAGCAGCCTCTCCATCCTGGTGTTAGGTTACTTTTTCTCTGCATCAAGCACTTAGATGAAGTTGTGAGCTTCATGCTGACCAGCTTAGACAGCCTCTGTGATGGAGCTGGAAGCATTACAGTGGATTATACAGAGTCCAGCAGGGCACCGCAAGACTGGCTCATTGTAAAGCGATCCATCTTCTTTTCTGACAGTCAACAGTCTGTCAAGTCTCTGCAGGGTTACTTCATCCACTCTGACAGCCGCTAACCAGACATGATGTGGAAAACAACCGTTTCTTGTTCAGATTAACAAATGGAGGAGAAAACTGGTCAGTTTGGGATCGTTAAACATGTTAACGTGAGGAGGATAAATCTGTGTCAGATCCAGGAAACGAGAGGATTTTCTGGCAAACTGTTTTATTTGATGACAAAAGAATAAGTGAAACTTTAATTTGAGCCCATGGAAGTGATTATTGCAGGTATCATGACAGATTCCTCTCTCCGATGAGGTGACTCCTCACCTCCTGCTGCAAACACTTTCCTTCTGCTTGAGATGTTTATTCATGCTGAATAAATACGATTTATTCATGCCCATTTAGTAAACAAAAAAAGTTAATTTAAATATTTTGTATTTATCTAGACTTGGTGTACCGTAGCTCTTTAGGCAATTGAAAAGGAACTGAGGTGTGATCCTCCTAGTCCAGGGGTCCATGTCATTCAACGTTTACTACTTTACAGAGACTTCTATACCGGTCCTCGAGGGCCACTGTCCTGCAAGTTTTAGATGTGTCTCTGCTTCAATGCTTCAACACTCCTGATTCATTATAACTTGTTTGTCAGTTTGTTTCTCTTATAGGTGCTCCTGATGATTGTCAGCTTTGTTTTCCAGTAAAGGCTGTAGGACAGAGGTATTCAACTAAAATTTAAAGAGGTACAGTTAGAGAAAAACTTTCAGAGCCAAGGTCCAGATCATAATGACTATTTAGTGTAGTATAAAAAAAACTCCCATCTCCCCTGGCTGCGTAGGCTGGGTGGTTGTTCATCTTCAGCTCGGGTCCTCTGCCAGAGTCCTGGGAGCTTGAGGGTCCTCAAGTATCTTAGCTGTTCCTAGGGCTGATCTCTTCTGGATGGAGATGTCTGATGGTTCTCCGGGTATCTGGTGGAGCCACTTCTCCAGGGTGGGGAACGCGGCCCCCAGTGCTCTAATGACCACTGGTAACACTGTTGCCTTCACCTTCCAGGCTTTCTCCAGCTCTTCCTTGAGTTCTTGGATGATTGACACCCATCAAACTCCGAGCTGCCTGTAGCTAAGAGCTAACTTAACCAACTCGGATCTAACGTGAGCTAACCGGCTAATGAAGATAGGTAGGCTAATGCTAAGTCGCGTTAGCCGGCTAAAAACCGCAGTTGTGCTGCACTCTCCCTTCTTGCCGCGGATATTGGATACCTGTCAATCAAAAGGACACGCCCCTAATTATGCTGAATTTCAAGATTGAATAACATCCAAACAGATGAGTTAGAAAAAAATTCACCCCCCTCACAGTTGTCATGAAGGTAAACTTGACCTTTAAATCCTAAAATTATTTTTGTACCAGGCTTTAAACATGTTTATTTCTGCTGTGAAGTTGGTCTTTTTAACATGGGAGTCTATGGGGATTTGCTCTGTTTTGGAGCCCCTAGTGGATGAGGGGAGAACTACATCTCTGTTTTATCTAGCTGGCTTTCTTTCGTCTACCGTCTTCTTACCAGCCTCTTAACCTCTCGTCTGTCTGTGCTGTAGTGCAGCAAAGTTTACCACCAGCAACCTCACATCCTGATTGGCTGAGTGCATCACGTGCGATGGCTGAACTCAAATGCAATTGGTCTGCGTGTCTCTGACCACAACCGTGACGACTAAAAAGCTATGCCAATTAAAGTAAAAGCACCCCGTCAGATTTTATGTGTTAGGTCAGGGTCCATATGGGAAAGGTTCTGGGTCCGGGTCCGGGTCCGGGTCCAGATTGCGGCTGCGTGTTAGTAACCTCTGTAGGATGTGGTCACGTACAGGTGCAGCAGTGGGTGTTTGGATTGAAGAGCCATTGCTTTTTCTCTGGTGTATCTTCATCTCCTCTTTCTTTTCTCCACACTCCTCTTCATTTCTGTTCACTATTTATCCCTTTTTTTGTCCCCTCCAGTCAGGACCTGCAATATTATGTAAATTCAGGATTAAACAGTCAGTGTGAGACAGCTTGTAGGCCTCTCCAGGTCTCCATCTAACCATAAAATGACTAGGTGTTGGGCTCAGAGACGATGACCTTTCTCCAGTCTTCTACGGCCCAGTTCCTGTGGTCTTTTAAAAAACTCAGCCTGAGGTGTTTTCTTCTCACCGACTGAAGGTGAGCTTTGCATGACTCCAGTCCTGTAGGACCCGGTTTCCATCTGTTCTTCACCCCAGTCTCAGTTTGCCGCTGTGTTTGATGCTTACTTCATGCCAGCTTCTGGTTCTTGCATGATGAGTTTGCAGTCATCCCTTTCGGTTCCTGGCCAGTCTGGAGCTTTATTATCCTTGTAAATCAGAATAATATGTGCTTAATTTTTAGTGGTACTAGTCAAAGATGCTGATTTAAGAATAAAAACCAGCAGTCTCTTATGTTTTTTTTTACAGAGCTGTACAGTACTTTAGCTCTAAACCAGGGCTGTCCAACTCCGGTCCTCGTGAGCTGCCGTCTCAGGTTTTAGACGTTTCCAGCTCAATGGATCATCAACACGCTTGTGCAGAGTGCCCCTTGGAGACAATACAGTTGACCTTGAATCTTTAACCATTTAATTTGCATCAGGTGTGTTGAAACAGGAAACCTGTAAAACCTGCAGGACAGTGCGGCTCAAGGATTTACTAATCCCTGATGTAAGGTCAGCAAGTAACTTCAAAAGGATTATCCATGAATCAAAGTGGCTTACATCTACTGTACACCAAGTCTTAACACACATTTTAGTCACTATCAGCCAATTAAAGTCAATAAAAAAGATTATGACAAGTGAAAATGGAGACAAACGTGCGGCTGTAGAGGTTTCTGCTGTACTTGGCAGACAAATCAACCTCAGGTGAAGGTGATCTCCTCTAAGTCTTCAACATTGATGATTGGGGACTGAAAAAAAAACACACCTAACCATAGAAACTGCTGCTGCTGCATCTTATTTCAGCTGAGAATGTAAAAGTATTTTCATGTGAGGGAAGAAACCAGAGATGACCTTCAGTCTGCTAATGAAGGGACGCGCTGATTGCGGCCTGCTGCTGTGCATTGGAAACACCTTCATGTGCTCTGATATGAATTCTAAAGTGAATATCTGAGGGAACTTTGGAGATAAATTTGCTTTCTTTTTCTTTAATGTTAGCGGCGAGGCTGCAACAACATACTAATTATGACTGACAAATTCTCAGAGGTTTTCATTGCTTGTGGATTTGGTTATGCAGATGTGCATGCATTTTAAGGAGGGCTGATAAAGCCTTCTTAGACTTAAGAGTTTGATCAGATTTAATGAAGGATTAACCTTTTCTACCATATATTTGTAGGGAAATGTGCAACTGGCTAATTTGACTTTCAAAAGGTCAAATTTGAAAGATTTTAAATTTGTATTGCACCTTCATAAAAGGTTCAAATGTCATCCAACATCCACAGAAGCTGATGTGGAAGCAGTTAAACCTAAAAACCTTTTTTCATGTGAGTTTAGACTTCACGTTCTGCTCATCGCCATCATTTGGCTTCAGCTGAAGCTGGTTGGAACATTTATTTGTTTCCCAGATGTTTGGTTATTGTACGTGTTTATAAAGCTGGTATTTCTAATAGAGGAGTGTGTACACCTCTCCCTGCATGCATGTTTGAAAGCAATTAAAGTCTGATATGAAAAAGAAATGAAAGAAAAAGAATTGAACTGAAAATTGAATGTAATTAAAATGCTTATAGGGTTATTTAATTAAAGTTAGAAAGAGCTGCAGCTGTGTGTGATGGTCCTGCTGCATGAGGATGGCTGCCCTGGTGGTGGTGGAGTTTGCTGATGTAGAAGAAGAAGTCGTCCTCAGGCAGCAGAAGATGGTAGTGCTGAAAAGCCCTCGTACACTGAGCTGGAACACTAGATCCTCTGAGAACATTTGTTTTGCTTGTCTTTTTGGGGTTCAGTGGCTTTGTTTTTGTTTTTGTTTTGTTTTTTTGCTGATTCAGCAGTGAAACCATGTCAGGTCTGTCAGCGTTGCTAAAGTATCTGCGATTTCACCCACTTCGTCTGGTTTCTCCTTCCTCTCTCCTTCCAGAATCAACAGATGTTCTTGTCTCTGCTGGTTCCTGAGACCAGCTCGTTCATTCTTCCACTGATGCTCTCCTTTTTCCTCTGTTTCTCACTCTACCTCCTGCATCTCTTACATTTTTCCATCAGCTTTATTTGTACAGCGGCAATTCACAACTAAATCTCCAGGTGCTCGACAGACATGATCAATTCAAGCCAATTCGTTGTGTCCAACCTAAATAAATCTATATTAGTCCCATTTATAATTAGTGTTGATACAGGACAATAAAAGATAAAGTACTTGACTTTGATTCATGCACGGGGCGGCGGGCGCAGTGGAAAGGAAAGCCAGCCCGGAGAGGGCAGCCATGCTGGATGCTCCAAATAAAACAGATTTCATTTAGTCTGAAGGAGTTACTGAGTTTGGTCTTTAGGAAAACTGCTGCTTCTTCTGTGCTCCACTTTCATTATTATGTTGATAAAATTGTGCTACAGGTAGTGTGTTTATACATAAATGATTAATTATGCAGTTAATTAAACAATCTAATGCACCATGGGTTAAATTTATCACTGTTTGACTTTATAAAGCAGAACCAGCTGCAGAAATGTGGTGAAAGAAATGAGTTGTGCTCAGTTTTCTCATCTGGCTGCTGGCGTAATGCTGCGCTGGGTCCTGATGCAGACCTGAACAAATGTCACTCAGATCAGATGTTAGATTCCATCGCTTACGGCTCCGAGCATGGATGTGTCGCTCTCTGGTGACTCAGTGTTTCTGCTCAGGATCATCTTAAACCCATCTGTTATTTCTCAAGACATTTGGCAGAACTTCAGCTGAACATGAACGTCATCAAATCTTTGTCTGAGCAGTGTGTGCGAAGTGCTCACGTCTCTTTTCCGCTGCAGTCTGAATCAGAGGAAGGAAACACTCAGATGAATCTGTGTGTAGGATAGACGGTTTGTTCCAGTTGGGAAAGCAAAACATCCAGAATTTGTGCTGTAACGATGCAGATGTTGACCCTACGAACTCCACACGGTCAAACCTCGGCATTTAACCAGGAAAAGTGAAATACAAAAAATAAAGATTAGCAGCTTCAGCCTGATCAGACAGCAGAAGTCTGAGAGTGGCTCTTTGTTTTCTATTCAGACATGATTAGTTTTAACATCAGCCTGTATATTTTGTGCTGGTGAATGTTTTTATTCATAAGCTAGCTGGGTGATTCATTGGTTTGACACTGGATTCAGCAGCTGCAGGCGACACGCAAACACAACAATGAAATGAGCTCAGTTTATTTTAATTCTTTAATATTAAAATGAAAAGAGACCTAAATGAAAGGCCGGCCCTGCAGGGACTTTGTTTTTAAGTGCTTTTATCAGAATGCTGCATTCACTCAGCAGGACTGAAAAAGCCTTCAGCTCTGAGAAGAAGTTTGGAGATATCAGCATTATTATGCAGAAGGAAATCCCAGAGCCGACGTGAGACTGACCCAACTCCCGTCTTTCCATCGAAGAACACACACAAACACACACTGGTGTAATAACTCCAGGGTTTTCTTTAACCCGCTGCCCTCCCTTCATCCCTGTGCTGATCAATTATGAGCCAGTTTATCTCAATGACAAGTGGAGCGACCTCTGCAGAGCTGTGTGTGACTTCCTACAAATACTGCTGATATTTCTGCCTGAGTGAGGCAGCTCACCTGGGGAATATCACCGCGAACCCACAGCCTCCTGACTTAGCTCAGAGTCTGTGGACAGGCGAGGAAGAGGAAGAGGAAGAGGAGATGTAAACGCGTCTCTGATTCACCTGAGCTGCATCCATTGAGACCTTTTAATCAGCTCAGTTCTGTAACAGACGCGACATGGAGGACGTAAAGGAGTGTAGATGAAAGTGATTTCTACAGACACCAGCGGATTTTAAAGCTTTTAACAGCTGAATTTCTGACAGTTTATCAGCTGTTTTCTAAACTTCGAAGACAAATATTGTGCATGACTGGTTGCACATGGTGCATACATCTAGAAAGCTGAGCTTGATGCAAAGACTTCCACAGCAGGAATAATCAGTACCGACAGATATGCTACAGGCAGCTCACCTGGGAATGAAGCGTGAAGGAATTTTCCTTTGTACATGAAACTTACAGTATATGAACAGAGAGTAAAAGAAATAATGCAAACACTAAAGAATATAATCTAAATAAAATGGATCTTTATAAGAAATGTGCAGATGAAACAGATCCAGCCAGAGTTCACATTTTACAGATGTTCTATGAGCAAATATGTACAGTAGCATGACTAGGTACATACAGACTTAGGATGACATGCACTAGATACACACGTGTGTGTTGATCCTTTTCAACAACTTGAGTATTGTTTAGTCTTGTGGGCAGTTTAAAGCGAGTGGACTGGCGTCTCTCAGGTGGTGAACTCAGGTTCAGGACAGAACGAGCTGGAAACGCTGCAGGAAATGAGGTTAGAAGTTAGTGAAGAAAGATTTTTGTGTGTTAAATTAAATCTCTAATTGACTCTGCTTGTGAAAAATCAAAGGATATAACCTCCCCCAAAAAATACAAAACTCCTTATTTAACCCCTTCGTGGCTGTTTAGCATACAGTTTTGGAACAAACTGCTTCTGACCTTCTCGTGGTTTGAATCTGAACAGTTTCCCTTCGCTTCAGTGGAAAAACCTGGATTGTTTGAGGATGAAGGCTCAGCTTCATCTTCCTCTGTGTGAAATCTAAACCACTGCCTTGGAACTGAACCTGTTCAGATCACAGAAGTTTGCTGGGCAGGACAAAAAAAAAGTTTTACAGATTTAAACATGAAGAAATGAGGGAGTAACATCAGCGAGAGCAGCCAAACAAACAGAAACCGGCAGGATGAGATGAGTCTGTAAACGTATAAAACATCCCAGAAGCTTCAGTTTTACAGAAAATCTGTTTTCCGACAGCTTGTTGAAGCAAACCAGCTGTTTGTTTTTCCAGATTTTTCCTCCTAGTTTACTCTGTTGTTGGAGCTTCCACAGAGAAGTGTTTGTCTTCATTCTTTACTGCAGCTCAGACATAAAAGCTCAAGGCCTTCACCAACTGTCCTGAAACTGTGTCTTTTAGTACCTGAAACAGGACATTAGACCACTGATGCTGCTTATTGCACAAACCTATGTGCAGTTAAAGCAGGAGGCAAGCTTCTGGTTCATGGTCCCGACACTGGCTGCTTTAAACTGAAGTGAAGTGTCATGGTGAGTAAAGAAAGTATTTCTAGTAGTTATTTATGGTCCCTATATCTCGGACAGTGACGCCATATCAAAGCTTTCTTGACAGAAAAGCACAGGTGAACCAGCTTCTTTCTTCTTCTTTCAAAGCTCTCTGCCTCTCTTAGACCACTTCCATTGCTGCTGGAAATCTCTGCAGTGTCGGCGCGTTTCAGATAAACGCAGGCGTTGATGCGGCTCTGACGGACATCTCTGTCACCAGCTGTAGTTTTCTGATTCATCAGATGTCGGTGAGTGTTTTCTGTCATGAAGCATGTCGCGAGCTTCTTGTCGTCAGTGTTAAGTGGAACTTCTTCATGTGGGAGTTTCACATTAGTGAGTTTGGATGTGGATGCAGGAAAGATACAGGAAGTAGAAACACCGGTCTGTAGTTATGGACATTTTTGTCCTTTTGGGCATTTCGCCTGTTGGTGCATCATTTTTATTAGAAAGTCTCTTTATTGACACACTTGTTATTTTTATAATAGTTCAATAGAACCAGTGATGTGCGGTGAAGTTTGTGGTTGGTGAGGCTCTGATTTACAATTGTAAAGAACTGAAAGAGCATCTTTTTCAATATTCATGCAACAGCATGTAACTACTGGTAGTGCTTCTTATCCCATCAGCTTTCCTCTTTCAATTACACTGTTACCAACTCTTCAGTGAGAAAAGTAGCTATTGGCTGTCCTAAATGACGTCATCTAATGTGCGTAATAGCCTGGTACATAGTAATTGAGGCTGCCGTGGAAAGGAATGTCATGGGAACGGCAAAAATGGACAAAAAGACAAGCTAAAAATGTTTAAAAAGGCAAAACTAATAAAAATAAAACAAATTCTTTGGCTAATATTTTCTTTTGTTGTAGTTTAATTTTATTAAATTTAGGTTGTTTTCTAATTAGGAGGCTGCAACATTTTACAAGACTTAAATTTCCAAATGTTTTCCTCCACACTCTTCATTAATAGGCATTAATATCTGACGGTAAGCCGGCGCGGGATCATCCAGCAGCAGCTTTGTACGTTTCATGTTCAGTCTGGTCGTGAAACAGAGGCGATCATCTCCTGCTCTGAATGCAGCTGCTGCTGCCAGAAGCCTCTTCTGGTTGCTTTTGGACAGGGGAGGGGTCTGTGCAGCATCCATTCCTCATGGAGAAGATTAAACTACGTTCATATACGTCAGTATCCAAAACTACCAGAAAAGTCAATAGATTTGTTGCTAGTCCTTAAAAAACTAAAACATAAATAAATAAAAAATTCGCTAAGTTGGCAACACTACACACACAGCGTCAGTGTGTGAGTGCGCCCCCTTGAGGTGAGGCAGAGTACTGTTTGCCTCACCTGCTGACTTTTCTCTGCACTTTATTGTACGATAAATGTGAATATCTCTCTCACAAATACATTAAAGACATTACACAGACTGTAGAGAGTCATGGTGTATAACAAACATTTCTGTAAAGTTCATATTGGCAATATGGTGAGGAACAGAAACGTGCACGTGTCATGCAACCCAGTTTGTATTGGAGTGTGCAGTCAGCGTTGAGGCACAGCTCGCCCTCCACTGGGGTTTCTGCCCTGGATTTGATGGAGAAATACTCAAATTCGGCGATTTTTACTTGATAAACTGTCAAAAACGTGTTAGTCATACTGAAAATGCATTTTTAACTCAGATCAGTGGAAAATATTAATATTTATTTAATTCTTTTTTTCTTTATCATGACCTGCCTCCCCTGACCGCATGTCATAGAACACTGTGAAATACTACCTTCTTGTATCATTTAAGGAGCAGCATGTAACAAAACCAAAAGTCAATGACAGAAAAAGTGTAATAAATCATTAAAAGCTGTTTTTAGTGCTATCTGACAACTATTTTTATTCTCTTAGAATGAAGCACATGTATCCACTTGCATGGCAGCTGCCACCATTTTTACTACGGCATCTCTGAATGGACAAACAACTCTGTGTGAAGCTTTAAAACTGCAGGATCTGCTTTGTTTGACAGGAGCTAGAGCTCCATTTGGGATAAGTAATGCCTTAAGGCAGATTTATGTTCGCATGGCATCTGCATGTGGTCGGTTACAGTCGAGTGTGAGTTTGCTCTCACACTCGACTGTAAGGGGTACGCATTGTTTTGGTGTCATGTTGCAGTTTCTCCTCCTAACCTGAAGGTGGCAGCAGGGGTGGTATCAGCCGGTAAACTCACCAGGTCGGAGTTCTTTAGATGATTCACTTCAGTTTTTTAGGTATTTTCTGGTTTAAAACAACAATGGCGTCCAGTATGGTTCAGTGTCTTTATTAGCTTGTGGAAGAAACCTTATATCTTATCAACTCGATCCACAGGTTATTGTTTTTAAAAACTGTGGTTACCACACAAATTCAGCGAGAAGATCCAGGATAATTCGGCAACACGTGATCCCAAAACTGACCAATTACAAGGGAGTACCTCTGGAAAGCTGTGGAGACTCGCGGCAGGTTGTAGCAGCTGCTGGAAGTTGCTGCTGCTACGATTTGAGCTGCTGTCTGTCGACAGATGAGGATCAGCAGGTAAAGAATAAAGTCCGGTTTTACTTTTACACCCTCAGAAGCACAAATCTGTCCCATCGCAGGAAGATTTAATCAGAAACTCTGTGAAAGAACAGAAGTCTGAAACTAGCAGATCTACACCAGATAAGCTCACATCTCTTCATGTGCGTTGGTGGGCGTGGTTTTCTATTCCTGCAAGGCGAGGCCCCGCCTACCTGCATCTGGAGGGAGGGGCTGTGGGGTTTCTCATGACGTAGATACAGCTCTACATCATGAAAAACATAACCTGGTTTTATCCTATAGGGAGCGCTATGAGTCATTTCTTCCACTTTTCTCACTTTTTTATTTAAAGAAATTAGAAAATTACTAATGTTATGAACAGTATATGTGGCTTTCATCACAATTAGGTAATACTGTGTTGTTTACAGCTCAAAAGAGTAAGAAAACTGTGATTTTGGAAGGGAAACTGCTCTCAAAAGACAATGACAAACAGTTTTTTTTCCGTTTGTCGTTCGTCTGTGTTGGGTGGACATGGGGAAACATCATCTGTGTTTACATGTGTGTTTGGACTTTGTGTTCCTGGTCTTTTAACTATTGTTGTCTTAACTGTGTTTGTTGGTGATAGAAATGGTTTTACTGAGCTGGTAGCTGAGATTCTGGACTTTCTGTGGATACCACACATGTTTATAGTTACATCTACAGACCTGACGCTACACCCGGAAACGAGATGTTAACTCTTAACTCCCAGTAGCGGAGGCTGCAGGTGCAGAGGTGAAGCTAAACAGTCAAGCTAAGAATGAAAGTTTAGAGAATTTATAGGTAAGAAATCTGGATAAGTACCATGCTTGGACTACTGCCTCCCTACGTTTGTGCTTTAGAGGAGTTTTGATTCATTCTCCTTACGATCAAATGATCAGTTGATGCTCTCTGTTCCTTTTGCCTGCTCAGAGCTCGGGAAGAAAGCCTTTGTTCATGCAGCTCCTTTTGCTTGGAACATGCTGCAGAAAGGCTGAAAATTGACTGAGCTATTGCCCTTAAATGGCTTCAAAACCAAGCTTAAAGTATCAGAGACTGCTTCAGTAACTTGCAATTGTCCTTTTTGACCTGTGTTATATTAATGTTTGTTTGCATGTTGTAACTGTGTGTTGAAGTTTACTGCCTGATTTTCCTGATAAAATAAAATAAAATAATGAAGCAGTGAAGGTGCATGGATGGAAGTTATTGTGCATATTGTGAATATTTCTCTCCTCACCATCTAGAAGCTGTGAGATTCTCATCCTGCTTTCTGTCTGTTCACCTGATGCTGATATTCATCACATATTGTTCCTTCTGTGTTTAGAAGGAAGCAGCTTCACAGCTTTAAATTCATCCTGCTGACTTTTTACCTTTTAGTTAGTAAATCCTGAACTTTTCATCCTTCTTTCTCATAAATATGTGGTTTTATATATGAAGAAATATTTTAACTGTTGCTGTTTAAAGAGAAAACTGCTGCTAAACCTGTTTATGTGTTTAGTGCAGGGGTCTGCAGCCTTTCCAGTCCAAAGAGACATTTTTCCCTCAGCCAGCTAAATAAAACTCCTTTAGAGACGCAGATGTTACAGACTTTTCAAAAAGGAAACTTAATATATATTTTTAATAAAGAGCCACCATAGGATGTTTGTTATTTTGAAGAACCACATTTTTATGTCTTAAAATAAAGACAAAAAATAATAAATAAATAATAAAACAAAAAAACTTTTGCCCAAGATGATATTGTGTGATGAAATCATGCACTTATGCCCAATTTGATATTATGTGATGAAATCATGCACTTATGACCTAGTTGATATTGTTTGATGAAATCGTGATCCTGTATTTAAATAAAATGACAAAAAAAAAAAAAAAAAAAATAAAAAAAAAAAAAAATTTATATGCACTGCACTAGCACTACATGACAGCACCTGGTCCAACTGGACTCAAAAGCGGTCTGACTATCACTTAATTATGACGTCCCATCTTGTTTGAATTCATGCTTGTGTTGTTCTTCCTCTTAAATGTAAGTCGCTTTGGATAAAAGCGTCTGCTAAATGACTGTAGAATAGAATAGAATAGAATAGAAAGAGGACAGACAGACTTCTTATATAGGACGTACATATATGTGGAAAATGATGGGAAAAAAAGTCCATAGTTTCCAACCTAATGACAAGAAAAATAGAATTAAAAAAATATTAGTGGTAATTTTAGTGTCATGATGTTGTGGAGTTTCAATAAAGTTATTCCATGAAAAAACAGAAAAATTATCTACATTTACAAAACATTAGTTAGTTCTTTAGCATTTTTAGCCGTGTATTAAGAGCCATTGTGGAAAGTCCAGAGAGACACTTGTTGCTCCGCAGGGATATGTATGTATATATATGTATATATATGTGTATATATATATATATGTGTGTATATATATATGTATATATATATATATATATATATATACATATATATACATATATATATATATGTGTGTGTATATATATATGTATATATATATGTATACACACACACAACACACACACACACACACACACACGCACACACACACACACATGTATGTATATATATATATATATATATATACATGTGTGTGTGTGTGTATGTATATATATATCTATATATATATGTACTACAAAACAGTACAGATGAATATTTTTGAGTTACATCCTTCAGTTAACTTCAGTCCTGAACGCTGTTTTTTCCTGAAACTCTTGCATGCTCCCTGCACTAAATACTGTAGTTGTTGTCTTGTGTGATTGTGTCTAAATATAAAAAAACAAACAAACAAAAAAAACCTGCAGGGTAAATCAGGAACGTTTCAGAAGTAGTATTTTTCAAAGTCAAATAATTCTAGAACATTCTGCGTTAGTCTGCACAAAATCTCTGATTCCTGATTGAACTTTAAAGCCTCGTGCTTAATCAGCACTGTACTTAGGCTTCTAATCGATGAGAGGGTGGGTGGCTCGTGGGCCGGTGGGCCTGACGGATTACACCGAGCTTCTCGTGTGAGCTGCAGACGCCCCGCAGCGGCTCGGGCCTCCTGACAGCCTTCACTCATGAATTACACGGCTGACATTCCCACGAGAGGAGCTCCTGCCTGGTGTCAACAGTTTGCATCAGTTATTTGTTCTTGCAGACACCTTCACCTCCTTCACTTTCAAATCAGACTCTTTCAAGTCAGCGTGTGTGTTTGGATTTAAAACGGTCGCGCAAAGAGAGCAGAGCTTGTGTTGCCATGGTGTTGCGTTCAGGGGTTTCATCAGATGACAGCATTTTGTGACAGAGGCAGAAAGACGTGAGTGACTGTTGTCTACACGTGTTGCTCTGGTCCAGTCCGCCCACACCTCAATCAGTCCACTTCACTGAAGGAGTCTCCATACAGAGAAGCAGAAAGTGGGGCGCCCATGTTTTAGAACCCCCTCCGCGTGAACGTGTGAGACTCAGGCCACATCAAGTATTTATGCTCTGCAGACCGCAACCTCATTGAGGCACGCGTTCAAAGGCAGAGTAAGCAGCAGTCATTATACAGCTTGTACTCATTATGCAGCATTGTACATCGATCCTGCTTTCATTTGCAGAATGTGTACTAGTTTGTGTATTAATTAACACCGCCAGATACTTGGAGAGATCGGACGTTTTTAGCAACGCGTCATACGGAGCACGCTCAATATGTCATCCGCAAAAGCAGGTCAATTATTGAGGGGATTATTTTTCTAATCACAGTGGATAGATTTGTGGTATAAACTGGAATTAGCTGAGCTGCGTCTTGGCAGGAATTCAGCTTTTAGGTCAAGTGCACTTATCTGCTTCTTCTGCAGAACCTCGATAAAAAGAGAAAAGTAAAAAAATAAATGAATTTAAAAAACGGGTTTTCCTGTAATTCTTTAACAGTTCCTCTAATTGCCTCATTCTGTTAAACAGGTTTTCTTTTAAAGCTGAACGGGAAAGAGTTTCCCTCCTGCTGACAGAAACACCTGCTGATCTTTATAAAACATTAACAAAAGCAGGCAGAGGTGTGAAGCTTTCCAGCTAGTCTGGTTAATAAAATGCAGTTCCAGGCGGTAAAAGCTGCACATTGTCCAATCACAGGATGTGCAGGTTAAGTCTTCATTTCAGTGTCTATTTAAGGGTTTTAAAGGTTAAAAGAAAATGACAGGCGTGTTTGCTGACGGCTGAGCTGCATGGACCTGCTATGTTATGATTTAATTCATAATTAATGAAAACTTCAAACAAAGATTTTAGTTTTTGACCATAAAAGAGAAACATAACAGATAAAATGTCCATGTGTGGACCCACAATTCAGAAATGTAAAGATTTTTCCATGCATACATGCAGAGATACACTAAGTAGGTCTAAAACCATCTAAATCAAAAATGAAAACTTAAATGGCTCAATAAACAAATAAACAAATAAACAAACAAACAAATAAACAAGTTAGTAAGTCCTGCAAAGAAAACAAAAATGAATTGAGGCAATAATAAATGTATAAAATGAGAAGCAATATATTTCTGCTTTAATTTTAATCTGTATTCATTTAGATTTACCCTCATATTTCTTTCTTTCTTTCTTTCTTTCTTTCTTTCTTTCTTTCTTTCTTTCTTTCTCATTATTTTATAAGTGCAGTCAGACTCAGCTTCGGGCTTGGGATGGTGAGGAATGTGTGATCAGGTTTCTGTCATACATGTGAAAAACATCATGCGCTCCACATTTCCATGTGGTTCACATGTAAATTGCATGTTTTAAAAGATTTGCTGTTCACATGTGACTCGTGGTTTTTTTGTTCCTGCAGCTTTCGTGGTCATTTCCAGCTTTTTTCTGTTTCCGATCTGAACGTCTGTTTTAGATCTGAACGTCTGTTTCCGATCTGAACGTCTGTTTCAGATCTGAACGTCTGTTTTAGATCTGAACGTCTGTTTTAGATCTGAACGTCTGTTTCAGATCTGAACGTCTGTTTTAGATCTGAACGTCTGTTTCAGATCTGAACGTCTGTTTCCGATCTGAACGTCTGTTTCAGATCTGAACGTCTGTTTTAGATCTGAACGTCTGTTTAGATCTGAACGTCTGTTTCCGATCTGAACGTCTGTTTTAGATCTGAACGTCTGTTTTAGATCTGAACGTCTGTTTCAGATCTGAACGTCTGTTTTAGATCTGAACGTCTGTTTCAGATCTGAACGTCTGTTTAGATCTGAACGTCTGTTTTAGATCTGAACGTCTGTTTTAGATCTGAACGTCTGTTTTCAGATCTGAACGTCTGTTTTAGATCTGAACGTCTGTTTCAGATCTGAACGTCTGTTTCCGATCTGAACGTCTGTTTCAGATCTGAACGTCTGTTTTAGATCTGAACGTCTGTTTTAGATCTGAACGTCTGTTTCCGATCTGAACGTCTGTTTTAGATCTGAACGTCTGTTTTAGATCTGAACGTCTGTTTCAGATCTGAACGTCTGTTTTAGATCTGAACGTCTGTTTCAGATCTGAACGTCTGTTTTAGATCTGAACGTCTGTTTCCGATCTGAACGTCTGTTTCCGATCTGAACGTCTGTTTCAGATCTGAATGTCTGTTTCCGATCTGAGCGTCTGTTTTTAGATCTGAACGTCTGTTTCCGATCTGAACGTCTGTTTCAGATCTGAATGTCTGTTTCCGATCTGAACGTCTGTTTCCGATCTGAACGTCTGTTTTAGATCTGAACGTCTGTTTTAGATCTGAACGTCTGTTTCCGATCTGAACGTCTGTTTCAGATCTGAACGTCTGTTTTAGATCTGAACGTCTGTTTCAGATCTGAACGTCTGTTTCAGATCTGAACGTCTGTTTTAGATCTGAACGTCTGTTTTAGATCTGAACGTCTGTTTCAGATCTGAACGTCTGTTTTAGATCTGAACGTCTGTTTCAGATCTGAACGTCTGTTTTCCGATCTGAACGTCTGTTTCAGATCTGAACGTCTGTTTTAGATCTGAACGTCTGTTTCAGATCTGAACGTCTGTTTCCGATCTGAACGTCTGTTTTAGATCTGAACGTCTGTTTTAGATCTGAACGTCTGTTTCAGATCTGAACGTCTGTTTTAGATCTGAACGTCTGTTTCAGATCTGAACGTCTGTTTTAGATCTGAACGTCTGTTTCCGATCTGAACGTCTGTTTCCGATCTGAACGTCTGTTTCAGATCTGAATGTCTGTTTCCGATCTGAGCGTCTGTTTTAGATCTGAACGTCTGTTTCCGATCTGAACGTCTGTTTCAGATCTGAATGTCTGTTTCCGATCTGAACGTCTGTTTCCGATCTGAACGTCTGTTTTAGATCTGAACGTCTGTTTCAGATCTGAACGTCTGTTTCAGATCTGAACGTCTGTTTTAGATCTGAACGTCTGTTTCCGATCTGAACGTCTGTTTCCGATCTGAACGTCTGTTTTAGATCTGAACGTCTGTTTCCGATCTGAACGTCTGTTTTAGATCTGAACGTCTGTTTCCGATCTGAACGTCTGTTTCCGATCTGAACGTCTGTTTCAGATCTGAACGTCTGTTTTAGATCTGAACGTTCTGTTTCAGATCTGAACGTCTGTTTCAGATCTGAACGTCTGTTTTAGATCTGAACGTCTGTTTCAGATCTGAACGTCTGTTTCAGATCTGAATGTCTGTTTCCGATCTGAACGTCTGTTTCAGATCTGAACGTCTGTTTCCGATCTGAACGTCTGTTTCAGATCTGAACGTCTGTTTTAGATCTGAATGTCTGTTTCCGATCTGAACGTCTGTTTTAGATCTGAACGTCTGTTTCAGATCTGAACGTCTGTTTCAGATCTGAACGTCTGTTTCAGATCTGAACGTCTGTTTCAGATCTGAACGTCTGTTTCAGATCTGAATGTCTGTTTCCGATCTGAACGTCTGTTTCAGATCTGAACGTCTGTTTTAGATCTGAACGTCTGTTTCAGATCTGAACGTCTGTTTCCGATCTGAACGTCTGTTTCAGATCTGAACGTCTGTTTTAGATCTGAACGTCTGTTTCAGATCTGAACGTCTGTTTCAGATCTGAACGTCTGTTTCCGATCTGAACGTCTGTTTCAGATCTGAACGTCTGTTTCCGATCTGAACGTCTGTTTCCGATCTGAACGTCTGTTTTAGATCTGAACGTCTGTTTCAGACCTGAACGTCTGTCCGTGTCCATGTTGAACACCTTCATGCTGACGTGGTTGATGGTGCAAAGCTGCCGTAACGAGTGCATCGCTGCATCCTCACACATTCACTGGCAGGATGCAGGTTTTGGATCACTCTCAGAAATATAAACCTCCATACACTCTCAGCTCCACCTGTTCAACTTCCTGTTAACACAGGTATCTAATCAGCCAATCACATGGCAGCATGTGCTGTAATGAAGGACCTCCCCAAGACAAATAAGATTCAAACAGATCTTTATTAACAGACTTGGGAATCACAGAAGTCCAGATAATATCCAGGTGAGTCGGAGCCGGGAGGGAGCAACGGGAAAGGTCCAGCATAGCTGATATGAGGTCTGACGAGTAAGTGTGGAGCTGGTGTATAAGAAGCCGGGTGGATAGTTGATAGCAGGTGTGAAGAATCAGTACTCTGGAGATTGACTGCGGTGATGTGTGGCAGGAGTGGGTGTGTCCATGGCAGGGCCTGGTGCTGATGTAACAAGTGCATGTCGTCATGTAGATATGGTCAAAGGAGTGGGTGTTAGACTTCGGGAGGAAGAAGGTGGGAACTAAAATCAACGCCCCTGTGAAAAGGCACAGCAGGATCTGTACTTTTTAAGCCACTGAGAGACGTCGCAGTGTCCCAGGAACTGCTGCTTTCCTTCTACAGATGTTCAGTAGAGAGTGTCCTCACCCACAGCTGCTTGGTGTGGTCCTCCAGCTGCTCAAAGGCTGACAGAAACTCACTGGAGCGAGTCAGAAGTCAGCAGAAAGCATCGTAGGAAGACAGCTGAATCCCTGTCAGACATGTGTACCAGCGATTCTCCACCTGTCTGAGCTACGACCCCCAAGTTGTTTGATTTTTTCATATGGCTCGAGTACTAACTATTTATGCATTAATGTGTTAATTCCACAGATTAATCTCTTTGCATTAACACATTCATTTTGACAGCCCTAAAAAAATTCAAAACTTACTTGATAAAAGAATAGTTTTTCTAAATGATCTGGCAACACCCTGCAAAAGGCTGATCTGTACCGCCAGATGCCTGCGTAGGGCCAAAAGCATCATCTCGTTCACACCCTGGAAACCCTATTCAGGGCTACACCAGCAGGCTAGCCAGTAGTAGCCATTTTCCCATGACTCCTGTTCGGAGGCTGAACTCCTGTAAACAAACATGGACGGACGGATATACGCCTGTAAACAATGACTCCTGTCATTTAGGTTCAGGGTTAAGCTACAGCTCGCATTGTGCTTATGTCTGATAATTTTATAAGTACAGATGTGTATTACAACCCATTTATTTTTCATTTTCTTCTTTTTTTCTTGTCTTAATATATTTTTTTTAAACTTTACCACAGGGAGTAGTGTTGTGTTTTTAATCTGCTTGTACATTGCATGTGTATCATGACACTCTGTTCTATTCTTTAAGTTCAAAGTGAGCATCATAGCGGGGAAGAAAGGGGATTCAAGTGACTTTGAGTGTTGCAGCTAAGAACAGGAAACTGAGGCTACAATTCACACACACTCACCAACACTGGACAATAGAAGATGGAGAAACGTTGCTGGTCTGATGAGTCTCCATTTCAGCTCCACATTCAGATGCTCGGCTCAGAATCTGCTGGAAACATCATGAAAACATGGATCCATCAAGTCCGTCTGCACCAACCTGCAGGATGGAGCGTGAGGCCGATAAACTTTAGCTTTTCGGTGGCTGTTATCTCCAAACTCTTTCCACTGCTGTCTGAATATTTAAAAAGCAAACCTTTAAATATTTGTTCTCGCAGTCACAGAAGTGGAGGTCTGCAGCACTTTCCCAGATAACAAGTCATTTACGAGATTGGACTGTTTTTGTGGTGCAGCATGTTTACTTGGATGCTTTTCAGTCACGCTGTCCTACAGGGCAGAAAAGCTCTCATTTTTCTCTTTACTATCTGCTTTGTAAAAAAAAAGCAAATTTTTTCATTGTTCCTGGTTGCAGAAGCAGGCTGTAGAACAGGGAAAGCTTTCGTTGTCCCCCAGCTCTCTATTCTTTAGATTAAATGGTCCCGGAGCCAAACACATCACAGACAAGGAGTGTTTATAGGAGACAGGGTGGGCTTGCCTCTTCACTGGGTTTCTTTTCTCCGCACGCTGGATTTTACAGTTCTGTAGAATTAAAATCTCAAGAAGGCAGCAGTAAGGAAAAAAACTCAGCTTTCTGACTCCTAAAATCCAAATGTTTAACAATATGATCTGTATTTAATTCTAACAATAAACAGTACCTCAGATTTTGTTTTAAACAATATAAACAGAGAGGTTTTTTTAAATGGACTTTATGCAATAAATTAATAAAATTCATCAATCAGATCAACTTTAACTACTCATTTAATTTAAATAAGCTTAATTTCTGAGTGTTTGTCAACAATTCCTGAAGGAACCAGCTGCTGATCAATCAAACTTTATTTATTTAGCGCCTTTCAAACGATACACCCTAATTAGAAATCAGCCAACGTTATGGTGCCATCAGCTGGTAAAACACATTTATTTCTGCAAGTGTCAGAGCCCAACCTTCAGTTACTTCATCAGTATCAAGATGGAAAGTCCAAGAGAAGATGATGGAAGCCTATCTCTGCACAGGAGGCATGATGGTCATATATTCCCAAAAGTATGTGGAACGTCTGCTTTTCCATGCACATGGACTTTAAAGACATTTCTCGTGGATTCAGTCCACCCTTTGCAGCGATAACAGCTTCATCTCCTTCAGGAAGCTTTCCACAGGCGTTAGTCGCTAAAGTCGCTCCACCAGCTCCCAGACCTCTCTAAACCACACCGTGTGGCTCAATAAGTAGATTTGTTCTATTTTGACTTGGGATATATATTTTTTAAATACTGCTGTAGCAGATTTTGATGACCCCCATTTATTCACTTTGAGGCCTGGTTTAAAAACGAGTGTTTCAGGCTCCCAAAAACGCTGTTTCCATGGGAACACAACATCCCAATAATAAAAAATAAATCCTTTAGCAGATACACCTAAACTTGTCTCTGTGTGGACAACTGTACGAGCCGATGTGACAATCACACCAGGCTCTGTACAGTCAAAGCCCCCCCTGGGGAGCCCCAGGTGGGGAGCCACTGTTCTTTTGGGTTGGGGTCAGGACTCTGCAGGCCAGTCAAGTTCCTCCACAGCAAACCGACTCACCCATGTGTTCATGGACCTTTCTTGGATGGAGGGCAGCATGGCTCAGCAAGGTCGTCTCGTAACCCAAGGGTTGCTCGGCCAAGTCGAGTTCATGTCGAGGTGTCTTTGGCAAGACACTGAACCCCTACTTGCTCCTGATGGGTCGTGGTTGAGCGCCTTGCATGGCAGCTTCCACCATCAGTGTGTGAATGTGTGTGTGAATGTGTGAATGTGATGTACGATGTAAAGCGCTTTGGGTACCATTCCAGGTACAGAAAAGCATATAAATACAGACCATTTACCATTTACATCTCTCATAATCAGATAATGGCAGTTATCTGACAAAACAGAATCAGATTTTGCTGTCTGCATGGCCTCTTGAATTTTTCTGATAACTCCAGAAAATATTTGGTGTGCTTGGAAACGAGCTCATTGATAGGACTTACCTCTCTCTGATTGGAAAGCCGTTAGAGCTAATGATGCGTTTATAGAACTGAACAGATGCCTTCGGGTAGCGTGGTTTGTTTTTGTTCCTGAAGTCCACAAAGTAGAGACCGAACCTTTCAGAGTATCCTTCATCCCACTCAAAGCTATCCAGGAGGGACCAGGCGGTGTAGCCCTTCAAATTTACCCCGTCTTTAATGGCTGTAGGTTAAACAGGGACACACGTTTACTTAATGTCATACAAACAACCCACCTGCCTTAAACACACGGCTCCACACAGTAAAACATGTCACCTTTCAGCATTTCATTGATGTAGTCTTGAAAGTACTGCATCCGCCAGTCATCGCAGAGGTCAGTGCAGAGCATTTTCTCTGAGACACCGTTTTCTGTCACGTAGATCATGGGGTTTCCATACTGAGTCTGCCGGTGAGACCACACGTTAAAATCAGTCACACATTATTTAATCATTTGTTTGGTGGCCCCCAAGACCATAACACGGCACTAAAAGGAGAAACAAAATAAAAACAGAGCATTTTGCACAACAAAAGAAAAACTGCAACAGAATGAAAAACACCAGAAAATTTAAGGAACACAAGACCCACATTTCAAAAAGTCATAACAGAGAAAAATCAGATATGGATGGAAACCTGGAGGGTGTTTGGATTCAGGCTGTGTACCTTCACAAAGTTCAGCAAGCGGCGGAAGCCCCAGGGAACTGAATAAAGCCACTCAGAACCAGGATCGGGCCATTTCGGGTCAACCAGCTCAGCGAGGTCACGATCTGCGAAGTAGCTATCCCCGAGGCCAGATGGGTAGTTCTTCTGGGTGATGTAGCGGGTGGTAAAATGTCCGAGACCCAGGAAGTCACAGGTGCCTTTGATGTAACTCTTCTCCTGGGGTGAGAAGACAGGCAGCCGCGAAGCTCCCAGGCCCTGCTGGCCACTCTTCCTGCCTGAAGGATGGAGCTCAGCAGTTATCAACAGACAAGGATAACTAGCTAACTAAACTAAACTAAGCTAAGCTAAACTAAACTAAACTAAACTAAACTAAACTAAACTAAACTAAAACTAAACTAAACCAAAATAAATAAACTAAACTAAACTAAGCTAAACTAAACTAAACTAAGCTAAACTAAACTAAACTAAACCAAAATAAAATAAAATAAAATAAAATAAACTAAACTAAACTAAACTAAACCAAAATAAAATAAAATAAACTAAACCAAAATAAAATAAATAAAATAAACTAAAATAAACTAAACCAAAATAAAATAAAATAAAATAAACTAAACTAAACTAAACTAACTAACTAAACCAAAATAAACTAAACCAAACTAAACTAAACTAAACTAAACCAAAATAAAATACACTAAACTAAACTAAGCTAAACTAAACTAAACTAAACTAAACGAAAATAAACTAAACTAAACTAAACTAAGCTAAACTAAACTAAACTAAACTAACCAAATAAAATAAACTAAACTAAACTAAGCTAAACTAAACTAACTAAACCAAAATAAAATAAAATAAAATAAACTAAACTAAACTAAACTAAACCAAAATAAAATAAAATAAACTAAACCAAAATAAAATAAAATAAAATAAACTAAAATAAACTAAACCAAAATAAAATAAAATAAAATAAACTAAACTAAACTAAACTAAACCAAAATAAACTAAACCAAACTAAACTAAACTAAACTAAACCAAAATAAACTAAACTAAACTAAACTAAGCTAAACTAAACTAAACTAAACTAAACCAAATAAACTAAACTAAACTAAACTAAGCTAAACTAAACTAAACTAAACTAAACTAAACCAAAATAAAATAAAATAAACTAAACTAAACTAAGCTAAACTAAACTAAACTAAACTAAACTAAACCAAAATAAACTAAACTAAACTAAACTAAGCTAAACTAAGCTAAACTAAACTAAACTAAACCAAAATAAAATAAACTAAACTAAACTAAGCTAAACTAAACTAACTAAACTAAACCAAAATAAACTAAACTAAACTAAACTAAGCTAAACTAAGCTAAACTAAACTAAACTAAACTAAACCAAAATAAAATAAACTAAACTAAACTAAGCTAAACTAAACTAAACTAAACTAAACTAAACTAAACTAAACCAAAATAAACTAAACTAAACTAAACTAAACTAAGCTAAACTAAACTAAACTAAACTAAACTAAACTAAACTAAGCTAAACTAAACTAAACTAAACTAAACTAAACTAAACCAAAATAAAATAAACTAAACTAAACTAAGCTAAACTAAACTAAACCAAAATAAAATAAAATAAAATAAAATAAATAAGCAGGTACATTTAATGGATGAATGAAATGAAATATGAAGTGATATGAAACGTATAAATACAGACCATTTAACATTTACTTTCTTGATTTGGAGGGGCGTCCCACTTACTTTTGGCATTCTGTGGTCAAGCTGTCTTTAAGAACGGAAAAGGGGAGAAAAGGCTGAGTTATACCAGGAGAAGGGCTTAGGAACGTCCTCCATGGAGTCTGGAGAGCAACGTCCTGAATACTAACTAAAGAAATGTCAGAAAGTTTGTTTAAGAGGGTTCAGACCGTTAAATATCTTCTTCAGGGTTGCATCCCTGCTGTTTGTAGATGATGTGCTTCAGGTGGTTTCCTCAGACCAAGATCTCCGAACACACTGGGCTAGTTTGCAGCTGAGAGTGAAGCAGTCGGGATGAAAGTTGGCCCCTCTAAGTCAGAGGTCATTCTCAACTGGAAAATGGTGGAGTCCTCCTGGGTTGGCAATCAAGCAGATGAGTGGACGTATCTCTGGATCTTATTTGTTTAGTGATGGATAGATGGACTGGGGTGGTTACTGAAGGAGCTGCTCTGGACCATTGTGGTGAAGAGAGAGCTGATCTGAAAGACAAGCTCAATGACTTTTGTTTATCTCACACCACAGTGTTGCACTTGCTTACTGCCATGATCACGGTCAGCACTAGCAACGTATTTTCAGGCTCTGGGATCTTTTGTTAGACAGGAAATGTGGGTTGAGAGGGCAAAGGGATGACATTAAATAAATGGGCTGTGGGTCTCTGCCTGAGGCCAGTTTAGCTAAACCCCTCCCTGAACACTGGGACAGTGTCTAACCTCACAGAGATTTCCAACGACATTGTAACAAATTTCTCTTTAAAATTGTGGTGACTGGAAAAATTTGCAAGGATGTGAAAAAACTTGTGAGGATTTGCAGCATTACGATAATAGTTGCATCCACAACGTTCATGAATTCCTGGAGGGAATGCTTCTCCACTGGGAACACTGGAGCAGGAGGATGAAGATTGTAGCTGGGGAGAGAAGGGTCTGGGTCTTCTCCAGAACGTGTTGCCTTAGATAAACAGAGGATGGATGGATGGATGGAAGGATGGATGAATGGATGGATGAATGGGTGGACGGACGGACGGCGACGAATGGACGGATGGATTGGACGGAAGGACGGCTGGATGGACGGACGGACAAATGACAAATGGAACGGATGGATGGATGGATGGCATGGATGGACGGACGGACGGGACGGACGGATGGATGGACGGAAGGACGGCTGGATAGACGGACGGACAATATGGACAAAATGGATGGATGGATGGATGGATGGATGGATGGATGGACGGCCGGATGGACGGAACGGACAAATGGACGGACGGATGGATGGATGGACGGACGGACGGACGGACGGATGGATGGATGGACGGATGGATGGGACGGACGGATGGATGGACAGACGGATGGACGGATGGATGGATGGATGGATCTATATCCGCTCTAGACACTGTGCAGGTCTTCTTGAGAATGAGTGAATACCCTCCATCCTCGGCCCGGCTGTGATGTGGAGCGGCTACTGAAGGATGTTTCTCTTTACTGAAAATGAACCTGCTTTGTATCTTTGTCCAGCTCACCTGTTCGTCTCCTGCTGCAGTCATTCGTCTCATCTCCTGTCCTCTCATTTCATGGTACCCCAGTTTGCTAAATGACTGTTATCACACACTGTATGAGCTTCGCCGTTGGATCGTACTGACTTGCAGCGATGGAAGCTCATTGACTTTATGTGAAATCTTCTCCTCCATTTGACCTTGTTTATTTGGAGGAGACTTCTATGTCTAATGGAGGGTAAATAAATGGTTAATGAGCCAACCTCCAAGATGATCATGCTTGTCTTTAAAGTGGCTTTGCTGAGCAGAGATCCAGTAGGAGACTGGAGAAAGTTCTCATTTAGTGGTTTATGTGACCTCTGAGATTTCTGGGCTTGTTAAGCAAGTTTAATAAGAGCTAATATTTGAAAACTGTTTGTAGTGAAATATAAGAAACCCTGAATCAACAAAAGCTGTGGGTCTTACAGACTGAGGGTTCTAAAGGGATCAATTTTTATTTGACGCCAGCTCCAACACCAACAATGCCACCCCTCCATCCTGCACCCCCTTCGCCTCGATCAGGCCAGATGAAGAGCGAATGGGCGGCTTTGGCTGATTTCACTGTTTGGTGCTTTGTCAGCTGAGGCAGAAACACAGCAGAGAAAAGAGGCTGATGAGGTTAAACAATCCAAACAGATTTAAATAATTAGATTTTAATTAGATTTTATCAATAAACAGTTTTTTTCTGAAGGTGACCTGGTTTTAAATCTATTGGAAGAAGGAAAATGGGAGGGTACATTACTGGGCAGCTCAGTGGTACAGAAGCAGACGTATGTCAGGACTTTGTAAGTTGCAGATGTTGTGTGTGATGAAAAGACTTGGTTGCATTTGTGGATGTTGGGCAGGAGCAGCTGTTTGAACTTTAAGCTGCTCACTTCTCACCTGATAACCTATAACAGATCTGATGGAGATCGACATATTGATCACTTGGGTGTGAACAGGTCACACTTTAGAAGTCTGCAGCATCAGAGCCTTTTTAATTTTACTGCCGTCTGATGTGAAAGATGTTGTGACCATTTTGTGACTCATTGTGTGGGAAAACCTAATATCTGTGTAATTAGTTAAACACTGGGACTTGATGACCTTTGCTAAGTTTTTATTAGAGAAAGCCGCCCGTGGGGGTCCTTTGTTCCACACGGTGATTCATTTTCTCTCAGTGAAGATGTGCTTGTTAATCCATATTGAGCGAGTAAATGAAACCCAAACTGTCGAAGCCGACACGTTTCCCTTCATCACCTCCATTAAACGTCTGCGGTTTTCCTGCTTCCCCTCGCGTCTCTCAGCCCTTTCAGCAGCTCTAAGATCTCCTCCGGCTCCTTTATCACTGATCTGCCTGGAGAAACGCCACAACTTCTCAAAGAATTAGGAATCAAAAGTCAAAAGGAGGCATGTTTTCATTCCAGCGTTTTGCATTAATTAAAAAGGTTTGATGCGACGCGGCCGGTCCAGCTGGTCTGTAGTCTGGCAGATAATGAAAGCAGCCTTTCCAGGGCGGCTGAGAGCTGGAGGAGGTAAAATCACTCGTTCAGACGTTCATTGGACTCAATCCCTGTCTCCATTATTTGGGTGCTTCTGCAGCTGGACGTGTGACCAGCTGCACTGACTACATGTGATAAAACATTGGTTTGCATGTAAAAACAAAACAACTCGCTGTTTTAACTGAAGTTATTTCCGATTATTCATGTAATCAACACAATAAATCATACGGGCTTCTAAATATGAGCTGATAATGTGTGTGATGTCTTCCAAACCTAGGAGGAAAAGTATTATTTCAAACCGGTCTGACTTGTTACCATGACTACCAAGATGATGGGAGGCTTGTGGAAAAGGGATGAAGTTCATAGAATGAGGGGAATGACAGAAAATAATAAATCTGGAAAAGAGCAATTAAAAACATAAATGAATTTTGAACTAAAAAGTACTGAATGAATGTGGAAATATAACAAATGGCAAAATAATTGAATTACATTTATTATTCAGGACCATTTTTCATTTGGTAATTATATATGTACGCATCTGTTTTTAATGAATAACACCTGGTCAAAATAAATAGACATAAATAGATTAATAAATTAATCAACAACAATAAACCAACAACTCTGGAGAGTCTCCTTACCTCATCTATTTTAAACTTTCCAAATATGTTCAAAAATAAAAACATAATGGAAATAAGAAATAGGAAGTGACAGAAAATGCTTTTGTTTATTTATTCAAAATATTGTTATTATTGTTGTTGTTGTTGTTACTCATTCTGCTGCTACTCCAAATGTGGACTTTTAACAATTTAAAGCTAAACCCCAAAAATGGGGAGATTTTTTTTTTAATCTGATGTCTTAATTTGGCCCTTTAACAAAATGTAGTAATAATAATAATAATAATAATAATAATAATAATAATAATAATAATAATAATAATAATTGTAAATTAACGGTTTATGTGTGATGTCAAAATGATTGCAGTGCAAAAGGTGGCCACTAGGGGGCAGAAGACATGTATCAAATTGTGTTAAACGGGGTTTTGAGCAAAGTTTTTACCGTAAAGTTATACTGAAGGTCTCAGATAGTGTTTGGAATAAATTTAATACATACAGCATTAAGAAACAGTTTTTATGCTTCTCTGATTTCTGGAAAGAAGTTGGGGGGCAGAGAGGGGAGTTGGTGTTGGTTTTTTATCCCATATAAATGTCCTGAATGCCTTCTTAGCACATTTTCAGCCATTCAGCACCTTTTAGTTAGAAAAATATCTTCTAAACCCTGTTAGAGCCACCTCACCTCTGTCAGTAAATCATTCATGCTCTGGAAGAATACTGGAAATAATTTTCCCATTATTGAACCGAAGTGATGACCTCTGAGCTCCAGGAAGACCATGTTCAGTGACAGCTGAGTCCTGATGAGTCCACCAGCCTCCTGTTGTTCCAGTCTGTGTGGATTTCTTCGTAGACCTCTATGATTAGTGTTTTAAGGATGATTGATGACATCAAACACCGTTTAAATCAGAGTGAAAATCCTAGAAGACAAAAAGAAAAACACTGAAAGGAAACGGGAATGAATCCAGGTAGAGGTGCGTTCACTGTTCCTCAATTTTACTATTATATTTATCTAGCAGCAAAATTAACCCCAAATGATCATTCCACCAGATGTTTCAGTGCATAACTCACCTATCATTATACAATAAATGTCCGGGCACTTTACTCCAGTAAGGTCCGACATGAGGAGCAGCCCACATCTCTGCTTCCATCTGCTGTGTTTCTGGAGTCAGCCCTCATCATTTTCCAAGTGAGAAATCTGCTTCTAGAAGTCCATCAGCAGTTTTATCTTTCACTTAACGGTAGAAAGAAAGAGGGCTTCCTTCAAGATTTTCATTATTTAGTCAAACTACCTCTGAATAATGAGTTCAGATGGACTTCTGATGGTGTTCTCTTAGTTTCCTCTGTCAGAAAACAGAAACACAGATTCTCCAGCTGTTGTAGCAGCTGGTTTGCTCAGTGGGTAGACAGTTTGTTTCCCATGCAGGCCCAGAGTTCAAAACCCTGAGGGGGTGAATTTTAACACCGTCCAGTCGGGTCCTGAGGTAAGACCCTTAATGCTAATGTCTAACCACTATAAAGTCGCTTTGGAGAAAAGTGTCTGCTAAATGACTGCAGCATTTTATTCTAGTTTCCTCTGCAGACGCAGGATTTCCCAGGTTGCATCATTTTTAGTTTCACTGCCCCATCCGTGCTGGCTAAAACTGATCTTGTTACTGGGAAAGCACACAGTGATGCAACAATGATAATAACAGCCATAATATTAAATTATTCCAATCAAATTCACTCAGAGATGCCACACCGTTAAGAATGCAAGCAGCAGGAAATGCAGATATTTCTGCAAAAATTAGGATTATAAAAGAAAAAAACTATTTTTCTTCATTCTACCTCTGCCATCATTAAGTAAAAACATGATGATTTTTTACTGTCTGGATATAAATCAGCATTTGTAGCTTTAATTCTGTGAAGCCATCTGTGTAATGAGCGTCCTTCAGCATTTAAAGAGGAGGCCGTTAATTCAGGACTGTAAGTATTTATGTGAGGAGCAACTTGTTGGCAGAGGCATCAGTGGCATCCTCCGCGAAGCCCCGAACGCAGCGCTTAATGCTTTAATAGAGTTGTTTAAGTCTTTTTCACTGCTGTGCTGAGCAGTAAATCACTGTGTCTGCAGCGGCTCTGTTTCAGCCCAGAGTCTGGCAGCGCTGCAGCCCTGATGCTGAGACGTTCATCCGCTCTGGGAAACTTTGTTTGACCACATAACAGAGTTTTCATTGATCTTCCGTCAGTTTGAGTTGCAGCTTATGAAGAGCAGCACCGACTGAACACATGAAACATTTAGACTGGAACAGAAGCAAACGATGGTTTCAGGAATCACGTTTATTTCTCTTATCTCACACAAAAGGCTGTAAAGAAACAATGAGATAAATATGTTATAGATGCTGCTGAACTCCGGCTGGAAGCTTGTTTTAGGTTTTCATTAGATAGAAACAACTCTGGTCATTTATAAAGAACAGAGGCCCATCAGGGACAGACGTTACATCATCAGACCTCTCAGTTTGGATTGGACTCTGGTCTGGACTCTGGTCTGGACCCTGGCCTGGACTCCGGTCTGGATTAGTTGACCTGAGTCCTCAAAGCTATGAGTCCTGCCAGTTTATATTCTCTGAATACGTCACAGATGGATTCTGGGATTTGTAGGCCATCAGAATGGTTTTGGAATCTATTTCGTGACTGACTGGAAACCATATAAACCAGTGTAGAGATGTAAAACTGGTGCGATGTGTTCAGATCTCTTAGTCCTGGTTAAACTCCAGCAGCAGCATCTGGACGAGCTGCAGATGTTTGATGCTCTTTTAGGGAAGTTCAGTTAAAAGACGAGTACAGTAATCCAGACTACTGGAGATCAACCACTGGTTCCTGCTGGTCGTTCTGGTCTTCTCTCTATGACGGGAACAGATGCTGGTTTCAGAGCTGGTCTGAGTCCTACATGTTCCAGCGTCCTAACAGCTGTCCAGTGATGGAGTTCTCCACGTTGCACCGTGCACACACCTTCCGCACACAAACCTCCGTCGTTCTTTGGTTCTGATGTTTTTGTGAATTAAATGAGTGCAGTGATAAAATATGGCCGAGCTCAGGTAAAACCACTGCTGACTGAACATCCGATGGTCCCGATTAATCTCTGGGTTTAATCTTCAGATGGAAGCTTCTACCTGCATGTGCTGAAATCAAATTAATTACAGGAAGTGAGTTCTCTGCAGTTTTGGTGTCCTCCGGTGCAGCTAGAAGATGATGATTAAGATGTTGCTTCAGTGGAAAACTTGGATAAATCTAAAGCAGAAACTAAACTAGACTATTTAAATTAGTTTCTTATGCGATGTGAATGCTCTGAGAAATACTGATAAATAACCCCGTCAGCAGAAACCCATCTTCTCTACATGCCTTGATCTCTGTCTGCAACTCAGGTCCGGTGTCGCTGCTGAGCTGCACCATCAGATCACCATCATCATCATCACCTTTGCTTCTGCTGCAGGTGAGTTTCTCTGCTCTGATAATCTGCATCTAATCTGCTGTCAGATTAAATTCTGCCTGACGAGGCTCAGATTATGCTGCATGTTGCAACAGGAAAGAGACTTCTGGAGGATTTCAACTTTATGCCTTCATGGCTTCTACTTATTTCGGCTTTTGACATAATGCCGATCAGTGGCTCGCCAACTTTTTTCATGATTGTACATCGAAGCTCCGGGATGGGAGGAGGTGGTTTGCATTAGGATGTAAAATAGGAGGTTGTTTTGGTAGAAAAGCTGCAGTTTACAGCAGTGATAGATGACTGTGGTGGAGTGATGATAAGCTGGATGTGCAGCTTGTTCAGCCTGATGATGATACAGAGATCCTGACTTTAGGCCAACTTGTGTATTTATTCATTTTCCCTGAAGCCAGTGATGTATGCGCTAAATGAGGACATTTAATCAATGCCATTAAAATTTATAACTAATCAGCTCACACTACCTGTTCATTAAATACTTTTCATCTGAAAACGCTCCTCTGCACATCAGAAAATTTGATCAGTTCAACCTTTTTCAGTTTTTTATTTTAAAGCTGAAAATTTATTGAAACTGTCAGAATTATGAAATATCTGCTAGTTATTAAAGTTTTTGTGAACTATCCCAGTGGTTTCCCAACCCGTGGTTCCCCCAAGAGCTCAGTTCAGAGCCAGTGGGATTTAAATCAGTGATTCTCAACCATGGGGTTGTGGCACCTGCTTGGGCCTTGAGGGACATCGAGAGGGTCGTAAAATTTCAGCTTTGCACCTGTGGGCCGTGAGGGTAGCAGGACCACGTAACTTATCAACTGAGGCCAACGACAGATATCACTGTTATCCATGAAAAGCTCAGCTGCAGTTTAGCTTCCCACCACTTAGTGGTGGTGATGTGTTGTTCAACAAACTCCAATCAAAAGAAAACTCAGCTAGCCGCTAGCCTGTAGTCAGAGTTACGAAGAAGTATTTAAAACAAAAAAATGAAGAGATAAATATCCCAAACCACTCCTAAAAGGCAAACATATTGTGCAAGAACAATCCAATTTATAAAGTAGGGTTTTGTAAATGGAGGTAACAAAGCAGAGCTGAGAGGAGTGTTAGCTAATGCTAACGCTAGTTATCACTGAAACCCTGAAGCCTTCAACACAAAAGCAGCATCTAGCAACCAAACATGCAACTGTCATGGGAAAACCGGTGGAATGTTTAACAAAAACAAAAAAAAAGATAAAAGAAAGAAAAGAAAGATATGAGCCAAAGATGCAGTTTGTCATGTCTGGCAAGTCTGAAAATATATAAAAGTTAATTAAATAGTTTAAATAAATGTTGTATTTAAATATTAAAAAAAATATATATAATTTTGTTTTTAATTTAATTTGAACTTTTTATTAATTTGAATGTATTTTATTACTGCATTATTCTACAGGTCAATTACCATTTTCATCAGTTTTTTCAAGCCCCCCCCTTTTTTTTGTAGTAAATTCTAATATTTGTTAGATTTCTGTTTATAATCCTGACCTGAGCTTTTAAATTCGTTCTTGTAGGAGCCTGATTTTATTCCATGAATTTTTAGCCTGTTGGGTGCCATGTTGTATAGTTACCAGGTCACATGCACGTGATACACAGATGTCTTTGTGATGGTCATATTGTATCATTAAAATATTTTTCAATATTTCATATTTTAATAGGTTTTAGCTGTTAAAGTGGATTTGGCTTAAGTCTTGAGTGCAGTGGAATCAGTTAAACCAATACATTCCATAATATTTGAATGGGCCCTGGACCAGTTTGTGGAAAAGTTTGGCCCCAGCATAAATAAAAAAAGGTTAAAAATCCCTGATTTAAATGAAGTCCACACAGAGATGAGCTGAGGTGGATTAACTTAAGTTTTTTTTTTTTAATCATTTGGGTGTTTCATTCACATGAAACCAGAGTTTTGGGAGCCTGAAAACACTGCACATTTTAGTGATAAGACATGTCTGAGAAACGCCACCATGCCGATGATTCGTCCTTATTTTGAAATAAAAAACAAAAAGTAAGATGATATGTTGATAATTAACTTTGGTTTTATCAGAGGAAAGGAGTCAGCCAGACTTCATCATTTATGGTGAGAAGCAGCTGATGAAAGCATAAAACACGGGGCGGGGATCCACAGCTTTTTGGTAGTTGCATGAAGGGGTCCTCATGGAAAATAGCTAAACTCCAAAAGGTCTCCGTATAAAATGTTTAAAAAAACAGCATCTCATCAACCCATATTTTATTCCCAGTAGAAGATAAACAACATGTCAGAGGATGAAACTGACATTCTACCATCTGATGGAAAATATGAGCTGATAGTGAATCTAATACAGGAACACGTCTGTAAAAAGTAGTTCCAGGGTGATGTTCGGCACGGTGTAAAAGTAGTTCCAGGGTGATGTTCAGCGTGGTGTAAAAAGTAGTTCTGGGGTGATGTTCAGCGTGGTGTAAAAAGTAGTTCCAGGGTGATGTTCAGCATGGTGGAAAAAGTAGTTCCAGGGTGATGTTCAGCATGGTGGAAAAAGTAGTTCCAGGGTGGTGTTCAGCATGGTGTAAAAAGTAGTTCCAGGGTGATGTTCAGCATGGTGTAAAAAGTAGTTCCAGGGTGATGTTCAGCATGGTGTAAAAAGTAGTTCCAGGGTGATGTTCAGCATGGTGTAAAAAGTAGTTCTGGGGTGATGTTCAGCGTGGTGTAAAAAGTAGTTCCAGGGTGATGTTCAGCATGGTGGAAAAAGTAGTTCCAGGGTGATGTTCAGCATGGTGTAAAAAAATAGTTCTGGGGTGATGTTCAGCGTGGTGTAAAAAGTAGTTCAAGGGTGATGTTCAGCATGGTGGAAAAAGTAGTTCCAGGGTGGTGTTCAGCATGGTGTAAAAAAATAGTTCTGGGTGATGTTCAGCGTGGTGTAAAAAGTAGTTCCAGGGTGATGTTCAGCATGGTGGAAAAAGTAGTTCCAGGGTGATGTTCAGCATGGTGGAAAAAGTAGTTCCAGGGTGATGTTCAGCACGGTGTAAAAAGTAGTTCCAGGGTGATGTTCAGCATAGTGGAAAAAGTAGTTCCAGGGTGATGTTCAGCATGGTGGAAAAAGTAGTTCCAGGGTGATGTTCGGCATGGTGTAAAAAGTAGTTCCAGGGTGGTGTTCAGCATGGTGTAAAAAGTAGTTCCAGGGTGATGTTCAGCACGGTGTAAAAAGTAGTTCCAGGGTGATGTTCAGCGTGGTGTAAAAAGTAGTTCTGGGGTGATGTTCAGCGTGGTGTAAAAAGTAGTTCTAGGGTGATGTTCAGCATGGTGGAAAAAGTAGTTCCAGGTGATGTTCAGCATGGTGGAAAAGTAGTTCCAGGGTGGTGTTCAGCATGGTGTAAAAGTAGTTCCAGGGTGATGTTCAGCATGGTGTAAAAGTAGTTCCAGGGTGATGTTCAGCATGGTGTAAAAAGTAGTTCCAGGGTGATGTTCAGCATGGTGTAAAAAGTAGTTCTGGGGTTGTTCAGCGTGGTGTAAAAAGTAGTTCCAGGGTGATGTTCAGCATGGTGTAAAAAAATAGTTCTGGGGTGATGTTCAGCGTGTGTAAAAAGTAGTTCCAGGGTGATGTTCAGCATGGTGTAAAAAGTAGTTCCAGGGTGATGTTCAGCATGGTGGAAAAAGTAGTTCCAGGGTGATGTTCAGCATGGTGGAAAAAGTAGTTCCAGGGTGATGTTCAGCACGGTGTAAAAAGTAGTTCCAGGGTGATGTTCAGCATAGTGGAAAAAGTAGTTCCAGGGTGATGTTCAGCATGGTGGAAAAAGTAGTTCCAGGGTGATGTTCGGCATGGTGTAAAAAGTAGTTCCAGGGTGGTGTTCGGCATGGTGTAAAAAGTAGTTCCAGGGTGATGTTCAGCATGGTGTAAAGTAGTTCCAGGGTGGTGTTCAGCATGGTGTAAAAAGTAGTTCCAGGGTGATGTTCAGCATGGTGTAAAAAGTAGTTCCAGGGTGATGGTCAGCATGGTGTAAAAAGTAGTTCCAGGGTGATGGTCAGCATGGTGTAAAAAGTAGTTCCAGGGTGATGTTCAGCATGGTGTAGCATCTCTCTTCTAACATGTCTGGAAACGTCTGGGATGAGGAGACCAGTTGCTGGAGTTTTAGGAGAGGAATGTTGTCCCATTCTGGTCTGATGCAGGATTCTAGCTGCTCTACAGTCCTGGACCTTGGTTGCTGGATTTCTGCTTCCATGATGCCAGATGTTGTGTACTGGTGAAAGGTCTGGACTGCAGGCAGGCCAGTTCAGCAGCCGGACTCTTCTCCTGTGAAGCCATGCTGCTGTGATGGATGCAGGATGTGGTTCAGCATCGTCTTGCTGAAATCTGCGAGGTCTTCCCTGAAAGATACGTTGTCTGGATGGGAGCAGATGTTGCTCTAAAACCTCCATGTACTTTTCAGCATTGATGGAGCTTCACAGATGTGGAAGCTGCCCACGCCATAGGCACTAATGCAGCCCCATCCCATCAGAGATGCAGCTTTCACCTGTCCACTGATAACAAGCTGGATGCTCCCTTCCTCTTTAGTCTGCAGGACATGGGATATGTTGTTTATGTTCTACTCAGAATAATATGGTTTGATGACATCTGGAAAACCTTTTATTCTATGTTATTATTTATATTTTGTCCAGCGTCCGCAACTTTTTTGTAATTGCAGTTTTAATGCTAGTGTCCAGGTTTGGATCATATCTACATAAGACATCTGCTTATTGATATTCCTGCCTTCATGATTAGTTAAATTTCCTAGTTTCTCATCGTTCTCATGTAGATGCGTTTTATCCTCACCACTAAAAAAATGACCAGCTAATAATTAGACACTTGGATCAGGTGTAAAAACACCCAGGTTTTAAAAGTAGAATGAAATGTCTACATGTGTAAGATCTGATCTGGTTATTTAATATTGTAATTATTTCTTTATTTTGCCAGCGAAGTGTAGTTTAGACCAAGATCTGTTAATGGGGAGAAAAACTACAGCAACCACACATACTGACAACCATGAATCAGATAAATAACCAGAATGCAGGAGGAGGATACGTCCCTAAATATAAATATGTGCTGATGTAAAAACAGACATTAACAGAGCAAAGCTTCCGTCTTCTATTAGCTGTGGTTAAAATATGTCTTTAAAAATTTTTTAACTGTTTTGGAAAATAAATACTTCATTAAAGTCAATATCTATTTATGGAAAATAGTTTTTTAGTTTTTTTTGTATCATACTTGTACAAAGGTGCCTGATTATATTTATATTTCTCCTAATTTTAATTATAATTTTAAAAAAAGATCTAACATACGACCAGTATTACATGTGCCTACATTAAAGAATATTTCTGATCAATATCACACATATTTATAGTTTTGACTTCAGGAGGGTTTGAATGATTTGCAAACCAGTGCATTTCTTTTAAATTGAGATTTTTCTCTTTTAGAGCTGCAGCGGTGGTTCTGCTCAGCTCCTGATGCGACCCAGAGCTCAACCCTGCATCACATCTAAAGTCTAAGACCATTTACATCTCACTTTTTCTACCGTTAAAGAGTTCAGATCATTTGCAGATGAATATTTACATGTTATCTCCATTTTTAGTAAACGGGGTCATAGGTGGTCATCGCTCCATCATGCAGCGGCTGATTCAACGCCTCACCTGTCTGCAGACACCTGATGGAAAAGCAGAAATTGTCCTTGTCTGCTTTCTCCTTATATTCCCCCTAATGATATCACTCCAGCAAGTGTCCACAAACGAACATCAGAATGTCATCCTTCTGCAGGATAGCGTGGGCTGGAGAATTTGGCTCGTACGTTTCTGTCACTCAGGGATTCATCATCATCTTCATCGTCGTCGGCATATTTCAGGGCTGTCAGTGTGACGCTGAACCCGGCCGATGGCTCCGGGGAGAAGTCTTGTCCTGTCTCTGCAGAGTTACCAGGAAAAGGGTCATTCTGCAAACATTTTACAGACTGACTTGGAAAAAGGAAAGCTTGTGCTTTTAATTTAGTGGAATATTTGCATTTGTATTGCCTAAATTACATCTTTCCACCATGTGGGGGTGTCTAAAGTCTGGGTTACTGTAATCTTCTTCACTTGTTGTTAATGTTTATGTGAAGCAGTAAACAGTGTTTTCTGAAACCCAACTGGTTGTGTCCACCACAAGAAGCACTCCTTCCACAGCTGTCACGCCTCTCTGCATCTGGATTGTTTGCATTTAAAGCACGTCTGCATGTGTAGTCCGGCTTCGTTGCTCTTCTTGCTGCTTTTCGTATTCTGACTCAGACAGAATAACTGCCGCTTAATTTTAGTCATTTTTGCCGAAGGTCCTCTCCAGGACACTTTTCAAAATTACTGCAATTACACTTTTCTTTCCGTACCCAAACATACATGAACGAATGTTTTTAGAAAGAAGGTGAAATTCAACTTTTGTAAACGTTTTGTTTGCCATACAAGCAGAGGAGCATGAAGTATAACTGCCACCCAGTAAAGCTGCCCCTGATTACAGGAGGTTTTAGAACATATCTGAGGGTGCTAGCCCCACGTTTAGCTGTGTCGCTCATTCCACAGAAGCCCCATCCTTACAAGTTTTACCTGGTTGTAAATGTGAGTAATCAGGCTTCCCAACCGGGTTTAATACAACACCAGCAGGTGTTAACAAAGGAGAGAAATAATCCACTGAACATTCATTTGCTTACTCTTTGTGCCAAGCCTACAAGAAATGTTACAGAAATGCAGTTTGACGGCAATTTAGGAAACTGAACAATTAGAAAAACAATTATGAAATCAAATCAAATTTATTTGTTAAGCTCATAAAAAACAACAAAAAAAGACAAACAAAAAAAAAAAAAACAATAAAAACACAGATGACCAAAGTGCTAAACAATTTTTAAAAGCAATGGATTAATATAAATTTATAAAAAGAAAACAACAGATACAGTAAAAGTTAAAGGATCCAAAAAAGATTTTGGAACAGTTTCCAAACATTAAGCAGCTTGTAAAGAACTGAAATGTTCATCTGTCAGATTGTTTTCATTATGTAAAAGATCTTTTTCTAAAAACAAATAAAACCACGTTTTACCATGTTACTGCAGAAGGAGCTTTTCTTCCCCTTAAACCACGGCAGGAAATGCTCCGTTAGAAACTGGACCAGTTCATCAGGGATCCACCATAACAGGTCCTACCATCTCACTCCCATTATTCCAGCCCAGAACATCACTCGGACATGGCAGCCTTGGTGGGACATGGTGGCCATCCACCAACCAACCAGACCTCCGTCCATCTGGACCATCCAGTGTAGCACAGGATTCATCAGTGAATAAAACTCTGTGTATTTCTGAGCTCACTGGAAACGTTTCTCAGTGTGAGAGCATTGGTTAAGGGAGGTCCAGATACAGATTTATGTACAACTGCTTCCTCTGGAGTGTCCTGATGGAGAGGTCCACCAGCAGCTTCAGATACCAGCTGCTGCTCATCAGCTGATCACTGAGTACGATTCGTTGTCCTGATGGAGGCTTTCCTTCATCTGCCTTTATGTGAACGGGCCTCAATCCAGCCTGAAACCAAGCGTGTGCATCCTTGGTTTTCCCAGACAGCATGGAAACAGGGACTGTCTTAATAGTGTGGAACAACCTCCTTCACCAGGAAACTAAAGATCAGACGTGTCTGAGGCTGTTTTCAGTGTTACACAAGCCAAATAAAACCCAAATGTTTCATGAGCTGAAATCCTACCACAGAGTAATACATATGACCTAAAAGAAAGTTTTCTTTTCGTCTGAGTGTGACTCAGTGCTGTCCGTTATGTTTTTGTGCCCCCTGGAAACGTGTTGTGTTGTTTGAAGAGGGCCTCTTATAATTTTTTCTACAGACTGTTCTGCTATTCTTTCTAAAAATTTTCTTTATTGTGCACATGTTTTTTTCCTGCCCTAAAAGCTTTTGTATTTTCATGTCTACATTTTAAGACCCTTTTAGTCCACATGCCAGTAACGTGGCTGAACAATGACCAGAAAGTAATATTTCAGTCATAATTAAGGATATTTTCCCCATTTCCTGAGGCACAGCTAAAAATGTGTCATGACTCATCCTGCACTCAGGAGCGAGATAAATTTTATGTACAAGGTTTTTGTCTTACAGTTTGACCTCCCTCCTCATAACCGTAAATTTAAATGAAAACACCAGTGGAGGCGATGCAGAATGGAGGATGGCCAGTCGGAAAAGGAGGAAATGTGAACTTGTTGGAAAACAGGCAGGGAGAGATATTTTACATTTACCTGTTTTTTAGTCATCAAACAAAAAAACTCCTCAGGATCCCGTTTTCAATCTGACCATCAGATTGTATTTTATTAACTTGTCCATATCCTTACTTCATGTAAATCTTTCATCTTGAAGCTTTTTCTTTTTTTTTTTTAAACTAAAACTACAAATCTGACTCCTGAGATGGTTGAACTAGACACACGAAACATTACCCCTTAAAAACCCCACAAGATTCCCGGGGGGGGGGGGGACTGTTGAGGCTTTCCCTCCTGATGGTCGGCAACCTTCCCCATGATGGTGGATTCTACTGAAACAAACTGAGACATTTAAAATGCTCAGGACTTCTTTGCAGGTGTTTGGATAAATTATCTGGTTTGAGTGGCACCTAGAGGCTACAATGTTGAATCTTTTCACTATATTTTAACTTTCTGAGACGTTGATTTTTGGGTTTTAACGTAAGCCATAATCATCAAAATTATAAGAAATAAATGCTTCAAATACCTCACATGTAATGGGTCTATATAATATATTAGTTTCCCTTTTTAAGTCGTTACTGAAATTAAGTTTTGCTCAATATTCAAATTCTTTTGAGTTTCACCTGTAAATATATAAAGACCGTTTACATGTGTTCATTGCAAAGTCTGACAGCTGAAGGGAGGAATGATCCATGATAACAGCATTATTTATCACATTTCACCATAAAAACATCACCATCACTACTATGTTGCTAAGAGACCTCTATTTAGACCTGGACATGATGATGAAGCCACTTCCTGTCAGACTTTCCACCAATCAGAGAGCTTAGATTGACGGTAACGTCCAATCAGGAGCAGCCAAAGATCAACCAGTGAGCAGAAAGTTCTATGTGTGTGTGAAAAGAAGAAAAATAATGCTCCTCTATGGCTGGAATAAAGCCAAGAAGACGTTTCTGATGCACGGTGGCGCCACAAAGCAGCTGAGCTGGAGTTGGTTTAGTGAGGATAGCAGGTAAATAGTAGCAGGAATAACTGGAAATGAGGAAAAAGTGGAAACATGGAAATTGTTTCTGTTGTGTGTTTGTTTCAATAACAATATTTTTTCTCCTGAAAGCCAAGACTTGAGAGAACGATGAGATGAGAAAAGGTTTGGTCACTGTTGATCTGTGTGTTATTTCTACAAAGTTCTGTTAGTAATAAATTCTGCTTCCTTCTTCTGGTCGACCTTCATGCTGCTACATCTATTCATACATTCATTTTACATCATTTTACCTCCCAGTCTGACAGCTGAGAAACATCATGATGCTGCTGACTGGGGTTAAAAGCTTTAGCTTCTACATTTAGTTTTATATTAGAAAAAAATGGCTTGGAGAAGAATTAAAATAAACCCTTTCTCTCATTGTCATTTTGTCTTTACTGCTTTCTGTCTGCTTCGTGTAGGTCGGGCGAAGGGGGACGATGGGGGCTGGCCGTGTTTCCTCCCACCTTCTGCTGTGGCTCAGCTTCATCCCTTTGGTGTCGCTCCTCAACCCTGACGACCCCAACGTGTGCAGCCACTGGGAGAGGTCAGTTTCTGCAGTTTCAGTACTACAAATGATATAAAGCTGCTCTAAGCTGCTGCAGGGAGCTAATGGACTCATGGCCACAAATCAAGGCTGACGGGGTTTGCCAATAATCAGAAGCAAAAAGGGAAAGCTTTATTCATGGAGGGATGGGATGGCCATAAATCCAGAGCAATGGCAGCGTGACTTCTAGAGTGGTTTCAGCTCTACGCTCGGTAAAAGGCACAATGCCATTTCTGCTGGGATCAATAAGCCCTGTGTGAATTAGCTCTGATGAGAATTCCTCTGTTCACTTTTCATTCAGTGCAGGTGAAAACACTGAGAATGAGCTGCCAGGTGTGGTAAAAATTTCATGTTTCCAGCACTAAAGAAAAGTTTTCTTTAGAAATCAAAGCACATTAAACATTTTGGTGCTCTGTGTTCCCTCTGAGATCAATACCCCCTGATTCTAATGATCAGTTTAAAAGGAAATGCTATTTATTTGGTCTTTTCTGAAAAAATAACCTCTGATGTTTAGGCTACAGAAATATTGTTAGCTACTAAACTATGACTTTTTGGAGGTGTCAGACTTCATAAAACCCTCAGGAGCAAAGTTGAAATTGATGTTTTCATTTAGTTAATGACAGATTTTTCAGGATTTCTCTGGTTGTTATTTTTCCTGCAGTTACGCAGTGACGGTTCAGGAGTCTTATGCTCATCCATTTGACCAGGTCTACTACACCCGCTGCACCGACATCCTCAACTGGTTCAAATGCACCAGACACAGGTACGTACGAAGCCTCTGGCCTCTTTTCATCATTTAAAACAACTCAGTTTCACTATGGCAAATTAATGCTTTATTGTTGTATTTTTGCTTAATGGCAGGGGTGTTAAACTTATTTTAAGGCTGGTCCACACATGAGGATTTTTTTAATCTGAAGAGATTTTCTATCTGTTAGAGACCTCACACATGAAGATAAAAAATCAGGCTTTGATCATACTGTGTGTGGTGGCTCCGATAATCTCAGCACAGAACAACACACACATAATGATGCTGTCCTGCAACCGATCCAGAATCTAGTCCTCCGAGCCAGAAATCTTGCATGACCAAACATGATCTAACAAAAACGAAGAAGAAGAAACATAGCAACAACCGAAAAAACGAAAAAGAAGAAACATAGCAACAACCGAAAAAACGAAGAAGGAGAAACATAGCAACAACCAAAAAAACAAAGAAGAACCATGACAACAACCGGAAAACACAACACCCAGCATGGTAGAGGATATACAGGACCCACCATCTCGCTCTCTGATTGGCTACATTCCGTTCCACGTCATAATCCACACAGTCACAACCAAGTAGCAACCTCCGGCGGTGAAACGTGGAGCCTATGCGGAAGCACAAAAAAAATGCAGTTCACCCCTCATCCACTAGGGGCTGGCTCTAAAACAAAGCAAATCCCTATAGACTCCCATGTTAGAAAGACCAAATGCACAGTAAAAATAAACATGTTTAAAGCCTGGTACAAAAATCCATTCTAGGATTTAAAGGGCAAGTTTACCTTCATGACAACTGTGAGGGGGGTGAATTTTTTTCTAACTCATCTGTTTGGATGTAATTTAATCTTGAAATTCGGCATAATTAAGGGCATGTCCTTTTGATTGACAGGTATCCAATATCCATGGCAAGAAGGTAGAGTGTAGCACAAACGCGGATTTTAGTTAGCTAACAGCATGCCTTAGCTTTAGCCCACCTACCTCCGTTAGCTGGTTAGCTAAGGTTGAACCACAGAGTTAGCTTGGTTAGCTCTCTTCAGAAACCTACGGCTGACGTCACAGAGGATTTGTCCATCTTTTATATACAGTCTATGATCACAACTCAGGAGTTGTCGGCTTTCCACACGTGAAGAGTTTGGTCGTAAATATTAAACATGGGTTCAATACTTCCTTTGTTGGCCACGACCTTTCTTAGAGCAGATTGTTGGGACGAATTCGCTCTGAACACACCTCAGATACCACAGGATGAATTTCAAATCAGGGAAAAATTGGTGTGTGTTGAGGGGGGGAGCGAAAAGCGACTCAAAAAGATATTAATATCAAATTAAGTTGGTTTCCCTCCTGTCTACAAGCAGTTCTGAGGCAGGCTCTTTGTGGAGCATCGTGGTCTTTATTTAAATAATCCAGATAGTTATACTCCCCAGCAATGCAAGTAGAAGTTAAACCTTCCATTTTAAAAGGATTCATTAAGAATTGGGTCTCAGATCAGCTCTAGTCATACCCATCTTGTAACTGGTTATAATTTAATTCAGAATAAGCAAAACTAGCTGCGTAAACACTTTCCAAAACTAGAAAACACATTTACACGTCACCGGTGTGATGTAGGGGGTCGTGTGACCAGTTCATTTCAAGTAAATTTGGCGCAGTGTGTTAATGAACAGAGGAGGAGGAGACAAAAGCAAACTGTGAATGCAGTTTTACAAGGAATTCTAAATCTCCATTCCTCTCAAAGTGGAGTCTTACGGGACGAAGATTTTATGAGAATAACAACTTATGTGCTAAAAACTAGCAACACCTGCAAATTGTAACTTTGTCAAAGTTGTAAAAAATGATCACTTTTATTAAGCAAAAAACTAATGGAAACGCAGCTTTGACTTTTTTAAGCCACGTTTCTGCAAGTCTCTGCTCAGCTGGAGCAGTGGTTCCAACCGATTCTCCTTGGGGAACCCCTTCATGCAAATACTAAAAAGCCGTGGACCCCCCTGCCCCACCCTGTGCTGAAACCATGCAGGTTTTATGCTTTCAAAAGTGAGATTCTCACCAATAATGCTCATAAACAATGTATTCTGGCTAAGTCCTGTTCTTTGATAAAGCCAAGCTAAATTAACAACATATAGCCTTATATTTCTTTTCTTAAAATAGGGACCAGGTCGTGGACCATTTAATCACAATAGATCTGAATGTTCAAGGCCTCAGGAACCCCCGTGCTCTTTGGGGGATCCCCTTGGGGGATCTCGGACCCCAGGTTGGGAACCACTGAGCTAAAACATGCATTTGGATTTCTTATGAAACTATGGGCCATGCCATACTTTTAGTTCAGATTTAATTAAAATGTACTCGCTCCTCATCCTCAGGCTTTGTGGGGGGGGTGTTGGAGTTCTCCCCTCATAGAACAATAAACTGTGTTCAATTAAATACCTTGTTTCTGCAAAGGCAAGGGCAAACAAGGACTAAATACTTTAAAATCAAGCTGTTTTATCAAATTTTGGACTAATTAACTAATACAAAGTGTTTTTTTGTTTCCTGTTTCCTTTTCCCTTTTGTCCTAACCTCAGAAATATAATCACTGTTTCATGTGCAGCAGGTCAGATGAAGAGCTTTGTACAGTTTGACTACAGTCTGTCAACAGCAGATGAACTACAGAACAGCTGTATTGTTTGAGGAGCAGCCGTCACCGTACTGACGTTAACAACCACATTAAGCTTTATAGCAACCTCCAGCTGAGTGCTGATGTTAAACTGCAATGTCAGAAAACATCAGGTCCCTGAATAAGACGTAGAAACTCCACGGTAGTGCTGCTCATCTGATAATTACCGTGTTGGGACTGAGCCGGGTTAGCTGACACCTACATGTATGTGTTTGTGGTCACGTGTACAGGATCAGCTACAGACGGCGTACAGGAGAGGCGTGAGGACTATGTACAGGCTGCGCTCGCAGTGCTGTCCTGGCTTCTACGAAAGTGGAGACCTGTGTGTCCGTAAGTTGTTGATTCCTTCACCATCTGCTCAGTAAAGCTGTTAATGTGATGATGTGACCAGGTGAGGCTGATGGAGGACAGGTAAAGCGGTTATTTTGTTTTGTTGGTCATTTCCCTGCTGTTTGATTCTAGCTCTAAAATCTCTGCTAACGTGTCCTCCTATGACTGCCTTTGGTTGAAATGAACCATGAAGGGCCTGCTGGTTTCCATGGAGATGAAGGGAGGTTTTCAAGTGAAGGATTCACTCTTCCTACTAGTGGTAATTTTATCAGCCATTTTTAAATTTAGTCTCACTTTTAGTCGAGTTTCATTCGCGCTTGTTAGTTTTATTACATGTAGTCAACCTCATCCCATTTTTATTTCGACAAGTTTTAGTCGACTATAAGTCGAGCATTTTAGTCCATAAAACAGTCATTTTATTTGTCCAGTTTTAGTCAACAAAAAACTGTCAACATTTTAGTCTAGTTTTAGTCAGGACAATCATTTTTTACCCTTGTTTTTGTCAGCAGATAATACTGAACATTGTTAGTAGTTACATTCCACACTTCCTTCCCTTCGACTAAAATCAAGCCTAAGGTTTTTTCTCCACTTCGGTGTAGTGAAAATGGGTCCATATATCACGTCTTCTTTTTCTCGTGGGCCCCTGCAAAGCATGGTCATTAATGTTTTACTTTTAAACTCTTCACCGTGAATCCACACCCTGTCTGTCCCGTTTGTGCACCTGCCCGCTGCAGGTTTGAAAGGGGGTGTGTGGTGGAAGAGCCGAGGAGGAGGAGACAGGATATGACAATATCATATCATATAATAATGTATATTTCATCTTGTCTTTGAACTAAAATATCCATAGATTTTGTCCAGTTTTTTATTTAGTGAACTACATTTTCATCTCGTCGTAATTAGTCCATGAAAATACATTCTGACGTTTATTAACAGGGGTTTTAGTCTCGTCTAGTTTAGTTTCGTCCGGTGAAAAATGTGCGTTGATGAAAATATTTTCATTTAGTTTAAACGAAATTAACACTACTTACTATAATATCTACTACTACTACTACTACTACTACTCTCTTGGGCTTCACTTCCTTCTGGACCCTCATGGTGTTTCTAAGGTGAATGTGGGGTCTACGCCTGAATCCTCCTGACTCTGACCATTGGTAGAGGCTTCAATCATCATCATCAACCGAGATATTTACCTGCGTAAACTCCTCTATTAAACACCTGGAAACCTGCTCAGTTCACTGTTAACCTTCTAATGTTGCACAGTTGCTCCTCAGACATTACTTTACTCCTTCCTAGGACTACTTTACTCAGTTCCTAGGATTACTTTACTCAATTCATAGGATTACTGTTACTCATTCCTAGGACTACTTTACTCATTCCTAGGACAACTTTACTCATTCCTAGGACTACTTTACTCATTCCTAGGACTACTTTACTCATTTCCTAGATTACTTTACTCATTCCTAGGACAACTTTACTCATCTGCTAGGACTACTTTACTCATTCCTAGGATTACTTGTTACTCATTCCTAGGATTACTTTAATCATTCCTAGGATTACTTTACTCATTCCTAGGACTACTTGGACTCATTCCTAGGATTACTTCTACTCATTCCTAGGACTACTTTACTCATTCCTAGGATTACTTAGATCATTCCCAGGATTACTTTACTCATTCCTAGGATTACTTTTACTCATTAACTAGGACTGATTTACTCATTCATAGGACTACTTTACTCCATTACTAGGATTACTTTACTCATTTCCTAGGAATACTTACTCATTCCTAGGATTACTTTAACTCATACTAGGACTAATTTTCTCATTCCTGGGACTACTTTACTCATTCCTAGGATACTTTACTCATTCCTAGGACAACTTTACTCATTCTAGGACTACTTAGTCCATTACTAGGATATAGTTAGTCATTTTTAGGATTACCTTACTCATTCCTTGGACTACTTTATCATTCCTAGGAATTACTTTACTCATTCCTATGATTACTTTACTCATTCCTTGTATTACTTTACTCTTTCCTAGGATTACTTTACTCATTCCAAAGACAAACTTTACTCATTCCTAGGACTACTCTACTCAATGGTCCTAGGATTAGCTTTAATCATTCCTAGGAATACTTTACTCATTCCTAGGATTACTTTACTCAATTCCTAGGACAACTTTTACTCATTCCTAGGACATATTTTACTCATCCCTAGGATTACTTTTCTCATTCCTACGAATACTTTACTCATTCCTAGGATTACTTTTCTCATTCCTAGGATTACTTTACTCATTCCTAGGAACTAACTTCACTTCATTCCGAGCACAACTTTACTCAGTCCTAGGACATATTTTACTCATCCCTAGGATTACTTTTCTCAATTCCTACGAGTACTTACTCATTCCTAGGATTACGTTTCTCATTCCTAGGATACTTTACTACTCATTCCTAGGACAACTTTACTCATTCCTAGACTACTTTACTCATTCCTATGATTACTTTAATCATTCCTAGGACTACTTTACTCATTCCTATGATTACTTTACTCATTCCTAGGACAACTTTACTCATTCCTAGGACATATTTTACTCATCCCTAGGATTACTTTTCTCATTCATACTAGTACTTTACTCATTCCTAGGATTACTTTTCTCATTCCTAGGATTACTTTAGTCATTCCTAGGACTACTTTACTCATTCCCAGACTACTTTACTCATTCCTATGACTATTTTACTCATTCCTAGGACTACTTTACTCATTCCTAGATTACTTTACTCATTTCATAGGACTACTTAACTCATTCCTAGGATTACTTTACTCATTCCTAGGACTATTTTACTCATTCGTAGGACTACTTTACTCATTCCCTAGGATTACTTTACTCATTCTAGGATTACTTTACTCATTCCTAGGAAAACTTTACTCATTCCTAGGATTACTTAGCCATTCCTAGGGTTACATTACTCATTCCGAGGACTACTTTAATCATTCCTAGGACTTCTTGACTCATTCCTAGGAAGACTTTACTCATTCCTGGACTACTTTACCCATTCCTAGGACATATTTTACTCATTCCTGGTAGTACTTTGAACTCATTCCTAGGATTACTTTACTCATTCCTTGTATCACTTTACTCAATTCAGAGGACTACTTAACTCATTCCTAGGATTGCTTTACTCATTCCTAGGGACCTATTTTACTCATTCGTAGGACTACTTTACTCAATTCCTAGGACTACTTGACTCATTCCTAGGATTACTTTACTCATTCCTGGGACTACTTTACCCATTCCTAGGACATATTTTACTCATTCCTGGGATTACTTTACTCATTCCTAGGACTACTTTACTCATTACTAGGATTACTTTACTCATTCCTAGGACTACTTTACTCATTCCTAGGATTACTTTACTCATTACTAGGACTAATTTTCTCATTCCTGGGACTACTTTACTCATTCCTAGGATTACTTTACTCATTCCTAGGATTACTTTACTCATTCCTTGTATCACTTTACTCATTCCTATGACTACTTTACTCATTCCTAGGACTACTTTACTCATTCCTATGACTACTTTACTCATTCCTAGGATTACTTTACTCATTCCTAGGACTACTTTACTCATTCCTAGGATTACTTGACTCATTCCAGGACTACTGTACGCATTACTAGGATTAGTTAGTCCATTTTTTAGGATTACCTTACTCATTCCTAGGACTACTTGACTCATTCCTAGGATTACTTTACTCATTCCTAGGATTACTTTACTCATTCCTAGGATTACTTTACTCATTACTAGGACTGATTTACTCATTCATAGGACTACTTTACTCATTCCTGGGACTACTTTACTCATTCCTATGATTACTTTACTCATTCCTAGGATTACTTCACTCATTCCTATGATTACTTTACTCATTCCTTGTATTACTTTACTCTTTCCTAGGATTACTTTTACTCATTCCTAGGACAACTTTACTCATTCCTAGGACTACTTTACTCATTACTAGGATTAGTTAGTCATTTTTAGGATTACCTTACTCCATTCTGTAGGACTACTTTACTCATTCCTAGGATTACTTCACTCATTCCTATGATTACTTTACTCATCCTTGTATTACTTTACTCTTTCCTAGGATTACTTACTCATTCCTCAGGGACAACTTTACTCATTCCTAGGACTACTTTTCTACATTCCTAGGATTACGTTACTCATGTCCTAGGACTACTTTACTCATTCCCAGGACTACTTTACTCATTCCTATGGACTATTTTACTCATTCCTAGGACTACTTTACTCATTCCTAAGATTACTTTATTCATTCATAGGACTACTTAAGTCATTCCTAGGATTACTTTACTCATTCCTAGGACTATTTTAGTCATTCGTAGGACTACTTTACTCATTCCTAGGATACTTTACTCATTCCTAGGATTACTTTACTCATCCTAGGACTACTTTACTCATTCCTAGGAAAAACTTTACTCATTCCTAGGATTACTTAGCCATTCCTAGGGTTACTTTACTCATTCCGAGGACTACTTTACTCATTCCTAGGACTTCTTGACTTCATTCCTAGGAAGACTTTACTCATTCTCCTGGGACTACTTTACCCATTCCTAGGACATATTTTACTCATTCCTGGTATACTTTACCTCATTCCTAGGATTACTTTACTCATTCCTGTAATCACTTTACTCATTCATAGGACTACTTAACTCATTCCTAGGAATTGCTTTACTCATTCCTAGGACTATTTTTACTCAGTCGTAGGACTACTTTACTCATTCCTAGGACTACTTGACTCATTCCTAGGAAGACTTTACTCATTCCTGGGACTACTTTACCCATTCCTAGGACATATTTTACTCATTCCTGGGATACTTTACTCATTCCTAGGACTACTTTACTCATTACTAGGATTACTTTACTCATTTCTAGACTTACTTTACTCATTCCTAGGATTACTTTACTCATCCTAGATTACTTTACTCATTACTAGGACTAATTTTCTCATTCCTGGGACTACTTTACTCATTCCTAGGATTACTTTACTCATTCCTAGGATTACTTTACTCATTCCTTGTGATCACTTTACTCATCCTAGGACTACTTTACTCATTCCTAGGACTACTTTACTCATTCCGATGACTACTTTTACTCATTCCTAGGATTACTGTACTCATTCCTAGGACTACTTTACTCATTCCTAGGATTACTTCACTCATTCCTAGGACTACTTTACTCATTACTAGGATTAGTTAGGTCATTTTTAGGATTACCTTACTCATTCCTAGGACTACTTGACTCATTCCTAGGACTACTTTACTCATTCCTAGGACTACTTTACTCATTCCCACGATTACTTTACTCATTCCTAGGATTACTTTACTCATTCCTTGTATTACTTTACTCTTTCCTAGGACTACTTTACTCATTCCTAGGACTACTTTACTCATTCCTAGGATTACTTGTCATTCCTAGGATTTACTTTTAACCCATTCCTAGGATTACTTTACTTATTCCTTGTATTTCTTTACACATTCCTAGGACCACTTTACTCATTCTCGTGGGATTACTCAGTCATTTCTAGGATTACTTGACTCATTCCTAGGAGTACTTTACTCATTCCTTGTATGACTTTACACATTCCTAGGACTACTTTACTCATTCCTAGGGACAGTTTCTCAAGGTTTGGTGTTTTGAAACAAATAAAAATCCATGTTTGGGGGTTTTCCAGGGTGTCAGACTGCAACCATTTACTAGACATCAGTGCTGTTTATGGAGATGCTGTAAATTAAGAATGAATAAATAAAATCTGCGTGAACTGAAGTGAGTAAATCTTCTCCAATTATTCTTCAGTCATCATATCTTAAGAAATGGAAGAAGGAGTGAAAAATGTGTGTGCATGTGTGTGTGTTGTGTGAGTTAATGCTGGTTCGTGTCATCACTATAACAAGTCTAGTGGATTATTAAGCTGCAGACTTCCTTCTCTATCTGTCTGGTCTGGGAGCAGCCTGCGCTTCATTCGCCTCTTTGAACTATCAGTTTCATTCTTATTAAAAGGAAAACATCATTTAGACAGACCTCTTCCATCGTAGTTTTGAAGTCTAGAAAACTTACGCAGTGATATCAAGTGATTCCAACTCTGTTAGAAGGAATAGTTGCAGGTTATTTACTGTATGAGTCACATGTCTGGAAAAACAAGTTGTTTAAATGAATTAGACTTAACTCTTTAAAACCTTATGGAAAATCTGAAATCTTTATTTGGTCTTTAAAAAACGGAAAATAATATATATACACAATAGTTAATTTAGTTTCAAAGGTTTATTTTGGACCATTTTAGAATATTTCCAGTGATAAAAAATCACTTACAATTCAAGATAAAAGAAATATCTAATCCTACTCTGTTCAAAAGGAGTAGAATGAGTTTATGAGTTAGTTAATCTGACCCTTGTCTCTATTTTTCAGCAAATATATCTGCTGACCATCAATTTATCTGCCTTCTGTATTTTTCAACTTTTCTAAAAGATACATAAACCATTTTTACTTCTTCCCAGCCCACTTTTCGAGCATGATCTTTGTTTCATTTTCTTTTTTTGTATTTGGAAGTTCTCATGGCTGTACATGTGGTTTTGTATGTGCTCGAAATAAACAAACTTACAAACTAACAAATAAACTTACAAACCATAATATTTACACATATACATATACATATATATACATATAAATATACATATATACAGTATACATATAAGCTCACATATCAAGAAGGGTTGCTGTTTCGAGTCCTTGGCTGGGGAGGTTCGAACAGTGGCCTTCTGTGTGGAGTTTTGCATGTTCTTCCTGTGTGTGTGTGTGGATTCTCTCCAGCTGCTCCGGCTTCTAAATCACCCTAGGACTGAGTGGTGAGTGGTTGTTTGTATCTCTGGTGTTGGCCCTGTGATGGAACTGGCGACTTGTCCAGGTGTACCCTCTCCTCACCTGTTTTAATTGCTGGGATAGACTCCAGCTTCCCTGAATTGGACTCCAGTGGTACAGAAAATGAATGAATAAATAATATAGTGAGTGAAAGTGATTGTCGATGCCCGTCTTCATTATACCCGCCGTCTCTCAAAATTATTTTTGTATGTTTTGTGGGGAGCAGATTGTGAGTTAAAATGATTTTAGCTCATTGAAAAATAAACCAGATCAGTGTATTTCAAATTTTTCATTATAAGAAAAGCAGATTTTAGTGATCTCATTCACTGGTATCGTGAATCATGCTAATTGCTTGTGTTTGCAGCATGAATAGTAACATCTGAAAATATTTTCCCAAAACTCACACAGCAATTTAAACAATGTGAAGAGCAGTGAGCAGTAGACAATTCACTCATTATGGAAATGTTTCATACAAGTTTATGTTGTAACGCACTTATTTGAGAATTCCAACTCATTTAAAACTTTTCATTGTTTCTACCAGTGTCTACAACTTTCCTGTCTGTCTTTGGTGCTTGAGGATCATTGTTGCTAAATAGTTTTTGTTCCAGTTTACTTAAATTCCATGTTTCCACTTCATGTGGACAAAATTGTTGGTACCCTTCAGTTAATGAAAGAAAAAACTGTTTCATGAGTTTATTTTTTTAAATAATTCTGTTGAAACATGGTTGAAAAGCAATGTCTGACTTTCATTGGTTAAATTTCATAGAATTTTTATTTATTATTACTTCTGTCAGATTCAAGTTATTTCTGTGGCCATTGTGAGTTTTTCTTTCTTAACCGAAGGGTACCAACAATTTGTCCACGAGTGTCTGGGTGCTACCGCTGTAAACATTTAGACTTGCATTTTACTGTTTGTGTTTATTTAGTTTATACATCATGATTTTTGGCATGTAACTCATCCTATAGCCTCAACACAACCAACAAAAGTTATATCCAAGCATGTGGCTTGATCAGGAGAAGTGTGCTTTGACTTTTGCTGTACAACAATCTTACAGTTTTGATCAAAATCAGACAAAACTGCTATTTTTGTCCTATTGAAATTGAATGGAATTTTACTGAAACAAGAAACAAGCCAGCCCACCTCAGAGCCCTTTAACTCTGGCATACTTTCATGCAGAAACTTCATTCAAAGTTTAAAATGGGTTTAAATTAGATTTAAATGCTGAAATCTCTCTCAAAGCCTCCTTATATCATCCACTCTAACGCTGCTCCTCAAAATTACTCAGAAAATTTCTAAAACAAACTTCTTTCAGGCCCATAGCTTTTCCTGTCCGTACACAAATTATGAATCACATGAAAACATTTTTCCTGGCTTCTAAATGCATAAATGTGTTTGCCAGACACTTCTGCCACAGATGGTTCAAGAACTTTTAAGATGCTTTTGTTTGTGAAGAACATCTATTTGTTTGAGGGGTACACCATGCAATTAGTAAACTGAAAGACTTCAGCTGTGTCCTAGTTCAGGGTCTACACACTTCAGAGTGCACAGACTACGTAGGTTACGGAGTGTCTTACGTAGTCTGTGCACTCCGGAGCTGCTTACCATTCATGAAAATGGGACAGCCTACCTAGCCCAGCGGACGAGAATTTCCAGTAGCAGCAACGTAGGATGCTGAATCACTATGAAATTACTAAGTTTGCATATCATAGGACACTTTAGTGAACGTTAACACCGACAGAGTAATGGAAAAAAAAAGAATAAACTATCTTTTTTTTTTTTTTTTAACTTGTCCTGTCCAGCATCATAGCAGCAAAATGATAATCTGGTTGCTGTATCGTGCTGAACAAATTTGCTCTGCCAAGGGGAGGCCTATGGGTAAGGCTCCTCTTGATAATCTGATTCATTTATTTATTTATTTACTTTGAATCACAGAATCTATGTAATCTTGCTGGACCTGACCAGAGGGGACAGAAAAAGATGGAAAATAGCAAAAAGAGCAAAAGAAGAAAGGAGACAAAAAGATCACAGACAGAAGGAAACGACCCTTCAATCCACACCATCACCAGACAACCAGAAAAAACCTATCTGAGGCTCTGTTGTTTTACAGCAGGTACACTCTTCATTAACCTCTTAAAAATCCACAAATATTAAATATTACAAAATTTAATTCCATCGTTTAACAAAGATCATTTTAATGTATTTGATTTTGTCATACTTCTACTAAAGTGAATTAAAATAAAAACTCTTCAGAGCTTTGTTGCTCATTCAGCATCATCTTGAGCGCAGTGAATTTTAGGAGTAAAAGAGGCCATGAAGGATGCACCGTCAGTAGCCTTCGCTACAGGCCAAACGAAGTGCGGTTTGTGGGGTGGATTCTGAGACTTTCCAGTTGGGACAGTGCTTGGTGCCATTGGGACGTATGCAGCCGACAAACCTGCACTTTGAAGTGTGGAGACCTTGAACCGGGACATAGCTTTATGTCTTGAGTGTCTCAGCAAGCAGAGAATGCCTCTGTCGTCATAGCAATGGCAACGAGCGGGTGCAGTTGTGTGTGTCATGTTGGAGTCATGCCCATACCTCCCAGATACAGTAATATGTAGTGATTCTGAGGATGAGATGCATTTAATAAGCCATCCATGGTTTTTAGTTTTTTTGCGTTGGACGTCTGTGATTCAAGTGCGATGATTCAGCGTTCATGTATAACTTTTCCTTTTCCTCTTTTACACTCCACACATCATAGAGGTGTCTCTCCATATCAGAGACAATGTCTGTTTGCAGCCTTCCCTTGCTCTCATTTGGACCTGCTCTGTCACCATAGCAACCAGGCTCACTCTGTGACTTTTTCCATCATGGCTGTCCTCACCATATATGTATGTATATCTCAGTGGGCAGTAGCTGCGGTGGTGCCTCAGTTGTCTCAGACTGTTTTAAATGTGATATATTAGATATTGTAGTGGATGTGTGCAGCTTCTCAGAAGTGATTCTGTTTTATTCTAAGTACCACTTAAAACATTATGCAATCTTTACATACTGATAAATACTGGTAATCTTACATGTTAAAGGTTAACAGATTGTAATAAGGGAATTTCTTCAGTTCTTTCATTAGAAGTAATTTGAATTTGAATGACTCCACGGTCTCTCTGCCCCCAACAGAAAGTGAAACTGATATGTGGGACTCAGCAGGCAGCAAGGTCTTTTCTTTTCAACAATGCTTCAGACTCTCCTTTAGGATCATATTTTTCAATATGGATGGGCAATTCAAGTAAAAATACTTTTTGAAATCGAGTTATTTTACTATTTTTCAAACTCCACCCACCCACGCGGGTGTTAAGTCTTGGCTAGCATCATGTTGCGAGCATTGTCATGTACACAGTGTTACTTTTCCATTTCGGTTCCAGTGTTCAGTATCCGTAGAAAACACATTATCAGTGTTTTGTTGTTTTTTTTTTTTGTTTTTTTGTTTTTTTTGTTTTTACTTTTCATGTCTTTGGTCTCCAGAATAGCTCTAAAAAGATATATTTATGAGCTTAAAAAGTCATTATGATGAGTTAGAAGATGAGAAAAATTGTTATGAGATTAAGTTATTGACATAAATTTACCTTTTTTTATTTTACAATTTTGACTTTTTATCTCCTAATAATGAGATACTTTAATTTACAAGAGGCGCAAAAGAGCTTCCCTATATAATCCTACTGAAGCACACATTGTTCTGATTGCTGGGAACTAAAATAAACATCAAGTGCAGATTAAACACTAACAGCATCACCTGAAGGATGCTGTGGTCATATAATCCGAATATTATCAAAGAAGACCTACAATCTACAAATGTTTTAACGATGATGTGATGCTAAATGAGCTGCTTTTCAGTTAGTTTTATGAGAAAGAAACAGGAAAAATATGTAAATGAAAGCAGGTTTACTGTGAAATCAGTACAGCTGCACTGTTTTTACACAAACATGCTGAAGGATGCAGATGGTTTTTGGTGCTCTGTTCTTGTATGTGAGAAGTAAAAATGCTTCTAGTTTCACACATGTGACAAAAAGAAAACAAGTCCGTCCTTTTTGTTTTGACATTTTGCAGGATAATCCGCCACAAAAGAACATTTGTTCTGCAGAGCATCTCCATGACCAACACAGTCATTTTCCTGTCATCTGTTGTGTTATTTTCAAACTCTTTTCACTTGATGCACTAAAGCAGCCATGCTTGTTGAAATTTCAGTGAGCTAAAATTGCAGTTTGGCCAGTTATTTGTACAGCATCTGATGGGGGAGCTGTCAGAGTAAAATCAATCCTGCTCTGTTACAAATCCATTTCCACTTAAAGTCTGACCTCAGAGAGCTTGGAAATTTGCATAAATAGGAGAAAAGGTAGAAACAGGCCTCAAATATTTTTTATGTGGAGTCGGATGTCAGACATCTTTTAAAACAGAACTCCAAGCTGAATTCAGAGGGTCTGGTGATGATGTACGGAAGCCGAGCGAGAATTTAGAGACTCAAATCAGCCTAACAGGCATGCCTTTGGACTGTTGGATGACGCGAGAGAACCCATGACACGGAAAAACTCCACACAGATTCCCTCCAGAAACCTCCTGGTTGTTAATATCTAAGAATCACAAAAATAAGATGTGTTTTATTGAGTGTGTTTGTGGTCTACTGGGAGAATAACGGACCTCCATCAAGCGCTCCTACATGCTTCGGATGCAGCAGTCTGTCTCTGAAGGAGCTCTGCAGGGCTGTCGGTGCCTCAGCAATGGACGCAGACGTCTGATCGAGCAACATCCATCACTTATCAATACGTCCGATTTTACTTCTATCAAGTCTGACAAAGGCTGAAATTGCAGCATTTCTGACTGTTAAGTTTTGCCATCAGTCATTCACATAATTACACATCTACACCATGACTGTAGCCCCTCCCATCAGCTGTCATGTGGTCAGTTTTGATCACTGAAATCAGATGTCACACATGTACTTTAGAGCCCATCTTAAAAGATAACAAGATAAATTATCCCGATATCACGGGAAAAAGGTCCTTGTTAATACCTATAAAATTAACTTATTTTGAGATAAAGATTAAAAGAAATAATTTATCCTATAACGATACAAGAAGACAGTTATTTTTGCTTGAAAATCCTTTTCAAAGACAAAAACGTCTTCCATCATTTGAAACATCTGACCACCAGACTGAGCAGATGTTCAAAGCAGATTCCTACAACACGTTAATTAAATTCTTTAACTCAACCTCTTCTTACTTTTAAAGAGAAACTACTCATTTAGAAGCTGAATCTTTTAATCCTAGTATAAACCAGTGTGTAGCAGCTTTTAATCCCAGTATAAACCAGTGTGTAGCAGCTTTTAATCCCAGTATAAACCAGTGTGTAGCAGCTTTTAATCCCAGTATGAAACAGTCTGTAGCAGCTTTTAATCCCAGTATAAACCAGTGTGTAGCAGCTTTTAATCCCAGTATAAACCAGTCTGTAGCGCCTTTTAATCCCAGTATAAACCCGTCTGTAGCAGCTTTTTATCCCAGTATAAACCAGTCTGTAGCAGCTTTTAATCCCAGTATAAACCAGTCTGTAGCAGCTTTTAATCCCAGTATAAACCAGTCTGTAGCAGCTTTTAATCCCAGTAAAAACCAGTCTGTAGCGGCTTTTAATCCCAGTATAAACCAGTCTGTAGCGGCTTTTAATCCCAGTATAAACCAGTCTGTAGCGGCTTTTAATCCCAGTATAAACCAGTCTGTTGCGGCTTTTAATCCCAGTATAAACCAGTGTGTAGCAGCTTTTATTCCCAGTATAAACCAGTCTGTAGCGGCTTTTAATCCCAGTATAAACCAGTCTGTAGCAGCTTTTAATCCCAGTATAAACCAGTCTGTAGCGGCTTTTAATCCCAGTATAAACCAGTCTGTAGCGCCTTTTAATCCCAGTATAAACCAGTCTGTAGCAGCTTTTAATCTCAGTATAAACCAGTCTGTAGCAGCTTTTAATCCCAGTATAAACCAGTCTGTAGCAGCTTTTAATCCCAGTATAAACCAGTCTGTAGCAGCTTTTAATCCCAGTATAAACCAGTCTGTAGCAGCCTTTAATCCCAGTATAAACCAGTGTGTAGCGGCTTTTAATCCCAGTATAAACCAGTCTGTAGCGGCTTTTAATCCCAGTATAAACCAGTCTGTAACATCTTTTAATCCCAGTATAAACCAGTCTGTAGCAGCTTTTATTCCCAGTATAAACCAGTCTATAGCAGCTTTTAATCCCAGTATAAACCAGTCTGTAGCAGCTTTTAATCCCAGTATAAACCAGTCTGTAGCGGCTTTTAATCCCAGTATAAACCAGTCTGTAACAGCTTTTAATCCCAGTATAAACCAGTCTGTAGCGGCTTTTAATCCCAGTATAAACCAGTCTGTTGCGGCTTTTAATCCCAGTATAAACCAGTGTGTAGCAGCTTTTAATCCCAGTATAAACCAGTGTGTAGCAGCTTTTAATCCCAGTATAAACCAGTCTGTAGCAGCTTTTAATCCCAGTATAAACCAGTCTGTAACAGCTTTTAATCCCAGTATAAACCAGTCTGTAGCAGCTTTTAATCCCAGTATAAACCAGTCTGTAGCAGCTTTTAATCCCAGTGTAAACCAGTCTGTAGCAGCTTTTAATCCCAGTATAAACCAGTCTGTAACAGCTTTTAATCCCAGTATAAACCAGTCTGTAGCGGCTTTTAATCCCAGTATAAACCAGTCTGTAGCAGCTTTTAATCCCAGTATAAACCAGTGTGTAGCAGCTTTTAATCCCAGTATAAACCAGTGTGTAGCAGCTTTTAATCCCAGTATAAACCAGTGTGTAGCAGCTTTTAATCCCAGTATAAACCAGTGTGTAGCAGCTTTTAATCCCAGTATAAACCAGTCTGTAACAGCTTTTAATCCCAGTATAAACCAGTCTGTAGCAGCTTTTAATCCCAGTATAAACCAGTGTGTAGCAGCTTTTAATCCCAGTATAAACCAGTGTGTAGCAGCTTTTAATCCCAGTATAAACCAGTGTGTAGCAGCTTTTAATCCCAGTATAAACCAGTCTGTAACAGCTTTTAATCCCAGTATAAACCAGTCTGTAGCAGCTTTTAATCCCAGTATAAACCAGTGTGTAGCAGCTTTTAATCCCAGTATAAACCAGTGTGTAGCAGCTTTTAATCCCAGTATAAACCAGTGTGTAGCAGCTTTTAATCCCAGTATAAACCAGTGTGTAACAGCTTTTAATCCCAGTATAAACCAGTGTGTAGCAGCTGTCAGACTGGGAGGTAAAATGATGTAAAATGAATGTATGAATAGATTTAGCAGCATAAAGGTCGACCAGAAGAAGAAAGCAGAATTTATTACTAACAGAACTTTGTAGAAATAACACACAGATCAGCAGTGACCAAACCTTTTCTCATCTCATCGTTCTCTCAAGTCTTGGCTTTCAGGAGAAAAAATATTGTTATTAAAACAAACACACAACAGAAACTATTTCCATGTTTCCACTTTTTCCTCATTTCCAGTTATTCCTGCTACTATTTACCTGCTATCCTCACTAAACCAACTCCAGCTCAGCTGCTTTGTGGCGCCACCGTGCATCAGAAACGTCTTCTTGGCTTTATTCCAGCCATAGAGGAGCATTATTTTTCTTCTTTTCACACACACATAGAACTTTCTGCTCACTGGTTGATCTTTGGCTGCTCCTGATTGGACGTTACCGTCAATCTAAGCTCTCTGATTGGTGGAAAGTCTGACAGGAAGTGGCTTCATCATCATGTCCAGGTCTAAATAGAGGTCTCTTAGCAACATAGTAGTGATGGTGATGTTTTTATGGTGAAATGTGATAAATAATGCTGTTATCATGGATCATTGTGGATTTACCAGATAGAGTCTCTGAATAAAACTACATTTAGTGGCTGCATTTGATTGTAAATCTCCTGGACAGGATAGAAATGTCTGGAAAACCTCCGTAGATCAGCTAAAGGGTAGCTATCCATCACATTTACCCCACAGAGATACACACCACCGCTCCTGAGAAACTGGGGAGCTACACTAAAGTAAATGTTTGTTTTAGTGGTGTGACTTTAATGCTTTAATTGCAATCAGTTAATTACAAAAGATTAACACATTTAATTATTATTAAATTATAATTATTATTATTAGTTTGAATTGCAAACAATGCAGAATATTTGTTAGTGTACATGTTCCTGGTAAACTGAATACACTGGTGTACACATCAGACCTTTGGGTTTCAGTTTCACAACCTATAGACCCTAATCACATGATCTCAGGGACCTGCTGGGACTGTAAAGATTCATTTATGCTTAACGCAGAAGACGGATATGCAGACAGAAGGACTGTTTCTTCCATCTTCTGCGTCGGTTACGTGCAGAATTCGGTCCGTTTTCAGGGAGCTTAGCTATCCATCACTTGATGCTGAAGATGATGCAATACCTCTGGAAATCCCGGGGGCAGTGCTGAGCGGAACAGCTGACATGCACCCAGCAAAAGAAACAAACCAGAAAAGAGGAAGAGAATCAGGAAGGGAACAAAAAAGTAGAAGAAGAATGAAGACGAGGACAACAAATGTAGAAATTGTACGAGCTTTTAAAGAAACGATATGTGTTCAGGGTGTGCTGGGCGGTTGGAAACAACCGACACATTACTGCTGCCAAACGGTGTCTGAAACTGACGTTGGCTCGTGGGAGTGAACTCTGAATTTAGCACCGCCTGCTAATGGAGGAACTAATTTAACAACCATGGCAACGCAAAATACGCATGGAAGTATGAGGACGGCGACGTATGACAACGTTTGAAACAGATGTCGCTAAGTACGTAAGGGAGCATAAACGGGCCTTCAGGCTGCAAAAGGTCACTGATATAAACTGGTGCTTGATCATTTAAAGTTGTATGCGTTAAAGGCCTATTTATGCTCTATGCCAGTGGTTCCCAACCTAGGGTCCAGGATCCTCCCAAGAGGGTCCACTAAAGAGCAAAGGGGGTCCTCGAGACTTTAAACATTCAGAGCAAATATGGTCAATGTTCACACACTGTCTCTATTTTAAGGAAAAAAGTAAGAGGTATGTTGTTAATTTAACTTTGGCTCTATCGAAGGACAGGACTCAGCCAGAATACATTAAATATTCACTTTTACAGCGTAAAACCAGCATGGTTTCAGCACGGGGTGGGGCAGGGGGTCTGTGGCTTTTTAGTATTTGCATGAAGGGGGTCCCTGAGGAAAAAAGGTTTGGAACCATTGCTCTATGCTAAAGATGGATACAGGGTATTTCCTCCATCTTGTATAGTTTGGTCAACTTTTGAGACCCTTGTGGACCTGTATCTTGACGGAGCAAATGGAGCAGTACCACCAAAAACCATAGTGTAGAGCAGTAAAGCTGATGTATGACCTGAGAAAGAAACAAAGAAGAAGAAAAGGTCATGCAGACCACCATTCGCTTTCTGAGAATGTGCATTACCATGATTTCCTCCATCGTTGCCATGATTGCTGTTGTCTGAAATGTCATTAGCAAACGTGACGTCAGAACTTAAGGAGGAACTCCAAACTCTGCTCTGCCCTCTGGTGGATGTACTGACTAACAACCACGCCAACCTAAAAGATGCATGGGAGTATGCAGGCATTGACTTTTGAACTGGACGTACTTAATAACATGAGCATAAATGAGCCTTTAGGCTTTAAATATGCATTTTGTAACTTGTCGACCCTAAAACTCTCTCATCCGAGCTTGTTTGATGGGACATCGATTACGTGCATTTCTGGAGCCATTGCTGCCCAGCAGCATTCTGAGGCTGAGAAATTGAACAATATTACATTTTCTTCAGGAATGCCATGTGGCGTTGCAGCCCAGTTTCTCTTTATGCACCTTGTCACATGCTAGCAAGCGGATGTAGACACACCGGATGTTTTGGACATGCATGATGGCTGATTCAGCAAAGAAACTCAAGAAGACATTATCAAAGGAGAGGAGGCAAAGAGAGAGAAAGAGGGACAGAACAAGACATAAGACAAGAGTCAAGACAAGACCGTCTTTTACTGGCTGGAGAGATCTCACAGTGCAGGCAGGATGAGGTGATAATAAATTAGCTGTTGATAGGGGGCGCATCACTTCATTAGTGCATCTTTAACCTTTTAAAACTTTTTAAATGTTGAGAACAGATGATGTTAGAGATAATGTTCAGAATTTTTCCATGATATTGATCGAGGATTCGAGCTACAGATGCATCATTCCAAAGAGATATTCACATTCATCCTGGAAGTGGTTTTTAAATTTGTGCTATGTGCCGTCTTCATTTATTCTTCACCAGTAACACATATACTGATATCTATACATCTTTAGACCTTGTGGTTGCAGAGAAATACTCATTAAATTTCGGATATGACACCACGTAAAAGGTTACAAGTACTTGTTTACAAAATATATTAATATATGGATGTTTTTGACTTGACTTTTTACTTTTTCATGCCTGACAGAAAACAGGGTATTTGGCTACCATTTGACAAAGACACAAATGAGCTTGTTTCATGGTTTTCTGGTGAAACTTGACTGGACGTATACACAGAAGAGTCTAATTAAAGAAAAAAAGAAACTGAAGTTGAGCACAAAACACCCAGAAGTCACGTTCAAACCACCAAAGAGAAAAAAAATGGTGTCAGCATCAGTGAAAGAAGAATATCTGCGTGTCCAGCCTTTATCTCCTGATCCAACAAAAAGAAATCAATTATCCACCCTAGATGGTAAACTCTATAGGAAAGCACTGCTTTGTCATTGAACAGAGGAGGTGAGTGGGATTGCCTAAGGGGGGCTGTCAGGGAGGGGGGTTTTATTTGACATCTGCTTGTAAACAACTATATTAGATTCTCCCGCAGGACATTAATTCTTCAGCGTTAACTAGAACGAGCCGCCTGCACGGTTCACTAACGTTAACGGCCTGGGACAGTCCTTTTGTTGTGTGATGTGCACAACCTGAGCTAACTGAAAGCGAGGAGGACGACAATGAGGAGGGATGATTTAATTTGTTGGCTTTCTGGGCTTCCTGCCTGTTTTGTTGACTCTGTTTTTCATTTCCTGTTTGTGTGACTCCCTCAAATAGACATGTTATTACTTTATGCTCAGGGTCTGGTATGTTTCCTGAAGTCTGCAGACCAGCAGCCTGAGCTCAACACATCTTTAGTCAGCGTTTCCTCTCCGCCTGAGACCAGTTGATCTTGTTAGAGTTGTTCCCTTTGACATTTGTTTCCACGTTTGTTCCGACTCACTTGTCTGCCCTCTTTTCTGGACTTATTCTCCTCTCACTTATTCTCCTGACTTTGTCTTCTGACCATCAGACATTGATATAACCCCTCAGTACAATACGATACGATACTATAAGGGATAATGTGCTGTTTCAATAGCTGCCTTGACAGCAACAGTACACCCAACAACTCAACAATAAATCACTGTAATCTACAAACAACCATCAGCCACATGGCAGAAATTATCGACATATCACACAAATACGCATTTGGGATAAAAAAGAAAAATAGAAAGACATAAAAAAGAATAAGACATGACCGTATTGGATGCTATTGCTAAGGATGTGTGATGGGTCCTAAAACACTCTACTTGTCAGAGTACAAACTACTCATGGATGCGTTGCAGGGAGAGGTTTCCAGTCCTCCATCACCGTCATGGCGGATGGTACAAGCAACCTAGCTTTGCCATGTGCCGAGAGATTGCTGCACCAAGCTGATATACCATACCTAATAATGCTGATAGTGGTGCTTGTTCGTCACAGTCTGCAAACATTTTATGGTGTCTGTTGAGAACCGGCTTTCAGGTTCCAAAAATCTTTATCTGCTTTGACCGGGAACCAGAATGGAACGTGAAAGCGCTATCTGTGCTTCCATGTTTGGATGCGTGGGTTCTCTCCAGGTACTCCAGCATCCTCTCACAGTCCAAAACATGTATGTTAGCTAGATTTCCAGATTTACTAGCACAGTTATGTTTATTTAAGTAAACTTTCACTATTAACCTTCAGACAATAAATCATGTCCACTTCCATAGAACTGCCATAAAACTTCACAAAAAAATTTTCTGCAGAAGAACTTCGGTCCTTTTAATCCTTTTAAATGGCGGTTTGATTACTAGATGTCACTGTTGTTTTCCTTACTTTTTAGGACAAAAATGTTCCATTAAATCCACAACTGCTTTGTTTGTGTGTGCATGCATGTGTGTGCGTTCTACAGTGTGTAAAAGAGAGTATGAGTGTTTTTTCTTTTAAATAGCTGCTATCTATTTTGGTGTCTGAAGGCTTGTTTTATTTTAATATGCACAAAGTGCTTTGTGTTGCCTTTGGCACGAAAAGCGCTTTATAAATAAAGTTTGATTTGATTTGATTAAGAGATAAACATTTGCCCAAATGGACAAAAATGTCCATAATTATCCAAAATTATTAAGTTTAACCCTCTCATGCCTGGTGTCTCAAATTTGCATCAGACCACTTTTTGCCTTTATTTCATTTCTTTATATATAGTTATTCTGCTTATTTTTTTGGTTTTATTAAAATAATAATAAAATACAGTATATTATGATACATACTATACATTACAATACCGTATGATACAATGCGATACATTACGATACAGTACGATACAGTATGATACAGTACAATAAGTATGATACATTATGATACAGTATGATACATACAATACAACACAGTGTGATACATTTGGTTTTAAACTAGTGAATTAGAAATCATGTTTATGTAAAAGTTGTATTTCGGAGTAAAAGTCTGCAGATGTCACAAATGTTTATCAGACACCTGGATTTCATTTTTAGTATTGCCAGACTTAAGTCCTGAAATATATGTTTGATTTGAACCTTAAATACAAGCAGTCGTGGAGCAGCAGCAGATTCAAGGGCACTAAAATCTGCTTCAGCATGGTGAGACAATAGCTGGAATTAGGCATTGATTAGTTCATTTGATATCTATTCATCTCATTGTAGCTGTTGTTGCTGATGTAATCCTCCTTGTAGTCGTTTCTTCTCGTCTCCACAAGATTAAAAGATTAGTTACCCCTTTTTAAAGATTAATCATCTCTCTGTGAGGATTACAAGAGCTTGTGTCTCCGGCTCTTATTAAAATCTGGGCCAGCAGTTAGAAGGTATGTTATCTCCTCTCATAAAATCTGCTGGACAGCACAAAGATCTCATCCACAAGTTTGTAAAATAGTTCATATGGAATAGTGTTCAGGTTTATCAAAGTATTTACCATACCAACTTTATTTATAAAGCACTTTAAAACAACCACAGCTGAAACAAAGTGCTGCACATAAGCAAATACTAAAAACTACCAGAAAGTATAAAAAGCATAAAATGGATAAAAACATTAGATATATGAATAAACATGACATAAAAACAACTGAAATCTAACACAATAAAACCAAATAAAACAAATCAGATCAAATAAAGAAACTAAGTCTCGCTGGAGTTGAAAGTCAAAGAATAAAAATGGGTTTTAAGACGAGTTTAAAAGTAGACAGTGGGGGGGGTCTCTCTGACATGCAAGGCAAGGTTATTCTACAGTTTGGGAGCAGCAGTAGAGAAGATCCTGTCCCCTCCGAGCTTCCACCTGATCTCGGTACCTGCAGGACCAGCTGGTCAGCTGACCTGAAGGACCGAGATGGTGAGCAGAGATGAAGAAGCGCAGAAAGATATTTAAACATTTAAAAACAAACATGAGAAGTTTAAAATGAATTAATACGCAGAGGCAGCCAGTGAAAGGACAGGGGGATGTGCTTGACTGGAACAAACATGTTTATCATGGGTTAGAGCTGTTAAATTTGGTGCTTTGGGTCCAAGTCTCTCATTCTGACCACTGGATGTACAACATGACACCTCATGGCAAAGACCTCTCTGTGGATGTGGGAACTAGAATTGTGGCTCTCTACAAAGATGGCCTGGTTTATAGGAAGGCTGGTAAAACCGAGCTACAGCACGGTGGCAGAAGTCATACACCACTTTTCCAAGACAGGTTCCAGTTGGAGCCGGCCTCTCCAGGTTCGACTGGCGAATCCTTGTGATCGGCGTCATATCCAGACGTTGGCTTAAAAAACAGAACATGAAGCTGCCGGCTTCATCAATGTTGGCTGTTAAACTTCAGTCGTCACATCTGCTGGTTTTAGGACAGAAATGATCACCATGGAGACGGTTGGTGAGATGATGATATATGAATTCTGCATTATGATCTAGAACATGGTGGAGATGATTTAGAACAACACATAGAAGTACATTACATTCTGCTTTTACTGACCATTGGACATCTGACGTTTACCCAAGGGAACGTCAGTTAACAGTAAATATTTGTAGCATCGGCTCTTTCTGGTGATACGATGCAGCAGAAACCGGCAGATTCCAGGCATAGTCGCGATTAATCATAATCAATTTGTAAGTAGTAAGTTGTGAGTAATTATGATTAATTTGAAAGCTGTGATTAACCACATGTTTAGCTCATTTCTGGTTTCTGGTTTTGAGAATCCCTAATCAGGACAGACATGAACTGGAGTTTAACTCTTTGATTTATTTGGAAATTGTTTTGTTTTTTTGTTTGTTTGTTTGTTTGTTTGTTTAGCCTTATTGGGTCCTGAGTCGGGGTCGGAGTAGCCAACAGAACAGAGCAAAACATGGGGAGATTTTTCCTGAACTGATTTTCAGGAAAGGCACAAAGAAGAAGTCAGGCAGAGCAGAGAAATGGGATTAGTAAAGGTTCAGACAAACTGGCTTTTAGAAAACTTGGCTGGACTGTGACTAACAGAGAAACTGAGTGTAAAGATCTGGCAGGGGTGGAGAGTAGAGCCGAGAACAGATGCACTGCAGAGCAGCTGGCAGCCTGAAAACCACAAATCGGATCCAGTTCCTGTAAGTGAACACAGCAGAAATCCACAGGCGAAGAAAGAAGCTGGTTGTGGAGTAGCGGTGGAAGCAGTGGGACACTGACGATGAGGCTCATCTCATTTCTCGTCTCTCTTCATCCTCCCACTCATGACCTGGAAATTGTTCAGCTGAATGCTCTGAAGGACATCTCAAATCTTAAAACACATCCAGATGAGGAGGACAGAGGAGACAGGAGACCCTACAGAGGTGATACAATGAGCCTGCTTCATGTGGAAAGGTTATGGCACCTGTTATCTGAAGTGGGCGTGGCCTCGTAATCCTACACTTTGAACTGAATTAAAAGTAATATTTTGTCAATGATTCAATGCTCATCTGTTTGAAAAAATATTAAACTGCATGTAAACAGTGGTTAGATGACCATTATTATATCTAATTGATGCTTTGAGGGGAGGACATCTTTATTTAAGAGTTGAGTGTGTGTGGACCAGAGGAAGATCATCTGATGGTGATTTCCAGCAGGATAATACACCATGTCACAAAGCTCTACTCCAGCTGGATGAAGCTGAAACTACTGCCCATAGGACCACTATAAAGGCTGAAAGGGCTAAACATCACTACCCACATACTTTCATTTGTCCCTTACGTTGTCATGGTTGTTACTCAATGCTTCCACCAGAGGGCAGTGCAGAGTTCACCTCCCAGTGCTCAGTTTCAGACAATAACAAATATGATAATGGTGGAGGAGATCACGATGATGTTCATTCTCAAAGAGACATTAAAGTAGGCAGCACAGTGGACAGAGATGGTCCGTGCAGCCATTAAATATATTGTGGCTTCTTCTTTGTTCCTTTTGTGCGTCGCACGTAAGCTACCCTGCTCAACACTGCCCCCCATGGTTTCTGGTGGTACACAGAAGATGGACTAAATGCTCCATAACTGTCTTTGGCGTTGAGCAGGGATCCTCAGTCTTGGTACTCGAGGGCTGGTATCCTGCAGGTTTTAGAAGTTTCCCTGCTGCAATGAGAAAGAAAGTAACTGAGATCGGTGAGGCTGGAAAATTGTATAAAGCTGTTTCTAAAGCTTTGGGATTCCAGCAAGAGCCGTTATCCACAAATACTGAAAACATGGAACCGTGGTGAACCTTCCCAGGAGTGGCCGGCCGACCAAAATCACCCCAAGAGAGCAGCAACGACTCATCCAAGAGGTCACAAAAGACCCCACAACAACATCCAAAGAACTGCAGGCCTCGCTTGCCTCAGTTAAGGTCAGTGGTCATGACTCCGTTATAAGAAAGACTGGGCAGAAATATCCTGCAGGGCAGAGTTCCAAGACAAAAACCACTGCTGAGCACAATGAACATTAAAGCTCGACTCAGTTTGCCAGAAAACTTCTTGATGATCCCCAAGACTGAAGCGAATTCTGGTCCGTTTGAAAACTGGGGGTCTCAGTTCCCTTTCAAGTGAACCCTGGTGCAGATCGCTTACAGTGTGAAAGCAAACAGAGCATCACAAACTGTATTAGGTTTAAACACTGAAATAAACACAGAAACCTAAAAACTGCTGTGAACATCCTGGCCAGCCAATGAGCCAGGTTTTCTTCTTCGTTCTGCTTTTTTTCTTCCTGGTCAATGGTTGTTTGGGGAATATTGCCCCCTAATGAGGAGTTGTTGTAACTGCATGTGTTGTCAGGAAGTTTTTGTCTGCTCCAGTAAAGTGCAGGAAGGTGTGACATTTTTCTGAATTCCCAGCATAATTGTAACAGTCCCCAGAATGCGCCCTAAAAACGTCCCAAAAAACTTTTTGGACATCAAGAAACAGACCTAAAAGTTCTCATCACCCACAGCGAAGCATGGTGGTGGCAGCATCATGCTGTGGGGATGTTTTTTATCACCAGGCACAGGGAAACTGGTCAGAAGTGAGGGAATGATGGATGGAGCTAAATCCAGGGAGATTGTGTGTTGAAATGATCGAGTCAAAGCCCAGACCTCAGTCCAACAGAGTAAGTTGAAGAAAGCTGAAGAAAGCTAGACACCAGCAGACATCATCGAGAACCCGAAGGAACAGTTTGACACTGAAGAATGGACCAAAGTCCAAGGAGCTGGATGTACTGGGATCAGAGACATTCCCAAAGCGACTTGAGCTGGAACTGAAGAAAAAGGTGGAAATCTAAAGGAATGAGTTTAGGAAGACTGATAAAAATTCAAAATTCTAAAATTAGATTTTTTTTTTTTTAATTTATTCTTTTTGTTTCAGTTCAGTTTAGACTTTTTAAATTTTAATTATTGTCTTTATTTGGATTAAAAATTTCTGGACTACTGGCTTCGCAGCACCTTTTAGATTAAAGTGTATTCTTCCATCATCCTTTGGGCTCTGCGAGGCAGTGTTGGAGTTCTCATTGTACAAGAAACTGCATTCAAACTACATAATTAACGCTTTCTTTGTACAAATGAAGAGCAAACAGGGGGGTCAAGTGCTTTGACATCAAATCTTTTACACAACTTGCTCGCCACCTGAATGAGTTTTGTATGTTAGGGAGAAACTGTCCTGCAGCATCTCCTCAGTTCATGTGCCTGCGGTGGTTTTATCCTGAAAAAAAAAGCTGTAAAATGTTAACAAGCTACTGCTGTAAATTCAAAGCTGACGACTCCTCTGTGACCCAAAATACCATAAAATCCAGCCTCACTGTTTCTCCACCTTCACTGGAACTTTATAAAAACTCAGCATTTCACTTTCTTTTAGAAAATGCCTTAAAAAGCAGGTCAGTGTTGAAATGATTAAACCATGCATGAGCTGCGCAGCTCCGGCTCCTGCCATGCAAACCAGAGAGCAAAGCAAGGATCTTTCCTGATGCTTAGCTTCTGTGTGAGTCCAGAACGGCAGCATGTGTTATCGGTATGATAGAGGAGGAAAGTCTGAGCTGTCAGCCTGTCTTCTTCCACAACAATCCCAACATGATGGATGCTGCAGTCTATTCCTGATGCACAAATTATCCCCTAAACCAGAGTTTAAGGAAAATTAGACAAAATTCAGCTTTTTTCTTCAACAGCTGCTTTTTGATTTATTTAATTATATTTAGTTTGTTTTCATCCTTTCTGAACAACTTACTTTTTTCTTTTTCATGTGTGTTTACTAATTAACATGTAGAGAAGTGTGATCATCTTCACTTGCAAACAGAAATATTAAACCAATTACTGCCTTTCCCAGAATTCACTGTGCAGGACATATCATCACTTGGACCCCATCCACAACTTCGGCCAGTTCAGCCAGTTGCTAGGCAACCTTACCATTATAGCTTCCTTCATGTCTGCAAGTTTTCTGCCGATGACACGTGTTAATGAGCTTGTGCAGAAGTTTGCATCTTTACAAACATGTTTCCAGAAAGCTGGAACACTGAATCAAAACTTCAGTAAGTTTGAGTCCCTAAATTCAGTGCAGTTCTTTTTTTTCTTCCACACAATGCAGCATACTTAATGAGATGATTTCCTCTGAGAAGCTGTACTAGTCAATGACAAATAGTCATTTACTATCTCTTCCTATTTGTTGTCTTACAGTCTGTAATTTACATGTTTGTGGTTTTTATGCTGTGTATGTATGTAAGTACATATATGTATATATATATATGTGTATATATGTCGGCAACTTCATATGTACAGTATCTCACATAAGTAAATTCACCCCTCACATTTTTGCAAATATTTTATTATATCTTTTCATGAGATAACACTATATAAATTAAACTTTGTTATACAGAATATCAAACTATGGAAACTAAACTCTGAAATTCTGTATGTCAACGTTCCATTTCTATAGTGTTGTCTCATGAAAAGATATAGTAAAATATTTGCAAAAATGTGAGGGCTGCACTCACTTATGTGAGATACCGTATGTAAAATAAGCAATTTTAAGATTGAGTAAGAAATAAGACACAAACCCTTAAAACATGATTAAAAATCTTTTACGTTCAGCTTTTGCTGAGAATATTACTGATGAAGATGATAAAGACTTTCTGGCTGAATATAAGCTTGTAGGACTTGGTTAGACAGTTTTTGCAGTGGAGTTAAAAAAAAAACTAAATCCTATATAATTAAAATTGTAGTGGAAATATTTCATGAACTCATTCTGCATCAACATATTTCATTAGCTTTAAACCAGCATAATTCTTATTATTTGTGAACATGGGACCATGGGAGGCCCCCCTGTGGATTGGTGGGAGACGGGACCGGATCTCTGCTGCTGTCTTTGTTTACATGGATGTCGTTTCAGACTCTGACAAGGACATTTTCAGTGCTGTCGTGTGGTCCAAATCCCGACTGAAAGACATCCAAACAATTAAGAACCAAGAATTTATTCAGGTTTCTAAGTGTCTCTTTTAGCTGTGGTGTGATCACTGCAGTTTTCAGGTGAGAGGTGTTAAGCATTTAAGTTAATGCATTTTATGGAGCTCCTCCCTCGTCTCGACTCATATTATTTCTCCTCATCATTGCTGTCTGGACACCTCCAGCCTCTGAGTTAATGGCTGCACAAACTACTGTCAGCGTGACAGGGCGGCCCTGTGAAAATGCTGCTGCATCATTTATCATGCTGTGAAGTGGTTAGCTGGGAAGCTGCAGATGCTCTGTGACGGCTCTCAGCTGTAAGGTTGTGTCACAATGAAATATGACACCACTTGGAAAATCTTTGGGTGAAAATGAAGGCGTGAGCGCTGCCTTATCTGTTCGCCGTACAGTTCAGATAGTGTTCCTTATCAGAACACCGGGTACTGCCATCTTTCCATATCAAAGCTTGTTTTTCCAAGCAAATAGATATGTTAATACTCCGAGTGTAAACTTTCAGGTCCAACCAGACTTTTAGAGGTGTGCATGAAAAATGACAGAGCTGCATGAGGATAATGGCATGAAAAGACCTTTGTCTTTATGGGCTCTCGTTAAAGTCTGACATCTGCAAACCTGAAGCCTTGAGTCAGACACACAATTCACCTGGTAATAAAGAAAGCTTTTACAAGCTCATTATACTCTAACGGTGCAGGCATGTTAATTCAGAGGAGGATGGAACAAAAAGGGGGGATGTTTGGGCTTAAATGTCTGTAACCTTAGACAATATTAGAGGTGTAACAATCAGCGTGAATCTTAAGGCACTTTTACACACAAGTTAAATCCAGATAAAGCAAATCCATCGTATGATCCACATTAGTCCACTTTATAATAATTGTGGTCATGTAATGACAGTGGAGAGGAAAACCTCCACCAGAACCAGGAAGGCCATCTTCCTGGACTGGTTTGGGGAGGGTTGTGACTAAATGGATGGACTAAAGGGTCACAGTTTATCAGAAAGGAAAGTTTGAAGATGATCTGAAGGTAGAGAGGGTGTCTGCTACCTGAAGCCAAACTGGGAGCTGGTTCCACAGAGAGGGTCCGATAACTGGAGGATCTGCCTCCCATTCTACCACATAAGGTGAATGGTTTAGCAGCGATACAGAATACAGCTGTCAGCATGAGATGGGTTCATTCTGATGTTAATGATTTACACCCCAACTGTTACGCTACGATTTAGACAAACCTGTGATGTGTTTCTGGTGAGCTGTGCAGTTAAGACAGAACCAACTCCTACATGAAAAGTAAATTTCCACCCTCTTCTTTCTCCTCAGCGCTGTGCTCTGAGGAGTGTGTGCACGGCCGATGTGTGTCTCCTGAGACCTGCCTGTGTGAACCCGGCTGGGGAGGCCTGGACTGCTCCAGCGGTGAGTACTCCCTTCATGAAATTCACCTCAAACCGACGATGAACAGAAACCCTGGAAAGTAGAACACGAATATAAACGGATTTTTTCTATTTTCAGGAAGTTTGAAGCTGCTTTTTTTCAACTTATATGATCATAAACACATCACATGACGGGATTTTTAATGCTGGGATTCAACATGTATCAAAACATTTAACATCAGCTTTTGTTTTCCTAGTTTCGTTCATGCTGCTTAGGTTGCCTGTGTCTTTGTGCTGACATTGATCGCTAATGTCAGACTGAGCTGGTTCAATCATTTATAATTTGAAATGGCACCATCATCATGCTAAAAGAAACCAGAGACGAAGCTTTTGTCTTTTAATTTTCCTGTAAAACTCAAATCTGAACTGATCAAATCAAACCAAGAGTTAATTTTTAGTATTTAGTGGCAAGAACATATGTAGGTGCTCCTGATGATTCTCTGCTTTTCTCCTCTATGTGATGATGGAGGCTGCTGGTTTTATTTGAATCTTTTTCTTTCTGATTTGTGGTCATTACTGTGCCTTCATTAAAAGGCAGTTCTTTGTCTGAAGTTGTCCTCACAAAACAGGAAAATCTGCCGTTGGAATTAGAACAACCTGATAATGCTGAACGACAGATTGTTTTTGTTTGACTTTTGTATAAAATAGATAAGTTAGGTTTAGTCTTGAAACGCACTGGGACATGAACAAAGACATTAAAACATCAGATTTTTATTTAAACTGCTGTTCAAACATGAAAGCATCACAGATCTGGAGCCAGATCAATATGTTTCTTATCAATTGTGGTATTGTATAGCATCTCCACAGTTTCTGTCACGATAATTACAACAAAAAAATACAAGGTTACAAGCAATCCAGTTAAAAATGTATTATACTATAGTACAGTACAGTTTAGCATAGCACAGCATAGCATAGTATAGTTTAGCATAGCATAGCATAGCATAGCATAGTTTAGCATAGCATAGCATAGTTTAGCATAGCATAGCATAGTATAGTTTAGCATAGCATAGCATAGCATAGCATAGCATAGCATAGTGTAGTTTAGCATAGCATAGCATAGCATAGTTTAGCATAGCATAGCATAGCATATTATAGCATAGCATAGCATAGTATAGTTTAGCATAGCATAGCATAGTTTAGCATAGCATAGCATAGTTTAGCATACATAGCATAGTATAGTTTAGCATAGCATAGCATAGCATAGCATTGTATAGTTTAGCATAGCATAGCATAGCATAGCATAGTATAGTTTAGCATAGCATAGCATAGCATAGTTTAGCATAGCATAGCATAGCATATTATAGCATAGCATAGCATAGTATAGTTTAGCATAGCATAGCATAGTATAGTTTAGCATAGCATAGCATAGCATAGTTTAGCATAGCATAGCATAGCATAGCATAGCATAGTATAGTTTAGCATAGCATAGTATAGTTTAGCATAGCATAGCATAGCATAGCATAGTATAGCCCATCCTCAGCTTTTATCACTGATCATGTGACTTGCACATTGGTGACGTTTTGTGGGTGGCTTGAAGATAAACAAAGTAAGCGTAGTGCTACCTGCTCAGCTGCTACAGCTAGCTTTTAGCATTGGAAAAGAATATGGGTGCATCCATGTTGTGTCTTGGGATGTTCCAATCAACCTCCCAAGAATGAGATTTAATTTTACAGCTTGCTATCAGCTGTGTAGCGAGCACTTTGTCAGTGGAAAATTGTGTCAATAAACAAAGCAGTAATTAAACAGTAATGTTTTCTCACAGTAAGTACAACCTTAACTTCTAAATATAACACTGAAACTGTCTATTTTTCGTTGTTATTTGCGGCTGCTGTCTACCTTTGACATAAAGAGAAAATACTTTGTTTGGGCCATTTTTCACAGGTAAGGGTTTGATTCCCATCCTGCCACAAAATATAAGCCTCTAAAGGTTTTTAATTCTGCCCCTGTGAAGTGCGACTATAGGTGGTTGTAAATGCTGTGATAAGCTAAATCTTGTTGCAATATCTCTGTCAGTTGGCAGTTTTGGAGGTTCGTGAACCAGGATTTGGAAAAATTATACGAGTCTTGAGCACAGACAAGTTCACATTTTTCAAAATATGGCTGTCTGACCACATAAGTGCTGAACTGGCTTAGAAAGTGGGAAATCCGGTAGCGCCATCCCTGATGAGAAAGTTAACAGCAAATTAATCTGTCACATCTGGAAAAAAGCAGCAATGTTAATGTAGCTTACTGAAAACCATCACTGTTTAACTTAAATAAATTTATATTAAAAAATAAATTATTACTTGATAATGGCAGGCAGCTAGATTTTTGCCACCCATCATTTAGGCGTAAAGAAGATGCCACTGCGAATGGTCTATATCAGAGGTTCCGAACCTTTATTCCTGAAAATCCATTGACTCCCTGCTGAAACCATGCTTGGTTTTATATTTTTAAAAGTGAGATTCTCAACATAAATAATCTATTCTGGCTGAGCCCTGTGATTTGATAGAGCCAAAGTTAAATTAACAACATGTAGCCTTACTTTTTTTCCTCACAATAGGGACAGTGGCCCTCATTCACGTTTAAATATGTTCACACGACCATTTCCACGCACGGCTTGGAGTTTATTCATTTGGACGTTAGCAGCTATGATCAAATCTCACGCCAGGTCTGAGACCGTGTACGCAATTTTGAGTCCGTGTGGATCAGCACTGCAGCTCAGCAGACACTGAAAATAATTATTAAACAAAACTCCAAAAGTCATCTCAGCGTCAGCAGTCACATGTTCGGGACTCATCATCAACACATTTGCAAAATAAATCAATAAATAAAAGCACATTTAAATGGGTTCCCAAAACGGATAAAATAAATAGCTTACTGATCTTGGAGTGCACACCGACACACTAAAAAACATATTTGGGAAAATAAATATGATAAACAGACGGGAGTAGTCTAGACCTTAAAGTTGTAGAACCATTTAATCAGAAGGCTAATGTTTTCCAGGCTAAACGTGCAGTTCTTTACTGGACAGGTGGAAATGCCACAAGGCTATTGAACAGGCTACAGATTTTCTCTTTTGGAGGCTGTAAAAAGTGGCTTCATATAACAGAACCTTGAACACAATAATACTAAGCTAATGCAGGTAAACACAGACGTTTAGCAGCTTATACTCACTTTTATATGTTTTCATTGATCGCTTATATTTTCAAGAGTGCGAAGTAAAGAATTGTGACTTTCAGCTACCGGCCATGAGCCGTTATCCTAATTAAAAACTAATAAAACGTTAATCAGGGGCATATATCGGCTACTTATTGAGAATTTATTGGAGGTTATTAACGGCCTCCATGATCCTCTTCCATGAAGCGTTTTTGTTCCCACCTTTGACTCCGGGTTTTAGGCTGCCAAACAGCTCTTTATTCTCTTCCACCTCACAAGTGATGCTTTCCATCTCAACCTCTGAAAAGTTTTGTTTTTTGGCAGAACGCCTCCTCTCTGTGGTTTGGCCTCACTGGGCGTGGCCTCTGGACCACAAATAATTAAAGGCGTAAATATAAATGACGATGGATTTCAGCCGCTGCATTTATCAAGGCCCGACCGCTCCTACGCTGGATCGGTCACATACGAACGTTTCATGAATCACACGTGGATCCAGTCGTGAGATCATTCCTGTGACCAGACGTGCTCTCATTGCCACGTTTGTTTGATTTATGAGGGACAAAGTGTGGACATGAGTCACAATGGCTCTGAATGTTCAAAGCCTGGGGGACCACAGGTTGGGAACCCCTGGTCTGTAGTATAATATAATATACCATAGCATAGCCTAGCATAGTATAGCTGATGATGAAGTCACAAATATCAAGCATGATGAAGATGATCGATGGCAAAACTGCAGGAAATTCAGCTGGAGTGAGTTTTTGAGAGAAATAAGGTTTTGAAAGATTTTTTTTTTTTTTTTTTTTTGTAATTTAAACATTTTTTAAATAATTAAAGACTCTCTAAAGATAGAAAAAAAATTCTACGTGGGACAGAAATGGTCCTGGTTGCAGCTGTCCGCTCCTCTCAGAGACTCGGCTCAGTTTTCTGGTAAAATCTTTGTGTTTATTGAACCTTTAAACCAAAAATGATTCTGATTTCCATTCTTCACTCTTTGGTATAAACTGGAGATGTGTGTGTGTGCTGCCGCGAGCCTCTCAGCCACTTCAGCCCCTCCCTGCATCACCGTTATTGGTCTGTGCCAGCCTAATCTCTGTTTACCTGTTTTTATTGCTGCTCATGAGCTGAGGGGACGGAGGCCACCACAGAGGTTAGTTAAATCCACCACTTTGGCTGAAGATGAAGTATTGACCGATCATGAATGTCCCCAGCTGAAGAGAGGAGAGGAGGTACAGGCAGGCTAATCAATGCAGCATGTCAGGTGAACTCAGGCTGACTTTGACTTCTGTCTTCCACCTCCTGTTGATTTAAGTGAGAAAAAACAGAAACCCTGCATGCATCAGACTCACGCCGACTTCTGCAGACAGAAAATACATTTTTCTCCCATGTTGGTTTGATCCACCGCTGAGCGGGGACTCTGCCTCCTGACTTCCCTGCAACACACGCCGTCTTCTGCTCATTACCAGCAGAAAAATGTCATTTGTTTTAAAGATGCTGCATAGTGGGACTCAATCTTTCCTCCCATGAGGATATCGAGCTGCTTTTGTGTTTATTTTATGCATGTTTTTGTCTTCTTGGTCAGTGGGAATGAATCCTGTTTTCTTGTTTGGCCGACACATTTTTCTGTTTAGTTTTCTGATTAGCTTTAGCTGGAGAGCAGATTCTACATGATGTTTAGCAGATGCTGTAGTTTTATTTGCAGTGACATGTGGAGAGTGAATTTTTATGGCTTCGTGTTTCTCAGACTGGACACTTACTGGACTGAATGTTGGAGACCACAGGGAGTGGAGGCTCCTTAACTATAATATTACATGCTGGAGTTGTGAGAAACTCTTCAGCAAATGTTCACAAGCTGTGTTTCCATTACAGCTTTTTGCTAAATAAAAGAGATATTTCTACAACTTTGACAAGTACAATGGGCATTTGCAGATGTTTCCACCGAATGGTGTTTAGCACTTTAGCCGTAATTCTCGTGAACTCTCGTCCCACGAGACTCCATTTTGAGGAAGGAGGAGATTTCTAATTCCTTGTAAAACTGCATTTCAGTTATATTTTTCTCTTTAATTGTATGTAAAAAAGATTTCGTCTCTTCCTCCGTCCAGACATAATTCATACCTTTACTTGAATTGGTCATGTGACCCCCTACGTCACGTCCAGTGATGTGTAAATGCGAAAAAACTTTTGCGATATACTTCTATATTGACATGTCTGAAAAATCCCCTCATGAGAGCGCAAAAACTTTCTAGTAATATTTTAGATTTTTTTTTAAATGTAGGTGTTTCCATTACCTGTTTTTTATTGCGATATTTAGGTTTTGCACAATTCTAGGGATAATAGAAACGCAGCAACTAAGAACCAAAAAGAAAAGTCCTGTGGTGGTTTATTGGTGATCACTCTACTGAAAATCAATGACCTTAAACCTCCGACAATGTGTCTGCGTTGAGATCTTTAACCACTCTGGAGGTATTTTAAAAAATGAAGAAAAACAAGTCCTCAGATAGTTTGTCTGGAGTTTTTATAATTTTGACAAAAGTAATTGCGGAACCGAACTTTCCTCACACTCCAAGTCTCCACCATGTTTTTATATATATAAAACATATACAGGAAAATACCTTCAGCTAAGAGGAGCTAACCACATCATCTCCTTAAATAGAAAACTCTTCAGAGCTGACATGTAAGGGATGATTCCTTGACTAGCGTGATTACAAAAGTCATGTCAAATGATGTATTTAAATGCTTAAACCACACAAAGATATTCTCCTCAGAGGTCACCGTGCAGCATGCTAGCATGCTGTGTTAGCATGTCATCAGTCTTAATTGTTGCTTTATGTACAGGTTAGCTTTTTAATACATTTTATTTTTGAAAAACTGTATTCCCATCTCCATTATACGTAGCACTGACAAGCATGCATTATTTCCCTGCTTCGCCAGCAGAGGGAGTTCGCATAAAGTGAGGCCAGGTCTCTGTAACCTGCCCGGGTCAGTTGTTGCATGAAATGCACCCAGTCAGACGTGGTAACTGTGGGAATGGCCGTTTACCTATATCAAGTTTGTGTATATTGTTTTATGATTTTTATCCATGTGAATTAGCCACAGCGCTAATATTCAGCGTCTAGAGCTAATGTACAGGACACTAGCAGATATTATAATGTGATTGTAAGTGTGTTGTGTTTGTGCTTAACTGTAATGACAGGAAAGTGAGATGGGTGTTACATGAATATTTTAAATTATTCATGAATTTAGATTTTTTATGTAATCTGTAACTTGCCTGGGTCAGTTGTTGCATGAAATGCACCCAGACAGACCTGGTAACTGTGTGCTATGTCTGTGTAAGGAACAGTTTCGTCAAAGGCTACATAGAAATCCACACTGGTCATCCTTCTCAAGTGTGCAACAAATGCCTTAGTTTTAAATGTTATTAACACAGTCACGATTGTTACTTGGCTCAAGTTTGTAATAAAAGAGAGGAGTTTACACAATGAGAATATTCATGCTCAGTTAACTTTAGCTTTTTTCTAATAAAAACAAAAACATGGAAAGTCGGTATAGAGCCATGAGTGGTTGGGTGACAGTGTGTGTAATGTTGTACACAGATGCAAAACAAGCCGAAAGAGAAATAGTTGGAGGTAAAATGGCTGCCCAGATAGACAGAGGGAAACCGGCCCTAGCAGGCTTTTATAAGCTTAGCCACGCCCACCACTGCAGGTGCAGTACATTCACCAATGATCACAGCTAACTTATCCTAAAATAACAAGAAAGCCAAGATGGTGGGCCATTACACTGTATTTTTGCTTTCAGGTCTTTATTTGTATCGAATACTTGTATAGAATACTCAATTAGCTGAATAAGTGTCTGCTGCAGCCCTGACTGCAGACATGCAGAGTATCCTGGATGTATGAATAATATGACCTCACACCTGCTCATAAACGCATCAAACATCTATGACATCTGCTTTTTGACCAAACACACAACAAGTTATGTCTTCTTCACAAACATTCGTGGCCAGATGAATTTCTCAGAGGTGGCTTTTCCCATCATCCGTGCAGGCTTGTTCTTTTCTGTTCTGGTAGACAGAAGCTAGCTCCTCTGTAGCTAACCAGATTAGCGGTTTGCGTTAGCTCCAGTCCAACTTTGTTGCCGTGTCAGGTGGCGTAAAAACTCTGCAGCATAGCAAAGACGAAGAGGACACACACAGATAAAGACACATCATAATGAAAATTATCATGTACTGTACAGATTGTGATTATAATGAAAAAGATTATAGAGAGCACGACTGATCAGATAAAAGCAGAGACGGTGTGAGATGAAGAACCCTGACAGAATCAGGAGGATGAGAAGCAAGTTGCTGCTTAAGCACTTTATGAAGTGAATCAATTTGATCTACAGGGATTACTTCTGTCCAGCTGATCTATCCGAAGCATCGGAGGTGACCAAAGTTGTTAAAAGTGTCTTTTTCTCCTTTCAGATGAAAATATAGAACAGCAGCATGAAGAATAATTAATCTATAAATATCTTCCTGCTTTTATCCCTCTGCTACTTCAGGTTTTCTGAGCATATACAGCACAATGTATCCTAGCAAAAAGTAGTATACTTTAACTTTATTTCATTAAGTATACTTGAGTAAAAGTATAAGTATAGCAAGTATACTACAGCTCATGTACTTATAGTGTACTTAATACTTCTTTGGATTAAACTGGAACATTTTAAGTTTATAAAAGTATACTTTAAGTGTACTTTATAAGGTCATTTTGAGTTTACAAAAGTACACTTTCCAAGTATACAAGTACACTCATTTATATACTACTAGTGTACTTGGTAAATACTTCTAGTCCACATTTTAGTTTATTGAAATATACTTTAAGTATTCTTTTATGAACTTAGAATTACTAAAACTAAACTTTTAGGAACATAAAGATAATTAAGCACACAAACTATTTACTATTTACTATATGATCTTGAACATGTAAGTTTTTACGGGGTACTACCTTAAAGCATGTACTTAGTTTCAGACTTTTCTTTATACTTTTCTATATAAGCTAAGTAAACGTCTTCAGTTCAGTATACGGTCTTGGTTTTAGTATAAAATAAGTATACTCGTTGTATACTTGTAGGGGCGACATGGCTTAGTGGGTAGAGTGGTCGTCCTGTAGCCTGAGGGTTGCCGTTTCGATCCCAGCCCAGACAGCAAGTATAAGCTCAAAAGCGCTATGTAAATACAGACCATTTACACTTGAATAAACTACTTTTTGCTAAGGGTATGCACGCTGGGGGCAGTTGTAGTTCAGGAGGAAGAGCCACTGAAAGTTGCTGGATCGATTCCTAACTTCCCCTGGTCATATGCCGAAGTGTCCTCGTGTTCTTGGGCAACACGCTGAATCCATGTTGCCTCACGATGTGTCTATCAGGTAAAATAAGGTCAAATAAAGCACTGATTACAATGACAATAGAAGCACTTTATGAGTGTGCGAATGTGACGTCATGTAAAAGCACTTTGATTCGTCAAATCAATCGCCAATCTGGGAGCTGATTCCACCTCCTGAAGCCAAACTGGGAGCTGATTCCACCTCCTGAAGCCAAATTGGGAGCTGATTCCACCTCTTGAAGCCAAACTGGGAGCTGATTGCGCCTCCTGAAGCCAAACTGGGAGCTGATTGCGCCTCCTGAAGCCAAACTGGGAGCTGATTCCACCTCTTGAAGCAAAATTGGGAGCTGATTCCACCTCCTGAAGCCAAACTGGGAGCTGATTCCACCTCCTGAAGCCAAACTGGGAGCTGATTGCGCCTCCTGAAGCCAAACTGGGAGCTGATTGCGCCTCCTGAAGCCAAACTGGGAGCTGATTGCGCCTCCTGAAGCCAAACTGAGAGCTGATTCCGCCTCCTGAAGCCAAACTTGGAGCTGGTTCCACAGAGAAATGCCTGATTAATGAAGCTACAACATTGCTGGTATCACATCCTCCAGCACTGCATGTTGGTGAGGTCAACTCAATTTAATCTAAAATGTTTCTGAGCAGCAGAGAGCATTGCCATTTCAACACCCTCCTCTGATGAAGCTCGATGGAGGTGATGGTGTAATTTAAACCAACCACAGAAGATGACCCCACCGCCACAGAAGCTCATCCCTGCTCAGGGGCTGAGAGAAGCCAGGCGTTTAACTCTGACTGCAACACTTCTTGCCAAAGCTCTGTCTTCTGTTTTCCACTCGTTCATGTGTTATGAACCCTGCGCAGGGCTCCATTTGTAGTCATGGAGACAAACAAGGTTCTAGCACATTAAATTAACATGTTTTTTTTAACTGATGAGCTCCCAGATGATGATGAACACTTCAGCTGTTTGTGTGTCTTATAATGGATGAACTTTGACCGTCAGCCCCAGAATCCAGATTATATATATATATGTTTACAGACAGGAAAGAGAACATGTGATCACCTGGCTGTTTTCATCTCACCTGCAGAGGAGAGAAAAGGATGGTGGCGCTGATGTGAAGCATCTCATTTTTATTTCCTGTCGTTTACCCTCCAAATACGCCTGCAAAGAAAATAAAAACCTTAATGGTTTTATTTCTCAGATGATGAATGATCAGGGGTCTCATTTATAAAACATTGTGTAGGATCTAAACTAAAAGTGTATGTACACCCAAAAGCTGAAAATGGAATACGTCAAAAAAAATAAAATAAAATAAAAAAAAAAAGAAATCCACTTATAAAAAGCATGCGCACACACACCTGAAGCAGTTTCCCCTTTATAAATCATAAACTACTTGGAAATGTGCACACCTGAATCAGACTCATTTCCCGCCCTGAACACGCCCACCAAACCAGCTGTAGATGGTCAGTGCAAAGCAGGACATGAATATCATTAAATGTGAAGAAGCTGCTGATCAAATAGGAAACCATGGCAACAAAAATAAACAAAAATAAAAAAATATTTTTACAACACAGAAATTGAAGTGAAGTGCACGTTGGCGGACATGAGAAATGAAGTTTTGTTTGGTGGCCACAGCAGCGGAGTCACAAGACAGAGAAATTGTTGCACATGCACGTGCACATGCACGTGCAGCATGTTGATGTGGTGCAGTCTGTCAGTGTGGCTGACAGAACTGTAGCAGAAATAAACTAGAAGCTTTTTTTGTGCCAGTGAGCATTAGTTCTGAGTTAGAAGCTGTAATGACAAACTGATCCCTGTCTCTAGTAAAAAATCCTTTAAAAAGTTCCAGCTGTGATCCGGATCAACCCCACAATCTAATCATTTGGTCCAAATTCCATTTCTGACATTTCCTGAAGATTTAAACAAAATCTGTCCCAAAACTTTTTGAGTTATGTTGCTAACAGACAGACCAATGCCCTGAATATGTGACCTCTACCTTGGTGGAGCTAATAAAACAGATGTGGAAGCAAAATAAATAAATGAATAAATAAAAGACTTGCCTCCCACCGTCAGTGTGTCTGCAGCTGGAGGAGGAAGATCAGACCTGAGCTCACGAGCAGGACCACAAAGTTAAGGAGGGAGACACTGACTTGGAGACTACAGGTGAACCCAGGAAAGGTGCACCCCTTCCCAACAAGCCGTACTGGTTCAGGCCCCGTTTACATGACAACGCTGAGACAGTAAAACAAGGTTTTGGCCTCTCGTTTCCATGGTTACAGACGTTTTGGGTGAAAAAAGCCGTAAAGGTTTGAGAACGGGCTTCAGCGCAAGGCACATCCTGTCTGTGTGAACGCAAACGGGAATCTTTTGGCAATGACGTCGTCTGTCACATCGTCTGTTTACACCCGGAAACGCCACGACAACAACAATAATGGCGGACGGAAGGTGTGGAGGATCAAATGGTTTTTGGTGGATTTGGTTCACTGCTGCGAAAACTCACCAATATGCCAAAAATCAGCTTTTTAAATTTTATTTATTTATTTATTTATTTAGTTATTTATTTTATGTACAAGTGGTTGCTGTGTTTTCAGGTGTGATGAGGATGTCTGGCATGCTGTGTGCCAGCCCTGTTTGTGTTTTCATTCTTCTTGGAGGTAGTTTTCACTCCGCTGTTATTTAACTTATTTTGAACACACAAAGGGAAACATAAGGGCTTTTGGATAGAAAGCTTCAGTGTTTCTAACTGGACTGTCATGAACTTTAACATTCAGCATGCTAACTGAGGCCTGGAGAGTCTAGATGGAGCTGTAGCTTGGCCTGAACTAGCTGGGACGTCCACTCCTTTCTCTCTGTAGACTGATGGACTTTTTTAGTTTCTAAGAGATTCTTCCTGTGGTGCCCCATGATTAGTGTTTTTCATCAGTCATTTTATTGAATATTAATTTGGCTTTATTTCAGTCTAATAAATAATAACACATTGAAGGTTCCTGAAATGTAAAAGCGTTGAATATGAAAGGATTTATCTTCCTCTTCACATAGCTGCATGTTTTCTGGTGTTCAGAGGCGGTTTTTCTCTGTGATGACCCGTCAGTAGTCAGCGTGGGCTTCTGCTCATTACTGCTGTTTGTCAGAGATGGAAAGGACACGTACAAACATCCTGCACAGGTAATCACACAAAGCTCAGAAGCTATCAGAACAGCTGGTAAACACACACACACATCCATGCAGCTGCCTGCGTTGATGCTCTGGCTCATCTTTGCTGCCCCCAAAAACCAAGTTTCACCCTTTTTTTTTCATGCTGAGGTCTACATTGTTTAAGCCTGTCAAGGACAGCAGAACGCGGCAGGGCTGTGGTTGCTGTTGTCTCTTTTCACTCCTCTGTTCGTCTCTTTTACCTGGTGACACTGCTGTGGTACACATCAGCCTCAGCTCCTGCTTTTCAGCAGCTGCACAGCAACCAGCTCATCATCTAACATTTATGTCTCCTTAAAGAGTGAAGAGATTCATCTGGATCAACTGCATCACAAACAGATGACAGTGGTTTTAGTTTTTGCTTGTTAAAGTGGCAACATCCAGACATCCTTAACCCTTAAAACTCCACCAGATCTCCCGATCTCCTGAGCGCCATCAGCATCTCAGGAGCGGTGGTGTGTAGCTCTGTGGGGTAAATGTGATGGATAACTACCCTTTAGCTGATCTACGGAAGTTTTCCAGACATTTCTATCCCATCCAGGAAGTTTACAATCCAGCCACTAAATGTAGTTTTATTCAGAGACTCTATCTGGTTAATCCACAATGATCCATGATAACAGCATTATTTATCACATTTCATCATAAAAACATCACCATCACTACTATGTTGCTAAGAGACCTCTATTTAGACCTGGACATGATGATGAAGCCACTTCCTGTCAGACTTTCCACCAATCAGAGAGCTTAGATTGACGGTAACGTCCAATCAGGAGCAGCCAAAGATCAACCAGTGATTTCGATTTAATTGACAATGAGAAAAACTTTGAACCAAATTGCAGGTTTTATCAGTGTTTCTTCAACATTGTTGGCTGTTTGTTTGTTTGTTTGTTTATTTATTAGATCCCCATTAGCTGCTGTTGTTTCACAGCAGCTACTCTTCCTGGGTTCTCCACAAAATCATTAATACATCCATTAATTAAAATACATAACATGCAGCACACAACCACACAAACATCAAGCACAGACACCTGCTCAAAGTACAAAACTAACCACTATAACACAGAAAACAAAACAATGGCATTGTAACTACATTTTCTCTCCTAACTAAGAAATTACATGATCTCACTGCTTTCCAATGTAAAGAAAACAACTTCTAAACAGACAGTATTATTCCTGCCGAATAAACAGAAGTAATTTCAGCTTCTTTTTAAAGCCTCATATCATTTTCTAAAACCAAAAAGTCTGGTAATGCACACCAAGCCACCATTGCTCTGTAATTCATTGTCTTCTGTTTGAAGTTAGTTCTACATGGAGGCGACAGAAAACGACCTGCTGGCGCTGCCTCGTTCAATGATTGTGTGTGTCTGAGAAAAACAATAATCTTCTGTACAATAATTCTGGTTCGTTCGTTTTTTATTAAACATATCAGTGAACATTTCATCCTACTCAACCATGACAGATGATGATTCACAACACTCACACTGGTCTGGTAAGGACACTGCAGAACAAGTCGAGCAGCTTTGTTCTGAGCTACTTGGCCAGGTTACGTTTAGTTGTACTGGACCAAATTACAGAACAATAATCTAAATTTGATAAGACTAATGCTTGTGTCACTCCATCCATCCATCCATTCTCTTCCGCTTATCCGTAATCGGGTCGCGGGGGCAGCTGCCTAAGCAGGGAAACCCAGACTTCCCTCTCCCCGGCCACATTCACCAGCTCATCCGGAGGGATCCTGAGGCGTTCCCAGGCCAGCCGAGAGATGTAGTCTGTCCAGCGTGTCCTGGGTCTGCCCCGGGGCCTCCTTCCGGTGGGACGTGCCCGGAACACCTCACCAGGGAGGCGTCCAGGAGGCATCCTAACCAGATGCCCGAGCCACCTCATCTGGCTCCTCTCGATGTGGAGGAGAAGCGGCTCTACTCTGAGACCCTCCCGGATTACCGAGCTTCTCACCCTATCTCTAAGGTCACTCTTTTAATTAAATAATTATGTATAAATTTCCTGCTTGTGCTATCACTACATCACCCATAGTTAAGCATAGCTAAGGATTCTCAGCAAATGTTTTGAACCCAAAAACTCTTAGTTTTCTTTTTATTCAGAACCAATTTGTTACTCCTCATCCATTTCTTTATTAAGTCTAATTCTTCATTTAAAATCCTGGTTAATTCAGCAGGTGTATTTGCCGATGTATAAACTGTTGAGTCATCAGCATACATTGCAGTGGTGGCATGATTCAAAATTAAAGGAAGGTCATTAATAAATATTGAAAACAAAAGTGGACCTAAAGAACTCCCTTGTGGCACGCCTCAGCTCTCAGCTCAGAATAGCTGCCATTAAAATATGAAGTAACTTCATCCATGCAACAGCAGCTGGTTCAAACCCACAGCAGCTCAACTTCGTCAGTAATGCATCATGATCAAGAACATCAAATGCTGCACTCAAGTCTAACAATACAGCACAACAATTTTTTTTTGTCATCTAGTTCCATCATCCAATCATCTGTCATCTGATCGAGTGCCATAGCTGTAGAGCCCTTTTTTAAATGCATATTGATGTACTGAATTTAACCCATTTTCCTTTAAGTTTAATTTCTTCATATATTATTTGCTCCATTATTTTACCAGTACAGGTAAAATACAAATAGGTCTACTATTTTTAGCAGAAAATAATTCTTTGTTATCTTTTGGTAAAGGAATAATTTTGACTATCTTCCATTCAAAAGGACGTACACAAGTCTTTAAACTTAAATTAAAAATGTGAGCGACAGGCAGAGCTATCAACTCGGCTACAAGTTTCAGCAATTTTATATCAAGGTTGTCAATATCTGAAGGTTTTTCTTTGCTCCTTCTGAGTAATTTCAATATTGTATAATTGTATTGTATTGTATTGTATCATTATTTTGAAAACGAATCTACATGCTTTATTATCCATTATTATATTTGAGATCCCTGTACTAGACCGCCCTTTTCTGCCCATTAATTCATTAAGTGTATTCCAACTTTTTTATCTAATTTTATAGAAGCAATTTTATTTACATAATACCGTATCTTTTTTGTTTTATTTAATTTTGTGACTTTATTCCTCAATTTACGATAATAATACCATTGCAATGCATTCCCTGATCTTACTGCTTCTATTTTGGCTCGATCCCTTTGGGTCATATAATCTCTAAGCTCTTTATCTAACCATGGAGCCCTAGCAGTCCTCACTATTTCTTTCCTTACTGGAGCATGTATATCTATAACTGACATTAACAAGTCATTAAACTCACTTAAAGCCCTGTTAGCATCCTGCTCCTTCAAGACTGTGGACCAATCGATCCATTTTACATCATCATAATAATGATTCCAAACGTTTGAGCACCCTCCTTAAAATAATCTTCTGACCAGCTCTTGGTATTTTGGCCTTACGTCCAATTGCAACTAAATTGTGATCCCTGCAACCAACCGGAACTGATACTGATATATGCTGTTGAACACACATCAACTGCGTTTGTAAAAACTACATCAATACAAGTGGATGAGTTAGAGCCATCATGTCATAAGTTCCTGAATACCTGAGTCAAACTACAAGTATCTGCACAAGTAAGCAACTCGCATTTGGGTCCACATGATTTTAAATTCCAATCAATATTCAAATCACCCAAAGAAATCAATCTAGTTTTTTAAATTTGATTAAACATTCCAGCACTTCACCTACCTGTTTAACTTCAGATGTCACATCTGGCGGTTTTATCAATTTTACGTCCTCTTCATGAACTGTGAACAGGCAAATATTATCACCCAAGTATGTAGCTGGTGAGACGAGGCTGTATGATTTCTGCATTATGATCAATAACATGTTAAATCAACATATGCATCGCATACATTACATGATGCATTCATTTGCACTCAGTTATCTTTACCAGGTTTACCAGGAAAAAAAACTATATTAATTAAAAACTGCAGCAAAATGATTTTATCAAATAGTCTGTAAATTGTATTTACTGCACATTTAAAATCTGTAAAGGATTAAAAATCTATAAATTATGGTTTGACATGTTCAAACAGACCTTGAGCACTCAGAAGCAGGTGTTGTTTTTAATTCTTAAAACATAAGAAAACTACAGAATAATATGCCTAAGCTTTTTTTTTTAAAAAAAAAAGCATGTGGTGTCATGGTGATTTAAAAGTTGAACAGATGAAAAGAAGTCACATTTTTATAGCTTTAAAAAACTGCATCTCACTTCATCTGTGAACGGATTTGAGTTTATTATATATATATATATATATATATATATACATTAGATGAGAGGCGACAGGTCAGAGGGCCCTTACATTTTGTTTTTAACAGTCCTGCATTTGTATTGAATGTATTGTATTTATTTCAGCCCATTACCTCACAAATTAAGTTCTTGACAAAAGAATTTCTTCTTTATTTTAAAGTCAATCACATTTTTTCGCCAATACTGTCTAATCAACAGCACTGCAGCTTGTCATTTAATTAGAAATACTAAAGAAAAAAGCAGCTTATCAACACACGTAGGATCAGAGTTTTGGCACTAAAGTGCAGCAAAAAAAAGAAAAAAAAAAAAAGAAAAAGCTTCAACTTTTAAACACTTGCAGAAGTTTGTGTCCCCTGGCTGCTCTGACTGGCTTTAATAAGCTCCTGTTCATGAACTGTTGCAGATAAATGACTTGGAAGAGGAAATAAGCCGCAGGTGTAAGAGGTTAAGTTCTTTGTTAGTAGACAGGAGTAAGGCAAGGTGATGGGTTTGATGTGGGGGGAGTACGACGAAGGCAGGGGAGAGCGGGGACGTGACATGTTTCTTAAGGAGATGAGTTTTCAATCCCCACATGTATGAGGGCAGTGACTTTACAGTCCTGAATGGGATTGCAAGGTCATCCCTCCACTGGGAGACAAGAGGGAGCAAGTCTGGACCGATTGGAAGCAATTGCCTCCAAGAAAGGAGGAACTAAGCCTCCAGTTGGAGCTGATAGGCTGCTATTCACAGAAAAGGAGAGAGAAACCTCTGGGGACAGGGTGCACTGAGGCCTCTCATAAATATGACCTTTATTACATTTTAACACCAGGACTCACTCCACATCCTTTATGTTGTAGTTTTATCTGAGAGGCCGACACTGAAGGACTCCAGCAGGCGAGCTGCAGGTATGTTAAAGTCCTCAAGGACACGAGAGGCGTAAATAGTCTACACTGACTTTATGATGCAGAAAAGTCAAAACAGAGGATGTTAATACACCTTTATCCATGTCTTCTCACAAGATCACAGAGACTTTTCTGACAGAACAAACATCAAATTTTGATTTGTTTTAAATAGAATTTGCAGGAAAAAGTCAGCAAATTTGTGTTTAGTGGACTCCTTCATAGCTAGCTATAAAAAATAGTTAGCTAGCAAAAGAAGTCAGTAAATTAGTGTTTGGCAGATATTTTCATAGCTAGCTAGTTGGATTTGAAAAAAATCCACCAAACACTAATTTACTGACTTTTTCCTGCTTAGTTCATATTTCTATTATTCACATCCTCAGAGATGCTTTTACCCTCCATCCTTATGAGCTGCTGCTTTCTAACGAAAACTGGAAGCATTTTTTTCTTTCATCACTGCATCCAAAATGGATCATTTACTACTTATTAATTCAGATTCAAGAACTTTATTTATCCCATACGGGCAATTCACTAGCAGCTTACCACAGACACCAGTCAACATTCAAAGTGCCATGTGTCAGGCATGATCAGTCCAGAGTAGCCGTGAGGAAGACGCGACAAATAAATACATTAAATAATCAACAATAAAACAATAAATACGGATACTGGCCAAGACACCTGTTAGCTCAGCTAAGATAAAGCAATAACAGAATAAATGTCATTTAAAAGGACTGCAGTCTCCAGTGATCTCCGGTGACTGGTCTAGGCGAAAGAGAAGACCGAATTCCCGTAATGACAGATCATCATGCTGATCCTGGTCATTAAGCCAAGTTTCAGGAGGCCAATAGACAAGTGTCCTTCACCTCATGCTGAGAGGTGGCCCAAGCTTCAAGCTCATCCAACTTATTGTGGAGAGACTGCACATTGAAGAGAAGGACTGTAGGAAGAGCCGGCAGTTTACAGTGGTTGTTAGGGCTCATGTTCCTCAATCTCAGTTGTATCCCACCTTGTTTCCTTTCAGACTTAAAGCTTGGTTTGTGAATCTCCAGTGGCAGATTTACCAGCACAACCCCACTGGCTGTGGATCGGATAGAGAGAAGGAACTCCTGACTCAACATAATCCTCATGGAAAATGGGCGCACCGCACCAGACACGCTCCCAGTGTGGATTGATCCGCCGCGGAGGTCAGAACAAAACCGCAGCGCACACGCACCCGGTGGAAATTCTGGGTCAGAGGCGCCTCAGTAGCGCTGATAATGACGGACTTGGACTTGTCATATTTCGCTACTCATAATTAATTAGAGCATTAGTAAAAAAAATAAAAAATAAAAAAGATTATTGATTCAAATTTAATTAATTTAATCGATTTATAAAACTAAGGTAGATTTTTTTTTAACATGTTTCCTTTTCCGGTGAAAACAGTGACCCTACTCCTGCGTGACTTATATCTTGGTGTCCAGTGTTGCCCAGTCTACTTGTTATATACAACTTGTCCTGTGAAGAAACTTGTAAATATTGTCAGTCACAGGTTGTGGGATTTGGGGCTTGTTGTCTTACGTGTGGTTGCATGTTTGGGCTTCCTCTGCTCGCTTTGTGACGCCCTCCTGATTCTCTCCTAGCTGTCCACAATAAAGCAATAACCCCTGGATGTGGATCTGGAAACATGAATGCAACATTTCCTTCTTTCGTAAACTAGTGTGCACAGCCCCGTTTCTTTGATTATTGTGGCCATCCAAACCAGCATGCCTAGCTTAACAACTTCACTCACAATACCCACAAATATATAAGGAATTAAGGAAAGAGAAGGAGAAAGAGAGTGCATTGGAGGGTCTGAGCAGAGGTCCCCACACTTCCCTCTTCCAAGCTGCCTCCTGCCTGCAGATCACTGGCATTTCCCAGCCAATCCAGCTCTGCTGCAGGCTGGAAGGTCAATGAGAAGTCACAGAAAACCTTTTGACCTCCCTCACAGATGGTCTACCAGGACATGAAAAATTCAGCGGTGCTCCTCAGAACTCCATTTATTTTCCCTTTTAATCTTTCACTTCAGTGGTGACATTAAGAAGCAAACTGAGTCCAATCAGTGATGAGAGAGGTTTCAATTTACAGTAATTTACATTCAGAAGGCATAGCAGTCATTTACTGACCTCACTGTTCTTTGTTTTGGTCCTTTCATGTCTAAATGTGAGGTAATCTGCTTCGTCACTGTGGCGCATTCAGCCTTCATCCTCTGAGTCTACCTCCAGCTCTGCCTGAACTCCCACTGCTCCTCATTAGCATCGAGTTCATTAGGCAGCTAATACCTGTTGCCCAGGCTGAAGGGGGTGAAACTGTGAGGTCAGCTGCCATTAGTCGGAGCTCCTCTGGGTTTCATCCTGCTTTGAACCCCATTCAGGAGAAGACCGGCCTTTTATGACAATGCGGATCTTTCATTAGACCTACCCACCAGTCAGAGTTCAGCATATCATTAAGTGCACCTTTGTGTTTCTGTGGAAGAGCATTATCTGGGAAAATAGACAGGATCCCTGAAAGTTAGTTATAAAGAAACATCCTCCACAAACAGTGGACTGCTGGATGTTTATACATGGGCCAGAGGGTGGGCAAGACTATCAGGGGGGTCATGATAAAAAAGTAAAAGGTCAGTGACACTAGCTCCACGTTGGGAGCTGTGGGGCTGCTGATACTGGGTCTGGGGTCTGTCTTGACCTGATCTATGTCCTTCCTCTTACTAAAAAGTGAGAAATATCTCCTTTTTTCTTCATGATTATATCTTTCTTTTAGGCTGTCAAATGATTAAAATTTTTAATCAAATAAATCACAGCTTTCAAATTAATTAATCAGATTAACCACAGCTTACAAATGAATCATGATTAATCACCATTTGCGACTACGCCTGAAATTTGCCCGTTTTTACTGCATCGTATCACCAGAACGAGCCGATGCTACAAAAATTTACTGTTAACTGACCTTTTCTTTGGGTAAACGTCAGATGTCCAAAGGTCAATAAATGCAGCATGTAATGTTCTATATGTTGTTCTAAATAATCTCTGCATGTTCTAGATCAGGGGTGGCCAACGTCGGTCCTTGAGAGCCACAATCCTGCAGGTTTTCCAAATTTCCCTGCTCCAGCACACCTGACTCAAATTAAGAGGATCCAACAGCCTATAAGGATCTGCACAATGACTCATTAGTTTAAGTCAGGTGTGTTGGAGCAGGGAAATTTGGAAAACCTGCAGGATTGTGGCTCTCGAGGACCGACGTTGGCCACCCCTGGTCTAGATCATAATTCAGAATTCATATATCACCATCTCACCAACCGTCTCCACGGTGATAATTTCTGTCGTAAAACCAGCAGATGTGACGACTGAAATTAAACAGCCAAAACTGATGAAGAAACTCTGATAAAACCGATGATCTGGATAAAAACAGCTTTTTCCTTTTTTCGTTGAAGTGTGAGTGTTTGTGCAGCCATGATAAAAGTCCTACAGCAGCATCACCCAAAGTAAACACCTGCTGATAAAACACATCACTAGCTGTTTGTTTTACTAGTTTTTCTTCACGTTTTTACATCAGATGATCACTTTAAGGCGGATTTATGGTTGCGTGGCATCTGTGTCTGTGTAACTGGCGTAGGCTTGGCGTAGCTCTGCAGAGGCTCGACGAAAACCTTTTCCAGACCTGAAGTGCACTGCTGCTTCGCAGACGGTTACGCCAAAGTACTCCCTTGATTTGGGATCATGTGTTGCCGGATATCTGGATCTTCTCGCTGAATTTGTGTGGTAACCACCATTTTTAAAACAATAACCAGTGGATCAAGTTGTTGGGAGGCTGACTGAATTATTTCATCTGTTTCTTTCACAAGCTAATAAAGACACTGAACCATACTGGACTCCATTGTTGTTTTAAAACAGAAAATACCTACCGAACTGAAGTGAACCATCAAAAGAACTCCGACCTGGTGAGTTTACCATCCGATACCACCCCTGCTGCCACCTTCAGATTACGAGGAGAAACTGCAACATGACACCAAAACTACGTGTACCCCCTACGCTCGAGTGCGAGAGCAAACTCACCAGCGTCAGTTATGCCGTAAATGACCGCTCGCAGACGTCACAAGAGCATAAATCCGCCTTTAGTTGTAATAATCAGTTCAATACTTCATAAAATCTAGACCTAAAAGGTCTCATCTGAGCCCCCCTTTTTCTGGTCCGTGCTCCTGCCTGGCCCCCCATCAGAACTTTTCTAGAACCGCCCCTGCATAGCTGAAGTATAAACCCTGTTTACCACCAGCCAGCTACTGTGTTAGAGAAGGTCCTGCCAACAACAAGACTTTGGGGTAAATATGTGCCATGTGAACCATGTGAAGTTTTCTCCTTCTCAGCTGATCCATAAACAAACACAACAAGAGAGAAAAGCCGATCAGCTGATCACCGATGACCAGAGCTCCTCTAGAGCAGACACGCTGGTGCAAAACAAGCTGGACTGTCACAAGTCGCAGAAAAAGAATGCGAGAAGAGTGCCGGTGTGAAACCTTCTCAACGGGAAAAGAGTGTGTGTTAAAACACCCCCATTCTCCACGGAGGCGACGTCCATGGGTTGCTCCATAATGCTGTGTTTATTCTCAAGTTCATCCATAGAAACACCCGGCTGATCCCGTCATAACAGAGAAAAGACGGATGTATGGGGCTTGTCATGCCGCGCATGTGTTAATTGCGTTAAAAATTTTAACGCAATTAATTAAATAAATTAGTTAATGTGTTATTTTTCACTGCCCTACTTTCTTTACTAAACCAGACTAGCTACAGGATTCTCCACATTTTCATGCCGTGGCTACTTTAAAACCAGCTAGCAGCCTTGCTAGCCTCCTGTTTAAATGAAACTGGATCATGTAGCGCTAGCTTAGTCAGCGCTAAGCTAATCTTTAAACATCTTTATAGTTTATTTTCAGTTTTTATGTGAAACTTTTGATTAACTGAGCTGATGTGTAGTCCCTAAATACACTCATTTAAAACCAGATATGACATGATTTTCCCACATTATCTTAAAACTAGTGCTAGCATTGAACTAGATTAGCACTGCCACGTAGCTTCATGCAAACATCAGGTTAACAGCCTTATATAACATTAGTAGCTGTACTTGCACAGAGACAAAATCTCTTCTAGAAATATGCAGCCACATGTCAATATCTTTAAAGAGTGATTATTTAGGAAAATACTTTTTAAAAAAAGAAAGAATTTCAGCTGTAACCTGACAGAAAAAATGGTTTCTCAGCCTCGGGATGCTGCAGGGCAACAACGGCTCTGGGGATATATAATGAGTCAGAAGCTCAGAGTTTTAAGGTCAGAAAGTTGTGTAGTGCCGCTTTAACATGTGCAGCCAGTCTAAGACAGTGTCGGCTTCCATTATCAATTCAGATTCACATTTAGATGTGAAAATAAAAAGATAAATAAAAAAACGTTAACGTCTGTTTTTAAGAAGACTTGATTAATTTTAGGGGGAAATGGAAACACTCTTAAAAGTCCAAGTCTGACAGGAAGTGGCTTCATCATCATGTCCAGGTCTAAATAGAGGTCTCTTAGCAACATAGTAGTGATGGTGATGTTTTTATGGTGAAATGTGATAATAATGCTGTTATCATGGATCATGGTGGATTTACCAGATAGAGTCTCTGAATAAAACTACATTTAGTGGCTGGATTGTAAACCTCCTGGACAGAATAGAAATGCTGAAAAACTTCCATAGATCATCTAAAGGGTCCTGAAGACCGATCTGTGGGGGAGTTTACAGGATGCCAATAATACAGCTTAATGGTTGATTCATTTGAAGGACTGCTTGTTTTTTCTTTTTTTTTTTTTTTTCTCAGCTTTTCAGAAGATAATCTCAGATTTTCTTTGATAGCTAATGCCATAACGTTCCATGTCAGGCCAGTGGTGATGCAGAGGTGTGTAACAGATAGAGACCATACTGTGGGAGATGTGTGTTCTCTGGGTTAAAACACTGGTGTTTTTTTTTGTTTGTTTGTTTGTTTGTTTTTTTGTTTGTTTTGTTTTAATATAAATTCTTATGTATTTATTAAAACATCTGCAAATGTTATGCATTTGTAACCTCACAGTTTTCCCCGCTGCCCTTTGAGGCATAGTGTGTTGATGATGCTGCAGCTCCTTATGATGTTTATCCACACACCTCATTTAGGTCTTGAGTGACTAAGCATGAAGCCCGTGGGGGAGGGGACCCTGATTGTTCTGCTCAACACGACTGCAGCATTATACACATACTCAATGCTGACTGGTGGACTGGCCCGGCTGACAAGTCCAATTAATGGCTGCTAGCTGCATCAGCTTATGTTTGATCAACACAAATTTACCATCAAACCTTTTAATCTAATTTCACCACAGCCTCTGAGGGTGGTTGGCTCTCTGCAGTTCACTGCCCACAGCTGAGATGACCGTCTCCATAGACAGGCACCTGCCAAGCATGACTTCTTCTTGTGAGCATGAGAAAAATAATTATCATGCAGGACAATTAAAGCCACATTCTGGTTAGCAAAGGCAAAAACTCTTAAATGTCACCTTTTCTGCCTCCATGAAAGTCAGGCTGTCTTGTTTCTCAGAGAAACTCATCTCTGAAGAGTTTTAGGTGCAATCAAGTCCCTTCATGTCCACAGCATTTCCACAAAGGTTAAAAGATGCTGCAGATAAATGATCACAGAGAGAGACATCACATCTCTAAGTGGTTCAGCTGCTGCCATTTTCTGGCTTAGTTTCATTTTCTGAAACTACTTCATAAATGTCAGTGAGATTCTGCCTGTTCCAACCTCCAGTTTGGTACCGATCATCGTGACCTATCCGGTGCTGATCTTTCCATATTTTACAGCTTGACTGTTTTTTTGTTTGTTTTTTAATTTGATACGAAATGAACCAAAATCTGAATATCTATCCGCTTGATAACGTGTTATGATCAGAGATGTATATTACGTCATGTTTGGTGCAGGAAGAAACAGTAACAACAGCTGATTCTAAGGAAAGTGTTGCAAGAGAAAAAATAAAAAAAAGAAAGCAATAAAACAAAATTCTATTGGTGGAACAATGCATCACATCAGCCAATCAAAGAATTCTGTGATGTGGCATGTTGGGTTGTTGAGAAAGAGGAGAAGTTGTGGGCGTGTCCAATACAGTTTATTTATAGAGCACTTTAAACACAACCATGTTGACCAAAGTGCTGCACAATAAACAACAACAAATAATGGTTAGTTTTAAAAGCCAAACAAAATAAGTGACAGCGAGGAGGCCTTTTTGCTGGTTCCACAGCTAACATCCACCAATAGCAGATGGCAGTGCTGCCTCCTGGTGGACAGGAGGACTAACACACGCTGGACATGTCCAACCTGTCATGTCCTCTCTGTCTTTTAGTGGACAGGACCTGGTTTTTGGAGTGGAACAAATCATTATATAGCATCTTCTGGTCAAACTGATTGTTTTATAAATAGTCATATAAAAACCTGAGATTTTGCTGCATTTTGATGTAAATAGTTGTTTATAATTGTTGTTTACTGAATCTGTACATACTTTTTTTAATCAATTGTTTCTACTTGCATTCTAAGTTATAAAACTGGTTGTTAAGCATGTTTGTTGTTTTTCACACTAAAATCTAAACTTTATTAAAACTTGGATTTTACATGTTTAAGTCCAGTGTGTTAATAAAGGATGTTAAAATGAAAAATGAAAAAAGAGTTAAAGAGCTTTAGTTCTGGTGAAGTTTGACTTTTGATCTTGAGCAGCTCTGTTAACAGAGTTGGAGAAAACAAACAAACCTTTGCTGTTTTCCCATCACATCCAGAGGGTCCTTGTCCTCCTCCCTCTGTTTGCCATCAATCTTCAGTCTAAAGTCAGAGTGGAAATGGACTGGCACCTCACCTCAGAAACCTTTTGATTACCCATTTTCCTTCCTCATTCATGTGAGCCCACGCTGGCCAAACCTCCTGACAGACAAGCCATTAAGGAATATAACGACTTGGCCACTCTTTCCCATCTCCTCCTCCTCCTCTTCCTCCTCGTCTCTTCTTCTGCATTCTGAATCATTTTCAAATGAACTTGTTTATCGTCGGCCGCCGCCTTTCAGCTGAAGTGGTCGTCACAATAGACGCCTTTCCTCCCCTCTTCACTGTCTTCGCTTTGACTTTGAAAGTGGCCAGGAATTATTCATCAGCCGTCTTCCTCCACTTTACATTTGCTGGGAGAAGAAGAGCAGAAATGGCAGCCACCCTGGTCTCTTTATTTCCTCATCCACTTCTCCTGCAGTCATTTCGCACTTCAAGCGGTCTTGACCTTTCGGAAAGGGGTCCATGGTGCTGAGAAGGAAGGCCATGTGTTCTCCACATGAGGGGGAACTTTGGCCTGTTCATTCCTTAAAGGACCCCCCAAAGCCAGTTAGTTTTCTGGACCGGGTGATGGTTTTGAATTGGATAACACTTCACTGAGCTTATGGAGGAGCTGTCTTCCAGGACACATAGAAAGACTTTATGTTTACAGGAATGTGGAAAAAACTGAGAATATTAACTGAGAGTGATGATGAGATGTGTTTTTAAGTTGAGTTTATAGAAAATTTCAACGATGAACAGTAAATATACCTGAAAGTAATCAGTTGTTCATTTCATTTGTGTCTGGAGGTATTTTATTAGCAGAGAGAAACAGATTTGTGTTAAAATATAGCATCTTTGTGCTACAATTCACTCTTGACCAGATTCATAAGATATACGTAAATTTAACATTTGATCAATTATTCTTTATTTCTAGAGCTCTTTTTCATTCAAAGAAATGCAACTCAAAGTGCATTACATTAAAAACTTAATGAACCCCAACCCCATCTTTTCAGGTCCCCCCCAGTCACACATGTACACGACATACTCACACACACACAAATACACACATACGTGCATGATGTCTTAACACCCCTGTCCCTACCCACCAGGGACACTAAAGGCCACCGGTAACATGGTTCTGGAAGATTGTTTTACCAACAGATTACCTGGTGAGGGTGTCAAGATTGGGTATAAAAACCATATTAACCAAAGGTTTAGTCTTTTCAACAAGGATGGGCCATTTGCGTCCGCGTAACCACCGTAAGCTTGGCGTAGCTCCACAAAGGCTCGACGTGCACCTCTTCCAGACCCGACGTGCACCCCTGCTATGCAGACAGTTACGCAGAGGTACTCCCTTGTGATTGGTCAGTTTGGGGTCACGTGTTGCAGGATATCTGGATCTTCTCGCTGAGTTTTTGGGTAAAACACCGTTTTTAAAACAATAACCAGTGGATCAAGTTGATGAGAGGCTGATCCAATTATGTCTTTCTTTTTTTTCTTTTTTTTTTTTATACCCTGCCCTGTCCAGCATCCATATCCATTTCTGTGCCATATTTTGCTTGACAGATTTGCTTTACCAAGGGAGACATGTTATATACATGGCTGCCCTTGATATTTTTATTATTTTTATTGTAATCTTATTTTCTTAAGTCCTTATATGTCAGTGCCGAACCTGACAGGGAGATAGAGGAAGACGGAAAAAAGGGAGGAAAGGACAGGATTAAAAATGTGGAAATAAAGTTGTCTAGGCTGCCTAAAACTACCACAGTACTACATGATACATAAAGAAAACAGGATAATGATGATATGAAAAAGTACAATAGTCATCCAATGTACCTGCAGAGAAACGTACCAACACACAAACATCAGCCACATCTAGTCAGAAGCAGATGGAGAGACGAGCACGTTTGTGAGCATGCAAGTGTGAACGTGCGTGTGTGGCCATGCAACAAGTAAGAAATGTGTGCTTGCAAGGGGGCCGTGATCACGCCGCAGCCTGAAGCATCAGCGGAGGACGGGGGGAGCCCGAGGCCCCAAAGGCCCAGCAGGTCCACAAAGCACCAAGCCCGGGACGGCCAAAGCAGACAGAGCAGGGGCCGACTCAGCCCAGAGCAGAGGGGCCCCCAGACTGGAGCTCCCGGTGCGACAGGGCAAGGCTCGGTACCCCAGGGACAAGAACCTGTCTGCAGGTGTCTACAGGTGTTGTGCGCCAGCCCCCCCCCCCCCCAAAATCCACGTCACACCCGATCCACCTGATCCACGAAACGCCTGATCCACGAAACACCTGATCCACGAAACGCCTGATCCACGTCACACCTGATCCACGAAACGCCTGATCCACGAAACACCTGATCCACGAAACGCCTGATCCACGTCACACCTGATCCACGAAACACCTGATCCTCGTCACACCTGATCCACGAAACACCTGATCCACATCACACCTGATCCACGTCACACCTGATCAACATCACACCTGATCCACGTCACACCTGATCAACATCACACCTGATCCACATCACACCTGATCCACGTCACACCTGATCAACATCACACCTGATCCACGTCACACCTGATCCACGAAATGCCTGATCCACGAAACACCTGATCCATGAAACGCCTGATTCACGAAACACCAAATAAGTACTTTTAAGGTGGCTGAAGTTGGATGTGGTGGATTTTTGTACCACAGACTTTCCAGTTTGGTGCTCTTATACTGGTCCTTTTTATTAAGTTTAAATACCCTAAAGGTACAGGCTGTGTTCACAAATGCTGTCAATGTTTTGACTGATTGTGCGTCTGCGTGATGTTACATCAGTATTGCGTCTGGAGAAATGACAGCAGGTGGGAGACAAATGACATGGCAAAACTAAACTGTTCATGAGTCTCAAATCACGAGTCCAAGTCGAGTCTCAAGCCTTTTTTTGCAAGTCCAAGTCTCAAAACATGATTAATAATGTACCTTCTGCTTTTGCTGAGCTTATCTGTTGGATTTGTGTTCTCAAATGCTGTTTTGTTTTTTCTGTGTAATTTGTTGTATGTTTTAACAGCTTCTATGCGTCTTATTTTGTACTGTGTAAAATAGTCATTATGTTGAAGGGCATGACTAATGTACTTTCTCCTGTTACCTCACTTCCTGTGCCCGCTAAAAATGATAAATTAACTGGACTACGTGATGGAGCTCTCGCAACACAAAAGTTAAAATAAAGGAAGTACAAAAGACGTCATTTGTCTTCTTACATCCACATCATGTCAGAAGAGGAGGAAGATGCTACGAGATCAACATTATCAAACTTAAAACAAGATCATAAAGATTTTCTGCTTGTGAAAATATAAAAAAATAAACCTTACATGGAAGTCTGCTTAGACTTTATTGTTATTATGTGCCATGTTGTGGTCAACTGTGGTTGTTTAAATGAGTCTTATCAGTAAAATTTCATGTTATTTAAACGCCTCCGCTCATGGTCCCGTTGTGTCTCTGGTTCAGTATCACACTGGGATGATGGCTTGACCTTTGACCCCGGCCTAATGGCGGCGTCAGCTGTCGGATGTTCACCTCTCACCTCTTTACATTTGCAGGCAGGTCAGTGGGAGGACAGCCACCTGCTAAGAGCCATTAGACCTTATCTGAGATTTCTGCCCCAAGTTTGAATAAAAGGAGATCATTAAACTGTAATTACCACACAAGAAGGCGAGCTGGACTACGCCCAGACAAGTCCACATGCGCAAACCCATTAAGTGAAAGGTTGCTGCATCTCATGCATCATTCCACAGCAAAGTTGTTGATGACTGCTAATGACAGCAATTATTTAGTCTTAAAAGACAACACAGACTGAGTCGTGCAGAGAAGTCGGGACAGACTCCGTCTGATATGTTACGCCTGCAGACTCAACCGCTGCCTGCATTGATTAACCGTGTTGACTTTCCCTGCTTATTATCTGGACGTGAAACGGCCTCATTAAAAGGCAAATCTGTAAAAACTCACTTTGCTGCACAAACACACGCAGACGTGCACGTCCATCCAGTCTGTTGCTTTATTCCAAGCCTCTGAGCAGAAAAACTGTCATCATCCATCTGGCCTGTCCTCCACTGCAGCCCGGCCCCACATCGACCCACGTCCCATACAGCCTGAAATATGCTGCCACTAATTACAATTATTAATTGAAAATTGGAAATCAATGGCAGTGAATTAAACACAAGCGTGCCTGTTAGTATACAGGTCAGCTGTTCCCCCATAAGTCAGATTTACTTGGCATAGTTACCTACTGTCAGGAGGTTTCAGAGTGGTCCAATCGAGCTGAAGACCTCACACAGTTTTATCCACAGCTACAACAGAAAAAAAAATAGTCATTAAGAGTTTTTAAATAATAACCAAATCAAAAAGACATAATAGCGACCAGATACTAACTCACAGGAAAAATTAAAAAATTAAAAAACAGAATTATCGCTTAGTATAAAAACCCACTGGACAACTCAGTGACTGTGTCAGCATGCAGAGCATGAGAAACAAGGAGTGATCAGTGATGAAGAGTGATGAGTGAGATCATGCAAATGCGACCTCGCCTCCACGGAGGCCAGAGGTAGACCAGGGCCAGAGACCCAGGCCATCAGCAGCAGACCCAGAGCACCAACCCAAGCCACCCCACCACGAAGACAACTCTAGCCTCACCTGAAGGGCGGCAGAGGAGAGCCCCAGCAAGAGCCCCCTACAGTCCCGGGGGCACAGGTCCCAGCGGGCCAAGATCAGCAGGGCAGCCTAAGCGAAGGGCCCAGGGCCCCAGAAGCCCAGATACGACCGCCCCACCCCCCAAAGGCAGAGGGCCTGCAAAATGCCTAGGAGGACCAGGCCCCCCCAGACAGCCACCCGACATAGGCCAGCACACACCCCGATGTCCCAGCCGCACACCCCGGGAACCAGGGTGCCATCGGCCCCCTCCCCCCACTTCCCACCTACTCCAATATGCACCCCATATAACCCCACACTCACACCCTCCCCCACGCCGCACCCACAAACACTCACCACCACACAGTCACACCACACACAACCCACCCACCATGCCCCGTGGGGGACACCCCAGGCGGACCAGAGGACAGCGAGCCCCAAGCACCCCCCCTTGACCCAACACCCACAGAGCCAGCAGCCCACCAATGCAGCCACCCCGGGACCGGCCCCAGGGCAACTACCTCCCCCCACCCGCCCCCAGCCACACACAGGGGGAACAGGGGTGTGAGAGGTCCCCAATACCCTCTCCCTTCCCGCTCCTGACTGTTTATGTAGTGTGTGAAATTAAAATTGAGGGGCAGTGATCGCAATGAGCCAGGAGCCGGGCCATCTAAGTGGCCCCGCCCGACATGCACAGCATGACATGCCCCCCAGGTGTTGTTTGTGTGTTGTGTTTCTTGTGTTTTGGTGTCTCGGTGCAATTAAAACTGAGAGGCGAGTCGCCACGGGGTGCATCCAAGGAGACCACTGAATGGCCCCCTCCGCTCCATCCCGCATGGCTCCACGCCTCCCAACGCCCTACATGTGTGTGTGTGTGTGAGACAGAGAGAGCGGGAAGTAAGAGGGGTCCAGGGATGTACGTCCAGAGGGAAGCAAACTTCCCTCTGGATGATGAGCCTCTAGTGGAATTAGGCACCCCCGCTCCCCAGGAGGCCCCCAGGGCAAGACAGGCAAGGAGAGGCCGCCCCCCACGACCCGGCCATTCAGGGACCGCAGCCAGTGAGCCGTCACCGACCCTAGAAGTGTGCAGTGTGTGCAGATGTTTGATTGTGACAGACAGGCGTTGCTGTTCCAACAGCAGCATCAACTTTTTTTTTTAAATGGGCGTATTTGCATTTTTCAAATAAATTTATTGTTGTTTCATGTGGACATTTTTCAGTTTATTTACTGAAAAAATTACTGCATGTTTAAAAAGAGAACCCAGAAAATAAATAAAAAGAATAATAATTATAATGAAAAACATCTAATTTTAAATATTTTTCTTTTTTTTAACAATCTGTTTGAATGTTCAGCATCTTTGAGTACCTTATAAAGTGTTCTTTGAATCAATTGTATTATTATTATTATTATTATTATTATTATTATTATTATTATTATTATAAATGAAAAAACAGGAGGAAAAATATAAAATATCCTGACATGTATTGGGTAAAAAATAGATAAAAGATAAATTATTAAATAAAACGATAGGGGAAAGAATAAGCAAAAAATAAATGTTATTAAATAAAAAGTTTTTTTTTATATTAGATATATTAGATAAACATTTTATGCAAATAATACATTAATATGTATTTTTTAAATATATAAGACATTAAAATAATGAACAAATAAATCAGAATAAATAAAATAAACTCATATTTGTCTAAGTTGTGATATCTGCAAGATTGACTCATTGCCCATAAAAACTTAAAAAATAAGGCAACAGGCATTTATGGCATGAAGCAAACGAACTTTTCCAATAAATATTGGAAAAAATTAACATTCTTTTTTTTTTTTCAAATAAATGATTGTTCCTGACATTTCCTCAACCCTCATGTTGTTTTACAGCTTTCTGTTTGTCTGTTTGTTGGTTTTATATTCCAGACATCCATCAGGTCAAAATCAGCAACTTCTCAGCAAAATGTAATTAAAGTCATAAAAAGCGTTTGTTCAGCTGATTGATTTGCAGGCTGATAATTAAGCTTTGACCAAGTCCCAACTGGATTTTTATTTGTTTAATTATTTATTTAACATGTGGGCTCTATGTGTGTGTGTGGGGGTGGGGGGGGGTGTTCATACGTCAGAGTGCAGCTGAAGGCAAACAGCAGCGATGATCTCGGCGTGTTGACAGGGTGAAATCTTGACTCTGCTGATCAGTTATTCAGCCCTGCAGCGAGGCGTTTAGCGTCTCAGTTCACCGAACAAGGAGCCGGTTCTCTGCTGACTGTCACACATGAAACTCAAACTGGGAAAAGCTTCTTTTCATCTGTGATGATGCAGTGTAGTGCAACTACATCACCTCTTTCAAAGCCAGCAGTGTATGTGTGTGTGTTGCAGTGGATTTGTCAGTTTTTTCACATGAGATTAGTTTGGAGGAATTTGATGCCAGTTTAGTTTGATTAATTGTTTTTAAGTGATGGTGAAAGTTTAATATTTCATTCAAACTTGCAGGAAACGTCTCAGAATGAGAGACGAGCACGTGCAGCAGAGTGAGACGTCTAATCGCACAAAGAATTTTTATGGTTTTCTTTTGGAACTCTATTTTCCAAAAAAAGTAGTTCCAGGGTGATGTTCACCATGGTGTAAAAAGTAGTTCCAGGGTGTTGTGTACTGGTGAAAGGTCTGGACTGCAGGCAGGCCAGTTCAGCAGCCGGACTCTTCTCCTGTGAAGCCATGCTGCTGTGATGGATGCAGGATGTGGTTCAGCATCGTCTTGCTGAAATCTGCGAGGTCTTCCCTGAAAGAGACGTTGTCTGGATGGGAGCAGATGTTGCTCTAAAACCTCCATGTACTTTTCAGCATTGATGGAGCTTCACAGATGTGGAAGCTGCCCACGCCATAGGCACTAATGCAGCCCCATCCCATCAGAGATGCAGCTTTTCACCTGTCCACTGATAACAAGCTGGATGCTCCCTCTCCTCTTTAGTCTGCAGGACACGCCGTCCATGCTTTCCACAAACTAGTTCACATCTTCATCCAGGTTTCCACTTTGCCTCAGACAGTTTTAAATGAGCTTTGGTCCAGAGAAGACGGTGCTGGTTCTGGATCCTGTTCACATCTGGCTTCTTCTCTGCATGATGGAGCTTTAACCTGCATTTGTGGGTTTCAGGGTGAACAGACAGTGGTTTCTGGAAGTCTTCCTGAGTCCATGCAGTGGTTTCCAGTATAGAATCATGTCTGCTTTTAATGCAGAAGATCACCAGCATCCAACCTTCTGTCCTAGACATACAGAGATTCCTCCTGATTCTCTGAATCTTCTGATGATATTCTACACTGTAGATGGTGGATCTTCTGAGGAGAATTTTTCAGAAATTGTTCCAGTTTTAGATCCAGTTTGTCTCAGATTGGTGAACCTTCCGTCCATCTTTCCATCTGAGAGACTCTTCCTCTCTGAAATGCTCCTTTTATACCAGTCATGTTACTGAGCTGTTGTCCTCCAGGTGTTTCTGGTTTGTACCAGGTACTTTTCCAGCCTTTTGTTGCTCCTGTTCCAACTTTTTCCAGACGTGTTGCTGCATCAGATTCACTATCAGCTCATATTTTCATCACATGGTGAAACGTCTTAGTTTCATCATCTGACGTGTTGTTTATCTTCTACTGGGAATAAAATATGAGTTGATGAGATTTGGAAATCATTGAATTTTGGTTCTATTTACATTTTTACAAAATACCAGCTTTTTTGTGTGTTTGTAAGTTAACTTAAAAATCACAGGGAATTCTGCTCTTGTCCCAGATCTGAGCTAGTTTTCATCTGCAGTTCCTGAGACACACAAAGAATAAATGACATATAGAAAACAGAGCACATGTACAGATAATCGTGATAAAGTACATTACAACGTAATAATACAATAAAATAGCAGAGAAAATACCATCTCTATTAAAAGCATTATTAACTGTAGTAATAAAAGCAAACGTGAGTTTACTGTGATGATTCCCGTCTTTCTCTGTATTTATATTTGCCTAAACCTGGTTTTGTAACAGCGTAGTAAACAGAACATGTCTGGGAGTCCTGCTGTTAAATGAACACACAAAGCTTTTTCCAGCTGGAGACAAACACAGCGGGAGACTTGGACCAAAAATGGGACAAAATCATTTTCCCTCAGCATCTTTAATCTTCTCCCAACTCTACAACCCAAGCATCTTCTTATTAATGAGGAGACTGATAAAAAATTATGACAAAATTTGCTATACTTGGGTGATTTGAACATTTTAACATGTGCAGAGTACATTAGTGATACTGAGATGATGTCACTGTGCTTTTGTAACCACGCAGAGCATTACCGAAAAGAAAAATAATGATACAGGAAGGACATGAAAGACATATATTGTATTATCAGGCCCCATTTAAAGTCGGAATAAGGGAACAAACAGTAAAAGATGTGCAGAGCATGAAGTGGGCGCTGATAATGGCAATAGATGGACCAAAGAAGCAGCACAGGGATAAAGAGGACTTGAAATTAACAAATAACTTGTATAGAATAAAAGCAAAGGCCAGAAAATTTCACTAAAATGCTGCTTTCTGGGATTTTTAATGAACGTCTTTGTGCTGGAGACAAAACAAGCTTCTTAAATATTCCCCCTGTGGTTTAATGGGATCGGACCAAATGATTAATGGATAGTTTATTTCGTCTTAAAGGTGTGAGAATAAACTGTATACATGCATGCAAAGCTACAGGCTGCCTGCTGTTTCCCTCCATCCCGTCCTTCATGTCTGCAGGTGTTCTTTAACAAAGCCGAGATCAGCGGGCCGAGCCAAGACGAATGAGTGCTGCTGCCGCTCGCTGGTTTAGCCACTCAGGACTCATTCCTCTGCCTCGCTTATTGGCAGGGAATTCCCAGCTCGTTCCCGACGCACCCAACAGCTCGTCCATCATCCACTCAGCCTGCATCTCCGTCATCAAACCGTAAATTTAAACTGCAGTTTGTTTGAGCGAACGTTGAGCTGTGTTTATGTCTGTGCTGACGGTCGGTCAATCAGCTGCAAAACTAAAGAAAGTCGCACCGAAGCTAAAATCTTTCCTGAGACTGTTTTCATCTTCAGACAGATGTGTCGAGCCCTGCAGCATGTTGGATTCATGATCTTGTTCTAGATAATGGCTGAAGAAGCCTCTGACTGAACACACTGATGTTTCCTCACTGTGCTGTGCAGAGGAGGTGAAGAATCATGCTCAGCAGCTTGTACGGCTTTCTTCTCTGGACATTTGGCTCCAGCTTGGTCTCCAGAGCAGAATGGTTCTGGTCCTGCTGCCCAACAGATGCTGCAGAGCAGGTTGAACTCTCCACCACAGACTGATAGAAGACTCATTCCTAGGATTACTTTACTCATTCCTATGACTACTTTACTCATTCCTAGGATTACTTTACTCATTCCTAGGACTGCTTTACTCATTCCTAAGACTACTTTACTCATTCCTAAGACTACTTTACTCATTCTTAGTACTACTTTACTCATTCCCAGGATTACTTTACTCATTCCCAGGATTACTTTACTCATTCCTAGGATTACTTTACTCATTCCTATGACTACTTTACTCATTCCCAGGATTACTTTACTCATTCCTAGGATTACTTTACTCATTCCTAAGACTACTTTACTCATTCCTAAGACTACTTTACTCATTCTTAGTACTACTTTACTCATTCCCAGGATTACTTTACTCATTCCCAGGATTACTTTACTCATTCCCAGGATTACTTTACTCATTCCTAGGATTACTTTACTCATTCCTAAGACTACTTTACTCATTCCTAAGACTACTTTACTCATTCTTAGTACTACTTTACTCATTCTTAGTACTACTTTACTCATTCCCAGGATTACTTTACTCATTCCTAGGACTACTTTACTCATTCCTAAGACTACTTTAGGATTACTTTACTCATTCCTAGGCCTACTTTACTCATTCCTAAGACTACTTTAGGATTACTTTACTCATTCCTAGGACTACGTTACCCACTGGTAGGATTACTTTACTCATTCCTAGGACTACTTTACTCATTCCTAAGACTACTTTAGGATTACTTTACTCATTCCTAGGACTACTTTACTCATTCCTAAGACTACTTTAGGATTACTTTACTCATTCCTAAGACTACTTTAGGATTACTTTACTCATTCCTAGGACTACTTTAGGATTACTTTACTCATTCCTAGGACTACGTTACCCACTGGTAGGATTACTTTACTCATTCCTAGGACTACTTTACTCATTCCTAAGACTACTTTAGGATTACTTTACTCATTCCTAAGACTACTTTAGGATTACTTTACTCATTCCTAAGACTACTTTAGGATTACTTTACTCATTCCTAGGACTACGTTACCCACTGGTAGGATTACTTTACCTGTCCCCCAGAGGTGGAGGCAGAGGAGATGTCGGTATGTTCTAATGTGGAGGGAGATGAGGTTGTATTAAGGTCCATGACTGAGCTGCAGGGTGACAGAGTTGAGGTGTGACAAGAAAGCTGGGGGTCATGGAGGGTGTGTGGTCTGAACTTCAACAACATCCGTGAAAAAAACAAAAACAAAAGAACACTCTGCTCCTTGGGGTCCAAACACAGCTTTTTCAGCTGTACTATGCAGTACTACATGCTTCAGGAATGAATGTGCAGAAGGATGCTGGAGAGCCAGATTCGGTCGGATCTCCTTGAGAAATTCATATTTAGAGACAGATTTCTACTCAACAATCTGAATTTTATAGCACAGAAGTGCATATTACTTATTATTTTTGTTCATTTCAGTAAAAATAGTGACTCCACCACTTGACTTCAACTTGATCATAACTAATGAATGATTATTGCATTTGCATAAGTTTTGCCTGTGTAATGAAAAACTGCAAATTTTTCATTTGAAACCTTTCAGCTCTTTGCGGCTGCAGAGACAAGAGAGAAGTGCATCTAAAGTAGGTGCAGCAGACGACTTAATGATGACATCCATCAGCCGTGCAAAGTGTGCAGACAGTACCTATAGCACTTTACAGGCCTGTATAATGCAATACAATGTTAAAATAGGACCAATAACTTTGTAAAATGTTCACATTGCTGCCCAAGCTATCATGAAATTCACATTTTAATATTGTTGGAAAATTCATTTCACCACAAGCTATGACTTCCTCTGCCTGCCAACCACATTATATCATAAAAAAACGACTGTGTCTGAGGATCTGCAGGTGTGGCTTGAAGTTCCTGTTATGTAAATAAAGAAATGTCACCACACAGAAGTAAACAGCTGCAGAACACAAGACGAGATTTTCTACTTGGACTCTGTGAGCTTGAAAGCTATTAAAGATTTCCGAGTCATCAAGAAAATGATGAACTGCATGAAACTAGACTGTAAGTGAAACTCAAACTCAGCATGTCGTCCTGCTCTTATGTATCTGTGGTACTTCCAGCAGTTTCTGCATGTAAATAGGAAACATAGTTTATGTGATGAATGTTGGGGGTCAGCTTATCTCTGTGTTCACATCAAGTCTTCTTAGGACAAAGCAAAGACTTCAGATAGGAAGAATAAAACTGAACAGGAGACTAAGTTTACTTTGAAATCTTAAAAACACTAGTTAGTCATTTTATCAGCTCCACCTGTTCAACTGCTATTTAATCAGCCAATCACTTGGAAAAAACTCAATGTATAGTCACACAAACATGGTCAGGCCAGGGATGGGCAACTCCAGTCACGGAGGGCCACGATCGTGCAGGTTTTAGATGCTTACTCCTTCAACACACCTGAGTCTAATTAATGGGTCATTGTGCAGAACTAACAAGCAGTTGGATCCATTCTATTCTATTCTATTCTATTCTATTCTATTCTACAGTCATTTAGCAGACGCTTTTAACCAAAGCGGCTTACATCTGAGAGTAAGAACAACACAAGCAAGAATTCAAACAAGATGGGACGTCATAATTTAGTGGTAGTCAGACTGCTGTGAGTCCAGTTGGACCAGGTGCTGTAACGTAGTGCTGGAGGCAGTGCTTTTTTTTTTTTTTTTTTTTTTTTAAGTCCTTTGTTTAAATACAAGATCATGACTTCATTGAACATCATCTTGGACATAAGTGCACACAGCTTATTAAGTACTTGGTTGAGCCAAAGAGCTGGACAAATCTTTCTAACTCATTCCGAGTAGAAGAATTAAGTTAAGTGTGGAAATGCTCCTTAAACAACTGAGTCTTTAGCTTGATTGAAGTGGATAAGGACTCTGCGGATCGGATGGAGTTTGGTAGATCGTTCCACCACCGGGGAACAACAGAGTAGAAGAGTCTAGCTACTGATGTGGCGCCACCTTGTGGTGGGAGCACTAGGCGTTTTTCGCTGGCAGAGCGTGACTGTGGAGAGGGAGTGTAGCTCTGGATTAAGGAGTGGAGGTAGACCGGAGCCGTTTGGGTTATTGTTTTGTAAGCCAGAAGCAGAGCTTTGAATTTGATGCGTGCTGCAACTGGAAGCCAGTGAAGATTAGCGGTGGAATGACATGAGCTCTTTTGGGCTGCTGTGTTCTGGATCATCTGCAGAGGTTTAACTGAGCATGCAGGCAGGCCAGCCAGTAAGGAGTTGCAGTAGTCAATGCGTGAAATAACCAGACCCTGGACCAGGAGCTGGGCCAGGTGTTCAGTCAGGTAGGGTCTGATCCTCCTGATGTTGTAGAGAGCAAATCGGCAAGACCGAGCAACCGAGGAAACATAGTCCTTAAAGGTCATCTAGTTGTCTACCATGACACCAAGATTCCTGGTAGAAGATGTAGGCACAAGCGTGATGGAGTCAAGCTGAACACTTATCTGTGGCGGTAGAGAAGGACTGGCTGGAAAGACAATAAGCTCGGTCTTGGACAGATTTAGCTGAAGGTGGCGATCCTTCATCCATGCGGAGATATCAGCAACATGCTGATATTCACATTGAGACGGTTGTGTTGTCATGTAGGAAAGAAAGGAAAAGCTGATTGTCATCTGCATAGCAGTGGTAGGAGAAACCATGAGAGCTAATGACTGCACAGAGTGAGGAGGTGTATAGTGAAAAGAGAAGAGGGCCAAGCACCGAGCCCTGAGGCACCCCTGTTGTCAGCCCATGTGATCTGAACACGCCCCTTCGCCAAGATACTTTGAAGGATCTTCCTATGAGGTAGGACATAAACCACGAGAAGACAGATCCTGAAATGCCAAGCTCAGAGTGTGGAGTATACAGTATATGATGGTTGACCGTGTCAAAGGCAGCAGACAGGTCCAGCAGTATAAGGACTGAGGATTGACCAGTGGATCTGGCAACCTGTAGGGAATCAGTAACTGACAGGAGAGCAGTTTCAGTAGAGCGACCTTGCCTATAGCCAGACTGATATGGATCTAACAGGTTGTTGTCTTGTAGGAACTGTGAGACCTGACTGAAGACGACACGTTCTAGTAGTTTAGACATGAATGGAAGCAGTGAGACCGGCCGGTAGTTTTCAACCTGGGCTGGGTTGAGTGTGGGTTTCTTCAGCAGTGGGGTAACCCGAGCTTGTTTGAAGGCAGAAGGAAAGACACCGGATTTAAGAGAGGAGGTGATTATATGGGTTTCTGCAGTTTTGATTGTAGGTAAAATGCTCTGCAGGATGTCAGAGGGAACAGGATCAAGAGACAGGTCGTGGGTTTTGAGTTAACTAGAAGTTTAGAGACTTGGTCCTCATTTAGAGAGGGGAAGGAGCAGAGTGAGGCACCAGTAGCTGGTTTGGTAAGACTGAGTTGGTCAGGCTCAGTGAATTGGTTACTGATGGTAGCAACCTTTTCAGTGAAGTAGGAAGCAAACATTTCTGCAGTCAGCACAGTGGAAGGCTGAGCAGGTGGTGGAGATAGAAGAGAGTTAAACGCCATGAACATGTCGTGTGTTGGGAGCATTGTGGATCTTGTTCTGATAAAAGGTTATCTTGGCCGCCTTTAGGCTGGATGTGAAAGTTTCAAGTTTTTGCTGGTACTCAGACAAGTCAGTGTTCTCTTTTGATTTGTGCCACTTTCTTTTTGCAGCCCTGAGTCTGGCTCTGTGATCCCTTAGAGCTCCCTGTGGACTGGGAGGGTTTTGTCTGGCTGGTTTTGACACCAGAGGACAGAGTTTGTCCAGAGAGGAGGCGAGAGAGGAGCAGAGTGTTTCTGTAGCCTCATTAACAGACAGTAAGGAGAAGTCTGAGTGGGAAGGGAGGGTAGAGTAAACCTCATCAGACAGCTGTGTAGGTCTGAGGGATCTCAAGTTTCTGAGGTAGGACACCATTTTTGGAGCTGCTTGAGTGACATGAGGAAGGAAGACAGAATTTAACCAGGAAGTGGTCTTAGAGATGCAGCGGGGTGACGGACAGGTTGGCTGTGGAGCAGTTTCTGGTCAGCACCAAGTCAAGAGTATTACCAGCTTTGTGTGTTGGAGGAGTCTGAACCAGTTTGAGATTGAAAGAGTAGATGAGAGCCAGAAAGTCAGTTGCTGGGGTTTGCCAATGTGAATGTTCATGTCTCCCATGACGATTAGTGGTGTGCCATCATCAGGAATGTCAGAGAGAATCATGTCCATTTCAGAGACAAACTCAGCTTTACTGCCACCCGGGTTTAATTTAAATCAAGTTTGTTGGAATAGGATCCATCCTGCCTTGGATCAACACTTCAGGCTGCTGCTGGTGTAATGGTGGGGGGAGATTTTCTTGGCCCACTTTGGGCCCCTTAGTACCAGCCTGGCCTGGTTTAACCAGCACAGCCTACCTGAGTATTGTTGCTGACCATGTCCATCCCTTTATGACCACAGTGGAGCATCTTCTGATGCTACTTCCAGCAGGATAATGCACCATGTCACAAAGCTCAGATCATCTCCACCTGCTTTCTAGAACATGACCATGAGTTCACTGGACTCCAACGGCCTCCACAGCCACCAGATCTCAGTCCAGTAGAGCAGCTTTGGGATGTGGTGGAACGGGAGATTCTCATCATGGATGCAGCCGACAAACCTGCAGCAACTGTGTGATGCTGTCATGTAAATATGGAGAAAACCTCTGAGGAAGGTTTCCACCACCTGCTTCATCTATCACACCAGGGTTAAAAAGGTCCGACCCGGTACTAGAAGGTGGGCCTGATGAAGAAGATGGTGAGTCCTTTAGATACATAAATGTCTATTAAAGACTTTCAGTGAGACCGGATTGCTAGTTTAGTTGATTAAAAGGTTTTTAAACATTTTGACCAGTTTGGTTCTTGTGTTGGAGGGTTGCAGGCTGAGCCAACAGATCTCTGTCTGCTTTTCAAACAACTCATTTATTTTCTTTATTTCATCCCCAACATCCACCTCTTCTCAATTATAACTCTTTGTGCTCTTTGTACTTCGTGCTAAACGACGACCAGCACATTGTTATGAAGTCACAGGTTTACGTTAAGTCAGAGATGAAAGACGACATCTGCGTGCTGATCTGAAGTCAACTTCCAAACAGTTCATGGTGAGCTTTCACCTTCAGCGACTTCTGCTTCAGAGCTGACGACACCTCAAACCCACAGCCTGTCACATCGGACAGGTTTTAACTTCAGATCGTTCCAGCCGCTTCTTCTTCCTGATTTCCTGCCTCAATCTCTCTTCTTCTCAAAAGATTTGTAGAAAAGATGAACACCCTGACTCAATATGAGCTCTGATTTACATTAGCTGGATTGAAACATGTGTCAGTCTTTAGGAGAAGCTGTGCATCATGCAGCTTCGACTCATTCTGGAGTCCATTTCATCTTTCTGTCACTTATTTGTCTGGAGTTCGTCCTGCTGGTGTCATTATCCATTTTAACTGCGTCTCTTCCGTTATCCGTTGTCTTAATTAACAATAAATTCTGTAGCCCCTTTTGTTTTCCTCTGTGGTGTTTAGGCTTTCTGAAGAGCCTCTTGTTAAAATCATACGAAGTCAGGTTCTTAGAAATAATAGAAATTCATGTCCGTCGGTGTAAATAAGCCATTTATGATCTGTACCCAATACGTAGACATACAAATCTGAGTACTTTCTGTATGTTTAAGATTCATGACACAAGACTGAAAATAATTCTGGGAATGCTTTTCTGTGCGCCGCTGTTATCATTAAGCCTCGTATTTAGTCAGTTTCCTGAAATGAAAAACAATTCTCCATCACTAGAACGAAAAGCAGACTTTCATGCCCGACCCAAGACACGTATAATGGGTAGAAAATTAAAAAAAATTAATTAATAATGAATAAACAAAACAAAATAAATTATTTATGATACATTCTATTTATTTACATATTTTATTTTTTGTATATTTTACTACATATTTCATATATAACAAGATGTATTTAATTATTATAAAAATTTATGTAAATGTAAAAAAATTAATTTTTAATTTTATTTCATTTGTTTAATTTGATGTATTTTTCAATAATTTAAATAACTTAATATGTATAATATAAAAATTTTATATATTGATATAATAATAATGATAATGATGATAATGATGATAATGATGATACATATGTATAACAGATTTAAGGGTGTAATGAATTAAAGGTTTAAATGAATTAAAGTCAAATTAAAGGGTAACTGGAGAGACTGGACGTGGTTGTTTTTGTCTCCGGTATCAGTAAGAAGACATCACCTCAGAGGCGTCCAGGCACAGTGAACCCACTCAAAGCGACGCTCAGGTGAGACTTAAGTTCATCGCTTTCTGCGTTTGACATGTAAAAGTCTCAAAAAGTAAAGCAGTGATGTCGTCTCAGAAGTGATCAGAGTGTGTGTTGAACGGCAGAAATGAGGGTGATGACCTTCTCCTTCACTCTCAGTAAAACCAGCACTCAGTAGCAGCTGATGAGGCCGACGGGCCACATGCTGGTTCTGGGAATCTTGTCTAGGTGTGTTTCTCATTTAGAAATGAAAGGAAACCTCTTGAGGACGCTCCAGGTTTCTTATTGGCAGGTGAGCTGTAGACAAACCTAGAAATATTCCTCCAGGAGTTAGCCTTGTCCAATGTATATTATGCAGCTCTTAATTTAGTGCAGAAAGTTCTTCTTAGTGCCAGCAAGCTACTCTTGATCAAAGTCATTAGTCACTTGATTTGGACTCTTTGCTGCTGAATAATTGAGGCTGTGAGAGGATAAAGGATTGGACGATGCCGGCTCGCTAGTTAAGGGAAATGAGGAGAACTCCCTGCTTTGAGACAGAAGGCGGAGACGGGAGGAAGAGAGAAAAATGACAGAGAGGGCGATGTGAATCTGATTTATGCTTTGTCTGCTCATAGCTCTGTCCACCACAGCTCTAATGAAACATTTAACACAGTAACATCTGTAAAACCACCACCTGCATCTGGGGAACAAAGCAGAGGATGGCTAACTACTTCTACATCCTCCAGCTGGTTACACAGATGTTTTCAGGCTTTGTCTTTTAACATGAAGTCCTTATAAAATACACTCATTTGTTCTATTAGTTTTACATGGCATTGGTAAGGCACCTTTTTAGCCTGGCCTGATTCTGCAGACTGATTTATATGCTTGTTATTCATCCATTCACAGAATTCCTCACACCAGGCTTCCTATTTATCTTCCATCCAGGATGTATTCAGCCCTTCCCTTCTCCTGACGCCTAAAAGATGTTCTGACAGTGGGCATACAGCATGAAGAGTTTCAGCTGTTTTGTCCCATTCTTCCCAAAAACTCGTCTTCAGGTGTTCAACCGTTCGGGTTTGTGTAGTTTCAAGTCAGGACCGTCAAGAACCAGTACCCTCCTCTTCAACTCAATCAATCAATCAAACTTTATTTATAATGCACTTTTCATGCTGGGGCAACACAAAGTGTTTTAAATGAAAAATCTATTTATGCATATTAAAACAAAAGGAAACTACATAACAGAAAAAGAGAGAAAAAAAAAGTTACAGTTGCACGCACGCACGCACATGCATGTATACACACAAAGCAGATACCCCCCCCCATTCGGCACATGACTCCTTCATTTCTTTCTCTGTTCTAAAAGTAGTATAAAACACTAAAAGTGACAACCATCTGGCTTGATGTTGCTGTGAGGAAACAATATCATGGGGATCCATCCACACTAGGAACCAGTCCACCCATGTCCTACAGAGGCCACCATCACAACAACCACCCCGATCAGGACAGACCGGGGCCCACACCACAGCCATAAGGCTGCAGTGCAGGGCCCCAGCCACCCAGACACGGGCGATCACCACAGCAACAACCCCCAAACTGAGCAGGCAGAGCCGCCGGCGTGGAGGATCCCCATGACGAAAACACTGGAGTAAAAATAAATATTAAATAACCTTAAGAAACAATAAGCTAAGAGTAAGTAAATAAATAAATAAATAAAATAAATATAACGGAGTAAAATGAAATGAAAATAAAATAAGATATAAAATAAAAAAGAAAAGCTTAAGATCAAATAAAATTTAGTTAAAAGCTAAGCTAGAAGGGTAGGTCTTAAGCCTCTTTTTAAAAACATTAACAATCTCTGCAGCCCTGAGCTTCTCTGGCAGACTGTTCCACAGAACAGAAACAGAAACAACAGAAAGAGGCCTCACCGTATGTCTTGGTCCTCAACCTTGGAACAACTAAGAGACCGCTACCAGAGGACCTCAGGGTCCGCGAGGGTTCATAACCTAAAAGCAAGTCGGATAAATAAGAGGGGCCCAAGACCATTAAGACATTTATAAACTACTAAAAGAACCTTAAAATCAATCCTGAAACACACGGGGAGCCAATGCAGCGATTTTAAAACTGGTATAATGTGTTCCTGTCCTCTGGTCCTCGTCAGAACTCGTGCTGCCGAGTTCTGAAGTAGCTGTAGGTTCGAAAGGGACTTTTTGGGAAGACCAGAGAGCAGGGCATTACAATAATCTAATCTACTAAAAATAAAAGCATGCATCAGCACCTCCGTGCTGGCAAGAGAGACAAATGGGCGGACTCTGGCAATGTTTTTAAGATGATAAAATCCTGTCTTTGTGACATTTCTGATGTGTGGAATAAAATCAAGCTCAGAGTCGAAAAGAACACCCAGATTTCTCACACACTGAGAGGGATTAAAATTATGTAGTTTTGGTGAAATTATCTCTCTCTTGTCTTGAGGACCAATAATTAAAACTTCAGCTTTGTCCTGATTGAGCTGTAAGAAGTTCTCTGCCATCCATGACTTTATATATAAAAGACAGTTTAAAAGGACATTAACTGGCTCCAGGTCATCAGGAGACACGGCGATGTAAAGCTGTGTGTCATCAGACATGCAGGAATATAGCAGAATGTGGGTCTTCATCGTCTTGTTGAAAACTGCATGGATGTCCCTGAAAAGAAAGTGATCTAGAACCCTGATCCTACCCTGTACCATCACAGAACCATCACAAAACCCTGATCCTACCCCGTACCATCACAGAACCATGATCCTACCCCGTACCATCATAGAACCCTGATCCTACCCCGTACCACCACAGAACCCTGATCCTACCCGGTACCACCACAGAACCCTGATCCTACCCGGTACCACCACAGAACCCTGATCCTACCCTGTACCATCATAGAACCCTGATCCTACCCGGTACCACCACAGAACCCTGATCCTACCCCGTACCATCATAGAACCATCACAGAACCCTGATCCTACCCCGTACCATCACAGAACCATGATCCTACCCCGTACCATCACAGAACCATCACAGAACCCTGATCCTACCCCGTACCATCACAGAACCATGATCCTAACCCGTACCATCACAGAACCCTGATCCTACCCCGTACCATCATAGAACCATCACAGAACCCTGATCCTACCCCGTACCATCACAGAACCATGATCCTACGCCGTACCATCATAGAACCCTGATCCTACCACGTACCATCACAGAACCCTGATCCTACCCTGTACCATCATAGAACCCTAATCCTACCCCGTACCATCATAGAACCATCACAGAACCCTGATCCTACCCCGTACCATCACAGAACCATGATCCTACGCCGTACCATCATAAAACCCTGATCCAACCCCGTACCATCACAGAACCCTGATCCTACCCTGTACCATCATAGAACCCTGATCCTACCCGGTACCACCACAGGACCCTGATCCTACCCTGTACCATCATAAAATCCTGATCTTACCCCGTACCATCACAGGACCCTAATCCAACCCCGTACCATCACAGAACCCTGATCTTACACTGTACTATCACAGGACCCTGATCCTACCCCTTACCATCACAGAACCATCACAGGACCATCACAGGACCCTGATCTTACCCCATACCATCATAGAACCCTGATCTTACCCCGTACCATCACAGGACCCTAATCCAACCCCGTACCATCATAGAACCCTGATCTTACCCCGTACCATCACAGGACCCTAATCCAACCCTGTACCATCACAGAACCTTGATCTTACACTGTACCACCACAGAACCCTGATCCTACCCTGTACCATCATAGAACCCTGATCCTACCCGGTACCATCACAGGACCCTAATCCAACCCCGTACCATCACAGAACCTTGATCTTACACTGTACCATCACAGAACCCTTATACATCCCCGTACCATCACAGAACTCGGCTTTTGGACCTGACAATGGTCTAGATCCTCCCTTTGCTCCATTTTTCTTCCAGCAAAGATCTAGGATGCTCTGTATTAGAATTATTTCATTTCATTCAAGTTGCCTTTTTAATATATCCCAACTTTTTCTGATGCAGCAATCTACAGAATATAAATATTACATTGAATTCTCAGGCTGTTTGAAGAGCATGTCACCACTGCAGCAGGTTTTGTTTCCTTCTGAACTGTTGCTGCATCACTTAATGATAAATGAGGGCAAATATTTGCATTACTAACCTTATTCTGAGTTACATTCAGGTACATCCATTGTTGAGGCTTCAAGCAAACTAGTTTGTTTTCACTTGTTCTTCACGCTGTGATCAGATTTAGAAGAGAAATCCTTCTGGATGCTTCCTGCAGAGTCCCTGATCTCTCTCCAGCAGCTCAGAGATTCCATCTGTCGCTGCAAACTTTGGCATAGCAAGGAGAAAACAAAGAGTCTTTCCCTAAAGGACAAAAAAAAAAGTCTGAATCCTGCATCAGTCTCACTTCTGCAGGGTGGATCTGTGATGTGTAAGTTTCCGGTTTGGTAACTGAAAAGCAGATTCACTAAAGCTGCCTGTTGGAGTTTGTTTTAGATGCCACCACTTATTTCTGCAAAGTTTGCTGCAGAGGGATGCTATAAATGCAGAGGTGTGCTTGTATGCTGGAGCTGTGGAGGGGACAAGGCATTCTGCTTGGAGCATACTGATGTGTACAGTGTAAATTTAAATATCCAGTTCTACATCTCAGGAAGAGGTGACCGTCTCCTTAACCAACTCATCATTTCTAGGCAAGAAAAAGTCAAACAATCAAGGATTTTGTGCGATAATGCAGCTCACTGTTTAGCTTCTGCTACAATATTCATAGCATGGCGGTCACATTTATTCTCTCCTCCAGTCTGCTGTAGGATCAGACCTGGCCATCAGGAAGCAACCCATTAAAACATGATTGCAAACTCATCATGCTTCAAAGACACAGCTGTATTGTGTTGCAACATTTTGTCCTCTTCAGCATCTTGATAATTTTCTCCATATCGACATGACAGCATCACACAGTTGCTGCAGGTTTGTCGGCTGCATCCATGATGAGAATCTCCCGTTCCACCACATCCCAAAGCTGCTCTACTGGACTGAGATCTGGTGGCTGTGGAGGCCGTTGGAGTCCAGTGAACTCATCGTCATGTTCTAGAAAGCAGGTGGAGATGATCTGAGCTTTGTGACATGGTGCTTTATCCTGCTGGAAGTAGCATCAGAAGATGCTCCACTGTGGTCATAAAGGGATGGACATGGTCAGCAACAATACTCAGGTAGGCTGTGCTGGTTAAACCAGGCCACGTTGGTACTAAGGGGCCCAAAGTGGGCCAAGAAAACCTCCCCCCACCATTACACCAGCAGCAGCCTGAAGCGTTGATCCAAGGCAGGATGGATCCATGTTTTCATGATGTTTCCAGCAGATTCTGAGCCGAGCATCTGAATGTGGAGCTGAAATGGAGACTCATCAGACCAGCAACGTTTCTCCATCTTCTATTGTCCAGTGTTGGTGAGTGTGTGTGAATTGAAGCCTCAGTTTCCTGTTCTTAGCTGGCAGGAGGCACCCGGTGTGTCTTCTGCTGCTGGAGCCCATCTGCTTCAAGGCTGGACGTGTTGTGTGTTCAAAGATGCTGTTCTGCAGACTTTGGTTGGAACCAGTGCTTATGCAGCAGCTTTTGAATGGTAGCTGACAGACAGTGACGTCACACCGGGATCAGAATCTGCACATTTATTCTGAAGATGGCATGAGAGGCGCAGTTAAGACCCAGACAGCAGCACAGTCTCCCCCTGTCTCCCGTCTAGTTTTTCAGCTTTTGCCACGAAGCTTCAAAAACATCAAACATGAGACTGTGGAGCATCGTTAATAAAAGCCCCCAAACTGCTACAGGTGACTAGGAACTTTGGTAGCAGTAATAAAGAAAGAAATGGTTTGGCTATACTGAATAATAGCAACTTGACAATAGAAAACATAACAAGTTTAGTTAATGTTCATAACAACAAATAATCATCACATTTATTTATTTTTTAATTATTTCAGCTACATACGGCCCCTGAACCTTGCACAGTTGAGCTAGAATCTGTGTTCCGGGTAATATCAGGAAAGCTGTTTTTTCTGATGACGATCATCTATAAATGCAGCCTACATGTTGCTGCCATGTGATTGGTTGGTTAGATATTTGTGTGTACAGTGGGTGGAGCGGATGAAGTGGACGGCCAGTGTGTAACCAGATGTTTTCCTGCTGCAGGTTCTGTGGCAGGAGGATCTCAAACAGCTGATGCGTTGTTGCTGCACAGTGTTGACTGATGTTTTTCTACATGTCACTGTCTGCTTCAGTTAGGGAGGTGGGGGAGGTGCACGCACAGGTCACATCTGTGCAGGTGACCAAACGTGGTACTTTGTGATCATAAATCCATCTGTAAATCAATCCTTCTACTATTTGTCTGTTCTAGGAATTCTGTTATTGACGTCTCACTTCATTATGGAGGGAAAAAATATTAATCGCGTAACCATGGCAACTTGTGAGGTGGTTAAGAGGTTACTGAAGGTTTGATGTGTTTTATCAGTGTATAGATTTGTGTTCAGGTTAAAGTCTTTGGATCGGTTTTTCATTCAGTTTCTACCGCAACATTCATGACAGGGAATCAATTCATAGTCTACAGAATTTTATTATTATTATTATTAATAATAATAATAATAATAAAAAATAATATTTATTATTCAGTCACCAGACAAACTTGTATGAAACTGGCTTAATAAAAATAAAAAAATTTTGTTTTGTTTTGGTTTTGTTTGTTTCACATACTTGCAACATATTTTTTATTAACTCAAATGTTTGTAGATGGCAGAAAAACTGAATTATTACACATTTTATGTGTGGTGAGCCAACAGGAAGCAGCCAGCTCACCCTGCGGGAGTCTGAGTCTGTTTGTCTGAAGATGCTGATAATTTGGTTTCTCTGTTTACTGCAAAAATTTCCCCCAAGATCTTCTTCTTCTCTTCTTCTTTTCTTCCTTCCTAGATAGATAGATAGATAGATAGATAGATAGATAGATAGATAGATAGATAGATAGATAGATAGATAGATAGATAGATAGATTTTTATTCTTTTTCTAACCTAATAAAGAAACAATTCTGTTAGTTTTGATAAAAATAAAATAAATAGTATTCCAATAACAACAGAAAGAAAAACTAAAGTTGAAGATACTAAAATACACACACATGGAGGATGTATGTTTATATGAATATATATATATATATATATATATATATATACACACACACACACACACTCATATATGTGTGTGTGTGTGTGTGTGTGTGTGTGTGTGTGTGTGTGTGTGTGTGTGTGTAAAATACAAAATCAACATGTTTTTGATTTTCTTTCAACTTTTAAGAAATATTAAATTAAATTAAAAATAAGTAAAGCTTCTTTGTCTTTAATTCATTTACAATAACCAGCAACAAAGATAAAAAAAATATTCATATTTACTATTTTGGAACAAATCTTGACTCTTTATTAAGAAAAGAATCAAACGTAAATAAAAAACAAATAACAGGATTTATTCAAAAGATTTGATCAAAATTGCAACTTTTTAAAAGATAAAAATGACAAAAAACAAACCAAACTAATTAAAAATCTAATTTTATTTTAAAATCTATTAAAGTTTAAATAAAAAAAAATCCCCCAAAAATGACAAAAACAATCTGAACCTAAAATAAAATCCAGTACTTGTTAATAATGTTTTTGTTTTTTGTTTTTTTCTTGCCCTCTGGTTGAAGATTTTTCTTCCTGCCTGAAGTTGGCAGGAGTTTTGCTGTGACTGCATATTTCTCACCTGTCCTTGCTAATACTTCACCACCTCCCGCCAAACGCTCTGTTAAACCAACCTCTGTCATGGATCCGTCTCAGACTTAAACATCGCTCACACTTCCTGTTTCCTCTGCTCAGGCTGTGAAAGCGACTTCTGGGGCCCCCACTGCAGCAACCGCTGTCAGTGCCACAACGGGGCTAAATGCAACCCGATAACCGGGGCCTGCGTCTGCACCGACGGCTTCCAGGGCTGGCGCTGCGAGGAACACTGCGACCGCAGCTTCTACGGGAAAGACTGCCTGCAGGAATGCCAGTGCTTCAACGGCGCCACCTGCCACCATCAGACTGGGGAGTGCCTCTGTGCACCTGGATACACCGGAGTCTTGTGAGTAGCAACTAAACCTGCAGATTTTATTTAGATCATGTGTTTCAAGCTGCCCCAGCTGCTGGTAGATACCGGTGTGATTGAGTGCATCACGGCTGGGCGCAGCCTCTGTGCTGTAATCAGAGGTGCGTTCATGTCCGTTAGTGCGCGTGAGTTTCTGTGAGTTAACTGTGTTTATAAGGGGTGGCAAGGACATTATTAACCCCGTTTTCTCATCGTAAGGAAATAATTTATCTCGTAATCTTGAGATAACACGGCCCGTTTTCTCAAGAAAACGGAATCATTTATTTTCTTGAGATATCATTCTTTTTTTTTTTCTTTTCTTCTTTTTTTCTAAACCATCCGTTTGGATGTTATTTAATCTTGAAATTCAGCATAATTAGGGGCGTGTCCTTTTGATTGACAGGCATCCCATATCCACGGAAAGATGGGAGAATGCGGTTTTTAGCCGGCCAACAGTGCGCCTTAGCTTTAGCCCACCTAAATCTGTCAGCTGGTTAGCTACAGTTGCTCGGGGTTAGCTCAGTTAGCTCTTAGCTACAGGCAGCTCAGAGTTTGATGGGTGTCAATCATCCACCCCCACCTTCACAGTCTCCCTTTCAACTCCACCTCTGCCCATTTTTGGATTTTCCAGGACTAACGACACGCGTGACACTACCAAGATGGCGATAGTGGGAACCGCCCAGTGAGCTTCAGTTCAGCTCTTCAGAAACCTATGGGTGACGTCACGGAGGCTCCATCCATCTTTTCTATAGTCTATGGTTTAAATGCACAATAAGACAATTATTCACAGAAAATGTATTTTACATACAAAATATTCCTTCAACTGCACAAATCTCAAGTTTGTGTTCTGTAAAGCTTCTACGCATATAGATCATTAAATACACATGCATGAATTGGTGCATGATTAGTTTACGAGCGCACAAAGGGTTTTTAGGATTTTGTGAACCTCACAGTTTTGCTTATAAATGGGACTTTTTAGTGCTGGCAGGATGCTGGGTTTTCGTCGGATTTTCTTCTATAGTTAATTCAAAGTAGTGAGGATGCGTCCTGTGACAGAATAGTTCACCCTTTGATCAGGGGTAAATTCAGGTTTGTCCGTGCGTATGGGGTGATATGAGCACATATAATGTTTTATATGTATAGGAGCCTTTTTAAAGAAGAAACTATGAATGCTGTAACACACAAGCATTTTTTTTATTTTGTTTGCTTTATTTTTAACATTCTGTGAGCTGTAGTGTCTTTGTACAGTAAGTAGATGAGAAAGTGGGTCAGAGAGATGCCGGGATTGAACCTAACTAGCTGCATCAAGCAACTCTGCTTAGTGCGGCTAGCAGCTAGCTTCAGGGTTAGCTCCCTTCACTTTACCCAACAGCAGCTAGCTTCAGGGTTAGCTCCCTTCACTTTACCCAATAGCAGCTAGCTTCAGGGTTAGCTCCCTTCACTTTACCCAATAGCAGCTAGCTTCAGGGTTAGCTCCCTTCACTTTACCCAACAGCAGCTAGCTTAGTTAGCTCCCTTCACTTTACCCAACAGCAGCTAGCTTGGTTAGCTCCCTTCACTTTACCCAATAGCAGCTAGCTTCAGGGTTAGCTCCCTTCACTTTACCCAATAGCAGCTAGCTTCAGGGTTAGCTCCCTTCACTTTACCCAACAGCAGCTAGCTTGGTTAGCTCCCTTCACTTTACCCAACAGCAGCTAGCTTGGTTAGCTCCCTTCACTTTACCCAATAGCAGCTAGCTTCAGGGTTAGCTCCCTTCACTTTGCCCAACAGCAGCTAGCTTGGTTAGCTCCCTTCACTTTACCCAACAGCAGCTAGCTTCAGGGTTAGCTCCCTTCACTTTACCCAACAGCAGCTAGCTTCAGGGTTAGCTCCCTTCACTTTACCCAACAGCAGCTAGCTTCAGGGTTAGCTCCCTTCACTTTACCCAATAGCAGCTAGCTTCAGGGTTAGCTCCCTTCACTTTACCCAGTAGCAGCTAGCTTCAGGGTTAGCTCCCTTCACTTTACCCAACAGCAGCTAGCTTGGTTAGCTCCCTTCACTTTACCCAACAGCAGCTAGCTTGGTTAGCTCCCTTCACTTTACCCAATAGCAGCTAGCTTCAGGGTTAGCTCCCTTCACTTTGCCCAACAGCAGCTAGCTTGGTTAGCTCCCTTCACTTTACCCAACAGCAGCTAGCTTGGTTAGCTCCCTTCACTTTACCCAACAGCAGCTAGCTTGGTTAGCTCCCTTCACTTTACCCAACAGCAGCTAGCTTCAGGGTTAGCTCCCTTCATTTTACTCAACAGCAGCTAGCTTCAGGGTTAGCTCCCTTCATTTTACTCAACAGCAGCTAGCTTCAGGGTTGGTGGTGATGTCTAAAAGCTGGTAGAAAATCATTCACTGCTAAACAGGAAGTTTCTCACAACTAACCTCCTCTGATCCTTATTTTACTGAATCATTCACGGTGCGCATTCAAAATGGCTGTTGTGTTGATATCCACTTGCTAACGTGTGACATGTTGTGTAAAGTGACGTCACGCAGGCATCCTGAAAGAAACAGTTGTGGAGTGGTTTCTCAGCCTCTGGGCGCTGCTGGATAGTGATGGCTCCAGAAATGCACATAATAGATGTCATTATGCCACCAAAAGGGTCCAGAAACAACAGATAGAGCAGGGAGGGAGCAGGGGGCTGGGTGGGTTTCTGAGGCAGTTGCCCCTTCTCGAATGCTCGCCTGGTGCGGGACACAAGCACACTGGAAAGTTTTTGCCATCCTAAGGACTGTATGTGTGTGTGCTGTTTATTATATGCATAATTTTCTTTCACCTTCTCTCAATCATGTGCTTACTTGCTCCCCTTTTGTTTTGTTTTTCTCTTCCATATGTTAGTATAACTTATCAAATCTCCTCATCCTGTGTTCATTTGTGTTGACTTGTCACCTTATCAAATAAAAAACTCCTGCCTACTTAAATTCCCAGATCTGGTAGAATTTCAGTCTGCTCTGTTAATGTACAAAGCCAACCAGAGGCCAGAAAGTAACATAGTGCAGCTTTAAACTCCTAAACTGTAGATGTTAAAAGAAATGTTTTGGTTGAATATCTTATTTCCCCTTTAAATCTTTGAACCACATGAGAATAGATCCCACCTTACCTTCCTTGTCAGGTGTGATGGTGCTGTTGACCCAGAAACTGGGACAATGCTGGTTCCTCTCAGAACAGTTTTATTTCCACATGTAAATATAACCGTTATCTGCAGTTCTCTCACACTTTCAGGACCTATTTCACTTTAAATAAGAAAATAAATGATTTCATAATGTTCCACTCCAAAGACACATTTTCTCCTTTTATTAAATATAAAAACTCTGGACTTCAGATTCCACAGATAATTCAGTCTCTTTTAATAATTTAGGCAGCTCTTTATTTTCAGCTGTAACTTGTCTTTTCCAGCTTTTAAAGAGCTTTTTTTCTGTTCCCATTTTAATAAAAGGCATCTTAATGTCCCCTACATTTAGAGAACATATTGCTTTCTAGTGAAGCAGTTAAATGAAAAAGTGAAGTAACCATCCTCTGTCTCTCTGCAGCTGTGAGGAGCCTTGTCCTCCAGGTAAACATGGCTCCCTGTGCGAGCAGCGCTGCCCCTGTCAGAACGGAGGAACGTGCCATCATGTGACCGGAGAATGCTCCTGCCCTGCTGGATGGATGGTACGACCCGCAGCACATGCACAACCACATGTAGCATCAAGCTAATTTGACATCCCAAGGCAGGAGATTCACATTTCCCACACCAATGCAGAGTTGTTTGTCCTTTAAAATGAACCTGCAGACACATGATGGAGCATGAAGGTGACTGTAGAGGAGGTGGCCGCGCATCCCTGCAGCTTTAATTTAGAGGCTTTAATTACCATCTATGAGGCTACACATATTATTATCAACAACAACAACCATGTTCATTTACATTAAATGATGCATGGCTCAGTGGGTAGAGTAGTCGTCCTGTAGCCCAAGGGTTGCCAGTTCAATTCCAGCCCAGTTGAGCTCATGTGGAGGTGTTTCTGAGCAAGACACCAAACCCCTAATTGCTACTGATGGGTCGTGGTTGAGCGCCTTGCATGGCAGCTTCCACCATCAGTGTGTGAATGTGTGTGTGAATGGGTGAATGTGACGTACATGTAAAGCGCTTTGGATAAAAGAACTATAAGTACAGACCATTTACCATTAAATGAATGCAGCAACTGCTGGCTCCGGTCACTGCGCTCCGGGCACCGAGCACACAGAGCATCGAGCTCCGGGCACCGAGGACTGAGCTCCGGGCACCGGGCTCCGACACAGCTTTGATGGGATGTCCATGGCCGGATGCATGCATTACTGAGTGTTACGTTCAAGGCTGCAGGACTAAGAACGAGACAAACTGATGCATTTACCGTCTGGAAGATGACTAACAGCTCAATATCCAGATTTAATCAGACTGTTCTTGACCTTTAAAAGCCATTCAGACTTTTTGTTTGTTTAAAAAGTGACGTCTATCTTGTAAAAATAGTTTTCTATTTTCTAGTTTAATTTTTTTTCTAGGCTGCATCATAAGACATTTAATTACGTCAAATAAATATCTATATCAATATCAATTATGCTTTGATTTATCAATATTTAGGATTTAAGATATTTTATTATGTTTTTTTGTTATAAATATGTACAAATATTTCTTTATTAAAAAGAATCCTTAAAACATTTCTATGGTTAAACTGATTATAATGGGCCATCATTTTGTCTGCAGCTGCATCCTTTCTGCCCAGTTTTGTCTCTGGATGCTCAAATGCTGAATGTTAACGGATCCATACCAAAAAAGATGCCTCCAACACTATTTATGTTCTAAAATAGATTTTCATAAATACTTTAGTAAGTTGGGGTAAATGTGTGCAGGTGAATCTCAATAAATTAGAATATCACCGAAAGTTGTTCTTTTCCAGTAAATCAATTTAAATAAATGAAAAACATCTTTACATACGGAGTCATCTCTAGTTTCTGTGTTAAATCCTTTATTTAATTTGTTTTATTATAATTTCCTAACATGTTAAAGTTTGTGTTTTCATCAGCTTTGTTATAATCAACATGAAAAAATAAAAATTTAAAATATATGTCAGGAGCCGTGGACGTGAGGACCCAAATGTAGGCAGGTGAGGCCGGTGAAGGTAAGAAGGTTTTATTAACAGAAACACTAACTTACATAACAAAATTCCAGAGGCAAAAACGCTGACATGGCATAGACTACATTAACAGCTCTAACAGAAAGCAAGAGCAAACAATGACCTGGCAACGGAGGAGCTGAAACCAGTGGCTTAAATACACTGAGGAACTAACGAGACACAGGTGAGGTGAATGAACAAATCAGACCAGGTGAATTAATGAGCAGAAACCAAAAAACACTGAAAAAATAACCTAAATAACCAGGATCAAACCAAAAACATGCCAAAAACCAAACACACGAAGCCAGAACAGAAGGCATGAATCCTGGTTTATCTGTCTCTAATGCAGTGGCTATCAGACGTTTTCTAACATGCCCCCCCTCTGGAGGAATATACATCCCCCGCAACGTTTCCAAGAGCCCGAGTTTAAAGATATTAGTTCCTCGCCTACATTTTCCCAGTTCCACGCACCCGTCCACTGAACCACTGCCCTTATGAATCTGTGTGTTTCACTTTTTGGGTTAGTTTAGTGAAATTAACTAGTTTACTTACATGCACCTGTAACTTATAACTAACTGGAATACAGTTACCTCTTTTAAATGCATTAAAACTTCAACAACAAACATATTACATGTACCACAGTAAAAATCTAAATTCTGTATTTTCTCAGTGAGAGAAGCTGAATTTGGTAAAAGGAAATCCACCAAAAACCACTTTATCCTCCTTATTTCTGAAGATTCTGACACTTTTCCAGCCGTACATGTAGAGGACGACCCATCTATCAGACATTAACCACTCAGTCGTTGCATCGGACGTTCTGGTCCACACTCCTCACCGGTTGATGACACAACAAATCGTCGCATCCCCCCATCTGGAAAAGAAGAAGTTGTTGCATCTATGTAATGTCTGATTATACCCAGAGCAGGATAGAGGAAGGCTTCTTGAAAGTTATTTTCTAAACACATCAAGTTTCTGTACAAAGTTACAAAATCTGATCGGTATCACTGATACTAGCTTGAACTTTACTTGATATCAGATCAGTATCACTGATACTAGCTTGAACTTTACTTGATATCAGATCAGTATCACTGATACTAGCTTGAACTTTACTTGATATCAGATCAGTATCACTGATACTAGCTTGAACTTTACTTGATATCAGATCAGTATCACTGATACTAGCTTGAACTTTACTTGATATCGGATCGGTATCACTGATACTAGCTTAAATTTTGCTTGATATCGGATCAGTATCACTGATACTAGCTTGAATTTTACTTGATATCGGATCAGTATCACTGATACTAGCTTGAATTTTACTTGATATCGGATCAGTATCACTGATACTAGCTTGAATTTTACTTGATATCAGATCAGTATCACTGATACTAGCTTGAATTTTACTTGATATCGGATCAGTATCACTGATACTAGCTTGAATTTTACTTGATATCGGATCAGTATCACTGATACTAGCTTGAATTTTACTTGATATCAGATCAGTATCACTGATACTAGCTTGAATTTTACTTGATATCGGATCAGTATCGCTGATACTAGCTTAAATTCTACTTTACATAAATTCTACTACAGTCTTTATTCAAGTCGAAGCAATGACATTCTGTTAGTTTACAGGTGGTTCTAAAAACAAGATTTGTCTATGGATTATGTGATGATATATTATCCCCTCCCCTCCAGGGTCCAGTGTGCGCCCAGCCATGTCCTTTCGGATGGTTCGGCATCAACTGCTCGCAGGAGTGCACGTGTCGCAACGGAGGCCTGTGCGACCACATCAGTGGTCAGTGTGAGTGCACGGCGGGTTACATCGGAGAGAGGTACACTCTGAACGTGTGATTGGTGATGTATAGTTCAAGCCATCGGTTCAGTTACGAGGATGTAGTTTGATGCTTTAACAGTGGAAACAAATGAACATTTCAATGAGCAATAAGCATTTTCCCTGAGATTCTAACACAGCTGCAGGTTGTGTTCACGTGTTTCCTTAAAAGTTTGTGAACCCCAGTTTACTGCGAAGATGTGACCTGATGCCCAAGAAGCCATAAATTTTATTTCAAGTAAACCTAGTAGATATTTGTTTTTATATTAATTGCACTGTTACGCACTAAATGTCCATTTACTCTAAAAGCAGGCCTACTGCTCTGTGAAGAAAATGCAGTAAATTTTAGTTTACAAACACTAAATCAGGGGTGTTCAACCTGCGGCTCTGGACCTTCCACAGTGCTCTTAATACACGGCTAAACATGCTAAACAAATAACTAATGTTTTTAAATATAGATATAAGAACAACTGCAGGTTTTTAGCAATTTTTCAGTTTTTTCATGGACTCGTTGCATTAAATTTCCACAACATCATGACACTAAAAGTACCAGTAATATATTTCTATATTTTCTTTATCTTTTTTTTATTGTTATTATGTTGGAAACTATGGTGTTTTTTATTTACATAATTTTTCACAGATATCTATATAATATAGAAGAAAGTCTGTCTATCCTCTTTTTGCAAGTCTGGTAACATCTGCGTCTCTAAAGGAGTTTTATTTAGCTGGCTGAGGGAAAAATGGCTCTTTGGATTGGAAAGGCTGCAGACCCCTGCACTAAACACATTAACAGGTTTAGCAGCAGTTTTCTCTTTAAACAGCAACAGTTAAAATATTTCTAATACTCTCCTCTCCATGTCAGGTTTTAAACAAGAGCCATTTAAAGTTTTTTTGTTTGTTTATTACCTCCATCATCTCCCACTCGATCTGCTGGGGAAGGCTGAATTCTACTCATCATCCATTCTGCCTTTCACTCCTTTCTTTCTTCTTCCTCCACCCCGCCCTCCCTCCTCTCCATCACTACTCTCATTTGAGCTAAATTACCTCCATCCATTCAGGATCCCGACAGGTGAATTAGCCTACATGGAATAATTCCTAAAATGAGTTCTCTTCCACTCCGGCCACGTTCTAATGGAATTATCCCAGATAAGAGTCCTGAGGAAGTCTGCATGATTTAATTGTGACGCCAACAGAAGTCCACGCCGAGCCATTTTAATTGAGTGATTTGTCTATTTCTAAATGTCGCAGGGAGAAAAACGTCCACCGGGACTCGGACCAGGACTCTTTCTCTTCTGCTCAGATCAGTCGCGCTCATTATGACCCGCACGGCGACTCGGCCGGCTCTGACCTTGAGCACAGCTCAGGGTCTGATGTGTAGCTTGTTGACCTCATAATGGTGCGAGATGTCATCTGTGGAGAAAACAGAGTGTGGGACATCATTCAGGTCTTAATGTGGGTGGAGCATTGTTTTTTTAGGTGATTCAAGCTGTGGTGAAAGTGAAACCTGAATATAAGGTTTTGTTTATTTGGGAAAATTGAAAAAGGAAACATGAGTTTTGCACCTGTAGAAATACTTGTTTTTGTTTATGGTGTGAAATTAGTCTCCTAACACTTAGAAATGTGTATTAAATCATTTCAAACATGTAAAACAATTATTTAGTAGCTCTGGGTTCTTGTAAATGTGTGTTTGAGTCCAGACACACTCCTTACACACACACACACACACACACACACTACAGATGGAATCATTTTCATGTTAAAAAATCCTCCCGTGCACACCAGTGCTTTCACGTGTGTGCTTGTGTGGCCTGACGTGCACAGATTAGATTGTATTAGATTGTAGAGTTTTGAGATTCCTTTCACACCCTCACAGTTAACCAGTATACATGCTGCATTCAAATGCTGATGGAAAGCTGAGTCATCTGGATTTTAATTGGAGTGGAATATAAAGTTTTATTATCTGGTTTTCAGGTTTGACCTCCACCGTACAGGAAAATCTTTTCTTACTGCACAAATGATGATAGATTTACATTTGAATATAAATTTGAAATCCAGAAGCCCTAAATTCACACTTAAATCTGAATGAAGTCCAGATGACCCAGCGTTCCACCAGCACCTAAATGCAGCATGAATTTGTGGCTCTGTATGAGCCCATGAAAGGAGATTTATTTCATGATGTGTCTGCACAGGAAGCCTTTTGAGCATCTGTGTGTTCGCGGTATGGCTCTGCAGGTATCAGATAAATCTGCAGCTTGTGTGTGTACGTATAAAGTTATTTTACATGTGATCAAACTTTACTCATAGATTCTTTTACTATTTATAACTGTTACGAGATTCATTTTGCTCCATATTTTTCTCTCAGTTTACTGAAAAACAATCTCAAGCTGCATCATTTATTTGTTTATTTATTTTATTGCAATAGCAAACGTAAAAAGACGGGACATGGGGCACTAGACTGACATGTTAGAAGAGGTGACACTATGTGGGTATAAACCATTTTTAAATTGGGGAGAGGAAGAAATAAAATAAAAAGATATCGATATGAAAACCGATTACAAACAAACAAATCGAATAAAAAAAGCAGAAGCAAAGCAACTATTCGTCGTTTTTTAAGTAAATGTAAATCTTTAAATGAACGTCTAGAATTGAGAGCTCTCTTATAGCGTTTGGTTATTTTCTACTGACATCCTTTTTTTAAATCAAACTCTGTAGAAGCGTTCTGCAGGAACTCCTCCGTTCATGTTGCCTTCACTGACCATTTAGTTTTGTTTTGTGCTTCGCTGACGGGCGTCTCCATCATTTTCAGGAGCGCATTAATATCAGTGATTGCCGGCTAACTAATGCAGAGCCTGTTTGTATTATAACCGGTTTTACAGGCATCACAAACTGCATCCTGCAGCTGGATTTACAGATTCAATTAAAGCTTTCATAACGGAGGATTTGCTGCCGGGCTGCTGTTGGCTGTGTGAGTTTATACTGTTTCTAATGAGCTACAGAACATCTTTAACATGCGTGTATGAGGAAAGAGGTTTCACCATCGGCATTTTGTCCTGGTTGGATTATCTAAACATGAGGTCTCCGTGGATCATCACATTCAAACACTGATCCCGGATCCAGGCTGGTATTCTGAAGCTGGGTATCTTCATAAAATTGGTCCTAAATCACAGAGTCCTGAAACCGACCCGGTACGGGGTCAGTCGTTCACCAGCTGTTCTACTTAAAAACTATTTGTGACGTTCATGAAAACCTTTAGTATCTTTAATTTGTTGCCCAGAAAACATCCTATGGACACTCAGGAGAACTACAATAATAAAAATGAGAGTAAAATAACTTTTTCTGGTTAGGAATGTTTCTGATAATCACGATGTCACATTCATAGAGACGCTGTGCATGTTGGGAAATAACTCTTCTCTTCATCCTGACCCAGATGCCAGGAGGAATGTCCAGTCAGCACATACGGGCCACATTGTGCCCATAAGTGCGACTGCCTGAACGGCGCCAGGTGCTACCACATCAACGGGGCCTGCCTGTGCAACGAGGGCTTCAAGGGCCCCAGCTGCCAGGACCGCTTCTGCCCCGCCGGCCTGTACGGAATCATCTGCGACAAATACTGCCCCTGCAAAGCCGACAGCACGCTGAGGTACTGACCCGTCCAGGGAGACTCTGTTTCCTCCAGAGACTGAAAGGGCTGATGCTCCTCCCACCACGATGCTGCATGCGCCCCATGCATCAGAGAACGGGACGAGCCAATCAGAGTCAGACGTGCTTTATTCATCCCAGACTGGGAAACTGCAGCGTTATAGAATAAGAAAGAGAATTAAATTAATCTACATGATACAAAAATACTTTATACAGAACACACTTAACAAATATCCAGTTTAAAAGTAGAAATGAAAGAAATACAAATATTTAAAAAACTATTTGCAATGTGCAATTTACAAATAAATATCCAGGTAAAAATGAATAATAACACTAAACCTTTTAGTACATTGTAATATCAGTATTCGCAGGGATGTTGCTAGACATAGTGCTGTACAGGGGCCCAGGCCCCCATTACTCAGATCACACTTTTTATTTTAAAGACCTGCTATGTTTGTAAAATAAGCAGCGTTATGTTCCCCCTGCTTCCCTTTGCTCACCCGGCTGTTACTGCTGCTTCCAAGAAACTGCTGCTGAAGCTAAGCACATAATAATAATACTAATAATAATAATAATAATAATTATAATAATAATATAATAATAATAATAATAATAATAATAATAATAATAATATATTAATATAACAATAATAATAATAATAATAATATATTAATATAATAATAATAATATATTAATATAAATATAATAATATATTAATATAATATAATAATAATAATAATAATAATAATAATAATTATAATAATAATATAATAATAATAATAATAATAATAATGATGATAATATATAATAATAATAATAATAATATAGTAATAATATATTAATATAATAATAATAATTATTATAATATAATAACAATAATAATAATATATTAATATAATAATAATAATAATAATAATAATAATAATAATAATAATATAATAATAATAATGATGATGATAATATATAATAATAATAATGATATAATAATAATATATTAATATAATAACAATAATAATAATATATTAATATAATAATAATAATAATAATATAATAATAATAATAATAATAATAATAATAATAATAATAATAATATAATAATAATAATTATAATATAATAATAATAATTATGATATAATAACAATAATAATAATATATTAATATAATATAATAATAATAATAATAATAATAATAATAATAATAATGATAATATATAATAATAATAATATAATAATAATAATATGGTTGTAATAGACTATTTTCTGAAAAAAAGTAAATTATTTTGCTTAGTCAACCGAAAGTGAAACAAATTGAAAAAAATACAATTAGAGATATTATATTTTAATCAAATTTATAAATTAATAAGGATTCTGAGATACCAACTGAATATCAGATTGTTGTGGTAAATCCAGTCAGATGACGTCATTTTCATCTCTCATTAATTTGGACGGTAGGTCATAATGACCAGACTCTGCCTTATTCATTCTTATCCATACCAAGTCAAACTGTCGTTACGGCGACGTCTGAGTAAAATAATTAGTGGTAATAACTTTGATGAATTTCTGGTCCTAATTAATCGTGTTGCTCTTAAACGTGCAGCTGATATCAGCTCAGACTGTTAGTCCAGGTGAGCTGCTCACCTCTTCTCTCAGAAACCAGGAAGCAGCTGATTCTCTCTTCATTTCCTCTCCTGGTAGACAGATATGACTTTTTCTGCCTGCTGTGGAGTCCGATCGCTCATCGGCTACCAGTGCAGGTGTGGACTAAACCACTGTGCACCGTTTTAATGGTGTAGAGGGTCTTCAGAGACCATCCAGAATTATTGTAAATGTGGACTTCAGCACAAACTGGAGATTTTATTTTCATGAAACTTCCTTATTTTAATTTGCATATTAGGACTAGGGCGGCCCAGAGACCCGGGCCTGGGTCAACTCCCGGGATGACACCGGCCACAACCTATGAGTATTAGCAAAGATTAGCATCACGAACCACATGGTCCTCAGTCCCAGCAGCAGGTCTATCATCATGTCCAGATGATCACTGAGGATGTGAGATGAGATCAGCTCATGGAGGCTGTAAAGCTATTCAGTTTACAATCAGTCATCTGTAGCTGGTTCAGATGAAATGATCTCAGTAACACTTCCATCACGTTTTATCCTATTGTATGTTCAGATAATCTTATATCTATCTAGCTCGTATAGGGTCTGTCCTCCTTGTAGCAGAGAGAGAGATACAGAGGTTGTAAGTGAAGAAATGGGATATGAAGGTTGCTCTGAAGGTAGTGAGGAGGTTGAGGAGAGGAAAGCAGAGGAGCAGGAAGACAGCGAGAGGCTGAGGACTGCAGCAGAGTTTCTGCCAGATGAACCAGGACTACGGCCAGAGAAGCCACTTAGAGGTCAAATTAAGATCAGGTTTATTATCTTTGTCTTACACCATGGGAAAAGAATTATTAAACCGTGAGAACAGTCCATCACGTCCACATAGGGGCCCATCAAGATGGTTTATACGTAGGGCCAGAATATCGTGCTATGGATATTAAATCACTCATCTATATGGTATCAACAGGAAACATCTGGTTTCTGTAATCAGAGATGCTTCCTCTCTCTCTCTTTATTCTCTCAGCTGCCATCCTCTGTCAGGGGAGTGCACCTGTGCAGCAGGATGGGCGGGGCTTTTCTGCAACGAGACCTGCCCGGCCGGTTACTATGGTGAGGGCTGCAGGGAGGCGTGTTCCTGCGCCAATGGGGCCGACTGCGACGGCATCACTGGAGCTTGCATGTGCGCACCGGGATATATAGTAAGTACACAAACACACACCAGCGACATTCTGTTCCTATGAGTTCCTTGTTTTCACCTCAGTGGTCAGTGAATGCACCACTGCTCAGTGTTTATGAGAGTTTGGTCCAGAAACTCCAGGGTACGATCAGCTTACATAGACACCAAACTCTCCTTTACATCTCAGTGCTTTGAAAAAACATTTTATGGTTACTTTATCATAAATCAATAAGAACCTACAACAGCATTTTTTTCTACAGCTCATTTCGCTATGTAAACTGAACACTGAGGACAAAACAGAAGAAAAGAAACACAACACATTCACTGGTAACCATAGAAACGGTCCACATTATGGGACCCACCTGTCCACTTACTTGTTTTTTTCCATCTGCCACACATGCACAAAAACAAACTGAAAATGCGTCATTAGAGAGAACGACAAAGGTCATGCAAAATAAACAGTAAATGTCTCAGATGGAACAAATCTTGGACACTGGATGTTTGGGGGTTTTTTTTCCCTTGTACTTAATTTGTAGGATTTTAAAGTCTCATAATTCACTGAATTTCAACTATTTTAACTGAAAAACGATTTGGTGAATATTTTGCTTTACATACAATTCTGTTGACCGTCTTAGCGTTACCCCTCGTTTCCTCCGGGTGCATGTGCGTTGCATTTCAGCTGCGCTGCGGTTTTGTTCCGACCTCCGTGGGGCATCAATCCACACGGGGAGCGTGTCAGGTGCGGCGCGCCCTCGAGTGCAGTCCACCTAGCTGGATACACAATCATGAAATCACAGGGGAATTTAAGAATCTTGTGATTCTCCACTTCCAGGATAAACGTCGTCCACAAAACAGTGGGACACCCTGACTGATTCAAGACGTAATGTTTACGTGGTTCAGCAGCGCAAATCTGTACGTATGAAGGTAAAAATGTGCCAAAATGAACAAACTTATACATTTGATGTGAAAACTTGTAGAATAAAATGTGAGAAGTTGTGCATCGAAAATCTTCCTCTGAAATTTTCTGCTGTAAAGAAAACTCACACACACGTGAACTGAATTTGAAGTTACAGAGAAAAATAGTCCATCTGACAAATTATCTTCCATAGTTTACTTGTAATTACATTTTTTTTTAAGTGTTCATTTTGCTTCACAACCTCAACTTAGCAATTACAACTTCCTGAATCTGCTGCTGCAAGTCACAGATGTGCTCTCGCGAGTCACAGCGTGATAAAACTGTGGCCTGACTTTTGGCTCATTCCTTGCGAGATATTTGTGCCAAAACTAACTTGTGTCTGAAGACGTGAGAGCAGAGGAGGGGGCGGGGCTTAACCAATCAGAGTGAACGGTCGTGAGACCAACGTCTCCAGAGTTTCTCTTGTCGGACCTCTTGGCAGCTATCGCTATGGCGCACCAACCTGCGGTAAATTACTTCATTAACCATCGTTTTGACTACCCCACTGTGTGTTTTAGGAGTAAACGAACATATGCTCTAACAAAATGTATAAAGAATTACATTAAGATCAAGTGAATACACTCTTTGGTGTGTATGAAAGGTGACTGCTGGCTAGCTGAACAAATCTGAACAGTTCTAACTAATAAAAGAACCAAAGAACCAGAAACACACACACCTGAACCAAAGCATCTCTTAGTGTATAAACCTACTGGACACCGCAGTGCTGAGTCAGCATGCAGAGGATGAGGAAGAGGAGGGTCATCAGCAGCATCCTGGAGCACCAAACCAAGCCACCGCACCACGAAGACCACCTGGTAGGGACATAAAAGTTGTCCACAGCGTCCCCTGGAAGACATGTGTTTTCTCTTGCTGGACGGTTATTTGCAGGATCATGTAATTGGGTGGGTGGGACTTCTGAACAAGCAGCAGTTTAGAAAGTAAAATATTCCATTCAGGGATTAAAATTAAGATTTAGGGTTTTTTTGTCTAAGCTGAATCCAGGATTAATTTTTTTCATGATTTCTATGATTTTATGATTTGGAGACGTCTGTTGGTATATTTGCTTCACGTAGTTGCACCACGGTGGGATCTGCTTTGCTCTACAGAAATGTTCTTTAATCACACAGAACAAGAAATCAGCCACTTAAATTCATCAACTTAATGAAACCCTGAAGAAAAAGATGACCGTTAGCACAGAAATAAACCATCATCACATCATCATCCTTATAATGAAATAGTTTTGATCAATAAAATCTGGTATACAGGATCATTTTCACTCAACTGCATAGAATTTTTCATGTCAGGATTTTCAGAGATCTGCACCAAACAAAAATGTCTTTTTTAATGAAGCTCAGTAAACACTTTATTATGACTGGCTATGTTTGAATTTAACAAGTTAGGACTTGCTTGACATGGGTGGGGACACGTCTCTATCGTCCCTACCCGATCCTGCACCCATGGTTGGAAGCAAGAACTGGTCTAGGGTCTGAACCGCATCAGAAACGGTGATTGCATCCATCAGCTTAGCAAAGATCAAAATATTCTGACTTGTTAGCAAATTTGGGTCAAGCTTCTTAAAATCTCCTACATTTCCCAGCATGCACCACTTTTCATGAGGGATGTGCATCGGCACATCATTAGCACTAATTATTTTAAACAGAAACACATCAAACAACTCTTTTAATTCCAGATTTATTATATTGAATCATCTAAAGGCTGAAAATTGGCCACTAATGTGATCAAGCTGATTCCTGCTGTAGAGAACATTTATCTTCCGGACTGCTTCCTAACTTTTGCTCTTTGTTTGATAATTAGGACTAGAAAATATTGTTGGATGATACAATATTTGGTGAGGGGATGGAAACCTCTGCTGAGCTTCACCCTCCTTTCTTTGGCAAAACTGTTAGGGAGACTAGATGTCTTTGATCAGAAGACGCTGGTATTGACTAAAACTTGGCTAATGAACGTCCTCTACATCTGTCAGAGCTTTTAAGTTGAAGTACATTGCATCAGCTATAGGTCTGGTCTGAACAAAAACAGACTCAGAGGCTCCAGCTGCAAGAAATCAAAGAGATTTCCACAGAAGCTAGTGGAAGGATACTTCACTCCAGAATTCTTTATTCAGAAGTTTGCTGCCTTTGTTCTCAAAAACTATGAACTAGCACCAGATGCAGGTTTTTTTCTTTTATTTCAGCCAGCATGTGCAGGAGCAGGTGCATCACGTGCTGACTTTGATTTATCAGGTGCTGGGGATTCTGCAGGACCAGAGAGGGGAATCCTGCAGGTGCAAACCTGCTGATGTGGGTCACAGAAAAGTGTGTGTAGACGTTGTCTCGACACTGGGATGATCAGCTTCTTCTTTTCATTATTTTAATTAAAGGTAACATTTAACTTTTGAAACTCCAGCTTTTAATCCCAGTCAGCATCAGACATGATGTTTCTCAGCTGTCAGATTGGGAGGTAAAATGATGTAAAATGAATGAATGAATAGATAAAGCAGCATAAAGGTCGACCAGAAGAAGAAAGCAGAATTTATTACTAACAGAACTTTGTAGAAATAACACACAGACCAACAGTGACCAAACCTTTTCTCATCTCATCGTTCTCTCAAGTCTTGGCTTTCAGGAGAAAAAATATTGTTATTGAAACAAACACACAACAGAAACTATTTCCATGTTTCCACTTTTTCCTCATTTCCAGTTATTCCTGCTACTATTTACCTGCTATCCTCACTAAACCAACTCCAGCTCAGCTGCTTTGTGGCGCCACCGTGCATCAGAAACGTCTTCTTGGCTTTATTCCAGCCATAGAGGAGCATTATTTTTCTTCTTTTCACACACACATAGAACTTTCTGCTCACTGGTTGATCTTTGGCTGCTCCTGATTGGACGTTACCGTCAATCTAAGCTCTCTGATTGGTGGAAAGTCTGACAGGAAGTGACTTCATCATCATGTCCAGGTCTAAATAGAGGTCTCTTAGCAACATAGTAGTGATGGTGATGTTTTTATGGTGAAATGTGATAAATAATGCTGTTATCATGGATCATTGTGGATTTTAAGAGTTGAGCTTTAACATGCATTTACAAGACAAAAAACAGCAAAAATATCCAGACCTTTAAAGGGTTAACCCATTTACTGATATTGAAAACATCATTACACATTCTCAACATGAAGCAGCTGCAAATCAAACAGGTTAGCCTTTTCAGCCTGGCCTGGAACCAGTCAGATGGACCACTCCCCCGTCGGTAGCTGCAGTAGAAGATCCATGATCCACACTGTCGGCTGTCTGTGGAAATTAACCCACATTTTAATCTCAGGAGGAAAAAGATCACTCTTTACTCAAGCTTAGTTTCATCAGAGTACATCTGGCCAAAGATGGCAGCTGAGCTAAGCAAACATTGATGGTGGTAGTCATAGCAACTTGATGAAGGCCAACATCAGCACCACTCAGAGGAAAACAACCACACGGGATTGTTTGAGCTCATTTCATCAAATCTGAAAGTTGGAAAACGGGCAGAAATCAACTCTGCAGATGCAAAGGAGTAACACTTTTTCATTTATAAATCACTTTTTGCAGATGAAGCCCATCTGAGATGTCACCCACACTTTCTACACAGTTTTGCATGAACACCCAGTCACATTGTCCTTTATTCACCGTCTGAGCCTGGTTGGCCCTAAACTTTTTACACCTTAATGAGGAAAAAAATGGAAGTGATGGTGTTTGGTCCCAGTGGCTTTTGTGAACCCTGCTCCATTGATTTGGGTCCTTTGGCAGGTTTTTTTTTTTTTTTTCATTCACTTCTTTATTGAGTTTTTAAAAAGCAAAAAAAAATAAAAAAAAATAAAAAAACAAAAAGACAAAAATAATACATAACAATACTCTGGTACACTTGTGTTACACAGACTGTGGGCTATTACAACCAGCACCCAGATACCTAATGTTTTAAAATTTTGACCGTTCATATTCGGTAGTAATGAAAGTTTAGGTACCAAGAATATTAAAAGACAGTTTAAACTTATAATCAATAAACATTTATAACAATGTAGCTTAGAACAAGGGTGTCTAACCTCCGTCATACTTTCCATTAGGGATACATATGCGATCGGAAATAAGACTAGGATTTCACATATACACCTTCCATCTCCACAAATGATACCACATGATCTGGGGGTAAGTAATACTATTCCTATCCCAAATCCCCTCTTAGTTGTTTCACATATTGTAGCCATCCTTCCCAAACGGCATTGAGTTTGTCCAGTTCCAATCTAAGAGAAAAAGTTAGTTTCTCCATTTGGTAAATGTTCATCATTATTTCAACCCAGTCATCTCCCCTAGGTGCTACCCCACTTCGCCACCTCCTGGTGATTGTCTTTTTACTGGCCACCAACATGATCCTCAACAATTTGTAATCTTCAGGTTTCTTTAGGTTAAGCTTGTTCGTCCTTCCTAAAAACATATCTTCAAAGGTGAGAGGGATATTTGTTTTCAGCACCTTATCAACACTTTTTTTAATCTCACCCCAATATTGACCTATTACTGGACATCCCCAAAAGATGTGATAGTGATCCGCTCTGGCTTCTCCACATAGTCTCCAACACGATGCATCTACATATTTTCTTTGTGCGGGTGTCACAAAAAACCTTATTATGTTCTTCCATCCATGCTCCCTCCAAAGTGTGGAGCTGGTGGTCTTCCATTGTATTTCGTTTATTTCTTCCCAGTCTTCCCTTGGTATCTCAATATTTGCTTCCCTCTCCCACTTTCCTTTTATATAATCTGTGGTGTCAGTTTTCAATTCCTCTAGAGCCATGTACAGTTTGGAGACAATTTTTTGAACCAACTTTGATTTACATGCTTCAACCATTATTTTGATTATCGTTGGTTGGGAGACATCTAGATCCTCTTTTTTTATTTCCTGCCCTACATAGTGTCGCAACTGGAGATATCTGTGGAAATCTTGATTGTTTAGAACATATCGATCCTTTAGTTCCTGGAAACTCATCATTACCTTATCTTTAATAACTTCCCAATACATCTTTGGCCCCCTTTCCCATTTTTTAAATGTATTATCTAACTTATTGGGTATGAAATCCGTATCATACGCAATCCATCTCAGTGATCTACACTTACCCATCAAATTGTATTTAGTCACAATGACAGTCCATATCCTAAGAGGTACCTCAAGCCATGGGTTTGTTCCTTCTTTTAGATAGGATCTTAGTTTACTGTCACATATAGTCGCCTGTACTGGAACTTTTTCTATTAAATTTTCATCTATGTCCTTCCATTTTGCAAGATAATCGGGGTCACATAGGTGCAACAACACTTTGAGCTGTGCGGCATAGTAATAGCTCTTCAGACACGGCAATGCCAGTCCTCCCTTTCCCTTTGATAACTGCATTGTTCTATATTTGATTCTTGGCCTCATGCCTTGCCAGACATATCTGGAAATCATTTTATCCCATTCTTTAAATTCTGTCTCCGTCACTTCAACTGGAAGAGTCTGAAATACATATAGCAGCCGGGGAAGAACATTCATTTTAATTATCTCTACTCTTGATGTTAGACTTAAAAAAGGGATTAAGCTCCATTTTCCCAAATCGGCTTTTATTTTCGATATTAACTGAGTATAATTAGATGATTTCAACTGTCCCAAATCTTGTGTTAGGTTTATACCTAAATACTTCATTGATTTCTGTCCCCACTTAATTTTATAATTCTGTTCAATAGCCTGATTTGGTTCGTAATTAAAGGTGATGACTTGAGTTTTTTGTATGTTAATTTTATACCCAGATAGCCTCCCAAATTCCGCAAAGACGGTCATAAGTGTAGGTAACGATGCGTTGGGTTTTTCAAGATAAATGAAGATGTCGTCCGCAAACAAGGCTATTTTATGCTCTTGTCCCGCAATAACTATACCTTTTATAACCTCATGCTGTTTTATCCACTGGCTCAAGGGTTCCAGGAAGATGGCAAAAAGTAATGGGCTAACCGAACACCCTTGTCGGCAGCCTCGTTCTAGTGTGATTGCGTTGGACAAACTTCCATTGACTTTAATCCTTGCTGTAGGATTTGCATATAAGGCCTGCAATAACTTAATACTAGTTTCATGGAAATTAAACTTCTTCATAACCCTATATAAGAATTCCCACCTAACTGAGTCAAAAGCTTTTTCTGCATCAATCCCCATTATCAGTGCTTCTAACTTATTATTTGATATATACTGCATTATATGTAAGGTCCGGCGGATATTATCATGTGTCTGGCGACGTTTGATAAAGCCTGTTTGATCCAAACTTATGATATCTGGCAAAATTTTCTCTATTCGCCTTGCTAAGATTGCTGTGAAGAGTCTATAGTCTATGTTGAGTACACTTATAGGTCTATAGTTGGAACAATTGGTTTCATCCTTTCCTTCCTTCGCAATTACAGAAATAATTCCCTCTTTCCATGAATTAGGAATCCCTCCTCCTTGTAGTATCCAATTAAAAGTCCTATGTAATAATGGTAATAGTTTGTGTCTGTAGATCTTATACCATTCCGAGATGTATCCATCAGCTCCAGGGCTCTTATTATTCTTGAGTTTAGAAATTGCCGTATTTATTTCTTCCATAGTTATCTCCAATATTAGAGCAGCATTTTGTTCTTCTGTTACCTGTGGTAAATTTAGCCTTTCCAAAAAACTATCTATCTGTAATTCATTATCATGGTTCATTTTAGCATACAATTGTCTATAATAGAGTTCAAAACATTTATGAATTTCTCCTGTTTTATACACCAATTTCTTCGTTTGTGGGTCTCTCATTTTGTAAACGTTTCTCGTTGCTTGTTGTTTTTTAAGCCTATATGCTAACAGTTTCGCAGATTTACTTCCGGCCTCATAATTTCTTTGTTTGGAGAAGATCAGTTTATTCTGAATTTCTTGTGTTAAGATGTCATTTATCTCTGCCCTTTTCTTTCTAATCTCGGTACATTTTTCCTTATCTAATGTATTTTTATGTTCCCTTTCAATCTTTTCTAAATCAGCCTGCAATGATTTCAACTTTTCCTGTCTTTTCTTTTTCAAGTATGAAGATCTAGCTATTAGTTTCCCTCTCATTACCGCCTTACAAGCATCCCACAGAACGGACGGGCACACCTCCCCATTATCATTGTCATCCACGTACTCCTGAATTTCTTTCTCAATTTCTTCCCTCATGCGACCATTTAATAAGTTTGAGTTAAGTCTCCATAATGTAGTTTTCTTTTCGTTCTCCAGGTGCATTTTTAAATACACCGGACTATGATCGGACAAGTCCCTTACTCCAAACTCGCAACGTACCACCCTGTATCGATCTCTATTATAAATCAAGAAATAATCAGTTCTTGAGTACAGAACATGGGGCGCAGAAAAATATGTGTAGTCTTTTCCAGTAGGATTAAGTTCTCTCCATATATCTAAAATTCCAAGCTCAGACATCATTTTACAGATTTTTTTCCCCGTGACACTTTTTTGCACATTTTTCCCAGAAGAGTCTAATTGTGGATTAAGTCTTTGGTTGAGGTCTCCTCCCCCAATGAAAATACCCTCTACCTCTGTTGCCATTAAGTTAAACAATTGCTTAAAGAAATCCCAGTCTGATCCCGGAGGCGCATAAACGTTAAGTAGTGTGACTAGTTCTCCTTCCAATCGACCCGTCACTAGAATGTATCTACCTTCTTTGTCTTTTACCACTCTCAGTCTCTCAAAACAGAGTTTATTTGATATCAATATAGCCACCCCTCTTCTATGTCCAGATTTATATGACGCTGAAAACTCCTGGTTATAACCATTCCTTTTTAATTTGTCATGCTCCTTGTCGGTTAAATGGGTCTCCTGTAAAAAGAGCACTTCTACCTTCTCCTTCTTCATTTTACTAATTATCTTGCTCCTTTTTATCGGGTTGAGTACTCCGTTGACATTATATGAGGCAATTTTAATAGTAGTCATTTTCTATATTTTAACTTATCTATTCCCTCCTACTTGTCCTTCCACCCCATTTGCTACAACACTTAAACATTAAGAACGAGAACAATGAAATAAACAATCGAACCTTATCAATAACAACTTCCAAACAAGAGGTCCAAAACTTGACCTTTTCTGAGCCAACTCCTAGCTCTAAGGGATAGACCCTGGACCATGAAGGCCAGGGGCCCTTTTGGCCTACTTTGGCCCTGTTCATTTGTCCAATATTTTCAAGAAAATTAACATAAAAGAAAAACAGTCCCGACATGACCATTACTTAAAAGGAAGGGAACTCTCAGTTATTTATCAAAAGTGCTAGCTGGGCGCATCAGGTTACCTTAATCGCCCTATATGCCACCTTTCACCTGGCTTTATGCATTGTTCTTCACTGTTCCTTCGGAAAACCTGCAGTTTTTGTTTGTATCCCATTGATGTCGTCCCGTCCGGTTTATCCGCTGCTTCAGCTCGACGCCACATCTGTCTCCGTATCCTCTCCATCGGGTCGTCTGCTGGTTTGATGACTCTCACCTGAAATCCTCTCTCTACCATGTCCTTGGTTGCCTCCGTCGCCGTGTTATAAGTCCGTGTGTCACCCTCATAGAAGACACGGAGCTTTGCCGGAAATGGAGTCTGAAAACGAATCTTTTTCTCTTTCAGGATCTTCTTTGCCTCGATATATTCCTTACGCCTCTTCATAATCTCGGGAGCATAATCATGATCCACAATAACCCGCCGCCCTTCGTACAAAAACCCTTTCTTTTCCCAAGCCAGCTTGATGATTTCTTCTTTGCATCTGTAACTCAGCAGTTTAACAACAATTGACCGCGGAGGGGCATCACTTGGAGGGCGTGCTGACAGCGCTCTGTGAGCCCTCTCGATATTGAGTGCGAATGACTGTGGCAATTCTAGTTGTTCCCTCAGCAGGTTTTTTACAAAGTCAGCCATTGACTCCGTGTTGTCCTCAGCCCCCTCTTTAACCCCGTGCAGTCTTATATTTTCTCTCCTGGCGCGCCCTTCTTGGTCTATCAGCTTCTCCTCAAATCTCTTTTGAAGTTTAAGCAGCTCCAGTGTAGCTTCCTCCACGCTCTGAACACGGTCTTCCGCTTCGACTATGCGCCTTTCTGCCTCGTCAAGTCTGCCATTCGTTTTCGTGATTTCTTCTCTTATGTCTTTAAGACTAGCTGCATTTTCCCGGCGAAACTCTCTTATCTCCCGCAACACCGTATCTAAGTCCGCCATGCTTTCAGCCACTTGCCCCGGTGTCTCCCGATGCGCCTCCGCCAGCACGGGGATAGCTTCAGCTGCTAAGTCTGCTAGCTCCGATGTTAGCTTATCGTGTTTGCTGTCGTCTTTCGCGTTCTTCCCCGCTTCGTATGTCGTCTTTTTTGGTCTTCCTTTAGTCATAATCCCTGCCCCCGGTAATTTATTCACTCGTTGTCCTTGAAACACTCACATTTAAACCGTACGGGGCATTATTACTGCATAATGTCGGGGAGCTGTGTTCCTATGCTGTCGCCATGTTCATGGTTCCGACCGGAAGCCCTTTGGCAGGTTTTTTAAAACCAACAGTCTCAAACTTGGGTTTTAAGATGGACAGCGACTTTAAACTGGATTGTCAAATCAGCTCTGTAGTGAAGTCCAGCTTTTTCCACATCGGGCAGCTTGCTAAGGTCAAACCTTTTCTTAAAAAACAACACTTTGAAACAGTAATCCATGCCTTCATTACATCTTGGCTGGATTATTGTAATGCTCTTTATTTTGGGGTTAGCCAGTCCTCCCTCGCACGTCTCCAGTTGGTGCTAAATGCAGCTGCACGCCTCGTAGCTGGAGTACGTAAGAGGGAGCACATAACCCCCATCCTGGCCTCCCTCCACTGGCTGCCAGTACACTACAGAGTTCATTTTAAGATTCTTTTATTTGTTTTTAAACCTTTAAATGGTCTGGCGCCTCCTTACCTCTCTGAGCTACTCCACCCCTACGCTCCTGCTCGGTGCCTCAGGTCAGCTGACCTGCTGCTCCTGGACGTACCGAGGTCCAAACGGAAGCTCAGGGGGGATCGAGCTTTTTCAGTCGCTGGTCCAAAACTGTGGAATGAGCTCCCTCTCCACATTAGACAAGCTTCTTCATTGTCTATTTTTAAAACTCATCTTAAAACCCATTTTTATTCTCTGGCTTTCAGCCCAGTGTGAGACTGTTCCTGTATAGTGTGTGTGGTTTGTTTTATTTATTGGTTTTGTTTGTTTTTAATTTGTTTATTCTTTTAAAATTGCTTATTGTTTTAAAACTGTTTTAAAACAATAAACAATTATTTTATTATATTTTATGATATTATTTATTTTCTGGTTGATTTTTGTACTTTATGTGTTGTTTTGTCCATTTATGTACAGAACTTTGTTTCAGCTGTAGTTGTTTTAAAGGGCTTTATAAATAAAGTTGAGTTGAGCTGCAGCTCCTCCTCTTCCTCCCTCTCCTGTTGCACCTTGAAACACAACACCAGCTGTGGGAGTGGGTAAGGATTATATGCAAGTGTGGGGAGTGAACCACCAACCAAATCCCACGCAAACATATTTGAGGCAGAGATCCACCAAAAACCTGGACAATGTTGAAATTTTGACCGGACACATTTTTTTGCTCTAAAAAAGTCACCAAAGTAATAGATGGTCGGATCTTTCCATACTAATGACCGGTCTTTCCATACTTTTGGCCAGCCAAGGCAGCGTCTAATCCAGTGGGTCACCAACTTAAGCATGCTAATTGTTAGCCTCTAACACCAGTGTCTCCTTACTGACAAACCTCAGAGAGAGTGTCTGGTGCCCAGTGGGTCACTAGCCTGGAGAAACTAGTCATTAATCTTTCCACTGCTAATCACATCTGGGATGACACATGATCCAATGAGCAGGTTAAATGTGTTCAACCAGACTACAGAAGTCCCAGTTCTACAGACTTGAATCACATGTATGAATTTAGTGAGACAATAAGAAACATTTTATTTTTAAATTGTGTTTGCGAGGATGAACCCAACACAGATTTATAAAGAAAATCCAAAACAACTAAACGTCTGAGAATGAACAACAAAGACTTACGTGATTCACACATGTGGTTCACATGTTCACACATAAATCACATTTATCTCTCATGGAGTTTTTACACATGCAGTTTACATTTAAATCATATGTGAATTACAGGTGTTTTAGAAATGTGTTTCACGAGCCAATCTCGTGTGAATCACACATTTTTAAATTGTGGTTAAAACATAAATCACATTTGTCTAACATGGGGCTTAAATGTTTCTCACATGTGGTTCACATGTGAAATTTGTGGAAAGTCTCATGTGTTTTTTCCGTGATGATAAGTCAGACGGTCTCTCCAGGCCGTTTGAGTCTGATATCATGAAGCGATGAGCATCAGTAAATTGTGGGTTGACAGGACGCCTCAGTAACCTGACCTGTCCCGCTGAACTCTGATCGGCTCGTCAGCCCTCGGGCGCTTCACTGGAAATTAATCAACATGAGTCAAAACACGCTTGGACTTGTATGGATTCATTTCCACCAACATGAAAGCGCTGGTGGACAGTACATAGCTTTTTCCTGGACCTAAACCCGGACGTCTCTGACCTGCTAGTCTGAATAACTGTCCCTTTAAATTCATAAAACGTTTTATAATTAATGTAATTTCGACCCACAGGGAGGAACTGTGGAGCGATTTTCCACATTTCATTCATTTATCTGCAGCTATTCAAAGAAATCTGTTAATTTATTAATCCATGATCATCTTGAATTTTAGAAAAGACAAATGAAAAGACAAAGCTCATAAAACACCTAATTGCAAAATAAATATCAGGGTCCATCGATCTACTTTTGTTTTTCCAGAGGTCACTTGTTGGAGCTCACGTCCCCTGATGACTTTAATCATTGAGCCCACACATGTTATTTATTAACAAAGTTAATAAAAAAAGTCAGTAATTCACCAACTTTTTAATAAACCTCTCTCTACCCTGCCTGTGCCATTCGACTGGCTTTGTGAATTTTAGATGAATAGCAGTTTAAAGGCAGCAGGTTGGAAGCGGGCAGCTTTAATTAACAGAGTTCATAATTGGAGGTCCTGATCAATGCAGCAGCGGGTCGGAGGTGCAGTTTGAGTGGACCTCGTCTTCACAGCTGGTTAACGGCACTGAATGAGGTTAGACACCCCGCTAATGCCAAGTTGTCTGTCTCTTTGATGCAAGCATGTACTAAATTGATTGGACAAGCTCAGACATCATGCTGCTCTGCAGGGATGCCATCAGTGATGATCGTCTCTCTCCTCCCCGCTTCCTGTGCTGCTTTATTGCATCAGCACCAACAAATTAAACGCAGCCACGGACTTATAATCAATTTAAAGATACGCTCTACGCGAGAGGGAGCTGCAGGAGAAGCAGATGGTGAAAACCTCCATCAGTTGTTGATCCAGAGGACTGGAGACAAACTGCAGAAAGAATGATTTTAACTGGAGCTAACTTGTTTACTCTAGTCATTGCTGAACTGTTGATGGTGCGTTCAATGACAAATGGGGAAATCAGAAAGAAATCAACAGTAGAAGCTGTAGTTTCCTTGTTTGTATAAAACATGGTGAGATTTCAACCAAAAAGCAAGAACCATGTTCTGATGTCCCACGGAGGTTGTGGTTGGTTTGGACCTGGAGGTCGGGGTTTGGACCTGGAGGTCTGGGTTTGGTGTGGTCCTGTAGGCTGTGGTGTGGACCTGGAGAAAGTGGTGTGGACCTGGAGGTCGTGGTGTGGACCTGGAGGTCGGGTTTGGTGTGGACCTGGAGGTCGTGGTGTGGACCTGGAGGTCAGGGTTTGGTGTGGACCTGGAGGTCGGGGTTTGGTGTGGACCTGGAGGTCGTGGTGTGAACCTGGAGGTCGAGGTTTGGTGTGGACCTGGAGGTCGTGGTTTGGTGTGGACCTGGAGGTCGGGGTTTGGTGTGGACCTGGAGGTCGTGGTGTGGACCTGGAGGTCGGGGTTTGGTGTGGACCTGGAGGTCGGGGTTTGGTGTGGACCTGGAGGTCGGGGTTTGGTGTGGACCTAGAGGTCAGGGTTTGGTGTGGACCTGGAGGTCGGGGTTTGGTGTGGACCTGGAGGTCGTGGTGTGGACCTGGAAGTCGGGGATTGGTGTGGACCTGGAGGTTGTGGTGTGGACCTGGAAGTCGGGGTTTGGTGTGGACCTGGAGGTCGTGGTGTGGACCTGGAGGTCGGGGTTTGGTGTGGACCTGGAGGTCATGGTGTGGACCTGGAGGTTGTGAACCTACAGACATGAATCATTCATGACTCACTGTTTATCAGCCTGTCTTACAGTAAAACACAGCTGTCTCTCTGTTTGTGTGTCCTGTTTCCAGGGAGACGACTGCTCGGTCAGCTGTCCTGCAGGCCTGTACGGGACCAACTGCACCTTGCCATGCTCCTGCAACAACGAGATCTCCTGCTCGCACATTGACGGCTCCTGCATCTGCAGAGAAGGTTCGACTCACATCTCAGCCTCATGCCATCTCAGCATTCTGGTTCTTACTGAGGTCACAATTCAAGTTTTAACTTTAGTGGAAAAAAGAAGTTTGTCTTTGGAAGAAATTAATTTTCCATAGTTAGATGTTTAAAACTGAATGCTTCGTGTCTTCAAATGTCATACCGATAAAAAGAGGAGCTGGTACTTTCCTCTTTGGTGTTTGAATCATGCAGCAGCTTTAACTCAAGGCATCACCTGTAGTAAGATCATACAACAGTAAGACATTTATCTTAGACTGATATGTGAAGTCAAATAAAGCAGTTTTATGGAAATACAAGTTCCAGTTGGCTCTGAAGTTTGTTAACAATAATGATGGATGTTCTGAGTCCCCCTTTTAAAATGGTGGAGCATGGTTTAGTCCACACCTGCATGATGGTTTTACCTGAGTTACGTAGCCTGCTGGTAGCCTACATATCGCATGAACGGACAGGCACAGGAGGCAGGAAAAGGTGGAGCTGTCAGAGCTTTTAACTACCTGGACGAAATGGACGTGTCCTCCCACTAATCCTCTTACTCTGCCTACTCAGTGGAGGACATAGTGCCTGAGTGATATCTAGTCACTTAAACTTAATATTTACATCTGGAAAACTCTCCTGTTAAACTAGAACATTCCTTGAATATTCCAGGAGCTTCTGGGTGGGGCCTGGTAGGGAGTCTGTCTGGAGGTGAAGTTATGAAACATTCTCAGAGACAGAATCTGTTATTTAAAACTTTTTTTACCTTTTATTTAATTATATTGTCCTCAAGTTAAACTTTCTGACCCCAAACATGTTCAAATACAAACACAATCAATATGAAGAGCTTTTTCCATCTTTTGTTCTCTGCTCTACTCGCTCAATATCAACATGTTTAAATATTTATGCAGCCTGAATCTTTCTGGAAGTTCGGGTAATTAAAGTGAAGAAACATGAAAGTTTGTTGGAGCAACAGCTGCCTTTCAACCTGTAAAACAGAAAAAATGGATAATATCAGAGCCACTGTGTTAGAAACTTAAAGAACAGACGTTCAGAAAGATGAACAGACTTGTCAGGACTGTTCATTCTTGGGAATAGAGCCGATAATCCCAGATTAATCCCAAATTCACTGGAATCAAATTTCCTTGTTTGTGCATACAGACTTGGCAAAATAAATTATTCTGATTTTGGGGTCTCAGTCTTACCCATCTGACCCAAAAGGGTGGAGCTTGACACCCCTGACCTGTTGATTGGCTGAATATCATTTCCTGTTCAACCTGGCAATGAGAAGAAAGCAGGAATAGCGTCATGTTTAAACACACGGTGGATTTTTCTGTTGTTTAAGAAGAAAGGAGACAGCCTGCTGGATGTCCAGCAGTTGGTTCTGGGTCACATTCTTCTTTGCTATAATCCAGGGCAGGCATCACGCTGCTGTGACGTCATGTTATTATGTAGCCGACACATCTATCGCTATCCGGCCAATATGCCGCCTACAAGGTAAAGCTACAGTAGCAGAGATAACCGAACTAAACCGTCCCATACCGACCCGGACCTGTTGGTGGAAATGGGACGTAAAATTGAGTGTGAAAGGTGCAACATTTCTCAGCTTTCCCCGCCCAATCAAACCGAGTCCCCTGGACCATCCTGATGTCAAAGCACCCTCAGGACCAGTAGTCTTGTGCCACAAATGGTGCGAACAGATTATTAACTACGGTGAATGTTGTACATTTTGAGTCTGCATGTTGCAGCGTTGCAGTTAAAGACATATCTCTTTCAGGCTGGCAGGGCGTGGACTGCTCCATCCCCTGCTCCAGTGGCTTTTGGGGCCTGAGCTGCAATCAGACGTGCCAGTGCGCCAACGAGGCGGCGTGCGACCCAGTCAACGGGACCTGCACCTGCTCGCCAGGCTGGAGGGGCGAGTACTGCGGCGTACCATGTCCTGTAGGTGCTCGTTTCTCTTGAACCATCCTACACTCATGATGCTTGGTCAGAGTTCCATAAGTTCATGAAGCTCATACGTGTTTTGTCTGTTATGTTCTTGCTCGGTCAGGAGGGATCATACGGGCTGGACTGCAGAGAGAGATGCGACTGTGTCCACGCTGATGGCTGCGACCTGGTGACCGGCGCCTGTCGATGCCTCGCAGGATGGACTGGTGAGTTCTGCTGCTGCAGATTCAGGTCATCAGACCAAATAAAGGCCCAAAACACACAGACACACACATAATATATGAAAGTCAATCAGTCAGTCTTTATTTATAAAGCACTTTCTCAAGCAAATTACAATTCAACAGCAATAAAAGAGCACAAACAATACATTCCTACACCTACTATTAGACACTCCTGTGGGGTTTTAGGAAACTATAAGACCTTCAATGAAAAAGAACAATAGAATTTAGGACTTCACATGTGGTGAAGAGAAGCCAAAACAGGGGGAATGTGGTCCTGAAGGTACCAGTCAAAACTTTTGCATGTGAGTTTTGGATCAGCTGGGAGATATTTGTACAAGCAGCTAAAATGGGATTGCACTAGTCCAGTCTGCATGGACCAGCTTGACAGCATCACTTTAAGAAAGAATGCTTCTGAGTTTTGGCTTAATTTCTGATGATGCAGAAGGCATGTTTACAGTAAACAAAAATGGTCCAGGACCAGAACCCTGTGGAACACCAAAGTTACCTCTGGCAGCTGTGGAGGACACATTTTTAGCATGGACAAAGTTGGTATGACTCAATCCAAAGCAGAACAAATTTCACATGTAATTTTACAAACATACCTCTACCCACCCCTCCTACCTCCTTATACACCATATGACAAGACTAGCTGAGCCAAATGTGAACATCTTTGTGTGGTGAGGCATTAAACGTCAACACTAGAGAACCACAGCGCTGTGGACTACAAACTGCCACTCATTTCTTTTTCAGATTATGTTTTTATTGTTCACATTCACTGTATTTACTTCAGAATTAGAGTTTTTAACTGAAATGTTCATTATCTTCATGTTTTATCATTCGTGCTCATCTGGGTGTTGCTGGATGTACAGCTCAACCGGAGCTCGGGACCCAGTTACTTAGATCACTTTCTTTTTCTTTTTCTTTTTCTTTTCCTTGCGTGGCTTCAGCTTACAATATGCAAAGCAGCTTCACTATGAGAAAAAAATAACATTGCAATCGTTTTTTCAACTTGAAATGTCTTCGGATTGTGATTATTATGGTGATTTTTCTTAGTTTTTTGTGCCATCTTAGGGCATCAGGATTACTTAATTCAGTCTTACGAGGGCCGCAATCCAGCCGGTTTTCAATGTGTTCCTCCTTCAACACACCTGAATCAAATTAAATGGATCTAACATCAGTGTCTGCACAATGACTTGTAAAGAATAGAATAGAATAGAAATACTTTATTAATCCCTTTGGAGAGTCCTCAGGGAAATTTGGGAATTTGTAGTGTAGCATCATTAAACATTAAACATGTTTTGATAAAGTATTAATTTTAATAATCAATATAAAATATAATTTATTCATTTACACCTCAGAGCACCACCAAGCTTTTTCACTTCGTGGAAGCATGGAAAACCATTAAAGTCTTAATTAGTTTATTAATTGAATAAATTAATAAATTCAACTCGATTAAATCAAATCAGTCTCAACAGGCTAACTAGTAAGTTCTGATTTGAAGGGACCAAAACATGATTCAAAGGAAAGAAATCACAAACAACGACTAGTTAAATATATGTGAATATTTATTAACTAGGCTACAACTGTATGATGTCAAAGGAAATATTTACAAAAGGTGAGCGTGGTGGGTGCAAGTGTGATGTCCAAACCAGACTCTTCAGGGAAGGCAAAGCAAAGTGTGGAGCAAAAATGAAAGCAGACGTTAATTAAACTGTGGATTTCTGAATCCTATGCAGCTAAATGGCACCATCTTTTTAAGACGGGAACCTAGCTGGAAAGAGCCAGTTATTTCACTATGACCGATTCTGTAAGGCAGCAGTCGTAGAAAGGAGACTGGTCGCACTCGTCCGATTCCGTTTGGCCCGAGTCGACTCACTTTCTGGTGAACAACTCCGGCGCGCAGAGGAAGCCTGGCTGGTGCTTGAGTTCCAGCTCCCATGAAGGCCAAAGGTCCGTCATTCGTGGTGGTCTGCAGGTTTGGGTCTGCAGGGTTCTCCCTCTCTTTCGGTCTCGTGCCGAGACGCTGCCGGGTCGAAGGTGTCAACAGATGCTGTATAGTAAAAGTTAGATAAAAAAGTCCAGCTTTGATGAGCCGAAAGGGGAAAAACTTAGGTAACTGGTACTGAAGTGTGCAGGCTTGATTTAACCAGTTAAAAAATATATAAAATAAAAAGTAAAACTGAGTTTAACGAGTTATAGAAAGAGGTGTTAAAAAGAAGGCACAGCTTTTAGACTGGTGATAAAACAATTATTTTTCAAATATGCTTCAGCTGTATATTCCTGTTTAATCTGGCCTTCCAGTCCTCTGGGAGAAGCCACATCCAGACCTGAGCTGGAAGCTCAGTGGGAAGCTGAAGCAGGTGTGTGAATACCTGGACAGACACTCTGAAGGGATAAGAGTGTGAGGCAGAAAGAAGACTAGTCAGTACCGCACTGATTCAAACGTTTCATTCAAAATCTGATGGAGAGTCAAGCTTGGATGAGTCTGACAGCTCAGACCTCTTCAGTAATTCAGCTTTAAAGATGTTCCTGAGATGGAAACTCCTTCAAAGCTCGGTTCTCTGACCTCTGCCCCAGGGGTTGATTACGACAGATTTTTGGTTCAGCATCAGTAGCAGTGACATCATCGGTGACATCACAGCCTGTCATGATGAGCAGTGATCAATATGAGCAAACAGACGGAGAACTGCTCAGAAAAACAAGTCTGAGGTGTGTTTACAGCCATTTAAATGAGAGAAAACATGCTGTGGTTAAAAACGTAAAAAGCAGGAGAGATCCAGAACGTCTCCTTTTAAACCATGTGGTCACAGCAGCTGCTTTCCCTGGCTCACTCCTGCTAATACATTTTTAGTTTATATAGATAGAAATATAATGAAATATAAAATATGTTTAATACATATTAAGTTATTGAAATTCTGGGAAAAAAAATTAATCTGAGTAATTTCATAAACAAATTTTAAATAAAAATAAAAAAATATTTTTAACTCCAGCTATATATATATATATATATATATATATATATATATATATATATATATATATATATATATATATATATATATATATGCATGTATGTATATATATATATGCATGTATGTATATGTATGTCATGGTTTATGTTCTTTATTTTGTCATATTTAGTTTTGTTTCCAGTTTTGTTAATTCCCTTGTGTTCCTTGTTTTCTGATTCCGGTTCGTTAGTTTACCTGGTCTGATGACTCACTCCCCTCACCTGTTCCCTGTCAGTCGTCCTCTGTAGATAAACCCCTTGGTTTCTTTTACTCAGTGCCAGATCTTTGTAGCAGTTTTCTCTGTGACTGTCTGTGTCAGTAACTTTGTTCCTTGAATTAAACTCTGGATAACTGTATTCATCTGCCTCGTCAGTCCAATCTTGGGTCCACTTCCTCTCCACTGCTGTGACATAAATCCTTACATGTAAAATATAAGTAATAAAAAATCTAAAATATAGAAATAAAGTATGCAAATTAATAACATAGGTTGTTCATAATGTTTTAATAAAGGATAATCCATTAAATATAAATATCTTGATAATTTACACTAAAAGAAAAATGTGCTTTTGAGTTTTCATTTTTTTATGGCTATGATGGAAACAACACAAAAAATGAAAACAGAAGAACTAAAACCCAGATGATCCGTTAGCTTAACTTCTGCATGAAGAGCTATCTGGACCACAGTGACCTGCTGATGATGGAAGCTGTGGGTTGGAGATGATTCTCCTCTGATCCGGACCGGATGGAGCAGAACCCTGCAGATCTGAACGGGTCAGTCAAGGACAGATTGTCAGACACATTAACACACTTTAAAGCAGAGGTAAATAATGCCTGATTTCTTTTTTAAGTTCACACTGAACCCGGCAGAGATGGAGGTGAGCACAGGGAAGTTTTTTTGCCCTTCTGATAAGGAAACGAGGATGAGTGTAGAGAAACGTGTTCAGAACTTCTTATAAGTCAGCAGCTGAAACATCTGAGATCACTGTTGTATTTAAAGGGAAAAAAGTAAAATCAGAGCTGAGGTTAGACGGAGAGATTCCTCCAGCTTGGAGGATGTTATTTAACAGATTAGAATCAACATGAGCTGATGGAGTTTGAGGGATCAAACAGATTAAATCGACTCATAATCACTGAATTTAGGAGAATCTTTGGATCAAGCTATGAGGTTTTCTCTGCATCTGCAACTAAGTGGCATCCACATGAAAATGATGATGTCTGTATCAAAAACTTGAACAAGCCAGCAAACATGCAGCATAAAAATGTGCATTTTACAGATTTATTCTTAGCATTTACACTCACCAGCCACTGGGTCAGACCCCTTCTTCCTCCAGAAAAGCTTTAATTCCTGGTGTGATAGATGAAGCAGGTGGTGGAAACCTTCCTCAGAGGTTTTCTCCATATAAACATGACAGCATCACACAGTTGCTGCAGGTTTGTCGGCTGCATCCATGATGAGAATCTCCCGTTCCACCACATCCCAAAGCTGCTCTACTGGACTGAGATCTGGTGGCTGTGGAGGAAAACATGATGACTGTTTGTCCATCCATAGCTCAGACTGATGTAGTTATTCAGCTCACCAAGTGAACGTTAAATCTTTCTCTTGATCTGATAAAACACAAGACTTGCTGGCTGTTTCCGCTGCACAAACTCCGCCTGTAGCTCCTCTGCCAGCTGCTGCAGAAACTTCTGTCGTGCAATTTGGGTGCTGGAGTGCTGCTTGAAGGGGACGTGAGCATTTATTCCAGCAAGGTCCAGCAAGTTGTAGAATACGGCCGTTGGAGTCCAGTGAACTCATGGTCATGTTCTAGAAAGCAGGTGGAGATGATCTGAGCTTTGTGACATGGTGCATTATCCTGCTGGAAGTAGCATCAGAAGATGCTCCACTGTGGTCATAAAGGGATGGACATGGTCAGCAACAATACTCAGGTAGGCTGTGCTGGTTAAACCAGGCCACGTTGGTACTAAGGGGCCCAAAGTGGACCAAGAAAATCTCCCCCCACCATTACACCAGCAGCAGCCTGAAGCGTTGATCCAAGGCAGGATGGATCCATGTTTTCATGATGTTTCCAGCAGATTCTGAGCCGAGCATCTGAACGTGGAGCTGAAATGGAGACTCATCAGACCAGCAACGTTTCTCCATCTTCTATTGTCCAGTGTTGGTGAGTGTGTGTGAATTGTAGCCTCAGTTTCCTGTTCTTAGCTGGCAGGAGGCACCCGGTGTGTCTTCTGCTGCATCCTGGTCCAGACAACTGCTGCTCTGGATGTTTTCTCTTCTTCAGACAATCTCTGGAAACCCTGGAGATGGTTGTGGGTAAAAATCCCAGTAAATGCTCAGCAGGGGGAGGGGGAAGCTGTGTAGGCTGCATTGTTAGCATAAAGTAAGTTCTCCCTTCCCCTGCTGGGAAGATCAGACCACAACCTGGTGTGGTTAACACCTCAGTATGTTCCTGTGGCTCAAAGGCTGCCTGTCTCCTCTAAGCCTGTGAGGAGGTGAAGTCAGACTGTGAAGCTCTGCAGGACTGATTACATGCCACAGTATGAGACGCTCTCCATCAGCCACATGGAGAGGATATTATTTTGATCATGGGCTGCGTTACCGATTACATAAAACTTTGTGAGAGTATCACTATCCCAACCTGGAATATGTGCTGTTTCCCCGACAACAAGCCCTGGATCACCAGCAACCTGAAGCATCTTTTCAATGAGAAGAAGTGAGCCTTTGGATCAGGAGATTGGGAGTTAAAGAGGATTTAGAGGGAATCTGAGGAGGTGTAAGGAGGCCGACAGGAAGAAGCTGGAAGACTGCCTCCAGCAGAACAACACCGGAGACGTGTGAACAAGATGAAGGAGATGCTTTTTGACTTTAGGAGGAGGAAACCTGCACACCAGCTCATCAGGATCCTGGTGAGGAGGTGGAAGTTTTGGACAGCTATAAATACTTGGGTGTGCACTTGGACAGCAGACTGGACTGGAATTCTAATACAGATACTGTGTACAGGAAGGGGAGGAGCAGACTCTCCTTCCTGAGGAAGCTCAGATCCTTTAATGTCTATAGCAAACTGCTGGAGATGTTCTTCCAGTCTGTGGTGGCCAGCGCCATCATGTATGCTGTGGTGTGCTGGGGGAGCAGCATCAGCTCCAGAGATGCCAGCAGGATCACTAACTAATCCATAAGGCTGGAACGATCATTGGACAGAACCTGGAGACAGTTAAGAGACAGGAGGTCCCTGAACAAACCAGCCTCCAGCATGGACAATTCCTCACATCCACCGTACAGTAAACTGGAGGCCAGCGGAGCCCTTTCTCTACCAGACGCTGCAGCTCCGCTTCATGAAGAGGTTCAGGAATCATTCCTTCCTTTCACAATAACCCTGATCAATAACTCCTCCATGTGTGAGCAGTGATCATCATCTCTATATTTTACCCAAACACACCCACCAACCCATCTATCTATCTATCTATCTGTCTATCTGTCTGTCTGTCTGTCTGTCTGTCTGTCTGTCTGTCTGTCTATCTATCTGTCTGTCTGAAGACACTTTCCAATAATATAAAAAGTTAGATGCGTCCTTCATTTTCCTTTCAGGTCATAAAGTTTGTTGTCTTTAAACCACAGTGAGGAAACTTAACTGCACAATGCCACAAATCAGTCCTTCACATTTCCTCTTCATCATATCCTCACCCTCCTCATCCTCACCTCTCATCTTCGCCCTTTGTTTTAACTTTACAGCTAAACCAACAGTGGCTTTCACCTACTTTATGGCTCTAAGGTAGTTTATTGAGTAATAATGGCTGCCTGTGCCTCGCTCTCTTATTCTCTCCTATTCAAAGTCAAAGGAAGTTTCTAATGAGCTGTACATATGCCAGGCTGCTGCACCACAGGGGGGTGATATACTTCCTACATACTTCCTACTGTCTGTCCCTTTTTATATTTAGATGTGGTGGTGAACTTGTGTGGCTTTAAGTATTAATTTTATGTGCATCTCGTGGGTGCTGCAGTCTCCAGACCGTCCCCTGTGAGCAGCAGGAGCTCTGATCCATCCTGCAAACCAGCTTTTGTTTAATTTCTGCCACTTGGGATGCACACGCTCACACACATGCATGCCGTGTATATATGCAACACTGATGAAAGCAGGAGACACTTCAGCAACGATTAAAGGCGGGAAAGTCACAAGGAGAAGATAGATTTTTATTTTTGCCTTAAATGTGTGTTGACTTGTGTTGATTTGGTGTTGAGGGGGAACTGAACCGCGCTGGTTGTTGTGTTCACATATTTGTTAGTATAATGTCCTTAGCTGTGTTAGAGTTGTCCACTAGTCCACCAGCAGGACATGTTTATATGTGTATTTCATGTACAAGACAATTCAAAGTGTTTTACATAAAACATTAAAAGCATTACAGCGGGGTGCAGAAGAGGCATTAAAAAGTACATTTAAAAACAAACTTTATAAATAGATAAAAAACATTGAGTAAAGACAGAAAAGCTAAAATAGAATAAGATAAAATGCCAGAAATAAAAGTTCCAGTGTGAGGAATTAACGGTTGTTCTGATAAAAGCAGCAAATATTAAAGTTTTTAATGTTGATTTAAAGCAGCAGAGTTTTAGCAGACCTGCAGGTTTCTGGGAGATCGTTCTAGAAACTGAACGCTGCCTCCACTTTAGCTCTGATTGTGAGGACAGGAAATAGACTTTACACCGATGACCTGAGCGATCTGGTTGCTTCATAATGAACCAGGAGATCCTGAGAGTATATTAGATCTAAACTATTCAGTTCTTTGTAAAATAACAGCCAAATTTAGAAGTCAGTGTAAAGATATGAGGACTGGAGTTCTATGATGCAGTTTCTTGGTCTTAGTGAGGAGGAGGTCTTATTGTGGGCTCTCACTTCAGCAGCGAATACTAAGACTGTGGCCTCTCACATTAGCAGCTAACGTTAAGACCGTGGGCTCCACCATGTTCAACAAATCCTGGATGTTTTGAAAATAACAGCAAATGGCATCATCACACACACATATGCACTCCAAAATAAATCCAATAATGAACTGGTAAAAGTAGACATTTTTACATCATTATGGTCTTTTGGTTATCATATTTAAATGCACATATAACATAACATATAAGTGCATGTAGATGCATCAGATTAGATTATAACAGTAATCTGATTACTCCCACATATCTGAGTTTGATGGTCATGTGAACGGTCTTAGTGTTTTATAAAAACTGATATCTGAGAATGTCATTAATATTCAAGAAAATTTGCTCATAAATATCTGTAAATGAACTGATATCAAATTGAATCAGGAAATTGATGGTTTTATCCAGGCCTACTTCCCATCTTTGCTCTCTGCAACCAGAGCTGATAAATCCCCAGATTAAAGTCATTCTACTGAACACTGAAGTGAGCATCCCTTCCTGCATCTCACCAGGAAAATCCTGTTATGTATCCACAGGAATCAGATTTTAATTATTCCTCTCTACAGTCGAATGGATGAAAAATCTAAAATCTGAAGCAAACTTGAAAGCAGACTTGTGTCTGACTCCTTGTCTGTTATGATGAATCAATATCAACAGATGTCTTTAGATATTTTTAAATTTCACACAGACTTTGTTGTTCATTCTTCAAAATTCACAGCATCTTTATTAAAACATTTTTTAACCCTTTTTTTTTCCTGGGTGTGATCTCTGTGTGGACCTCATACATTCAGCCTTTGTTGCCTTCTAGCAAATGTAATTAGTGACCAACGCTTTGGGGCAACACATATTTATTCAGTTCCTGTTTGTTTTATATCGATTAAACCAGTTCATAATTAACTTCCTTCATTACTAATCAATGGAGTGAATAAGAATTTACTGCATGTATGTCTCATATGTATTAACCACACTGTGTTTGAACATCAAGATATTCTTCATACATCAGGAAAAAAGGAAATTAGGATCAAACAGTTGAACCGCTTCTGATCATTTAGTGGTCATTTCATTAATATTGTTTTCTTCCTGACATTTAGATGAAAAGTCACTTAATGAATAAAACTAAATAATGAAAGTGATCGTTTGTCTCTTTCTGCCAGAACCTGCAGCTCCTCCTGGAGGCAGTAAAGACCTGTATGTTTGAAGAGTGAGGTCCTTATTTTAGGCTATTTCTTTCTATCCACAGTAAAAATGACTTCCTGGTCTTATACCTTCCATTAAAAGGCCATTAAACCAGTGGGTTAGTCTGCTCTGCTGTCTTTGGATCACCCTCTGGACGTATGATCAAGTATCAGAAGTCTCTGCCATCAGATTGACTCTGATGGCGGAGAAATGTCTCGTTTTTGTTATTTTGTGTTTGTGGTTCGTCCAGCACGTCGGCTCTGACTTCACGACTTTCCTGCCTCAACTGGAACAAATTCTCAGAATGGCTGCTTCCTTTCTCTGGACGTCATTGAGACCACAACCTGGAGTTTGAGCATTTTTAATTTGATTAAGAGTTGATTAGATTGTTCTGTGTTGGCAGTTTTAATTTTCAGTTCTTTTTGCTTTTTTTGCTAAATTTAAATTGGATGGATGTTTGTTCTGCTGGTGTTTCGCTTCACCTCCACATAGTCTATCATTAATGGAAGTATAAAGGATGAAAGAACAGTACAGAGCATAAAAGGATCTATGGTTTTTGAAAATCTAACTATATGATTTAGCAACTTATTTTTATATATTTTACACTGGAAATATTAAAGATTTATGAATCCAGAGCAGCTGTGGAACATCAGGCTTTGGACAAACGAAGCCAAGTTAAATGTGTTGCTAACCAACCGGAAGAAAGAAGTCCAGCATGTAGAGCAGGTTTAGTTCAGCTCAATCTGGTCTCCACTGGGTGCAACCATCTAAATTATACACACACATATATATATAAAGGAAGAAGTGTTCCTTCTGCAGTAAGGACAACGCTCCGTCCCACGATGCAGGAATTTCAGCAGGATGTTTGGCTGCTAAGGGGGTAAAACTCATGGTGGGACCTCCATCGTTGTTAGGGATGGACTAATACGGAGACAGATTGTAGATAGATCAAGGTTTATTAACACAGGGGATGTACAGGAATCAGCTTATTAATACAGGAATGAGGAAGGAAGCACCGGAGTCCAGCCATCCGACAGAAGAGCTGAGACCGGTCAGGGGAACGAGGAAAGTCCATGTAAATCCAAACGAGATCCGACAGGAGTGAATGTGTAGCTGGAGTATATGAAGTCCGGATGGAGGTCGGTAACAGGTGTGGATCATTAGCAATCTGGAGAGGGACTGCTGTGGTGCATGGCTGGAAAGGGTGTGGATAATCAGTAATCCACAGCGTGGCAATCATGTCCCGACCTCCACCCTACGGAGAACCTGTGGAGCATCCTTACAGGGAGACCTATGAAGGCGGGGGGCAGTAGACCTCCACACAGCAACTTTGGGAGGAAATTCTGGTCTCAGTGAGACCTAGAAAAAACCGACTCATGGGCTTGAGAGAGCTGATGAGGTGATATCACAGAAGGACTCCATGTTAACATGGAACTGGATCTGGAAACATGGTTTTATTTGTTTTTAGAAAAAGATCTTTTACATAATGAAAACAATCTGACAGATGAACATTTCAATTCCTTACAAGCTGCTTAATGTTTGGAAACTGTTCTGCAGAATCATCTGGGACTCTGGAGTCGGAGGTAAATTACAGGTTAATAACATAAAATCCAGATATTATATAACCTAATATAATTTTTGACGATTAAAACTTATTAACCGTTGTATTACCAAGACCCGAGCCACTGCAACCAGCTGCTGTGAACAGAGCTGTACAGACTTGGTTTAGAGACGTGTTGTTCTGATCTCTGTCTCTTTTCACCTCTGAGGTAAGTAAACACATTCAGAAAGATAGAGACGAGAGAAAAATGTATCCTCCTGCTGTGGAAATGTTTTCAACATGATTCCAAAATTCATCCCACGGGCCAGATCGGAGACTGACGGGTCTGCTTTTGGCCCCCGGGCTTTATGTTTAAAACCCCGCCTTACACGATTGACTATATTAAATGACTAAACATGTAACTGCAACCCTTGCTGTGACTTTTTGAAGCTAGTTAGTAAATCTGGGCACCATAGCCACACCTACCTCCATCACCATCAGTTTATTTGTGGTGCGCTGGAACAGCTGGAACACATCTGCTTCATCACGTTATTCTGATGACGTTTTCTGACGTTTTTTTCTGACGTCAGCGAGCGGATGTTGCGGCATGTAAACTGCCGTGTCTGTGCTGCAGTAATGTGTGTGTGTTTTGTCCAGGTGTCCACTGCGACGGCGTGTGTCATGAGGGCCGATGGGGGCCGAACTGCTCCTACAGCTGCAGCTGTGAGAACGGAGGCTCCTGCTCCCCCGAGGACGGCGCCTGCGTGTGCGCCCCCGGTTACCGTGGCACCAGCTGCAGGCGAAGTAAATGAACACAGATATTCACATGCTGCACGTCTGCTAGAGCTGAACGTCGAACACTACCTGATATTTACCTGTAAACCACAGTGTGTGGAGCTCCAGTCAGGTTCCCACCTGCTTATCATATTCCCCTTTTTACTGGCAGACCGTGTGGTACCAGTACAGCTCATTAAACTCCATCATGACAGGATCTTCAGTCTGGACTTGTTTCCATTCACTGAGCTAAACAGGAAAAAGCTGAAAATTATGGTAAAATAAATAAATAAAAATGGTGAATTTAAAGTGTTTAACCCTTAAAACTTTTTTGTTCACCTGTTCTTTTTTATCTAAAGCTTCATATAGAAGTGGTCATTAACCCTTTTAATCCCAGTCAGCATCAGACATGATGTCTCTCAGCTGTCAGATTGGGAGGTAAAATGATGTAAAATGAATGTATGAATAGATTTAGCAGCATAAAGGTCGACCAGAAGAAGAAAGCAGAATTTATTACTAACAGAACTTTGTAGAAATAACACACAGACCAACAGTGACCAAACCTTTTCTCATCTCATCGTTCTCTCAAGTCTTGGCTTTCAGGAGAAAAAATATTGTTATTGAAACAAACACACAACAGAAACTATTTCCATGTTTCCACTTTTTCCTCATTTCCAGTTATTCCTGCTACTATTTACCTGCTATCCTCACTAAACCAACTCCAGCTCAGCTGCTTTGTGGCGCCACCGTGCATCAGAAACGTCTTCTTGGCTTTATTCCAGCCATAGAGGAGCATTATTTTTCTTCTTTTCACACACACATAGAACTTTCTGCTCACTGGTTGATCTTTGGCTGCTCCTGATTGGACGTTACCGTCAATCTAAGCTCTCTGATTGGTGGAAAGTCTGACAGGAAGTGGCTTCATCATCATGTCCAGGTCTAAATAGAGGTCTCTTAGCAACATAGTAGTGATGGTGATGTTTTTATGGTGAAATGTGATAAATAAAGCTGTTATCATGGATCATTGTGGATTTACCAGATAGAGTCTCTGAATAAAACTACATTTAGTGGCTGGATTGTAAACCTCCTGGACGTGGTATTCTGTAGACCCTTCTGTAGTTCAGCTATTCGGATATCAAACTCTGGCTTTGCAGCTTGTTGCTCTAGAGGAACAGGTTTTTTTTTTTTGTTTGTTTTTAGCAAGTGACTCAGATGGAATATCCCAGATAAGAGAGATCTTCTCTGTTAGACACCTTCAGGAGCTGATAGATTTCTTTAAATCAGTCCAGAAGGAGACTTTGTGTTGACGATGATGCTGTCTGTGTTTTTTCTGCTTCTCTCTGCATCAGGGTGATAGATTTAAGGCCTCTTGATGCACAGTTTAAGCAATTATCTTAATTAGGACAGCGCTGTAGTGTGATGGAGCGGCCTGCTCCGGGTCCTCTCTCCACTTAGACGAACATCAATTAAAGCAAATTAAAAGCTTTAGGAAGATGTATGAGTCCGGATCTGCAATGGAAGGAAAAACAAAGCTAATACAGCCAGTAGGATGGCCTGAAGGAAACACTCACTTCAACACACCAAAACACACCAAGTTCTCAGAGAAGTAATGAGGAAGTCTGATCATCTGATCTGAGCTCTGCTTCCTCTGCAGCCTGTTCTCCTGGGTTCTACGGCCACCGCTGCAGCCAGTCGTGTCCTCAGTGCGTCCACAGTGACGGAGCGTGCCACCACATCACCGGACGCTGCGAATGTCTCTCCGGGTTCTTCGGATCCCTCTGCAACCAAGGTCAATTTTCTTCTTCTTCTTTTTCCCTGGTTGTCTCCAGCAGAGCGATGGTCTGGCTGCCGTGCTGTCAGAACAAACTTTACCAGGAGGCGCTTCATGGATAGAAAGGGAATGATGCTCTATGGTGTAAGGCAGGGTTTCTCAAATGAGATACATGTAGCAATGCGGCTCCAGGGGTACATGAGAAAATAAAAAAGGGGAACTCATCTATTAAGTCTTTCTGACTTAATACATGTGACATCAGTTTGTATGATGAGGCGAGTCGGTTCATGTGCTCAGGGTTACTACACACATGTAGAAATGGACACGTGTGTACATTTAAGATAACTTCTCTGATCATCGTGTGAAATACTGGATTTTTCTCTTCCAGATACCTGGAATTAAATGTTTTGATCAGTTGTGATCTGGAAGTTATAATGAATGTGTAAATATGTAAATAAAATTAAAATAAGTAAAAATGTTTTCATAGATAAAAAATATAGAATAAAAATACAATAAAAAAATAATTTTGAATATCTGTCTTTTAATTATATATATATATATATATATATATAGTTAAAATGTAGTTAAAATATTTCTTCATATATAAAACCAAATATTTATGAGAAAGAAGGATGAAATGTTCAGGATTTACTAACTAAAAGGTAAAAAGTCAGCAGGATGGATTTAAAGCTGTGAAGCTGCTTCCTTCTAAACACAGAACAATATGTGATGAATATCAGCATCAGGTGAACAGACAGAAAGCAGGATGAGAATCTCACAGCTTCTAGATGGTGAGGAGAGAGAAATATTCACAATATGTACAATAACTTCCATCCATGCAGCTTCACTGCTTCATTATCCACATTTCTGGATATAATTTCTCTAAACTTTCATTCTTAGCTTGACTGTTTAGCTTCACCTCTGCACCTGCAGCCTCCGCTACTGGGAGTTAAGGGTTAACATCTGGTTTCCGGGTGTAGCATCAGGTCTGTAAATAATTGTAAATGTAATGTAATCACAAGACCAGCTACACAAAGTCCAAAAACATGTAAACACAGATGATGTTTCCCCATGAACACGAACACGAACGAACCCTCTCACCTGCCAGCGTCAGCAGGTCAGGCGAGAGCTTCTTTGTAGCTTCTTTTCATTTTTAGAATTTGTTTGGTCTACGTATTATTTATGAGGAAATGGAACGGAAATCAAATAAGCATAATATATATATTTTTTTGACGGCAGTTTGGCTCCCCTACCAACAGATGGCGCCCAAGGCAACCGCCTAGGTCGCCTATGCCCAGAGCCGGCCCGGATAAAATGTCTCACCTTTGCTGTCTGGCCTCAAAACATAAATCCACCAGGATAAAACCGTAGAACGACCACGGAAGTCATTTTGGCCGTTTTGAAAATTGAATGCTTAATAACTTTTTCAAATAAAATCATAAACCTTTGCTGGTCCTTGACTTTTCTTAAAACTATTTAAATTTCCATTTAAATTAGTTTTTAAATTTAGTATGTGAAGGACAGAGGTAATAAACTTCTACCTGTTTCCGCCACAAGCGCAACACATGTATTTTCCCGTTACCCTGGTGGGAAATTTGACAGGTGGACAATCCGATCTGGATAATGGATCTGATCACAGCAAAAACTCCTGGGTGATGAAAACTCCTCATCCTCAGAAAGTGAAGAAGAGGACATCCCAAGGAAAAGGAGGTGGCTGATGACAGTTGACATCAACGCACATACTGTGATGACAGTGGAAATGTTATTATTACGCTGTTATCACCGTGTTATCATTATAGGCCCTACTGAACCATCAGCCACACTGGACATAAACTGGGACGCCAGCCCGCATCATGAGTCATCTCACTCAGAAGTGGCGGGGGAAAATGGTACTGTGTGGACAGTTGTCCAGCCTGTTGAACATCCAGGGTGACGGCAGAGTCTAAATGTCCTTACTGAAATGGCCAGCCTCACTCTATAGCAAAGCGGACCATCGAGGATGCGGCCACGGCTTTCCTGAGCCTTGTGGCACGGCATGCTGAAGCACATCAGGGACTGCAGTGTGGCTTTGGCGCATCGACTTGAAGGTTACAGCTCATGGGAATGACGGTGGCTGAGCTGAAAGCCCTCATTGCCCTCCTATATATCCGTGGAGCACAGGGAACAAAAAATATGGACTTGGATAGTCTCTGGTCGGAAAAATCGGGCTTTCAGTTTTTCAAGGACTCAATGTCCATAAAAAGATTCAAAGAGATTATGAAATTTCTCCGGTTCAATAAAACGAAACCCGATGCACGCCTCTCCTGGATCTGGTCATGGTCATGAACATGGTCTCTGCCACCTGGAACAAGCTTATGGAGAACTGATTTGCTTGCTTCAAGCCCGGTGCTTGCTTCAAGCCCGGTGCCAACACAGTCCATGAACAGCTGTTTCCCACCAAGGCCAGGTGCAGATTTATTCAGTACATGGCAAATAAACCGCATACATGTGGGACCAAGTTTTGGCTGGCAGTGGATGTCGAGTCAAAAGTACCTGCTGAATGGGGCTTCGTCTCTGGGAAATGAGGAGACGCAGAGCAGAGGTTAGCTCCTTGGAGAGAATGTGGTGCTGAAGCTGGCAGAGCCGTTCATGGGGAGGGAAAGAAACATCACCACCTCCCTAAAACTGGCCACCACCTTACAGGCTAAGAAGACCAGTCTTGTCTCCCTCCCCCAAACAGCAAACGGAGCTGTTTTCTACCAAGCTGCTGAAATGCAGAGAAGCAACCCTCACAATTTATCAGGGAAAGCCTCACAAAAATGTGTGTATTTTGAGCACACTGATGAGCTGAAGCCAGAGTCTGTGCAATGTTATAAAAACACCAAATACGGCGTAGACATCCTGGATCAGATGGCAAAGAAATACTCAGTAAGGAGTGGAACACGAAGATGGTCCGTTGCCGTATTCTACAACTTGCTGGACCTTGCTGGAATAAATGCTCACGTCCCCTTCAAGCAGCACTCCAGCACCCAAATTGCACGACAGAAGTTTCTGCAGCAGCTGGCAGAGGAGCTACAGGCAGAGTTTGTGCAGCGGAAACAGCCAGCAAGTCTTGTGTTTTATCAGATCAAGAGAAAGATTTAACGTTCACTTGGTGAGCTGAATAACTACATCAGTCTGAGCTATGGATGGACGGTGCAACCCGGTACTAGAAGGCAGTCCTGGTGAAGAGGACGACCCGGTACTAGATGGCGGTCCTGGTGAAGAGGACGACCCGGTACTAGAAGGCGGTCCTGGTGAAGAGGACGACCCGGTACTAGAAGGCGGTCCTGGTGAAGAGGACGACCCGGTACTAGAAGGCGGTCCTGGTGAAGAGGACGACCCGGTACTAGATGGCGGTCCTGGTGAAGAGGACGACCCGGTACTAGATGGCGGTCCTGGTGAAGAGGACGACCCGGTACTAGAAGGCGGTCCTGGTGAAGAGGACGACCCGGTACTAGAAGGCGGTCCTGGTGAAGAGGACGACCCGGTACTAGATGGCGGTCCTGGTGAAGAGGACGACCCGGTACTAGATGGCGGTCCTGGTGAAGAGGACGACCCGGTACTAGAAGGCGGTCCTGGTGAAGAGGACGACCCGGTACTAGAAGGCGGTCCTGGTGAAGAGGACAGAGGACGACCCGGCACTAGAAGGCGGTCCTGGTGAAGAGGACGACCCGGCACTAGATGGCGGTCCTGGTGAAGAGGACGACCCGGTACTAGAAGGTGGTCCTGGTGAAGAGGACGACCCGGCACTAGAAGGCGGTCCTGGTGAAGAGGACGACCCGGCACTAGAAGGCGGTCCTGGTGAAGAGGACGACCCGGCACTAGAAGGCGGTCCTGGTGAAGAGGACGACCCGGCACTAGATGGCGGTCCTGGTGAAGAGGACGACCCGGTACTAGAAGGCGGTCCTGATGAAGAGGACGCCCCGGTACTAGAAGGCGGTCCTGGTGAAGAGGACGCCCCGGTACTAGAAGGCGGTCCTGGTGAAGAGGGTTCTGCATGGCAGCATCTTTTTTCTTCTCTTTTTAACAAGTAATACTGGAACACTGATGCATGCTGGGAGGTCTTCTGTGTAAATGACGAACCTGAGAGCAAGAAAACGTTGAGCTCTTGGAAATGAAATTCCACTTCCACACTTTGCCCAAGGAGAAAATATGGTGAAATAAAGAGGCGAGCGGGTGTATCCTGCACACACTCTTCACACCCTCGCATGTCTCAGATGAGCTGACTCAAACCACTCCATGTTTTCTCCCACTGTTTCCTCTCATTCCGACATGTGTGTGTTCTTTCTTTGACTTCTGTGACCAGCAGCAGGAGCAGTATAGGTAAAACTCCTGACTTCTCCTTAAACAAAGCCTGTTTTAAAACTCTGACATCACATTAACTAAAGGTAAGAAACGCAGCCCTGCGTACAAAAGCAAAGCCCTTGAACGTCTGCACTTCTAAGAAATGAAAGAAATGCAGACCTCGAGCTGTTCGCTGGTTCTCCTGCTTCTTCCTTTTTTCTGAATAACGTCGGTTCCTCCAGTGCTTCAGCTTCTCTCCTCTGCAAGTGAAGCAGGTCTCAGCTGGTCTGAGGTCAGTTATCGAGTCGACAGCAGAGGAAGATTGTGCTGTGAAAAATTCATCGTCATTAAACGTGAATCTCTGTCCTGCATTCAGCTGGGCGCTGCACGTGTGTGCACACGCATGAAGCCTCCAGCCGTTTCCTCGCAGGGTTTTGTCCAAGCAACGATGCAGCTGACTGGATGTTCAGAGATTCAGATCCCAGATTCAGAGGCTGAAAGTCCTCGTTGCTGCAGGCCCGAGTTCCAGTCGTGACCTGAATCCTTCAACCCCGCCTGCCACACCCAAAATGATCTTATTTATTCTAAAATAAATGTATACGTATAAACCACAATTTAACAAAGTTTTTTTTTACTTTTTAACTTGAGTCATGAATATTTGTGGTTCAGTACGTTCAGATCTGAGCTCGAACCAACAACTTCTTCCACAAGTTTCCCCCTCTGCTTTCCTTGAGGCTGGTTTTCTTCTGACGTGCCAGGTGAGCTTTTTCTGTGCGTTTAGAGAAGAACTGCGTCGTGGATGATAAAGGTGTCTCTGAGTGGAGGTTCAGGTTTGCTCCAGCAGCGAACCAACAGGAAGTCTGGCTCCGGTGGATTTGCTTCCTGTAAATTTTCCTTCCGTTGCTCCCTCTGCAGAGTATTACTGCTAATAAATACTTAATAAAGCATAAATTAATCTCATTAAAGTTCATTATGGGATTCTCTGGGCTTTGAATGATGTTCTTTAACAGATTTGAATTAATAGCCAATACTCTGTCAATAATTTGAACAGTTCCTACGTAATAAAACGTTGATGCTTCAGACTGTTTTTCTTTACAAATTCTCTGTAAATTAAGTTTTTTTAAGCATTTTTTTATAAGCTCATGAATTCCAGCTGTAGCTGAGCCTCGCTGACATACTATGTGCAGTTCGCTCATGTTAATTGGCAATAATCAAAAAACCCCAGAGTCCATAAATTTATTATCAGGCTTGTCAGACGCCACAGATTCTGTCTCAATATTTTATTAGTTTGACTGAATATAGGAAATGAATATTACATCCGTGAGCAGCGGTAAATTCATTACCAGCCAACAAACTGGATCTACATGAAGTTTATTACAGTTTGTTTTAGGCGTTCTTTTCCATCCCACCTCCACAAAAACAAATATCCTCCGTGCTTCAACCCACAGCTGAACCGAAGCTGTTTCCAGCAGCGGGTCTGGCTCGGTACGGGATGGTCCGGCTCGGTACGGGATGGTCCGGCTCGGTACGGGATGGTCCGGCTCGGTGCGGGATGGTCCGGCTCGGTGCGGGATGGTCCGGCTCGGTACGGGATGGTCCGGCTCGGTACAGATCTGTGTTGTGTTTCCACAGCCAGCTGTTTCTTCACCCTGTAGGAAAAAATCAGCCAGATAGCGACAGATGCGTCAGTGTGATGTCAAAGCAGAGCAACGCTTTCCTTGAATTCAGTAAAGCAGTTTGTCTTTTCTTTTTTTCTTTTTTTTTTTTTGTCATGTGACTTTAAACAACAAAAATCCAGCGTATATTTCAACATGGAGATGTTCCTGTTTGTTCTTATTGCTGAGTCACACAGGAAGTTCTTCCAACCAATCAACAGACTGCAGTTTGTCAAGCTCCATCCTTTTGGGTCAGATTGGTAAGATTGGGACCCCAACTGGTTCAGATGGTTGGATATTGTGGTACCCATCCCAGTTTTAGCCTGTGGAAACGTAAAAGATTGCGTACAATGTGTACAACCCAGGTCTCCAACATCTGCACCACAGTTTTTGTAAAGTTGGTTGTGAAATGTGAGAAGATGAAGTAACGTGTGTGTCCACAGTGTGTCCTGGTGGAAAGTTCGGAAAGGCCTGCTCTGAGACCTGTCTGTGCACCAACAACGGCACCTGCAACCCCATCGACGGCTCGTGTCAGTGCTACCCTGGATGGCTTGGCGAGGACTGCTCCAAACGTGAGCTAGAAACTTTTCCTCTGCCTCTTTAGAAAGGTTGAAGAGTTTAGAAGAGAAAGTATTGGTAGATGTGTGTTCTGACTGTGTGTGCGTGTTATCGGCAGTGTGTCCGCCAGGCTCGTGGGGTCCAGACTGCATTCACATGTGTAACTGTCACAATGGAGCTCAGTGCAGCGCCACAGACGGAGAGTGTAACTGCAGCCCTGGATGGACAGGACTCTTCTGCACACAGCGTAAAACACACTCACAATCTACTCTTAGCAGCTCTGCCTTGAAAAAAATCTAACGTCTCCATCTAGTGGCAAATAACTGAACTGCACACCTGAATTCACTCCACTCATCCTACCGCCTTTCCAAGTTTAGTATATTAATTTAAATATTATGTTCTAGCTACTTGTCATCCTTCTAAATAAATCTCCGTTAAGGAAGCAAAGAATAGCTTGTAAGCTTTATGTTTTCTTAACAGCCATATTTAATTCTGCAATGCACATAATGCATTATCAAGTTGTTTCTTCACTTTAAGCTGTTATTTAACATATAACTGCAAATTCATCCAAGTATCTGTTTAAGAATGAAAATATAGAACAAGTTATAAAGGTTCACCTTCTGGCTTACCACCGCCATCTGTGCAGGCTTATCATTGGTCTGATCAGTATTAGCTTTGGAAGATATAGCCTCTCTGCCGGCTCTTTTACTGCCATTTATTTGGTGCCCTGGCTGACTTTTGACCAAAGCACACAAACTTTACCTGGAAATTTAAAAGACCTAAATGCCAGCAGAGAAGGAAGGAAGGATGTTTGGAATATAACCTTTAATTACGGAACAACAGCAGCACCTAAATGCTTCTAGTTTATTTTTAGCTCAGACATGGTTGCTGGGACAGTGAATAGACAATGAGAAGTCATTCTGACATTTAAAATAAATTTAATTTGAAGTGCTTCTACACACTCTGTGTGCCTTGATCAGTTTTAAAAATAACATGTATGTACAGTCATGTAAGAGAAAACCAAACCTCTTTAGAGTCTAAAGACAAAATAATTAAAATTGTCTCCTCATCAGATCTTAAAATGAGGTAAATACTTGGGATGGTTATTTTACGGGATTTCTGAAGTCGACTAGTCAGGCCTTCAAAATCAATTTGTTGATTAGTTGTGATGTCATCATGACGTTATCAATAATTGAATGAAAAAAATGCTTTATCTACAACTGGAAACTGTAAAACGTGTGTGCGATTGTATATTGTGTGTGTTCTATAAACAGGTGTTTTTTTTACATTGTTATATATTTAACATTGTGTGGGCTCTAATATCAGCTGGTTGTTCAGCCGGTAGAGGAGAAAGTGGGTCAGGGAGACGTCAGGATTGAACCTGTATTTATATGGTGGCTGCTATGCTACACGGGCGCAACACCTTGCCCACAGGAGCATTCAGCAACATCACAAACCAGTTATTTACCTCGTCTTTCCATCTGGTCTTTTTGCTCTTGAAGCAACATTTCTGGGGGTTTAGTGCTGCCCTGGTCTGTTGTCTCCACTGTCTGTAAAAAATCTGACGGAAACAGCTGCTAAACTTTCACCTCCACACCGATGTTGGAAGGCGGAGGAGAGATGATTACTCCTGGGTGAAGCTGCAGCTAGCTTCAGATTTAGCTCCCTTCATTTAGCAGCTAGCAGCAGCTAGCTTCAGGGTTAGCTTCCTTCATTTAGCAGGTAGCAGTAGCTAGCTTCAGGGTTAGCTCCCCATTTAGCAGCTAGCAGCAGCTAGCTTCAGGGTTAGTTCCCTTCATTTAGCAGCTAGCAGTAGCTTGCTTCAGGGTTAGCTTCCTTCATTTAGCAGGTAGCAGCAGCTAGCTTCAGGGTTAGCTCCCTTCATTTAGCAGCTAGCAGTTGCTAGCTTCAGATTTAGCGCCATTCTCCTTACCTAGCAGCTAGCTTCAGGTTTAGTTCCCCTTCACTTTACCCAGCAGCTAGCAGCAGCTAGCTTCAGGGTTAGCTCCCTTCATTTATTAGCTAGCAGCAGCTAGCTTCAGGGTTAGCTCCCTTCATTTAGCAGCTAGCAGTTGCTAGCTTCAGGGTTAGCTCCCTTCACTTATTAGCTAGCAGCAGCTAGCTTCAGGGTTAGCTCCCTTCATTTAGCAGCTAGCAGTTGCTAGCTTCAGGGTTAGCTCCCTTCACTCATTAGCTAGCAGCAGCTAGCTTCAGGGTTAGCTCCCTTCATTTAGCAACTAGCAGTAGCTAGCTTCAGGTTTAGCTCCCTTCACTTTACCCAGCAGTGCTAAAGCAGGTCTGCTGGAACTAGCAGAGCTGTGTGGTGTTTATTGCTAAAGCTGGTAGCAAAATATTCACCGCTAAACAAGAAGTTTCTCACGGTGACTTCCTCGGCTCCAATGTTTCCCATACCCTCCCCTGCAATTTATAAAGCACTGAATTCTGTTATATTCACATTTTACAGAGACCCTTTTTTTAGTTGGTGTTCCATATATTGATTTACTTTATGACTAAAATAATATTCCTTAGCTTCTGGGTTGCATGGAAAGTTTCAATAAAATACCCTTAAATTTTGTTTAAGAAGTTTATCTTTGTTCACAATTTGTTTGAGTTTTGAAGAAATTGAAATACGAGTTGATGAGCTAAGGCAGCAAGCAGTTAGGAAATATTTTAGAAATAATTAGGAAAAATAGATTATTTTTATGTGAGACGTTAAATTAGAGCCAGAAGTCAAACATGGAGTTATATTGGAGGCACTCAGCAGACAAGGTGTCCAGAATCAGAACCAGGTTCAGAGTGAGGAACCATAATCTGGTTTCTCTTGGTCCACTGCTGTAAATTTCTGTTTCCTTAGACTCTTTGTGAATGTACTTTCTTGATTTTTTGGAAATGCAGCAGAAGAGTGTGGTTGTTTGTTGAAATCTTGCTGAGATAAAGCAGGTTTGCATCTTCACTGATGATCCATGCTGCTTCCACTGTGACGAACCGGATTAGTCCACCCCTGAAAAGCTGCTTCCAAACATTTCTAAATCCTCTCTCAGCAAGTCAAACTGACGAAAAGCTGAAAACTCCTGCAGGAATGTGGACAGTTGTGGTGTCTCCCTACAGGTTGTCCGACAGGCTTCTACGGCTCCCAGTGTGCCGAGGTGTGTCGCTGCCAGAACGGGGCGGACTGCGACCACATCACAGGACAGTGCTCCTGCAGGACGGGCTTCATTGGACAGAGCTGCGAGCTCAGTGAGTGTACAACAGTGTTGTGTTCACCTCAGCTGGTAAAGGCTTTAAAATGTGTTAAACCGAGGTTCCTGTGTCTAGAATGTCCTGCAGGAACGTTCGGCTATGGCTGCCAGCAGCTGTGTGAATGCATGAACAACGCTACATGTGACTACGTGACGGGAACGTGCTACTGCAGCATCGGCTTCAAAGGCATCCGATGTGACCAGGGTGAGAACTGACGTCTCCATGAGCACCCACTTTGGAGCTTCTGCTAATTTCTTCACTTCAAGCAAACCACACAAACCAGGAGTCACATGAAAGCAGAGACTCTGCTGGTTCCAGAGACGTCTGTCTCATCATGGTGGGACAGAAACTCTGGAGCTAGCAGCCAGAACCAAAAACCAGGTCTTACTTTTGCTGGTTTGTGGTGAAAAGTTTGATTCCAGCTCTAAAACTCTGCTAACGTGTTCTCCTATGACTCTGCCTTTGTTTGAAATGAACCATGAAGGTCCTGCTGGTTTCCATGGAGATTAAGGAGGTTTTATAATAAAGTATTCACTCTTCCTATCATAGACTATGTTGGGCTTCACTTCTTTCTGGACCCTCATGGTGTTTCTAAGGTGAATTTCAGGTCTATTCCTGAATCCTCCTCACTCTGACCATTGATAGAGGTGTCCATCATCATCATCATCATCATCATCATCGGCCAATGGCTTCCTGAGATATTTACCTGCGTAACACCTCTATTAAACACCTGGAAACCTGATCAGGTTCACTGTTAACCTTCTACTGTAGCACAGTTACTCATCAGACATTACTTTACTCATTCCTAAGAGTACTTTACTCATTCCTAGGATTACTTTACTCATTCCTAAGAGTACTTTACTCATTCCTAGGATTACTTTACTCATTCCTAAGAGTACTTTACTCATTTCTAGGAATACTTTACTCATTCCTAGGATTACTTTACTCATTCCTAGGATTACTTTTCTCATTCATAGGATTACTTTACTCATTCCTAGGATTACTTTACTCATTCCTAGGATTACTTTTCTCATTCATAGGATTACTTTACTCATTCCTAGGATTACTTTACTCATTCCTAGGATTACTTTACTCATTCCTAGGATTACTTTTCTCATTCATAGGATTACTTTAATCATTCCTAGGATTACTTTACTCATTCCTAAGAGTACTTTACTAATTTCTAGGATTACTTGACTCATTCCTAGGATTACTTTTCTCATTCATAGGATTACTTTACTCATTCCTAGGACTACTTTACTCATTCCTAGGATTACTTGACTCATTCCTAGGATTACTTTTTTCATTCATAGGACTACTTTACTCATTCCTAGGACTACTTTACTCATTTCTAGGATTACTTGACTCATTCCTAGGATTACTTTTCTCATTCATAGGATTACTTTACTCATTCCTAGGACTACTTGACTCATTCCTAGGATTACTTTTTTCATTCATAGGACTACTTTACTCATTCCTAGGACTACTTTACTCATTTCTAGGATTACTTGACTCATTCCTAGGATTACTTTTCTCATTCATAGGATTACTTTACTCATTCCTAGGACTACTTGACTCATTCCTAGGATTACTTGACTCATTCGTAGGATTACTTTTCTCATTCATAGGATTACTTTACTCATTCCTAGGACTACTTTACTCATTTCTAGGATTACTTGACTCATTCCTAGGATTACTTTTCTCATTCATAGGATTACTTTACTCATTCCTAGGACTACTTGACTCATTCCTAGGATTACTTGACTCATTCGTAGGATTACTTTTCTCATTCATAGGATTACTTTACTCATTCCTAGGACTACTTTACTCATTTCTAGGATTACTTGACTCATTCCTAGGATTACTTTTCTCATTCATAGGATTACTTTACTCATTCCTAGGACTACTTGACTCATTCCTAGGATTACTTGACTCATTCCTAGGATTACTTTTCTCATTCATAGGATTACTTTACTCATTCCTAGGACTACTTAACTCATTCCTAGGATTACTTTACTCATTCCTAGGATTACTTTTCTCATTCATAGGATTACTTTAATCATTCCTAGGATTACTTTACTCATTCCTAAGAGTACTTTACTCATTTCTAGGATTACTTGACTCATTCCTAGGATTACTTTTCTCATTCATAGGATTACTTTACTCATTCCTAGGACTACTTTACTCATTCCTAAGAGTACTTTACTCATTTCTAGGATTACTTGACTCATTCCTAGGATTACTTTTCTCATTCATAGGATTACTTTACTCATTCCTAGGACTACTTTACTCATTCCTGGGATTACTTTACTCATTCCTAGGATTACTTTACTCATTCCTAGGATTACTTTTCTCATTCATAGGATTACTTTAATCATTCCTAGGATTACTTTAATCATTCCTAAGAGTACTTTACTCATTTCTAGGATTACTTTACTCATTCCTAGGACTACTTTACTCATTCCTAGGATTACTTTACTCATTCATAGGATTACTTTACTCATTCCTAGGACTACTTTACTCATTCCTAGGATTACTTTACTCATTCCTAGGATTACTTTACTCATTCCTAGGATTACTTTACTCATTCCTAAGAGTACTTTACTCATTTCTAGGATTACTTTACTCATTCCTAGGACTACTTTACTCATTCCTAAGAGTACTTTACTCATTCCTAAGAGTACTTTACTCATTTCTAGGATTACTTTACTCATTCCTAGGATTACTTCACTCATTCCTAGGATTACTTTACTCATTCCTAGGATTACTTTTCTCATTCATAGGATTACTTTACTCATTCCTAAGAGTACTTTACTCATTTCTAGGATTACTTTACTCATTCCTAGGACTACTTTACTCATTCCTAGGATTACTTTACTCATTCCTAGGACTTCTTTACTCATTCCTAAGAGTACTTTACTCATTCCTAAGAGTACTTTACTCATTTCTAGGATTACTTTACTCATTCCTAGGATTACTTTTCTCATTCATAGGATTACTTTAATCATTCCTAGGACCACAAAGTGCTAGCAAGCAGAAACTTTCAGGTATACCGGTTTTCCCTTTTGGTGGAAAAAAGCACCACATCAACCAATCAAAATACGTCACATTCACACACTGATGGCAGAAGCTACCATGCGAAGTGCTAACGACGACCATCAGTAGCAATATGGGGTTCGTTTATCTTGCTCAGGGACACCTCGACATGAGCTCCACAGGCCGAGGATCAAACCAGCAACCCTATATATATATATACATAAATATAACAATATTATATATATATACATAAAACAATAACTTATACTTCTTATACTTCAAACACACTAAATGTAAATAATTGTATAAAACTGATATTTGACAAGTTTGTAAATGATTTTCTTTCAGTTTAGAATCTATATTTAGATTTTTAAGTATAAAAATGGTTCACTTCATATGTCTGTGGCTTTGACAGCAATAAATCAGTTTTTTCCCACTTGTGCTTTTTGTGTAAAAATTAAATTATAACTGTAAATTTACACAGGTGAGATTGTGCTGAAAAGAATGACGAAAAGCAGTCAAAAGCCGCCATTTATACCCTAGTCCCCAGAGGGTTAAACTTTGAATGAAGTAATGTTTACCTGGCTTGGAGATATTTATAGAGTTCGGTTTTTAGGAGAATCCAACATTTCTCTACTAGGACATTAGAGTTTTATTTAATTTTTCTTCAAATCTTTGGATACCAACTATTTTCTTCTCACCAGAAGTAATTCCTGACTGAGCCACAAGTTTTAACTTTCAGCCTCCATGTCTTTCCACAGCGGCTCTGATGATGGAGGAGCTGAACCCCTACACCAAGATCAGCCCGGCGCTGGCGTCCGAGCGGCAGTCGGCCGGCGCCGTTCTGGGCATCGTGTTCCTGCTGCTGCTCATCATGGCCATGCTCGCCTTGGTGGTCTGGTTCCGCTATCGGCAGAGAGAGAAAGGCCAGCACGTGCCCAACGTTGCCTACACGCCCGCCATGCACATCAATTCTACCGACTACTCCCTCTCAGGTAAGACCGCCATGTCTGGGCCGGTTTACTTTCCTCTCTGCAGGGCTGCAGACCTGGACTCAGCCTGCAGACCTGGGCTCAGGCTGCAGACCTGGACTCTGGCCGCAGGCCTGGACTCGGGAGTCCGATGAGACGTGTGAAGGTGCTCTGGTTGGTTCAGGTTTTTGGGATGTGTGTTCCTGAGCATGATGTGATGATGTTGTGTGGTGGCAGCAGGGCTGCCATGTGCAGGCCTGCTCTCTGCAGAGACCTCTCCCAGTAACAGCTCTGCAGGCGGCTGCTTCTCCAACCCCAGCTACCGAACCCTGGGGCCGTGCACCTACGCCGCACACTACGCCAAGCCAGACAAGAAAAGCTCCACCAAGGTGGGTGAAAAATCCTCATAGTTAGTCTGCAACATTTGTGATGAGTCTCAGGCCAATTAAAACCTCAGGACCGACATTCATAGATCTGCTGTAGTCTGGACGTCATTCAGCAAAATGTGGTGATTTTAGCTCACTTTCTAGATGTTTTGCTTTTTCTCCACCCTTTAACTGAGATAAGTTGTACTTTTCAGACTTTAAAATCTCTGATTTAGAGGAAAGGTTACGTTATTTGTAAAGATGCTGACACATTACAAAACTAAGAAAGAGGCTACAGATATGTTTGGCCCAAATGTGGCCCGCTTCTGCAGTCTTGTTTGGCCCATATTTGGCCTTGTCTTGCGCTGTTGATTCAGTCACACAACCAGCACATGTAGTCCACAAGGAACTTATTGTAATATATCCAAGCTGGCTCCTCATATCTGGACCGCTTACTTAGTTAGAAATCATCACAGCTAAGGAAAGATGGTCGGAGAAATTCAGGACTTCTACTTCTTCAGGACTCAGGAAAAGATGGTGTCATGATGAGAATCAGACCAGACCGACACTTAGCTCCAAAATTACAGGTGGTCAATAATTATTCTGCAGAGACTTTGAGAGTCTTCTTCTAATGCAATCTCATCAGTGTTAGACTGAAAATATAAATTTATGTGATAATTTTCCCCCAAAAAACTAGAAGCTACAATATTAAGTTTATATTTTTGCATTTTGCCTTAACAACAGGTCATCTCTGGGACACTACAAGATAATAAATACCAGACAGTCATGTATTAGACTGCAGATCTCAGCAGCTAATAGTAGTTCTAATGGCTTCAGTCATCTCAAACAAAATAAAATCAAATTTGCACGTTCCTTCAGATGGGCTCTTTAACCCTGCAGCATCATCGCTGCATCAGGATGCAACATCACGTTTACACTGAGCACGCTTCATGTTTGTGTTCCCTGACGTGTCGGCGGTTTTTCCAGATTAAGACGAAGAAGCAGAACAGGAACAGGAACAGCGCTCCAGAGTGGGGAGCCTACTGCAACCTCAGTGAGCTGGGTCAGTCTGTTTTTAATGCTCTGCAAGTCATTCATCAACAGAGACTTTGTTAAGTTTTAGTCTTTAATCCAGGGGTGCCCAAGTCCGGTCCTTGAGGTCTACCATCCTGCAACTTTTAGATGCAGCCCTTCACCAGCACACCTGAATCAAATGACTGGCTCGTTACCAGGCCTCTGCAGAGCTGAATGACATGCAGATGACATTTGATTCAGGTGTGTTGTAGAAGGGCTGCATCTAAAAGTTGCAGGATGGTAGATCTCGAGGACTGAACTTGGGCACCCCGCTTTAATCTCACACTCAGACACTGGTCCGCTGTCATGAGTCCACCAACGTATCTCTGATTCTCACTGTTTGCTTTTTATGGGTGTTTAGTTTATCTGTAAATGAGTCACATATCACTACGGAAGGCAAACTTCCATCTGCAGGTTGTTGTGAAACAGGCTGAAATAAAAGTAATCCAGCCTCAGACAAATTATACTGGGTCAATATTTATTAAGCAAATATGTCCATCCTTACTGCTTCCAGAGGAGGTAAGAGGGTCAGTAGCAGGCCACCATCAAGGTAGTCAGTTTCTGCTCTGCAGCTTTCAGATGTGTGTTAACACAATGCCAAGGAGGAAAGACATCAGAAATTATATGAGAAAAGCAACTGGGGTCCGTGGTTCTACAGAGAGAAATATTTTATAAGACAGCTGCTGTTGGTGAGGGGTGGTAACTAGCTTAGCTATTAGTTATTGATAAATGTCTGAGGACAGTTGTTAATATTCAATGGAGTTTTTAATGAAAACCATTAATCATGGGGCACCACACCGTACTTGACAGCTGGTACAGTTCAGTACAATCCGTAACGTAAAGTGTGGGATTGCATTACGATAAGGTACAGCTGACATAACAGGCAGTAAGGATCGTTTCTATCCATCATTCAGTATATCTGTTTAGATATAGTTAACCAACCCTCTCCAGAGGGATCAGACTCTTCTCATTTTCTTCTATCAGGCTTTTAATCCAAACACTCTTTGGCCTCAAGTCTCTTCACGTGTCCATGAAATAATTGCCTATTGAGTGAACCAAAAACTCCTCTGGATGCCAAGGTTTCCAGAGTCATACGTGAAGCAAGGCTAAAACGGTCTGATGCAGCAGGACAATGATCCCAAACCCAGCAGCAGATCTACACCAGAACCAGGTGTTGACATGATCCAGTCCAGACCTCAACCTGACTGAGATGCTGTGGTGGGACCTTCAGAGAGCTGCAGAAACCTCAGTGAGCTGAAGCCATGAGAGCGATTGATAACATCATCCAGGAACGGATTCTGACCTCAGCTTTCTGTGTGATCGGTCATGTTAAACTTCTGAGGGTGGTTACTGAATTATAAACCTGATATGGAGCTGTCATTCTTCTGTTTCTTGGTTTGTAAAAGTCCCACTTTCTTCTTGCTTTGCAGGTGTTTACTGCATCGATCGGCGCTACAGCTACCATGTGGAGCCATGCTACAGAGGTACAGCGTGGCCTCCTCACATCTGCCTCCCCAGCCAATCCTCCTGCTCAAACACTTCCCTCAGCCAATGACAGCCTCAGCCTGAACCCCAGATTCAGTTCCTGGTGTTTTAAAATGTGGATCTCTGCATGTGATGGAGACTCGCACAGCTCAGGTGGACCAGGTGGTGGCGAGAAGGCGAGGAGGCGCAGCATGTCTGACAGATCCAAGCCTCTTTACCTGAATGCTGCTGATTCATGCCAGATTTCATGTCCCTCCCCTGGTCTGACCCCTTCTCTTCCTAAACTCCTCCAGGAAAACTCTCCTCTAAATAACTTGATGCTTTTCCTGCTGCTTCATGCCTCTGATCTGCTGCTTCACCAATTGTGTGTTTCTGATCTGAGCTGCTGATGCAAACTTTTAATGTTCGAAGTCTTCGTTCTTACATCAATTTCCAGGACCAGTCTCCTAAATTTCCTCTATACAACTGATTCCAGTCAAAAGACCAAAACCAACAATGAATTCACCCATTCAGGTTTCTGATTTTACAATTTACAACTCACAGTTTGTTTTTCTGTCATTATTAAAAGCACTGCTAGTTTGTTCATGTTGCTAACGGTCGTCAGTATAACTCTCTGAATGTGTATTATAACACAACGCCTCCTTTTGTTTTTACATCTTGTTTAGGACAAATGCAAAACTTTGCTCACAGACCAGGCAGCTCAAACGATTTGTTAACATCAGTTTGTTGCCATTCGGTTGTCATGGATACCTGTCGCTTCGTCTGACGTAGCAACTTGCGATGATGTATGACGGTAAAGTAGGGGAATGGCTTCACCCCGTCCCCCTTTCCACTTTGTTCTAGGGGGTGAGGGGTAGGGGAAGGCATGGGGTTGAGGACGGGTAGAAAGAGAAAGGGGACAGAGCCTAGGTTTGGTTGCATATTTGCAACTGAAAGAGCAAAGCAGTGAAAATCTTGAGATGGGTGGGTGTTGGACTTGGATCGGAGAGTCTGCAGAGGAAGGCCTTCATCCACCCCTCCTGCCTCCTTATAAGAGTTTGCAGCCAGATCAGCGCGGTTAGTCGTGGTCACGGTCATGCAACCAGACGTAGCTGCATCTCTGTAGTGGGTTTATCTCCGTGGACCAGTCACATGTTCTGCTGTGAGATCAGGCTGTGCAGCTACTTTCATCTGTACATAATTCAGGAAACTTTCTACATCAGTTACACAATGACTGAGAAATACAATTTAAAAAGAGAGAATGTGTTTTCTAAGTCTATAAATCCAGAGAAATGACAACAAATTGATACGATTTCAAGCAGTTTAGTTTTCTGCCACCTGGATTTTAGTTTAAAACAGATCTTTCAAAGACTGACCCAGAAAGTTCTGGATGGATTAAAACATGGTTGGTTTTGGTCATTTTATGTCTCATTTTTGTAGTGAAGATGTGACCTAACCTATTTATTCCTATTTTATTTTATTTGTTATTAATTTAAAAAGTATATTTGATTGTATTTTGTTATTCCAGTCTTTCTTTTTGCTCTTTTTTTACTGTATTTGTTTAGTTTTGATATAATTATCAAATAAATCAATCAATTTTGGCATTAAGGGGTTAAAATTCAGATTAGCAGGAAATTTCTTGTTTCTGGGAAATGGCCGTTCTGTTGCTAGTATTCATATTATATTAATCCCAATTAGAAAAGTAGGGTCATCTGACCCGTTTCTGGATTCACTAGAGAGTGGTGGGCTGCCACGTTTCCAGGGGCAGTATGGAGGATAAGAGCCTTGCTCATGGGCCACAGTGGTTTACCTTCGCAGCCAGTAAGCTGCAGAGGTTAGCGCGGTACCTGCTGTAGTAGCTACTCTGGAGACGTAGTATTAAAGGAAATATCTTGTGTAAATGAAGATGTGGAGGCCTCAGTGACCTGTGTGGTTGTCCTGCCTTCGCTCTGTCTGCAGACTACATGAAGGGCTCCTTGTCCAGCACCTGCTCCCTGAACAGTGAGAACCCGTACGCCACCATTAATGACCCCCCCGCTGTGTGCAAACACTTGGAGAGCAGCTACGTGGAGATGAAATCCCCAGCTCACCATGAACATGTGACTCACTGCTGCTCTGCCGCCATCATCAGCGCCACCGCCAGCCTGCCGGCCAAGAACATCTACGACATGGGTACGTGGGGGGGGGGGGGGGGGGGGGGGGGGGGGGGGGGGGGGGGGGGTTATAATGCCACAAAGAACTGAGCCAGTCAGTTAATGTTGCTATGACAACGGTGTCATCTGAGCCTGATCGTTACTGTCGATGTGCCCTTTCAGACACAAGAAGGTTTTTCTTTTGTGACCAGTTAAAACGGAACTAAGCTTCTATGAAAGCAGGCCTTTAGTTCTAGTTCACGTCGGTTCAGCAGAACTGTGTCGCTACCAGAAGTCTTAGCACACTTTTCCCCATCGAGCCGCACATTTTGATATTTTTTTGTTAGGATTTTTCAAAACTGTGTGACAAGTTACACAGAAATTCATGACAGAAAAAGAAGAAACCGAATTTATGTTTAAATTTTAGTTTCTAAAGTTTGTTTTTTAACATAAAAGAAAAAGCAGGAAACTGCAATAAATAAAACAGAAGTTCATTCTCAAGCAGGTGGAAGAGAACGTTCTGGTTACTTCTTTATTATTCTGGTTCGTCGGACTCAGCGTGGTAAATGGGTTTGGTTTTACATAAATGTTCTAATTGTGCCTGTTTTTATAAAAGCAGGGGGAAAAACAAAAGGTGGAAACTCTGGATCACTATAGTTGTGTATGTTGTACAATTCCTTCAATTAAAGAAAAATAAAAGAAGGAACTTTCTGAGGCCGAACCCCTTTTTCTGTGTTTATCTTTGTGTATTTAGTGTGTTGTTATAAGTGGAGTAATACATTTGTTTGTGTGCACGTCGGGTTTGTTTTTCTGCCACTGACAATAATAATAATAATAATTAAATAAATTAAATTTTTAAAAATTAAATAGCATTTAAAGAAAAAAAAAAAGGAAAAATTAAGAGAAAGCTTCATTCATGTCCTCCCTCAGAGCCGACCGTCAGCATCGTCCAGGGCGTCGGAGCTGAGCTGGTTCCCAGTTACCCCCAGAACCCGTACGACCTGCCCAGGAACAGCCACATCCCCAGCCACTACGACCTGCTACCTGTGCGCCCTAGCCCCTCCCACAGCCACAGCCCGCCACTGCCCGGCAGCCCCACCAGCTCGCTGCTGTAAACCTCCTCCCCAGTGCCCAAAACCAGGACGCTGATGGGACCCGGTGCTCCCAGTTCATCCACAACCAGAAAAGGAAGAGAGGTGCGTTCAGGGTTTCAGTCAGCGAACGCAGGAGGACACGGATGTTCGTTGTTTCAACTCAAGTTTCTTCTTTATTTTAGGTGCACCCTGCTGCACTGAGGTTTGATATTTTGTCCTGAGCTGTTTGTTTTTCAGCAGTTTTTCTCCATCGGAAAGCGTCCATAAGAGGAACTTACAGGTGCACACAAGTCTGCCTGTTTTCAGGTATGTGACATGTGGGTTCAAAGGATGGAAGGATCAGGAAAATGACCTGCTCAGTAAGAAAAATGAAAAAGAATCCTGCTTTTCTGGGACTTTCCTTAAGGCTGGAGTTGTGTTGTAAAGACTGAAGCTTCACACCTGGAGAAGGTGTCTGACTTCCTGACCCTGTCCGGCCTGGACAGAGACACCTGCTGGACGTCTCTGATGGTTGAGAGGAAGAAATGCACACAAACTGCAGCCTCCTCAGATTTAAACACTCTGTGAAGTTCTGCTATTTTTACATCTTTTCTTATTTCCTGTTTACATATTCAAAGATCCCGTCGGGGTCCATATTTTCTCTCTGGAAAGTTCTCTTTTTGTATGTTCTGTAGACAAAGTGGTGTGTTGGATGTACACTTGCTGTACGCTAATGATTATTGTGCTTTTTCTTAGTTGTGTCGAGCTTAATACACATGCATGCCAAAGATTATTCCAGATAGAATAGTTAGAAAAGACCTACAGTCCGGTTTCTACCATCATCATGCTCAGATGGTGAAAAGCCATTATTTTCATAAGTTGTGACCTAAACTGTGTTTTTTGGGGAAGATGTGTTGTCCTTGTTGCAGTGAGGTCAGAAGAGGAACACCTACATGGAAACAACTCTAATACCTCTTGCCTCTCCCTTCTAATTTCCAGTTTTATTCCCAAACATGTAGATGTTTGTAAAAACTGCTGATATAACAGAAAAAAACCCACATATTCATGGATACAAAGTACTGAGACTTCTTTGTTGTTTTGTATTCAAACAATTTGAAATATTTATTTTAGGCTGATTAAACTGTTTGTTTTTTTTTTACATCGCTCTTCTCACACTTACCTCCACGTGATGATCAGTTTTTCCTAAATCCAGGCACACACCTGTAGAAACGTACTTAGGACGTCTGGAAGCTGCTGCCGGAGGAAACAACCAAGTACTGATTTCAGAACCTTTTTGCAAAATCAATCCTCATTTTCTTATTACGTTTAGCAAAAACTTTATTCCAAAGTAACAGAGTTTGGAACACCATTAGGTCCCAAAGACCCGTTTTAAAACTCGGGGAGACCTGGCTTTTCAGGCTGTGGCCTCCAGACTCTGGGATGACTTGCCCGTCCCTCCGTGTGGTCGAGTCCGTGGACTCATTTAACAAGCAGTTTCAAACTACTTTATTCAGGAAAGCTTTTTCATGGTGGTTATTATTTATTTGATTAAATTATGTTGTTTTATTGCAGCCGTTTTATGTACAGTACAGATTTGTATCTGTGAAAAGCGCTTTATACATAAAATGACTAACTTTACTTACAGAGACCGGCGTGAGCATGAGCACTGCAGGTGGAACCCGACCTGAAGTCCACCCATTGTTAGAGGTGTTATTTAGAGATTCTTAAAGGTATAGAGGGATGATACAGCCTCATCTTTATCATATTATAGAGACATGACCAAAACAGAGACATATTGTGATCAGAGGAGAAGCAAACATTAACCCTTAAAACTCCAAGCCATTTTTCTTGGTTTTTGGTCCACCTGTTGCTTTTTAATGTAAACCAGCCTGTAGCAGCTGAAGCTTTTAATCCCAGTCAGCATCAGACATGATGTTTCTCAGCTGTCAGATTGGGAGGTAAAATGATGTAAAATGAATGAATGAATAGATAAAGCAGCATAAAGGTCGACCAGAAGAAGAAAGCAGAATTTATTACTAACAGAACTTTGTAGAAATAACACACAGATCAACAGTGACCAAACCTTTTCTCATCTCATCGTTCTCTCAAGTCTTGGCTTTCAGGAGAAAAAATATTGTTATTGAAACAAACACACAACAGAAACTATTTCCATGTTTCCACTTTTTCCTCATTTCCAGTTATTCCTGCTACTATTTACCTGCTATCCTCACTAAACCAACTCCAGCTCAGCTGCTTTGTGGCGCCACCGTGCATCAGAAACGTCTTCTTGGCTTTATTCCAGCCATAGAGGAGCATTATTTTTCTTCTTTTCACACACACATAGAACTTTCTGCTCACTGGTTGATCTTTGGCTGCTCCTGATTGGACGTTACCGTCAATCTAAGCTCTCTGATTGGTGGAAAGTCTGACAGGAAGTGGCTTCATCATCATGTCCAGGTCTAAATAGAGGTCTCTTAGCAACATAGTAGTGATGGTGATGTTTTTATGGTGAAATGTGATAAATAATGCTGTTATCATGGATCATTGTGGATTTACCAGATCGAGTCTCAGAAAGAACGAGTCATTCCTTCAATTCGGTGCCATTTAAACATTGCGACTTTCTTTTAAAAAGTATTTAAGAATTTTTCATATACTCTGAAGGCGGGCTATTTAAACTACAATAAATTTATATTTGTCAAGCTCAGGATAATGAATTCTCATAATTTTGATCAAATGTTTGGCATGTAACATGGTCCGAATGTCCACCCTGTTGTAGGACATTTTCATCTTGACGGATACATGTTCTGATTAACAATGCGTCATTGCCCAATATTTTCTCGCTTTACAACATCAGACCGTGATGGTTCGTCATTACAACACAGGCCTACTTCCTTCAGGTCATGGAACTCACAGTCAAGGACACTTTTCTCTGCCTGGCAAAGACAAATTATGTCCCAATATTTAATTGTTCCTGAAGAGAGGCTGACAACTTGGTGGGTTTCCATTGTTCCTTTGACTGGAACAACTGTTCTCATCTCTCAGACTTTCCTCTCACCTTCTTCTTTCATAAAATGAAGTTCCACTGAGGTCCCCATGTTTTTTAGCTGTTAGTACATGGCCTCTGCTTTGGGGATATCCCATCCATGACGCAGTTTTGTCAACTGACCTTTTGAGGGTTTCTCCAACCCCCCGACTAGCCAGTTAATTTCTTTGAAGCTGTTCTTAAAAGGCTGTTTCAACAGAAGATAAAAGTTGCCTTTCTGTCTGTATTGCATTGCCGTGTTCTTCTAACCTTAAGGGGGTGACTGAGGGACATCTTCTACCTCTGGAGGATCTTGTGGACTTGGAGGAGTTAATTGGAAGGTTTTCGTGGCTCTTGCACTTTCCCTTTGCTTTCTTTTTTTTCCCCACTGTGTCTTTCTCTGTACTCTACTCTCTATCACTGAGGTCCGACACTTTCCTTTTTCTTCCTTCCTTTCTGTCCTTTCTCCACTTCTCTCTTTTTAATTAGGTATTTTGCCCATTGTTCTGGGTCTGCATGCCCTGTAGAGCCGCAGCATTTCTGCTGCAGATAGCGGTGCCATTCCCTAACAAATACATGCATGTTGTTTTAACCATTCCTTTTATATAAAGTATAAGAACCTAATGTGTAAAGAAAAATTAAAGAAAGAAAAACCACCAATAAATGCTGGAAATAGTCCACCCTGTTATGGTGCAAAACAGGGTGAACAGTAACAGGGGTGACATTTTTGGCTAAAGTTAGCCATTGCTACTCGTAATGAGAAACATGCTAGTACCCAATGACCACAGAATAAGATTTACAACATATTAACCACATTTCAGATTTTGCAATAATGGTCAAATTCAACAATAAAATAGTGGACAAGTTCTGCTTTACCAAATCAGAGAGCCATTCTTAAAGACTGAAAAGGAGTAGAATAAAGAGAGATACCCACTGAGCTTCTTGTTGAACATTTCCCTCCAAAAATCTTCTTCCAAAAAAGCTACTTCTGGAAAATCATGTGACTAGAGGAATGGTCAGTGGTTGTGTTTAAAGGGATATTCATCAGAGTAACAAGGGTGGGGGCAGGCAATCAACACAGGGACGGAACTTATTTTTGATTAAGCAACAATTAAATATGTGATGTTATGAATTTAAATCCGGATGTTATTTAAACAAAATATACAATCTAACATCATGAAGACTTAAATGGCACCGAATTGTAGGAATGGTTTTGTGGTTGGATTGTAAACCTCCTGGACAGGATATAAATGCCTGGAAAACTTCCATAGATCACCTAAAGGGTAAGCTATCCATCACAATTTACCCTACCGAGCAACACACTACCTTTCCTGGGACACTGTTGATGATATAAGCGATGGCGCTCTGAGATGTTTTAAGGGTTATTCATGACAGTCAGGTTTATCGCAAAGAGAAATCAACAGCCCAGAGGTTTAAATCAAGGTTGTGTTCTTTTACCTATGTTGATATCTCCATGTTCAGACCATGGGGTCATCTGATGAGGATCACAGGTACAGTAGGATATCATCTGCATAGCGGTGATCCAAGAAAATGACCAAAACTGAGGAGGTGATGTTCACTGTAAAGGGGGGTCCAGCATTGAGCCTTGATAAATCCTAGAATAGACAGAGATAAATTTATTAATTCTATCATTTATAAATAACACCTTGATTTAAAGTGTGACTGAGGGGTTCTTAATTCTTTGTAAAACAACTGTTAAAGTTCTGCTTTGGCTAACAGCAATAACAGGATACTGACAATCAGATGTAAACAGCTATGTTTTTTTTTCAGGATTTGGTTTTCTGCTTTTGTTCAAGTTCTCTAAAATGTTCTTGCTCTTGTTGTTTCTTCATCTATGAACCAGAAAATTGTTTCTGTAGATGTATCAAGTGCTTGTTTTCTTTGTTTTAAGCCCTGAACTTAATAAAGCCATCGTAGCTCAGGGGAATGCTGTCATGACTGGTCCACTAATGAGCTCTGCTCGTACGAGCATTCAAACATCTGATGAAACTCACACTAACAATATTGTGTTTTTACCTATACAAACATACATGTTTCTTTTTCAGTTTTTTAATTTTAAAATGAAAATAACATTTAAAAAAACTATTGTTTTGTAATACTCACATCTGAAAAGAAAATTGAGTGACTAAAACATACACTGGCCTGTGTCTGTGTTTTCTAATTTCATTACAGAAGGTGACAACAAACATTATATAACATATATCCAGCGTTAAATATGTGGCTAACCAGTGTGTAAAATATGGGAAGACATGGGACTGGGGGTAGTGGTGGATTGAAGGTTTAGTGGGTAACTCTCCATTAGCCTTGTATGAACTTGTGTTAACTGGTTAATCATTTGTTTGTTTACTTCCTACTTTGTCAGTGGGAATGAATATTAATCTAATTTAATTCATTTATGTATGACACAATATAATCCTAACATACTAAGAAATACTCTGTATTGATATAACCTAATTCTATAGTTACATAGACAGCTTTTACTTATACATAATGCAGCTTGACACAGAATACATGGTTGAGATAACAGCTGCCTGTTTTTGGCCAGCCGGTGGCTACATGTGCGCACGAAGCCTCACGAAATGAACAATTCTCTGAACCAATTTGCTGGAAAGCTTCAATGCTTCATGAAGCTTCATCTGACCATCAGAAATTAGGAGTCAGTTGGCTGCTCTTCATTTACCGTCCTCCTTATGTGACCCTCCTTATGTCAAACAGGTGAAAAAGGACCAAGTAGAGCAACACTGCAACACCAAGAGGAGGCAAAATAGAATTTGACCAAATTTATTGTTACAAAAGGAGAATCCAAAGAAAATCCCAAGGTGGTTGGAACCGTTACAGGCGTGTCATCACTAGGCCAGGGAGAATCAACTGGGACATCATGTAAATGGTATTTGAAGACTTTCATATATTTAGTACGTTTCATAAAGACTGAAGTTGACTGAAATATTTGAGCCAAAAAAAAAAAAAAAAGAAAATAGTTCTGGACTCTGTGGTGGCCGATCCATGTGTGAAAATGATGTCTCCTGTTCCCTGAACCACTCTTTCACACTCTGAGCCCCATGAATCCTGCATCTTGTACAGCAGCACTAGGCATGATGGCTGCATCCCTTCATCCTCCTCTCTTCTTACCCTGATGCTCCATGACTCTGGACCAGGGTAGATCTGGACTCATTAGACCACATGACCTTCTTCCATGGCTCCAGAGTCCAGTCTTTATGCTCCCTAGCAAACTGAAGCCTTTTTCTCCGGTTAGCCTCCCTGGTTAGTGGTTTTCTTGTAGCTCCACAGCTGTTCAGTCCCTCAAGTTCCTTCACATTGTTCATGTGGAAATGTTCTAACTTTCACTATTAAACATGCTATTAAACATGGTCTTGAGTTCTACTGCTGTTTTTCTTCCCTCTGGTTTCACCAAGTTTAATTGATCACCGATCACCATCATTCAGGATGTTTTTCTGACCATGTTTCTTCCTGGAAGACGACGGTTCCCACCATCCTTCCAGTTTTTCATACTGTTGGACATTTCTGAACCCAGTTCTAGTAGTTTTTGCATTGATCCCAATGATCTGACCCTTCTGAAACAGATGATGTGATGCGTCTTCCCACACGGTTGTTTAAGAAATGCATCAGCTAAGGTCAATAACTTATTAATCATCCATCCAGTAATCATCCAGTGGGAGGCTCGTACCTGTTTAGTTAAATCCAGGTGATAAATTTTTATTTTGGATGAGTTGTGTGTGTTCCTTAAATGCATTTAAACGCTAAATGTTTTATTCCAGATGTCTGGTCATCTTTCTTGTTGGGCTTCTTCATAGAAACTGGTCATAAAGAAAAGTCAGGGATCATCTAAAGGTTTATGACTGGTGCGCTTTATTAAGATGAACTGATAACTTAAGATATAGACACAATTGTACAATTCATGAGTCTGTACAAAACAAAACCATTCATTTTGACCCCCCTGTCACATTAAACCCTCCAATTGCATCATTTCATTCTTACGTGTTTTCACTGGAATTAGTTACAGAATTCAATATAGTAAAAAACAAAAGAAATCAAAACACACTTCTTAAAAATAATTAAAAAAGAACAATGGAGACAGCAGAGGTACATGAACAGGATCAGAACTCGTTCTCAGAAAGGAATCACTCCGTCCACCTGCTGCTGGTTCTGGAGCAGCTCGGCCCGGCTCGGCCTGGCCCGGCCACTCCAGAGTTACCCATCTACCTCTAAACACACCTGGACATTCACCAGGACACACACACTGGGGAGTTTATGGCCCGGACTCAAGTCAGCTTCGTGCTGCCTGCAGAAGCTTCCAGCTCTCGCGGACAGTAAAGACGAATGTTAGCGACGTAAGGCGACAAGAGGAGAAGCGGTGGACGTACGGCGGGCGTGCGGCGCGCGTGCGGCGCGCTGTGAAGTCAGAGGCAGCTCGGTGTATGTAGGCTTTATGTGGCTGGGGAGGTGACAGCGCTCAGTGAGGGACGAGGTGGACGTGGCGCGAGCTGTGGCGGGTTGATGAGGCATTGGAAGGTGAAGGAGGCACTGTGAGCAGAAGTTGGCGAAAATGCGGCTCCACCCCTCGAGTTGGTTTCGTTTCAGCGTTGAGTTTCATTCTTTAACACCGTCTCAAAAAAAGAGCCATGAATCTGACAGAAGAGGTCCAGATTGTATAAGTGCAGCAAAGATCTAATTCTAAACAAGAAAGCATGTCGACACATTAACGTTCAGTGCAAGACGAAGACAATTTCATGCTCACGAGACATTTTTCCTTTCCGTCTTTCTTAGTGGTCCTACCTACAGTTCTGTGGTCACATGCAAAGGAGAATTGGCTGGACAGATTGATTCTGAGTATCATAGGAATGTTATACAAGAATACTACCTCAGGTACATCAGTTTACTTTATTTTCTATAGAAGTGCAGGAGCAAAGAAAATCTGTGTGCTAGTTTCTGCATAGTTGTAGTCGAATATGTCACAAATGAATGTTTTCTTAAAGTTGGAGCAGGAGAGACTAATGTGTCTTCAGTACGTCGCGCTGAGAGTTGGAACAGTACTAGTCCTGTTCAGCTCGCCTTCAAGGCCATGCTAGTGTTTCCAAGCCGAGTTTCCTGCCTGGAAACGGCGCTGCAGCGCATGGCGCCCACGGGGCCGCATGGCGCTCACGGGGCCGTGCGTTCCCACGGGGCCGCATGGCGCCCACGGAGCCGCATGGCGCCCACGGGGCCGTGCGTTCCCACGGGGCCGCATGGCGCTCACGGGGCCGCATGGCGCCCACGGGGCCGTGCGTTCCCACGGGGCCGCATGGCGCTCACGGGGCCGCATGGTGCTCACGGGGCCGTGCGTGCCCACGGGGCCGCATGGCGCCCACGGGGCCGCATGGCGCTCACGGGGCCGTGCGTTCCCACGGGGCCACATGGCGCCCACGGAGCCGCATGGCGCCCACGGGGCCGTGCGTTCCCACGGGGCCGCATGGCGCTCACGGGGCCGCATGGCGCTCACGGGGCCGTGCGTGCCCACGGGGCCGCATGGCGCCCACGGGGCAGTGCGTTCCCACGGGGCCGCATGGCGCTCACGGGGCCGCATGGCGCTCACGGGGCCGTGCGTGCCCACGGGGCCGCATGGCGCCCACGGAGCCGCATGGCGCCCACGGGGCAGTGTGTTCCCACGGGGCCGCATGGCGCTCACGGGGCCGCATGGCGCTCACGGGGCCGTGCGTGCCCATGGGGCCGCATGACGCACACGGGGCCGCATGCTGCTTACGGGGCCGTGCGCGCTGCTGCTTACGGGAACTCGGCACAGTCCAACAGTTCTGGCGTCGGATTCGTGGCTGTCAGAACAAACGACCCGACGCTGCCGGTTTCCAAACAGTACATTGCACTAAAGAAGAGGGAGAGGGGCTAAAACGATGGGAGAAAGAGGAATACGCTTGATGTGCTTTAAATTCAGATACATATACGGAGAAGAAGATATGAGACGGTAAAAAGAAGAGCAGGAAGATAACTAATCACATTCATATTTTAAGACATTTCTGTGGCATGTCAGCGCATCTACAGTAATGAAATCTAACGTGATATGAAATGCCTGCAGTAGCCTAAAGACATAGGGGGCTCTGCCTGGGGAGGGTCCCCACACTTCGTCTTATACTGGGATATATTTACCAGGGCATGGGGAGGGTGGGTTGGTGGGGGCGGGGTCGTCAGGTACAGGTAGGTGCAGAGTTTGACATCGTTCCTTCCACACCAAGCAGAGGCAGTCTGTTCTCTGAGGGCGGGGTTGGGAGGGGAGTGAGGGAGGGAGGAGAAGAAGGTGGTTGAGTAGGATATTGGGGGCGGGGGGTATCAGCAACGGATCCACAGCCGGGCTAGATGTTCTGACAGCACTGCATCTTTGGTTTGTTCTCAGTGGGCTGCACCTGGATGTTGACAACGTTGTTGCTAGGCGACATGTCGCTCTCCTGACGCTCCGACATCTGCTTCTGGGAGACGATACGGTAAATCTCTGATAGGGAAGGAGAGAAACAGAGTTAAGTAGCTCCATCACCATGAACTACGTCTTCACAACAACCAGGGATGCATGTATAATCCTGGTCTCTACAGAAAGCTGAGACATGTGAGATTACTACAGACGTGTCAGAATCAAGGCGTGTTACTGTGTCCGAGTAAATTCACCTGGAACACAGTAGAAAATGTAAACGGTTGTCTTCTCCTAAAAGAAAACCACATGACTTTCAAGGGAAACCAGAAAATTGCAGCCCAGTTAATCTAGGAATGAGTAAAGTAAGTTTTAAAAGAGGTGATCAGAGTGAGGAGGATTCAGGAATAGACCCCACTTTCACCTTTGAAACACCATGAGGATCCAGAAAGAAGTGAAGACCAACATAGTCTATGATAGGAAGAGTGAATCCTTCACTATAAACCTCCTTAATCTCCATGGAAACCAGCAGGACCTTCATGGTTCATTTCAAACAAAGGCAGAGTCATAGGAGAACACGTTAGCAGTTTTTAGAGCTGGAAACACTTAGACCTGGTTTCTGGTTCTGGCTGCTAGTTTCAGAGTTTCTGTCCCACCATGATGAGACAGACGTCTCTGTAACCAGCAGAGTCTCTGCTTTCATGTGACTCCTGGTTTGTGTGGTTTGCTTGAAGTGGAGAAATTCGCAGAAGCTCCAAAGTGGATGCTCATGGAGGCCCTGGTCAGAGCCGATGCCATTGAAGTCGATGTCGAGTTCCCGGCATGGCAGATGAAGCCCCAGTTATGTAAGCTGGACATTCTCTATTGGTCGAGCATTCCCAGCATTTTATTCATCTTTTTGTCTTATTTATGCATTTATTATCTACAATAACTGATTAAAACCCATAAACTTTGAGAGGTGCTGCTGTAGTTAATGTTTCCAAGAACATACTTGAAGCTGTCAATCAACTGAGGAGCATCACGAAAAGAAGCTGAAACTGACGTAAATCTGAAAAAAACGACAACAACCTGGGATGAAATGATCTTTTAGCTTGTTGCGAAAATGATTCAGAGCAGCAGAATGTGTCTGCAGCTGCTCCTCCTGATCACACGAGGCCAGCCACTCCTTCAGCGATAAGCCTGCATGATGTAATGACGAGAATGCGGAGCAGCTGTGGGTTTGTGGGACTTCTCTCTCCACACCTGACTTCCTCCGCCTGCCTCATAAAAACGGCTGATAACAAAGGGCTCCTGTTAACCAGAACGAGTGGACTGTGTAAGCTTCCTCTGCAGGCCATAAAAGCCAAAAGAGCTGTTGCATCTGCAGAGGAGAAGGAGGGTCTGAGCACACGGAGCACGAACCTGTGAGGATGGTCTGGAACGCCGTCTCAACGTTGGTGGAATCCAGGGCCGACGTCTCCAGAAAAGATAGACCGTTTTTCTCTGCAGGACAAAGTTTAAGAGTCATACATGAAATATGCAGCTGATAATGAGCCAGTTTGACCCGTTAGAGAAACATCTGATCCTGAAACTTCCAGCAACCAGTTTAACAACTTAACCCGTTTAATCCAACCAGCAGCAGCAGGTTGTTCTTTTAACTTCTGGAAGCTGTAAAAGTGTGTTAGCTTTGGGCTAATGGAAGTCTGAAAATCAAAGAGTAGCCTGTCTCCTAAATTTTATCAGTTTCATATAACTTGTATGAATGATCACATGACCGGGCGTCTCAACTTCCTGTCTGCACCTCTGGAAGGAGATGTTAGCCTCAAACTTACACAGAAGAAAGTAAATAAAATCCACGAGTTAGAAGCTTGAATGCATCTTTACATCATTATAGGAGTAAATGTAATGGCAACAGTTGCTGCTGCTAGCATTGTTATGCTAGGTGTCACATGTTTTGGCTGTTTATTCCATTTTTATACTTATCTCATGTTTTCAGGCTTTATCTGCAAAATCTAAACTCATCAGAGGTTTTGGATCTTCTAAACTTAAAAGAACCCAAAAATGAGGCGTTCTGCATCATATGGTTCCTCCAGGAGCAAAAGGTTGTAAGAGCCTGATAGTTACCGCTCAGACAGACATCTAAAGCTAAACAGGCCATTTGCCCACTAGACTGAATAGTAAAGCAGAGATGACCTGTCTGGAGGATGATGATGAAGAAGATTTTAACCTGATAAGTGATTTATTTTATTAAATTTATCTGCAGGTTTATTATGAATCAAATGAAAACAGTTTGTGTTTATAGCAGATATTAAATTGCTAAATTTATCCCGATTTTCAATAATTTTATTAAATTGAATAAAAGCTGAAATACCTGCAAATGCCCGAGCCTCGTCGGTGGGAACAGCCCGCAGGTGGCGCAGGTCACTTTTGTTGCCCACCAGCATGATGACGATGTTGCTGTCGGCGTGGTCCCTCAGCTCCTTCAGCCAGCGCTCCACGTTCTCGTAGGTTAAATGTTTGGCGATGTCGTAGACCAGAAGCGCGCCCACTGCTCCGCGGTAGTACCTGCAGCAGAGATGGAGCGTTGTCATGACGACCAGCAGACCACTGTCAGGCTGTTAGAGCATCTCGCTCACTTTTCTGCACTCACGCTGAGGTGATGGCCCGATAGCGCTCCTGGCCGGCCGTGTCCCAGATCTGGGCCTTCACCGTCTTGCCGTCCACCTGGATGCTGCGCGTGGCGAACTCCACCCCGATGGTGCTCTTACTCTCCAGGTTGAACTCGTTGCGAGTGAAGCGGGACAGCAGGTTACTCTTTCCCACACCCGAATCACCAATTAGGACCACTGAGAGAAGAAAACAACCCATTTACCATGTGACATGACTCCAAGCTGCATGCAAATGTTTGAACACCCCTGGTCTGATGAATTGTTTAGATCTGGATCCAGAGGATGAGCAAACTGGAAGCAGAACTACAAATTGTTAACTTTTTATTAGATTCTCACTGTGAAGCATTTAGATTAAATGATAAAAAGCCTGTTAGTTATCCTGTAACTACTCCAAGAGACTTTACTTTTTGCACACTGTCTGTTTCTATTCAGTTTCCATTGTTTACAGCGACACAGTTTTCCTGTTCTCTTCCTCTGTGATTCCCACGTGACTGCTGGAACTAATTATTTCAAACAAGACTCATGAACTCTTTTAAGGACGTCCCTGTTGGTCAAAGTCCTGACGGTCCAACACAACCAGCACCGTGCTGACCAGCACAGTCAGAAATAACAAGCGACAGATTTGTGGAACAAAAGCAAACACAGTAACCGGTCCGTGCACGATCTCACCAGAGCTGCAACACAAACTCAGCTGATCTGCTGACCGGCTGGATGACCTCCTGCTGGTGGGAGAGGGTGAGGATGTGGGAATGGTATCCATGAGGAAATGACATAGTCTGAGGACAACGGGATGTCCATCAACCTGTTGAACTTTCATTATGCATCAAACTGTGTCCGGGTCCCTGACCAGATATGTCCAGCTCCTGCATGATGGACGCAGTGTCCACATATTAATTTAATTTAAATGTTTACCAGTTCTGCGTTTCATAAGTGACTCTGGTCTTGCTTTTCACTGGAGTAGTTTTCAGATATCAGTGATGGCATGTTGAGTTTTGTTTTTATCTTTCACCACTGTGGCTATTTATGCAAAATGACGCTTCCTGTACAGTCAGGCGATGGTTCATCACCATGCAGGCAATGGATTTTTTACAGCTGATTTTGTTTTTAGGGTTTTCATAGGCAGCGTTTGTGGTATCAAACTCACCTTTTTTTTAATTGACATTTCATTCTTTTTTGTTTTAGTTACTTTAAAACTAAAATCGTATTACAACACAGATGAAGCTCCTGGGTTGTATAAAATTAACAGAATGAACTCCAGTGTCACCATTTAAAGTGATTTTATACAGTAATCAATAATCCTAACTGTCCATAGTCATGTGTATAAACTGATCTCAGCAAAAGATCACCGGTCTTGTCTGACATGTTCTGGCAGCACAGCAGCAAACCCAACACAGACCTCCAGAATCTCCAGGATGTCTGGATGCGGCTTCACTTATTAACTCCATCAACACGCCTCATTAAGTCGTGACTTAATCAGTTTGTAGTCATGCAAAAACATTTTCGCACCAAAGACACCACCTCCTGAACTGATAAAAATATGGCCTGTAAATAATTTATGTTTGGCTGTTGGAAATATTATAGTTATGATTCTCCGCCACCTTCCACTACCCTGCGGTCAGTTATCAGTTTGTTTACTTCTGCTGGATTCTCGCTGCCCTCGCAAGCTGTAAACAACATAACAAGCTAACTGTTAGCTTCGCTGCTATGTACCACGTTTAGTTGTAAACTGTAAAATATGCTTCATGTGTCTCAGTCTGGTTAATTATACCGCTACTTGGTGATAACGGTTAGGTGTGTCCCACGCGCCCACTGACAGCAGGCTAACGCCAGCTAACCGCTAACATTAGCCACGACGCTCGGACGTTAATAAACAATAACTACCGGCGCGTGATCGATCACTCTCTTCTGACGCAGTTGCAGAGGAATCATTTGGAGCCACGTACGCAGATTAAATGTGTTGACATGTACAAGAGTTTTAGGTGAGGTGAGATTAGAGCACAAAGGCTCACAGCGGTTCCGTTCGCCTAACAGCTGATCAGCTGGCCTGTTAGCCTGTGCGCTAACAGCACTCCTGGGATGCAACAACAACAAAAAAGACACCACGGTACCTTTGAACAAATAGTCGTATTCGTCGTCTCTAGTTCCCATTGTATTTTCAAGAGACGCCTAATTCAAGATTTGTTTTTTTTATTTCAAAGTAGAAACAGAAATCTTCGGTATATTACACTTCGAACGGGAATCTGTTAGGAAGTCGTACTTCCGTAGATTCTTCTTCGTCTGTGTAAGTGTGACAACAGCACGCAGAGAAAACCCTGACATCTGGTGGTTAAAAGACAGAACTGCAACGTTTCAGCAAATAGCCGACTAGGAAGTACAGGCCAATGCTTTCTTTCTTTCTTTCTTTCTTTCTTTCTTTCTTTCTTTCTTTCTTTCTTTCTTTCTTTCTTTCTTTCTTTCTTTTGATGTATCTTGACCAGGAGATGTGGAAAAATTGTCTTTCAGGCAAAAACGTCTCTGGACGCTGACTTGAATAATAAAAAGAAGTTTATTACAAAAGTTCAGACATCAAAACAGATTTCTGCAGCAAAATCTGGAGGTCCCAAAGCCAGAACGAAGACCTAAAGACTTGATGTGTCATTCTGTCTTATATAGGGTTTAAACAAAGAAAATTCCTCAGTCCTGTGTCCTCCAATCATAGAGTTTGCCTATAGGATGCTCATTTGCATGGAATGCATGTTCTTGTGTCAATCCAGTCTGTGGGACAGAGAACCTTATATGGTAAAGGCTTAAGTGTGTACCATACAAATGCTATGCTTAGATACTTCATAATTCCCCCCTTCGGGACTGGAATTAACAGTCCCGAAAAAAACGAACTATATAGGACTCAAATTAATAGCAACCTCACTTTCTTTCTTTCTTTCTTTCTTTCTTTCTTTCTTTCTTTCTTTCTTTCTTTCTTTCTTTCTTTCTTTCTTTCTTTCTTTCTTTCTTACGTCCGTCCGTATCTATTGCAAAGAATATTATAAATCATTCTTTGAAACATGCTGAAAAGAACTGTAAAATACTTTCTAAATCCCAGAGGGAAATTGCAATGCTGTAGCAGGTCGTTAAAATAATTATAATGATAATAAGATTATATAAATAATAGATATAAAAACTATAGTAATTAATTAGGTGATGATGATGATGATGATATGTATAAGAAAAAAGGGTGGCTTACCTTTTATTCGTTTATTTGTTCTCTTTATTTTGGGTTTTTTTTCACCATCTTGCTTTGTGAAAAATATATTTTGGTAAAAATGCTAATTATATTTATTGGTAAGCTTTATTTCACCAGCAAATAGGATAAAATCAACAATAATTATGCCAATAACAACCAAGTGTTCAGCATTATTTTGTGGATTGTATAGAATTCAGTACATGAAACACAGTTTCTTCAGAAAAACGTCATAGTTTTAAATTCCCCATATTCACAAGCTGATATTCATATTGTTCCTACCCTTCAGAGTAAAAGGTGTCTTACATATTAAACGCTATTATCTGGACATTTTCCACCAAAGCTGAGGAGCCATTTCCTGAGCCATCATCACAAAGCATCAATCACTGGACACCATTCATGTCAACCTCATTAAATTAGGCCGTTTGATGTAGCTTTAGATGAGTCATCCATAAGGTCTACATATGGGGTTTGACAAACATACAGCCTGGGGCCCAAAACCGGCCTGCTGGAGGGTCCCATGTGGTAAATATGAAAAATGATGTATAAAATATTAACTATCATATTTTAATAATAGTAACTGTAATCCCTGATGTGTCCATGTGAGGTTTAATCTTATGTTTAAATGTAAAACATTTGCACGGCAGGAGGAGAACTTCTTCCATCTTTTCCATCTCTCTGACGTCATACATGTGACTTCAGTTTGTATGATGAGGTGAGTCAGTTCAGGTGCTCACAATTATTACACACATGTGGAAAGGTACACGTATGTACATTTAAAATAACTTCTAGATCTGAAAAAGTTACTCTGATCAACATGTGAAATACAGAATTTTTCAGCTCCAGATACTTGAAATTAAATGTTTGTAATTTCTTGGATTCCTTGTAATCTAAATGTTGGAATGTACGTGTGAATTTAAGAAATATATAAATGTGCAAATATTTAAATAAAGTCTATATATGTGTGTGTGTATATATATATATATATATATATATATATATATATATATATATATATATATATATATATATATATATATATATATAAATAATTTTTTTTTTTTTTGTCGGTCTGGATCTGGAAGTCCCACAGGATCTTAGCTCGGTTATTCTCTACCACCTTCAGAGGTGTTTCCCACCTTGACCTCGGGGCTTCCAGTCTGTACTCCGCACAGATGTTCCTGTACACTATACCAGCCACTTGGTTATGACGCTCCTTGTAAGCTTTCCCTGCCAGCATCTTACACCCTGCAGCTATGTGCTGGATTTTCTCAGGGGCCTCATTGCACAGTCTGCACCTGGGGTCTTGTCTTGTATGGTAGACCTGGTTCTCTATTGCTCTGGTGCTCAAGGCCTGCTCCTGTGCAGCTATGATCAGTGCCTCTGTGCTGTCTTTCAGTCCAGCCCTTTCTAGCCATTGGTAGGATTTCTCAATATCAGCCATTTCAGTTATCTGTCGGTGGTACATCCCATGGAGGGGCTTTTCCTCCCATGATGGTTCCTCCATCACCACATGATCTGTTTTCCACTGCCTGAGACATTCACCGAGCACTTCGTCCGTTGAGGCCATCTTCCTTATGTATTCAAGGATATTGGATGTTTTATCCTGGATAGTGGTTCTGACACTCACTAGTCCTCTGCCTCCTTCCTTGCGCGTAGTGTACAGTCTCAGGGTGCTGGATTTGGGGTGGAACCCTCCATGCATGGTCAGGAGCTTTCGTGTTTTCATATCAGTTTATTATTCCCGCAGGGTATCTGATGACCGGCAGGGCATAGCTGTTAATTGCCCGGACCTTGTTCTTGCCATTGAGCTGACTCCTTAGGACTTGCCTTACTCGTTGGAGGCTGTGGCTGCTTTTCTTGTGTCCTGTTCGAGGTTGCCATTTGCTTGTGGGATTCCAAGGTACTTGTAGCTGTCCTCAGTGTCTGCTATTCTGCAGTCTGGGAGTGAGACCCCTTCTGTATGGACTACCTTCCATCCCTGAGTTGGTACCCATAGCCAGTCTTGGTGATTATTTGGCTGAGGGGGTTCAGACCTATGCAGAACAGCACAGGGGACAGGGCATCTCCTTGGTATATGCCACATTTGATGGACACTTGTGCAATTGGCTTGCAGTTGGCCTCAAGGGTGGTCTTCCACTGCCGCACTGAGTTTGCCATGAAGGCTCTCAGAGTCCTGTGGATGTTATACATCTCCTAGCATTCCATGATCCATGTGTGTGGCATTGAGTCATAAGCTTTCTTGTAATCAATCCAGGCAGTGCACAGATTGGTATTCCTGGTTCTGCAGCCCCGAGCGACTGTTCTATGGATGGAACTGTTCCCTTCAGGGGATCCTTCTGGATCAGGATTTTCCGGCCTTCAGTTAGCAATTCAGGGTGGGTCCCATCCTTTAGCAGCCGGGTCATTTGTGCTGCCAGGCGCTCATGGAGTGCAGTTAGCTTCTTCAGCCAGTAGGCGTGGACCATGTCAGGCCTTGGTGCTGTCCATATGTATATGTGTATATATGCATGTGTATATATATATATATATATATATATATATATATATATATATATATATATGGTTGTTGATTCACCTTTAGGGATGTACTGGTGATACCAAGGCAAAGGCAGGGCAAGTTTATTTCTACAGCACATTTCATGTACAAGACAATTCAGAGCATTTTACATAAAACATTAAAAGCATCACAGCAGGGAGCAGGAAGCAGTAACAAGAGCATTAAAAACAAATTTTAAAAGAAAATAAATTTTTAAAAAAAGCTAAAATAAAATAGATAAAAATACAGAACTAAAGTTCCAGTGTGGGGAATTTACAGTTGTTCTGATAAAAGGCAGCAAATTATTAATTATTTATTCACATTCAACACCTTAAAGATTGTCATTTTTAATTTTGTTGTACCAGTACAATGACAATAGAGATTGATTGATTGATTCAAAGAGAAAAGTTTTTAACCCTGAATCCTAAATGGATTCTGGTCCTAAACCATTCAGGTCTTTGTAAACTAACAGTGGGAAGCCAGTGTAAAGACCTGAAGACTGGAGTTCTAGGATCTACTTTCCTGGTCTTAGTGAGGACTGGAGTTCTAGGATCTACTTTCCTGGTCTTAGTGAGGACTGGAGTTCTAGAAGCTACTTTCCTGGTCTTAGTGAGGACTGGAGTTCTAGGACCTACTTTGGTCTTAGTGAGGACTGGAGTTCTAGGAACTACTTTCCTGGTCTTAGCGAGGACTGGAGTTCTAGGATCTACTTTCCTGGTCTTAGTGAGGACTGGAGTTCTAGAAGCTACTTTCCTGGTCTTAGTGAGGACTGGAGTTCTAGGACCTACTTTCCTGGTCTTAGTGAGGACTGGAGTTCTAGGACCTACTTTTCTGGTCTTAGTGAGGACTGGAGTTCTAGGATCTACTTTCCTGGTCTTAGCGAGGACTGAAGTTCTAGGATCTACTTTCCTGGTCTTAGTGAGGACTGGAGTTCTAGGACCTACTTTCCTGGTCTTAGTGAGGACTGGAGTTCTAGGAACTACTTTCCTGGTCTTAGTGAGGACTGGAGTTCTAGGACCTACTTTCCTAGTCTTAGTGAGGACTGGAGCTGCAGCGTTCTGGACTAATTGCAGGTGTCTGATGGACTTTTTAGGGAGACCTGTGAGGACAGCATTACAGTAGTCCAGTCTACTAAAGATCAATGCATGGACCAGTTTTTCTGAAATCTGCTGAGTCATCAGTCCTTTAATCCTCCAGATGTTCTTTAAGTGGTAACAGGCCAACTTCACAGCTGTCTTAATATAACTGCTAAAACCCAGGTCTGAGTCCAGAACTGTTCCTAGGTCTGAGTCCAGGACTACTCCCAGGTTTCTGGCTTGGTTGTTAGTTTTGAACTTAGATGTAGTCCCTCCTGCGTGTCCTGGGTCTTCCCCAGGTTCTCTTTCCGGTGGGACGAGCCTGGAACACCTCACCAGGGAGGCGTTCAGGAGGCATCCTAACCAGATGCCCGAGCCACCTCATCTGGCTCCTCTCGATGTGGAGGAGCAGTGGCTCTACTCTGAGCCCCTCCCGGATCACCGAGCTTCTCACCCTATCTCTAAGGGAGAGCCCGGCCACCCTGCACAGAAATCTCATTTCGGTCGCTTGTACTCGCGATCTTGTTCTTTCGGTCACTACCCACAGCTCGTGACCATAGGTGAGGGTAGGAATGTAGATCGACCGGTAAATGGAGAGCTTTGCCTTTTGGCTCAGCTCCTTCTTCACCACGACAGACCGATGCAGAGTCCACATCACTGCAGACGCCGCACCGATCCGCCTGTCCATCTCCTGCTCCATCCTTCCCTCACTCCTGAACAAGACCCCGAGATACGTGAACTCCGCTTCGGACAGGACCTTATTTCCGACCTGGAGAAAATACTCATACTCGGTATTCGTAAAAGTGTTCCGATGCTATAGAAGAGATTATTCAGTGAAATTTGTTAAGGCATTAACACATAAACAACTGTGCCATATTAAAAATCGTGCCATTATCTTGGAGAGAGAAGCTGATCTTTGGTATGTAGGTGCCTTGTCAAAGCTGTGAACTGAATCCACCAAAAACCACTTCATCAGCCTTATTTCTGAAGATTTTAACAGTTTTCAAGTCTTACATTTAGATGGATGCAGGATGACCCATTGGCGCCCATGAGATGCACCCCCCTGTCATAGTGAGTTTATTTCTTCAAGTAATCAGGAAGGAATTTCTTCCATTTAATATTCTGAAAACAGAAGGCAACAAAAAGAAAAAAAAGCCCATCAAATTGATTTTTTTGCCTTCAATAATGTTGGTTACACGTTTTCTTTTGTACTTACTTTTTTGCCCCAGGTGGATTTGGATTTCTTGGACTTCACATCCTCCAGAGACTCGTACGTGTTACTTTGGCCGGGAATCATCTCGTAGGTTTGATCGGGCAGTCCTGCCGGTGGGACTTCAGCATACATCAGGTCTCCCAGCTGCACCAAATTCCCTCTCTGTGTCTCAGAGGACTGGTACAGAGGGTTGGACCTCAGGACATCCTGATCGCTGCTGTGCTGCTCTGACCTGGAGCTGTTCAAACCTTCAGAGTGAGCGTGAAGGGAGTAGGTGAGGCAGGTGACCTTCTTCAGTGGGGCTGTGGAAGAAGAACTGCCAGGCAAGTTAGAGTTCTCCTCCTCTTCCTCCTCCTCCTCCTCCTCCCCCATGTTTATGTTCAGTTGTGGCAAAGACCTGCTCCTGCTCTCCCCATGATTCAGCTCAGCGTATGAAACACCTGCTGGACAAAGATCACCTGGAAAGTTTGTGTCGGTGGAGGTAAATGAGTCTCTGCCAGCAGTCAGCTCTTGGTTTGGGCTTCTTGTGAGTCTCTGTCTATTTGAGTCCTCCTGGGTTTCATTTGGATGTGGCATCGAGTCAGGCAAAGATCCACCAATGAGGAACCCCAAAGGAATGCTCCTTTTTGGTACAGGAGGTACACCCTGTAACGCACGATCAGATGAAAATGACTAAACTCCAGGTGCCATGAAATGAGGAGAAATGTTTAAGAAAAAAACTATTGTGAGAATAACTTAAAAATCGAATTTTTTTATAGCAATATGATCCCAATTCTTAAATGTTGGAACACAGTGTAAATTGTAAAAAAAAAACAGAATCCAGTTATTTACAAATTTGAACCTATAAAATATTTTTATTTGTAGTAGAACATGAACAACATGATGAAGATGAAACCGAGACACTTTACTATTTCATGGAAAATATTAAGGATTTTCAAACCATCCATCCATCTTTTCATCATCACTCATCCATCCATCCATCCATCCATCCATCCATCCATCCATCTATCCATCCATCCATCCATCCATCTTTTCATCATCACTCTGTCATCCATCCATCCATCCATCCATCCATCCATCCATCTAACCTGCCCACCCACCCATCCATCCACCCATCCATCCATCCATCCATCTTTTCATCATCACTCTGTCATCCATCCATCCATCCATCCATCCATCCATCTTTTCATCATCACTCTGTCATCCATCCATACATCCATCCATCCATCCATCCAATCCGTCCGTCCATCCGTCCGTCCATCCATCCATCCATCCATCCATCCATCCATCCATCCATCCAGCCATCCATCCATCCATCCATCCACCCGTCCGCCCATCCATCCATCCATCCATCCATCCATCCATCCATCCATCCATCCATCCATCCGTCCAGCCACCCACCCACCCACCCATCCATCCATCCACCCACCCACCCATCCATCCATCCATCCAAACCGCCCGCCCGCCCATCCATCCATCCATCCGTCCGTCCATCCGTCCGTCCGTCCATCCATCCATCCAATCCGCCCGCCCCTTCCGTCCGTCCGTCCGTCCACCCATCCATCCATCCATCCACCCACCCACCCATCCATCCATCCATCCGCCCGCCCGCCCATCCATCCATCCATCCATCCATCCATCCATCCAACCCGCCCGCCCGCCCACCCACCCATCCATCCAGCCATCCATCCACCCACCCATCCATCCATCCATCCACCCGTCCGCCCACCCGTCCATCCATCCATCCATCTATCCAATCCGCCCGCCCGCTCGCCCTCCCATCCATCCATCCATCCATCCATCCATCCATCCGTCCACCCGTCCATCCATCCATAATAACATGTGATGGAAGTCTCTTCTATTAAGACAACACCAGCCAAACTTACCTTTGAGAGAGATGCTGCATCTACAGACACTGTCCCTGTCAGCTTTCTGTTTTTGGATTTAAACGGAAGTACAGGTGGATGCATTGATGGAGATTCATCATGGTGCTTAATCCTTTGATTTTTGCCAGGCTGATGATCATCTTTGTGATCCCACATCGAGCGCAGAGCGTGTACACTGACCCCAGGCCTCTCTTTAGCATGGATCACATCATACAGCTCATCATTGTCTTCCTGAAAATAACAGCTGATGTTATTCATTGTTCCTAATCCACTCAACAAGGAAAGGAAGTGAGACAGTGAAATTATGCAAGTCAAATCGCACCTATAATGTCACATTTAAGGCCTTTTAGAGTTAACATAGACATGCAGCTTTGTGATGTTTGATGGAACTTCAAGTTGAACATTTTTTGTTGTTTAAGTATTAAAAAACTCAAGGTTTTCTCATGCATTGTGATCATTTGTCCAAAATCACAGTTTAACATAAGTAAATTTCATAGAAACTTTAAATTCTGTCAGCGTGCTGACGTGTAAATGTAAACGTTACCATCACTACAGCTGCAGCTAACCGCTCTCTCAGCCAGTGCCTTAAAAACAGAAATAAGTTCATCTACAGCCGACATGAACTCCTTCGGATAGGACAGGATGTCAAGCAGAAGGAAACAGCTGAGTTTAATGACACACATAACATCCCGGCGGACATGGCGAGAGCCCCCAGGTCTTCGTGGATCACCATGCCCACAGAGAGGCGGCGAAGGCGGCGTCGGGTGAGAAAGCAGAAGTGGGGCTGCAGGGCCGGAGTGTTAACCCGACTGTTAAACCACCGCTTCGTAGCATTGGAGGACTGCTTCGACAGAACTATCTGGGACATTTTCAAACACCCAGACCTGGAGGTGTTCACAGTGTCTTATGCTACATCAAGAACTGCGTAGATAATGTCACAGTGGACAAGACGATCCAGGTGTACCCCAACAGGATTTATTATTCTGTTTTGCACTGACTAGACAGCTTTGTAATTTTGTGGCAATGACAATAAAGTTCTATTTTCTTCTAAATGAGAGAAAATGACAACTTTCAGAAACAATTATACAAAAAATTTACATCGAGTCTTTTTTAGTTTTTGTAAACTTCGCATTCATTGTCAGTTGAACTCAAAGAAATGTTTATAACTTTTAAACTTGAGGACAAGTTACCAAGAACACTGCTGACAGGATAAGAATTTCAGGGCCAAAGTACAAAGAATAAAACTCCACAATCATACAAGCTTTGAAAGGCTACAAGCAAAAGGAAATGCTAACCTGCTTACAATACGCTTGTAAACTGTAATGCCTGCTAGCATGCTAGCATTTTCTAAATAGCTGTAAGTATATTTAATTTTCTAAACATTTTATTTAGTATGTTATTGGTCTAACATGTATTGATTCAGCTAAAAATAGCCTGGTTATCATTTAGCATGTTAGCATTCTAATATTCTAAGAAGACAACCTATAGCATCTTAGCAGGTTAATATTTCATAATTAGCTAAATCCTCATTTTAGCATGTTAGCATCCTGGTATTTCCTAATTAGCTATGACAATGCAGACTTGGCATCAATATATTTTTGCTATAATTTGCTCCGAAAGGTAACTTTGTTCTACTCTATATTATAAAAGTAATATATGTTATTTATATCAGCTGAACTCAAAGACATATTTATAGCTTTTTGCCTAAGATTTTGGGACAAGTTGCCAAGAACGCTGCTGACTGGATGAGAAATTTCCAGGGCCAAAGTAAAAAGAATAAAAACTCTACAATCATAAAAGCTTTGTAAGGCTACAGGCAAAAGTAAATGTTAGCATGCTGACTACAATATGCTTGTTAAAATTTCCGAAATAGCAGTGAGGACATTTAATTTAGTATTTTAGCAGTTTAACCTTTATTCACTTAAAATAACACTAACACTATTTCTTCATTTGGCGTGTTAGCATTCTAATATTCTACAAACATAACCTAAAAAGCATCTTAGCTGGTAGGTTGTTTAATTTCTTGTGTACTGATTTAAACTCATGCACAATTTTTACTACATTTGGAACATTATTTAATACCCGAGGTTCATTGTGCATTAAACACAATTTACTGGAAATGGAAGCGAAATATATTTGAATTAATAACCCAACTGTGGGAACAAAAACATGCCAAATTGGTGAAGTGAGTTGGAGTGGACGGAATATCTTCAATGTAAAGATTAATTTAACTTCAGAACCTGCAGATTATCCACACAATTTAATTTTAAATTAGAAAAAGCTCTTATTTGGTCAATATCTTATATCACGTGAGAAAAGGTCAAATAATTCTAAGTGGTGGCTGCTGGGAGAGTCCCAGCCTTCTGTGATTGTTTGGGTTTATTCCTGAAACTGAAACTGGAATAAAGGGGGGAACACATGTTAGTTCCTGAAAACGCAAACCAAAGCCCAAACCAAAGAAAAGGTAAGGTTTGATAATGGCTCACCTCTTGACAGCTGGAGGTCAAGCACTCCCCAAACGGCTCGATGGGGCTGACCTTGTAGTGGTCAATCAGCTCAGTCAGACTGCCGAACAGCTGACAGTCCCCGGCTATGACGAACTGCCCGTCCTGATTTTGTTTGATGACAAAATGGCGACACCTCTCGTGGCCCCTGAGTAGGAGAGCATGAGGTGAATCAGAAAGGAAGTAAAAATAACAAACAAAAAGAGGATATTAGATCTGATTTGCCTCACTTGTAGGAAAGGATATAGCCGATGGCTTTATCACTGAGGCGGATGAGGAAACAGCCCAGAGCTTTATCTCTCAATAGATCTTCCGCATCCCTGCAGCAGAAAGAGATACAAGCAACTAAAAATACCTGCAGGCAAATTAGATTCAAACATATCAGTGTGAACCAATGCAGATGTTTCAGTCACTCAGACTCCCGTTTTTATTTAATCATTTCCTGCCTTCAGTTTGCATCTGCGTTCAGTTACTGTCGAAGCCCATTTACGCTACCTTTAAACTGAAAATACTGACAAAGAACTTTGTAGTTAGGAGATTTAAAGACCTTTTAAAGACCTTTTTGACCTTTGTCTTTCAGGACACTTTCACTTTATGCACCGCGTCAGACACCAGTAAGCAGATATCAACATACCGGCCACGTTGAATGAGCACCGAGGCTGATTCAGAAAAGAAAGACAAGAGAGGAAGAGAGGAAAAGAAAGAGAGAAAGAGTAAGACACAAGAGGAGACAAGATAAATGTCTTACTGGCTGGAGAGATCTCACAGTACAGGTAGGGAGGAGGATGATGGATTAGCCGTCTGTAGGGGTTAAACCGAGATTCTGTAAAAGTTCTGTAGTCTTTAAAGTCACAATTATGAGATAAAATTACTTTTAATCTCATGACTTTTATCTCATAACCTTTTATCTCATAATTCTGACTTAAAAATACAGAATTATGTGATTTAAAACCATAATTATGAGATAAAAAAAATCTGAATTGTAGGATTTAATCTTAGAATTGGTGCTTTAAATCTCATAATTATGACTTTTTATGTCATAATTATGACTTTAAATTTCATATTATGACTTTTATCTTACAATTCTGACTTAAAGGTATAATTATGAAATTTAAAGTTATAGTTATTAGGTAAAAAGTCCTTATAAGATAAAAAGTCATAATTATGAGATTTAATCTCATATCACTTTAAATATCATAATTATGACTTTATATGACTTTATACTGCAGTTTTTGTAAAATAGGTGTGAAATTTCCTTCAGCTTCGTGGAGCGGGGGTCACGGTGGGGTGTGTCATTTCTGATGCTTCAAACAGAAGCAGGAAGCGTGACAGCCATCATGTGCATGCAAACGCACAATCGAAACAAAAATGGAGAAGTAAAAAAAGAATTCTGCATCCAATTGACATTTTCTATCAGTGGAATCGATGAACTTATAAATAAATAAGGAAAAATGGCCTCTGGATTTAAACACTGATGCATTAATGTGCGAGATAATTTTTCAAGCTTTGTTAAACTGTCTGTGGTCTTCAAATGAATAAACCCACCAAACGCTACAAACCTCTCAAATATGGCTAAAAAGCTTTTATGCTGTCATGAGGTGGTTTTTCAGACGTGCCGATATATCACAAAAGTGTAACAAACACTTTTTTCGCATTTGCACGTCCCTGGACGTGATGTAGGGGGTCATGTGACAAGTCCATTTCAAGTAAAGATGGCGCGGTATGAGTAGACGCAGGAGGAGATAGCTAATAACAGTGAAATGCAGAGTTTTATAAGGAATTAGAAATCTCCTTCCTCCTCAGTCTCGGCTCATGCGCTAACCACCGTTCAGTGGAAACACCTGCGAATCACAGCTGCACTTTGTCGAAATGTTAGAAAAATCACTTTTATGTAGCGAAAAACTGGAAACGTGGCTACTGATGGTAGTTAGATTCCACCTCTAACTGTAAACAGCTGTCAGAGGTGTAAACAAACTGTAAACAAACATCGCTGTAAACAAACATGGTGACATCTTTTATCTTTCTACTAGAGGCAGATAAAAAGCCACATCCTCCCACTAATGCAGCTTTACAAAGACCTCCCCTCCCCACAGACCCTGCACAGCTCTACCATGTTGCTTACTTTCGTGCAGCGAGGCCCTGGAACCAGTCTGGGAAGCTTCCATTCTTCATGATGAGCGGTGCCTGGGTCTCCGTGAACCACCTCAGCACCAGCTCCTTCAGGCCACCTCCTGCTGCCTCCATGTGCAGATCCACACCCGGATTCTTCGCCATCTTCACCGGCCGTGAGGAGCTCACAGAGCAGATGTACAGCGATGCGTTGAGCTCAAGCGGTGTTTGACTCTGCAACGGAAGAAGAGGAGCCTCATTTGACTATTTTAGCCAGGCGCCATTCAGCTTTGAATAGTGGCATTGTTTCAGTTTTCCTACTGACTCTTCCACCTCTCATCACTCGGCTGTTTCATTTTACTATCTCTGTTCCTTGTTCCACACTGAACTTTAACCACTTTACAGTTAATGGTGGGGTTAATGTGGAGTTGTGATGGTAGACATATACCACAAATATCCAACCAGCCAATCACACAGCAGCATGTGGTCATGTAGACATGGTGAAGACGACTTGCTGAAGTTCAAACTGAGCATCCGAATGAGGATGAAAGGGGATCTAAGAGACTCTGAACGTGGCCTGGTTGTTGGTCTGAGTATTTACAGGGATTTCCACCCACAACCATCTCCTGGGTTTCTAGAGAATGGTCTGAAGAAGAGAAAATATCCAGCGAGCAGCAGTTGTCTGGACCAGGATGTGTGGTTGATGTCAGAGGAGAAACATTACAACCATAGTTGCCAAATATGAACAGAGAACTGCAGAATGAGCACAGTTTCGTGCTTCATCTGGGCTAAGTTCATTTCCCTCAGACTTTAGCCATTTAAGAGATGCACTTGAGCAATTAATTTGGAACATAATACACAGGAACTAAAGCTACTGGCGTCACAGTCGTAGTCACAGTCGCATAAGTAGGTTGAATTGATGGGTCATTCTGCAGTTTTCTGTGCTACACAAGCAAAGGGATGCCATTCTGATGGGTAAACTAAAGCCTTAGAGCACCTGGTCTTCACAGTAACTGCTCATTTTTTAGCCCATCCTTAATCATTAGCTTGTTATCATGAGAAAATGGTCCTCATAATCTCAAGGTAATGAGAAATTTAAATTATCATAATAATTATCAAGATGACGCTGCACGGTGGTTAGCACCACAGCCTCGCCTCAAGAAGGCTGCTGGTTCGAGCCTTGGCTGGGTGGGGGTTCGAAGGCAGTGGTCTTTCTGTGTAAAGTCTGCATGTTCTCCCCGTGTATGCGTGGGTTCTTTCCGGGTTCTCCGGCTTCCTCCCACCGTCCAAAGACATGCATGTTAGGTTAACTGGTCACTCTAAATCCTCCCTAGGACTAAGTGTGTGTGTGAGTGGTTTGACTCTGAGTTGGCCGTGTGATGGACTGGTGACCTGTCCAGGTGTCTCACCTGCTAAAATACTGATATAGGCCCCAGCTTACCTGGCCTGTAATGGGTAAAGCAGTAAAGATTATGAATGAATGAATCTCAAGATGACGATTAAACAAACACCAAACATGGCTGCTCTTAGCTTCCATAATTTTTAACCGTTTCTCTTTTTAATCATCAGCATCTTGTTTTCATCATGTTGACTGAAATTAGGTTCCACAGGCAAAATGTGGTGTATTTCTTTTCTTCTCTTTTGTAGTTTTCTAATTTGATTAGAAACCTAATTGTCACTCAGTGTAAACAGTTAAATATACTGACAATATAAATAACTGCAGCTCCATAAACTGTTTTTAAAAACCACCCAAATCTGCAACCACTGATATAACTCTAAATTTGAACCTTTTGTATATTGTTATGGTGCTGAATAAATGTGTGTTTGTGTCTGGGTGGGTTGTGTCCATATATGGTATTTGTGTGGGTTTTAAGTGCCTACCAGGGGACTGCAGATGTAAAGGCTAACTCCGGTACAATGCATCAAGTAGCAACATTTGAGCTTAAAAACTGTATATGGTCCCTTATGTAAATAAAATAACATTAAAAAATGTGCTTAAAGTTAACATAAAAGATAGCGATATATCTTTGACCTGCTCCAGGACCTGCCTAAAGACACGCCTTGGAGGACTGCCTTCATTTACATATTGAGGCAGAAATTCATACAGAAATGTAAAAAGGAAACAGAAATAAATACTCTTGGAAAATTTTACAGAAGAAGAAATGCAAAATTGGAATTAATGATGATTTAAATATAACTGTGAATAAAAAAGATGTTAAATAAATGGATGAAAATTAAATGTCAGATGAAAATAATATACAGAAATAAATATAGACATAAATTTAAAGGAGGGAATTGTTTTTTAAAGGCACCAAATAATTAAATTAAACTGAAATTTACTTGTAAAAGTAAATAAATAGACGTATTAATACAAAGTTAAAACTGTTGAAAATGATAAAATATTTTTGTCACATTTTGTTTGTTTTTTTTAAAGAAAAACTATTCTCTTTCATTTTTGTATAATTTATTGCAATATTAATTTGTTTATTGTTTTTTTTTTATTCCTGTATGTAATATTTTTAGTTTAGTCATTTCCGGTCCTCCATACAGCAGGAGGCACCAGGTGTGCGAGGTCACGCGCTGGCTGAACAACACTGACGCTCAGCATGATAAATTAAGCGTTGCTGAGTTATCTGTAAAAAGTTACAAAGATTAAAACCTTTTGGACCTTTACCGGAGTCTTTCTGGGTTTTTGATGAATTCGGTTAAAAGTAATTGTCCTAAAGTCTTAATTACGTAACAAATGTCTTTCCAGCAGGTGAGCTGCGGGTGTTTGAGAGAACGGAGCAGCGAGGCTTAAATTAGCGGGTTTTTTAATGGAGTTCCGGGCGGGGCTCAGCGTGGGTTGTATCGCGGGATCCTCGTGGTTTGAGGCGAGGACAGAGAGCAGGAGGAGGAGGAGGAGGAGGAGGAAGAGGACATGGTCTCTGCTGTCAGCACGCGAAGTCATTTTTAAAAAGGTGAGAGATTTTCTTTCATTTCCCTCCAGTCGTGTCCAGCAGGAGACTGGTAGCAAATCAGCTCCTGTCGTCCTGCAGGTTTTAGTGCAGTTTGGGAGAAATGACTGACTGTCCTCCCTGCAGACATCACACTGAAGACTGCAAACAATGGATTTATTCAAGCAGCAGAAAGTGGAGGATTTCTATGAAATTGGTGAAGAGCTGGGAAGGTACAGACCTGCATGCAGCATCTGCTAATGAACATCTGCATGAAAAGTGGACAAAACTTCAAATAAATGATGTTTAATGTCAATAAAAGCAGAGCTGAGACTGTTACTGAGGACACCTGTTGGATCCACCTGCAGGAAGACAGAAACTGGACCTGATGCAACCACTGAACATGTTCAGAGGAATAACAAGGCTTCAAAAATAAACCGAGTAATAAAAACTTAAAACTGAGGGACTAAAAGTGGAGACCAGAAACTCTTTGGTCTTTTATTCGTTTATATAATTCACATTTATTATATTTAAGGTTAAGATAACTATAAACCTGCTAGTTAATTAAATAAATAAAAACAGTCAGAACCTGAAGCTTCGTCTGATGTTTATTTGGCTCATTTCAGCTGATTTTAGGAGGTTTCTGGAGCTCAGAAAGAGGACTGAAATGAACAGCTGAGTCTTTTTGGGACATGTGCTCTGCATGTCCAGCTGCTGTTTAAAGGACTTGTCTATCTTTAGCAGGGCTTTGCTCGGCTCTCAGGGCGGCTGCAGGTCGGGACGTTGCTGCCAACAAGCAGAGAAAGTTCTGCTTTTAACTCGTCCTGCAGCTTGCAGATGAATGATGCTTAAAAAAGACGTGGGAAGGTGTGAGCGCAGCTTCAGCCTGCAGCACATGTTGTTGTTGTTTGGCCACGGTTCAGTAAACAACTCAAGTCAACAAACAGTCCATAATTCAGTTGTAATTTCATCCTTCTCTTCGGAAGGTGTTGCAGCGCCCCCTTCAGGTCCTCCGGGAAAGAAAAGCTGCCAAATAAGTTCTGGTAAATGAGTAGTTTATCTTAAAGTTTCTCAGTTTCATTTTAAAGGCGCCCTATTATGATATTTCAACTTTTCTGAGCTTTCTACAGTGTTATCGTGCTGAAGTGAAGAGTTTTCCAGTCTTATACTTTCAGTTTCCACGGCGCTGAAAACACAAGGTTTTAGATATTTTAGTGACGTCCCAGGGGGAGACACTCAGTTCAGTGTCCGAAATTAACGTTTTGACTCATCGGCCAAGTTGGCCGGTGGATGAAAAAATCCACTGGCCAAACATATTTTTACTGGCCAAATTATTAAATTATTTTACACACACGTTATTTTCTATAATACTTTGTTGTGTTGTATCCAAACTGAAAGTGGAAGTCACAGCAACTTTAAACAAAGCCAACAAGAAAAACGGTTTTATTTGATAAAGTGTTAATGTCTAAATGAACTAAAACCTGATCAGACTCGGACTCTCTGCTCTTCGTCTGGCCTCCTGCTCCTATCAGTCCTTGTGCCACAGCATTACAGCCTTGGTGGGATCAAACTCCCTGATTTTTGCTTTTTATTTTATTGTTTAAAATATAAACTTAACAAAAATTGATAAATTTAAAGCTTATTGATCTGATTCATGACAAATCAGTAATAATGAATATAAATAGCTTATCAATAATCATAAAAGCTGATTGATAATAATAATGAACCTAATAACTGATCAATACAATAATAAGTGTATCTGCCCTGGTTGCAAAGAATCCACGCTTCGTACTGATGTCCACAATCTGTTTATTCCTTCTCTGAAGACTCATGGAACACCGTGAAAACTAGAAACAACAGAACGTTTGAATAACAACATCACATATCAGCCTTCCCAGCATGAACAAAATAAAATCATTCTTTACCGTGTACACCACGTAAACCAGTGGTAGATAAGATCGGTAAGCATAAAAGTCCTCCGCCTTGCTCGTGCGATGCCTCTTTTCTCTGTCGGACTCCCGCTGTCTGTTTCCCGCTCGCCACTTCCGGGTCATGTGATTCACGTAAACTTAACTCAATAATTTTAAACAAGTAGTTTTAACAACTTATGGCAGGAACCTTATGAGGTACAGGGCAAGTATTTAATTATACACATACCAAAAACAAGAAAAGCCACAGCAACATATTACGTCTCAGCGTTGTCATGGAAACATAAACAATCACACTCGCGTCAGCTACACTCCCACCAATTACCTTTGATAAGTATAAATGGAGATTTTAAACACGCTCTTCATTGGACGTTCAATGATAATTCTATAACTCACATTGTAAATGAACCATGTGTTTCCCACAACGACATTTTCAACAACTGAAAAACAGTCCAATAGAATTTTATATCTCAACTCAAAAATAATACATCGAATGGGTGGACTACAGTATAATAACCACCTTTAGCTCAAAGGAGATCAGTAATCAATGACGGATGTCTTCCCACACCCTTTAGCTACTCTTAACTAAGACCACTAATTTCTGAATGGGTCTTTGAACAATTGATGGTGGATTGAGACGTTCACCCCCCTTTCCTAACTTCCGTTCTCCAATCTGCACTTTCACTTTTCGTACAAGGCCATCGCCATCAGCGTGTACTTCAACAACTCTAGCGAGTTTCCATTCATTCCGCGGGACATCCTCCTCCTTGATGATCACCACATCACCCACATCCATGTTACGGCGAGGCACATGCCATTGTTGCCTCAGAGTGATGTTTCCTAGGTACTCTTTCCTCCATCTGTGCTAAAACTGCTCCAAAAGATATTGGACTCTTCTCCACCGTTTTTTTGCATACAGGTCTTCCTTGATGAACCGACCAGGTGGGGGGAGTGGAATAGAGGACTTCATGGTGATTAAGTGGTTTGGTGTGAGGGGCTCCAAACTTGTGGAATCATTGATGTTGTCAACAGTGAGCGGGCGGTTATTTACAATGGACATGGCTTCATAGAGGAATGTTCTTAAGGAAGTGTCATCCAATCTTCCAGCACTGTGGGCTAGCACTGTGTTCAGCACACTTCTCACAGTTCTGATTTGACGCTCCCACACTCCTCCAGTGTGACTCGAGTGTGGTGTATTCATCTAAAAGTCACATTGTTGATCCGCCAGGTATACAGCCACTCTTTCCTTATCAAGTTCTTTCATGGCTCTCGCCATGTAATTCTTTGCACCGACAAAGTTAGTGCCCTGATCTGATCTGATGTGTCTCACAGCTCCCCGAATAGCGATAAAGCATCTTAGGGCATTGATGAAGACATCGGTCGATAGATCCTCCAACATCTCTATGTGCACTGCTCTGGAGCAAAGGCATGTGAAAAGAAGGCCATACCATTTTTGTTCTTTGCGTCCCTGCTTGGTGTGGAAGGGACCAAAGCAGTCCATACCACAGTAAGAGAACGGTAGTGAGGGATCAACACGATCGTTGGGCAGATCTGCCATCCGTTGTTCTTCTGGTGGTGCACGAGCTCTTCTGCACCGTACACACTGCCTGATGTATTGGGCTACGGCTTTACTTCCACCTACAATCCAGTATCCATTGGCCCTTATTTCATTAAGGGTTTGTCCCCTGCCTTGGTGTTGTATTTTGTCATGATGTGCAATGAGGAGGTTTGTGACAGCACCATTTTTAGGGAGGATTGCTGGTTGTCTCAACTCGAAAGGTTCAGGTGAATTTCTCAATCTTCCTCCTACTCTTATCATACCATCCCAGAGGAATTGATCAAGCCGGTAAAGTTGGTTATTGCCGGGCAGTTTTGCCGATTTCTGGCTGAGCGTGTTCAACTCTTCTTGAAATGCATCCTGCTGTGCAAGCTTTACAAGAGTCAACATAGCTTGCCTTCTCTCTTCCACACTCAAAGGCTCTGAGGTCTTGATCCTCTTAGCCAGGCGTTGTATACGAGCTACAACACTAATCGCCGTGGTCCATTTTGAGAACCGTAGCAGGTGACTTTGGATGTCAAATTGCCTGGCGGCCTCAGTTTTCAACACTTGTGTAGCTCTCACCTCTGGATCCCCCACCTGCAGTTCTGTTGACACCTGGTTTATGGTCATACAAGGAGGCAACAATCGAGAGAATTCCCCGTCGTGTTGCAGGCTTTTCATCGAGTAACACTTTGAAAGTGAAGCTGTCGTTTTCAGTGTTCCATCTTATGCCTAGCACCCTTTGCACTGGTAAGTCATCATGACTGAGATCCACATTTTTTACTTCCGCAGCACGCTCTGCAACATTGATGGAGTCTAGCACCTCTCTGTTGTTGGAAAGAAATTTGTGCAGATGCATCTTTCACTTTGCACACACAGCCTGGGCTTCCCTCACCAGTTTTATTGCCTCGCCAACTGACTCCATGCTCACGAGACCATCGTCGACATAGAAATGCCTCCTGGTGAAGCTCGCTGCAGAGGGAAACTCCCTTTCACTTTGGCTGGCAAGGTGTTTCATGCCATAATTGGCGCAGCCAGGGGAAGATGACCCTCCAAACAGATGTACCTTCATGCGGTACTCTGTGGGTTCTGTATCTGTGTCCCCATTTTCCCACCAGAGAAACCGCAATAGTCCCTGTCTGCTTTGCTGACATGGAATCTGTGGAACATTTTCTCCTTGTCGCACATGACTGCAATGGAATATTTACGAAAGCGGCACAGTACAGCTGTAAGACCATTTGTAAGGTCGGGTCCTGTTAGTAGATGGTCATTTAAGGAGGTGCCCTCGTACTTTGCGGAGCAGTCAAAAACCACCCTAATTTTGTCCGGTTTCCTGGGATGATACACCCCTTGATGCAGGATATACCAGACTTTCCCAGGCTCTGGTTGAGTGTCTACTTTCTCTGCATCACCATCCTGTAAGACACCATCCATGAACTTCACTTCTGAACTTAGGATATCTGTTCAGCTTCCTTTTAAGGTGCTTTAGCCTGGCCAAGGCCATTTTCTTGTCTGGGAGGTGTGGACGTGCTCTGAAAGGAAGGGGCATCTCAAGGTGGCCAAGCTCGTTTTGCCGGATTTCTCCTTTTAGGATTTGCAGGAAGCAAATATCCTCCTGAGATATGCTTTTGTCACCTGAATTTGTGTCTGCGAAATCAGACTCAAGAGCCTTAATGACAGCACATGGTGTTAAAGGCGGCAGCTCTCTCACTGATACCCGATGACAAAGGCCAGTCAGATCTGTAGCATTCACGTGCTGAGATGTGCTTCCCACAATGCTCCAGCCGAGGTCAGTTTTAATGGCGTAGGGTTCATGGTCACCCCCAGTGATGACCTTTCTTTGAATTAGAGCTCTGGAGCAATCATAGCCAATCAGCAGTCCAACACCACAGTCCATTAGTTGGGGTATCTCTTGGGCTATTCAAGCAAGATGATTCCATTTGCTAGCTGTTTGGCAAGTAGGGATATGTGTGCGATCAAGAGGAATGAAGTCCCTCATGTAGGCTGGAAGTAGGTCGATGGAAATGTTTGAGGAAAATCTTCTGATTTTGAGGTTACATACTCTTTGACTTTTCACTACAGAGTCTTTCCCCATCATAGTGGAAAGCTTGAGTTTTACTGGTTCCATTGCCACCTGGAGCTTTTGACATACTTCCTGATCAACGAATGTGTGGCTGCTTTGTGTGTCCAATAAGGCATATGCTAAGGTTTCAGTTTCAAGAGCACTGGGTGCAGAGATCCACACCAGAGATCGTAGACGTGCTCCCACCTTCATTTCCATTTACACAGCATGACAGAGAGGATGTGCTTTCTTCAACTACACTTTGTGTTGATGGTGCTTCTACTGAGGAGCGATTTTCATGCAGCGGAGTTGGGTGACCTTTTTAGCATATGCCACACATGGCTCTGTTTCTACAGTCCTTAGAGTTGTGACCTTTTCTCAGGCATGCAAAACATAGCTTATTCTCATGTATGCATTTTTCTTCTCCTCTATAGACATTTCCATTAGTCTTTTACATTTGTGTATAGTGTGGTTCTCTCCACAGCACATACACTTGCCTGAGTTTGGGTTTTGGGACGATGTGCTCCATTTCTTTGGCCTTTCGGCATCTCTCCACTTTATTTCATCAAGGTCTGCTTTGGCTGCTGAACTTAATGGGAGTGGGGCCTTCACCTCTGTGGCAAATGTATTTGCCTTTGGGCGCTTTGTCTCTCTGGTCGGTGACTCTTTAATGCATGTAAGGATGACACTGGGTTGCATGCTATGCATGCCTCTTTTGGGATGAATGAAGCAAAATCATGAAAACTTGGATAGTCCTTGTCTTGGGTCAGCTGCTCTGTCATGTAATGATTCCACCTGGAAGTCACCCATTCTGGGAGTTTGACCAGCATCTTCTGATTCTCCTCACAGTCATTGAAAACCTGTAAACCCTTTACATGAGGCATGGCGTTGCTACACGTTTGGAGGAAATCGCTAAATTCTCTTAGCTTGGCATACTCCCCCGATCTTTGGCTATTTATTTAGCTTCTCTCTGAAGGCTCGTTGAACTACTAAGGAATGGCCATATCTGGTTTTCAGCCTATCCCACACTTGTTGATAGGCTTCTTCATCTTTCCGGTAGAAGCTGCCTTCGAGAGAAGCCTTTGCCTCTCCTGCTACGTATTTTTGCAGATAGAACAGCCTATCTACAGGGTTAGAGCAACGTCTCTCAATAAGAGCCTTAAAGCTTGTGCTCCATTCTGCAAACTTCAGGGGATCACCTGAAAATACGGAAGGTTCTGGAGTTGGAAGACGGGTGAGAGCTAGTGACTCTTGTAGTGTCTGGACTAAGGATAAATCATTTTGCACAGCTTGCTTTTCGTGTTTTGGAATCTGGTGAATAAACATGCTTGTATCATTCACTTTGCTATGTACAGAACTGCAGGACCCGTTTTTCTGTTTTGCTTCCTCTTCCGAATAAACGTTTAGCTTTGCTTGAATAATATCAATCTCTCACTGATTTTCAAGTTTTTTCAGCTGCTTACATTGAGCTTCAATGACAGCTTCCATATTCACTTCAGCTTTCTTTGCAGCCAAAAGAGCAGCAGTTCCTGCCCTCTTAACTGAGATGCTGGGTGACTCTGAAAGATGGTCAGAATGATGGTGGCTGGGAGCAGGAACTCTGGAGGCTGTGGATCCATATATAGACCTGGCATAATCATTGTCAAGAAGCATGCACAGCCTTGCTTTCTCTGCCACAGCATCAAAATCTTCTCCAACCTCAGTTAGACGCACTCTCATTAATTGAAGCAGGTCTGCTGTCACAGCTACACATGCGTCAATTTTCCTCCGTATCTCCTGACTTGGTACCCTATGGAGTCTAATGCTGTCATACAGTTCCTTCATCTCGGAATCCAGCTTCTCAGTTTCATCCATCATATTGCACAACTCTCCCTCAGAGCACATTTGTTTTAATCTGGTCCGAACATCTCTTGCAGTACTTTTCCATTTCTCGTAAGTTGCCTTAAACTTACTCTCTTTGTGCATCAATTCCTGCTCTTTCAGGTCTTTCATTTTTTGTTAACTTTCTTTCACGGGAGGACTTTCTGATTCTTCTTTCTGATTTCTCAGACACAGCCCTTCTCTCCTCATCTTTCTCCTCTACTTCTTGCCCCTCTAGCATGACATCATACTGTCTGTCACCATTTAAAGACATTTAGGCTTTAAAGATTGTCACATGAAAGGTCAAGGTAAGTAAATTGAGGCACAAGAATATGGCAGCTGTAACTCGTCAATGAATAATCAAAGCAACACAAATAACCAGTTACCACTTTTCTGCAACTTGTATCAGGTTGGTTTTCAACTTAATAGCAATAATAGATTTTAACAGTGCTAAGATTATAATATATGAATTGAATTCACCTTTCAGCTCTCAAATAAGCAAAATAGCTTACATTAGAACACTCAACAAATTTCTATTTTACATTTTTCTTTTTGTTTTTTTTGGGGGGGTTTTTTTTGGTCTCTAGTTTAAGTTCAATCCATCAGTTTTTGAGGCATATACAATTGCACAGTGTCATGGGGGGGCCTGACGCTGCTCCAGGGAATGTCTGCTGAAACCTGAAGCTCTTATTGCTGCAGGATGAAAAGCAACGTTGCAACGATATGCACGTAGCCTTTAGCCTGTAGCTTGATGAGGTGAAACACGTGGTGAAGGACTCTAAAGCCCGTAGCTGCCCAGGATGTAGCCTTTAGCTGGCGTGTAGCTTGATTTGGATTAGCCCGTAGAAAACCGAAGCTTGTAGTTGCCCAGGATGTAAAGCGATGCTGTGCTTTTAGCCTCTGGATAGATTAGGTCACGTTTGCATGTATCTGCCCTGGTTGCAAAGAATCCACGCTTCGTACTGATGTCCACAATCTGTTTATTCCTTCTCTGAAGACTCATGGAACACCGTGAAAACTAGAAACAACAGAACGTTTGAATAACAACATCACATATCAGCCTTCACAGTATGAACAAAATAAAATCATTCTTTACCGTGTACACCACGTAAACCAGTGGTAGATAAGATCGGTAAGCATAAAAGTCCTCTGCCTGCTCGTGCAATGCCTCTTTTCTCTGTCGGACTCCCGCTGTCTGTTTCCCGCTCGCCACTTCCGGGTCATGTGATTCACGTAAACTTAACTCAATAATTTTAACCAAGTAATTTTAACAACTTATGGCAGGAACCTTATGACCTCCAGCGCAAGTATTTAATTATACACATACCAAAAACAAGAAAAGCCACAGCAACATATTACGTCTCAGTGTTGTCATGGAAACACAAACAATCACACTCGTGTCAGCTACACTAAGTATCATTATTATTATATTAAGTTAATCGGTTGACAGCTGTTCATAGTCTCGCAGAGTCACATCACGCCCGTTATGCAGCTGTCGTCACCCTTCAGGTTGAAAAAAGCTAAGCTAACAAGCTAAGCTAACAGGCTAACGTCACGTCCAACAGAGTGCTGCTGTGCTGACAGCGCAGCACGCGCAGGTAGGTTACCGCCTACAGTCGGCGCGTGAGAAGCGGACCTCACATCCTCTAGAGGTCAGCTTGGTCAGACTTGGTGAGGAAGGAAGACCTTGCAAAGGAGTCTCCGGTACGGTGTCTGTGGGTGGTTGGGCTGGGGATGAGTCATCCTCAGTGACAGCTGGTGTTGAAGGACTGCTTGCAGACTGGACGGGATCTGTCTGGTCCGCCGGGAGAGGGTCAGTGTTATCTGGAAGAGTTTGAAGATGTCTCCAGTTACGCCGCAGCACAGCCCCGTCTCCTGTCTGGATGAGATAAGATCGTGGCTCCTCGGATCTGGAGATCACTTCAGCAGGGGTGGGCCATGCCTTTTTGCCGCCCAGCTTCACCCTCACAGTTTGTCCTGGGTGCAGCGCTGGTAGCTGACGCCTCGAGTGTCTGCGGTTGTAAAAGTGCTTGTTTGGCTCTGGAGTGTTTTAACTGAACCAGGTCACGGCTGACAGGGTCAGCATGCAGCTTCTCTTCAAGCATGGGAACTGTGGTGCTGGGCTGGCTCCAGTTGCTGTGATAGGTGTTGCACGGTAGCTCATCAGAGCTCTGGAAGGGTCTGGCTGCTTCAGTCTTTTTTGCAGCTTGGACGGCTCTTTCTGCAGCTCCGTTTGCTTGGGGGTAGTGAGGACTGGAGGTTGTGTGTGCAAAACCATACTCTTTGCTAAAGTCTTTGAACTCTACTGATACAAACTGCATGGCATTGTCACTGACCAGCTCCAGTTATATCCCCCATCTGGCGAACACGCACAAGTCTGCTGATGACTTAAAGGCTTGTTGTGGAAGGAAGATGCGTCATTTTGATGTAGCATGAATAATATTAAACTACTACCACGTAATTTTCCCTTCAGTTCACAAAGGTCTGCTGCGACCTGCCAGGGTCCTTCTGGTAAGGGTGTGGTGATGAGGGGCTCGCGCCTTTGTGTTGGTTTGGGCTCCTGGCAGAATCTGCATTGCATCACAGCCTGTTTATGTCATCGCTGATTCCAGGCCACTGCACTGACATCCCCGCTCATTCACGGCACTTTGTCAGCCCCTGGTGACCCTCGTGAATCCGTTTTAGGATGTCAGCTCTAAGCGGTGCTGGATAACTATCCAGTCGTCATAGAGAAGCAGTCCATCTGTCTCAGAGAGGTGATTTTGTGCACTGTAAAAGACGTGGTTGGAAGGGAACGCGGCCATCCTGCACAGCCAGCCTTCCTGGATGAACTTGAGACCACCTGGAGGTCTGAGTCGTTCTGTGTTTGTTCTCTTGTCTCTCTGAGCCTGTCGTGTGAGATCGGTTTGCTTGTCGTCATGGCTTTGACATGAACTTCGACATCCTGCTTCATTTCTGGGCCTATTCTGTGTTTTAAGGTCTTCTGGATGGATTGCAGCAAAACAGCAAAAGTATTTTAGCAAACCACCTTTTCATCCCCACGAAGCAGGGATTAGCCTCCATGGAACCGACCATGTCTGAAGCCAGGTACCAAGGTGGATCGGTTTGAGTCCTCTACCGTCTGCGGTACTGTGCAGACAGCGAAGCCGCACAACTCCAGGATATGACGTCAATATGGCGAACATGGCCGATCCACCCTTCCTCAAGTTTTTTTTATGTTTTGTAGTCCAGCATTTTTTGAAGAAGAAGCTCAACTTCTTCATTAGTCCAAAGAAATGTTTCTCTTTTGCTTCGCAGTGAATCCTCAGCCATCTTCTCTTCTCTGATGGGAACTTCCTGCAACACGCAGTGAGCCTTTTTCTGCGCATGCATTGTTCTGCTCTGTCTTTGGAGTGCTACTCTTGAGTATGCACTACAGTGGTGTCGTGGGGATGTTTTCACACCTGAACCGGCTTCGGTGCCGTGTGGACATATTCTTAGCGTGTGCAGAAGGCTTCCGGTCTCAGCTCCCACACCGTTACCGCTGGCGTCGGCACTGATGACAGTCTGACGGTCAGGTCAAAGAATGCGAGTGTGGGTGCTGACAGGAGCATTTCTTTGGCATCCCCCAGTGCTTTTTCTTGTGCTTCTCCCCCTAGCCACTCGCTCTCTGACTTAACTGGGTGTGGCATGGCCCGGCAGGAACTTCCCATGTAGCTGATTAGGCCCAGGAAATGGCGCAGCTCTCCGACATTAGTTGGACTGGGCATCTCTGTAATAGCCGTGACTTTGCTCGTGTCAGGCTTTACCCCCTCTGCACTAACAATGTGGCCAAAGTAGCACAACTCAGTCTTGCACTTGTGTTTCTTGTGGCTCATGTCTGGTGCAACTGGCCAGTTTCTCTTGTGCTTTGTCAAAAATTCTGGCCCAGCAGTCCAGTCCTGACACATGAAAGACACATCTGCATTCATTCCTCTCAACGCGTGGTGAGCGGGTTCACCTCAGACTAAACTTACATCCACTTACTTGACTTTGTGTTTTCTCTGATTAGTGACACTCGACTTGCTGCCGATGTTTTGAAGCTGGTAAAGTACTTCAACTCAGCAGTGCTGTCAGTCCAAAACGTTGATTCTTCCAGTGGCATTTGCAGCTCCATTTTCACAAGTCTGTGGCTGCTGTTTATTCCAGTCGTGGAATTGTTTGCTTTAATGGTGAAACTCTGGACTTGCTGATGATGAATAAACAGCGATTTTCTTCTCTTTTATTTGACATTTGAAGGTAAGAGACTACCCCATAGCTTTTCTAACTCGCATCTGCAAAGTGGTGCAGTTGTGCAGAGGTGATTTTTACAAAACCAGCCGGTTTCAGATATCTTTTCACTATGAAGCCATGAAGCTTTGTGAGATTAGAGAGCCATCTTGTTGACCTTTGAGCCAGTTCTTAAGGGATTTCTTCATCCCAGGAGAATTTTTTGTCACACAGTTCTTGGAGGAGCATCTTTGCTGAAAAAAATTACATGTGACAAAAAACCTAAAGCGTCACATATAACACTTACAAATGAAAGGATCTCACTTCTTGTATATGGCATGTGTTTTGTACCTATCCTTATCTTGAAAGAATCTGACTCTGCACACCAGATAACTTCAAAAACCCTTTCATCAGGCAACACATCACAGCTGAGGTCCAGCTCCTTGACTTCTTCAGCTCTGTCTGTTTCAGGGACAGAGGCAAGAACTGCTCTGCTCTCCTGCCAGAGGGAAGAGGGATGAAGAGTTTGTGACTGGGGTGGGAAGGATCAGCCATGATCTTTCCCACCCGCCTCAGAGCCCTGGAGAAGTGCAGGTCCAAGACAGAGGGAAGATTACAGCCGATCACTCTCTGGGCTGACCGGATGATACGCTGCAGTCTCTTTGCCTTTGACGGTGTTTTCAGGTAGCAGATTGTGATGGAGGTGGTGAGGATGGACTCAGTGATGAAGGTGTAGCTTGAATTTCTTCAGCTTCCGGAGGAACATCATCCTCTGCTGAGCTTTTTTTGATGATGGAGCTGATGTTCTCCACCCGCTTTAGGTCTTTAGGAGATGATAGCTCCCAGGAGGCGGTAGACTCCACGCTAGTAACTGGAGAGTCATGCACGGTGATGGGGAGGGAGGGGCTGTGTTCTTCCTGAAGTCTACAACCATCTCCACTGTCTTGGCAGCGTTAAGCTCCAAGTTGTTTCTGCTGCATCAGGTTGATGATGGAGGATGAGAGACATGCTGATAAATGTTCCTTCAATCCTTCCATTTGGTTTCAGCGGGCAGTTTGCAATCGTAAAGCAATGCAGAGAGAAAAGCACGGGTCTGCAGTTCGCCGCCAAGTTCATCAAGAAGCGGCAGAGCATGGCGAGCTCTCGCGGAGTCCGGCGGGAGGACATCGAGCGGGAGGTGGACATCCTGCAGCAGATCCAGCATCCCAACATCGTCACTCTGCACGACGTCTACGAGAACCGTACCGATGTGGTGCTCATCCTGGAGCTGTGAGTGGCAGAACATCTGCATTGTTACCTTTTTATTCACCTCAAACTAACCTCAACGTGCTGATAAAAATACACTTTAGTCAGGATTATTTTTATATTTGCAGAGATGCTTGTACTGTCCAAATCTGCATGTGCTGTTTATGTTCAGTTCTCCTAAATAATCAATATGAATGACAGTAAATATGATTTTTAATAATCAAAAATTATATTACGTTATATGATAATCTGGATTTTGCTGAACAAAACTACCAAAGGTACCAGCATTACCTCTCAAACTTGCTGAGTTGAGATCTACTATTATTTTGGGTTTGTCATTTTGGACTGGAGGCAGAAACAATAGGCCTCATGAAGAAGAGGTTAAGGATGCTCCACAGGTTCTCAGCAGGGTTGAGGTTGGGGGATGAGGGCGGCCACGATGCCATGAGTCTCTTCATACCAACATTCATGTTCTGAATCCCACAAACTTCTTGAGTGCTTCTCATGATCGAATGAATGACTACACAGCCAGTTCACCTCCTTCTTGCATGATGGTGATGATGTACCACATGACAAACTGTGTTCATTATCAAAACATGTCAATCTGAGAGTAAACAGAGTCTGCTCCAAATCAGCAGTGTGAATGATGCCATTTGTGTTTCAGTGTCTCTGGAGGGGAGCTCTTTGACTTCCTGGCCCAGAAGGAGTCTCTGAGCGAAGAGGAGGCCACTCAGTTCATCAAGCAGATCCTGGAGGGGGTCAACTACCTCCACGCCAGAAAGATCGCCCACTTTGACCTCAAGGTTTGACACACTGCGCTCTGTTTATCTGGAGACGTGGTCACATCTCCTGAGGAGGGTCAAAGTGTGATTTGGTGACCTCAGCTCATTTTAAGTTCTTTCATCATGATTCAGCACTTCTGTAAAGCTTTTCTTCCATAGATATGTCTTATTGCTCTGTGCCTACATACCTGGCACTATATATGTATATTAGGCCTGTCACGATAACAAATTTAGCTGTACGATAAATTTTCTCAGAAATTATCGCGATAAACGATAATATTGCGCAGAGCGCTAATGTGTCATTTTGAGACCATTCTCAACTAATATAGTGACATATGCCGTAATAATGCAAGTACACATTTTCAAAGGTCAATAAACTAAATAAATAAAAGCGCCTTTTTCACTGTTGCATCTTCAAATAAACTCCAGACAAGTAGACAAGCATGCCGGTTTTAATGACGAACCAAACTTCAGCACTTTACATCGAACAAAAACCCGTGTTCTTCTTCTGCTCTTCAAAATCTACTGCTTGTGAAACAAAGTCATTCTGCCCTCTGTTGGCCTTATTAGTAACTACAACCCAGCAGTTAGCTGGGATACCACATTCACATACACCGGGACACCGGCCCAAAAGTTATGCGGCCCACTGGGAATCCTCCCAAACCTCTCGATTAGCCGGCATTGCTCTTAATGTGTATTTTGTCATATACGGTAGTATATAGGCTGATTCTATTTGCGTAATGTGCCTGCGGATTACAGGGGTTATTACGGTAGACCAGGAAGTGGGGGCTTTGTACTGACGTCGTAAGCTAGAATGTGTGTGTTCTGCTTACATGTGGGAAGCAGCGAAACAATAAAAGAGGAGATGCTTGCATCTATTATTTACATATTTCAGCATGAGAATCGGAGGTTTAGCGCGAGAGCGTGAGAAGCCACTTAAATACGCAAGTCTCACGGCCATTGCGTGTTGGCAGCCGTGCAAAACAAATGCGGCTTACCGGCTCGTGCTGCAACATGCTGCAGTCAAGTGTGACACTAGAGAGATCACTCCGCAAGAAACCAGAGCGTTTAGTCGAAATACTCCATAGTGAAACCTATTGTCATACACAGTCTATGGTAAAGGGGGGACGAAAAAAAATTATCGCGGCCGGCAAACTTATCGTGCTCTTATTTTCTTATCGTTCAATTAATTGACTTATTGCTTATCGCGACAGGCCTAATGTATATGTGTCTGTTTATCACAGGTATGTAGCTCACAGCACCACCTGCTGACTACACAGAGACTGACTCTGGATCCATCAGCTGGATTTATTCACTCCGTTTACATGTTATAAAAGTTAGTTTTTACATGACATTGTTGGACTAGATCGTTAATGTGTCCATCACATGAGCACTTCTGTGAGTTTTTTTCATACATTTCTGCTGTGTCTCACTGAGGACGTCTTTGGAAAATCACCACAAAGGGAGGTTTTTGACCTCATAAAGTTAAGAAGTTCTTGAATTTTTTCTCCTCGGCAGCCTGAAAATATAATGCTGTTGGACAAGAACGTTCCGCTGCCGAGAATCAAACTGATTGATTTCGGTCTTGCCCACAAGATTGAAGCTGGAGTCGAGTTCAAAAACATCTTCGGAACGCCAGAGTTTGTTGGTGAGACGGATTTCCTTATTTGATTTAACTCCAATCCTCATATACATGATGGCAGATTTTCATGAAACACCCACAGACTCTGGAAAGGTCTGTCTATGAAATGATAAAGCATCTTTTTTATAATCTTGTGGTTTTTATTTTAAATGAAAGATACTCATGTTTCTTGTTCTCTTTAAAGCTCCAGAGATCGTCAACTACGAGCCGCTGGGACTGGAAGCTGACATGTGGAGCATTGGAGTCATCACCTACATCCTGTCAGCAACCTACAGACGGCGTTAACGTTAACATACAGTCTGCTTCATGTCTGTTTCATGTCTGCTTTACGTCTGCTTCCTGTCTGCTTTACGTCTGCTTCCTGTCTGCTTCACATCTGCTTCCTGTCTGCTTCAGATCTGCTTCCTGTCTGCTTCACATCTGCTTCATACCTGCTTCGTTCCTGCTTCACATCAGCTTTGTGCCTGCTTCATGACTGTTTCACATCTGCTTCCTGTCTGCTTCACATCTGCTTCCTGTCTGCTTCACATCTGCTTCCTGTCTGCTTCACATCTGCTTCATACCTGCTTCGTTCCTGCTTCACATCAGCTTTGTGCCTGCTTCATGACTGTTTCACATCTGCTTCTTGTCTGCTTCACATCTGCTTCCTGTCTGCTTCACATCTTCTTCCTGTCTGCTTCACATCTGCTTCATGTCTGCTTCACATCTGCTTCATGACTGTTTCACATCTGCTTCATGTCTGCTTCACATCTGCTTCACGTCTGCTTCACATCTGCTTCATGTCTGCTTCACATCTGCTTCATGTCTGCTTCGTTCCTGCTTCACATTAGCTTTGTGCCTGCTTCATCTCTGTCTCGTCTTCTTCATGTCTGCTTCACATCTGCTTCGTTCCTGCTTCACATCAGCTTTGTGCCTGCTTCATGACTGTTTCACATCTGCTTCTTGTCTTCTTCACATCTGCTTCATGTCTGCTTCACATCTGCTTCCTGTCTGCTTCACATCTGCTTCATGTCTGCTTCACATCTGCTTCATGTCTGCTTCACATCTGCTTCCTGTCTGCTTCACATCTCCTTGTCTGCTTTATGCCTGCTTCCCGTCTGTTTCACATCTGCTTAATTCCTGCTTCACATCAGCTTTGTGCCTGCTTCACATCAGCTTTGTGCCTGCTTCATCTCTGTCTCGTCTTCTTCGTGTCTGCTTCACATCTGCTTCATGTCTGCTTCCCGCCTGCTTCACGTCTGCTTCATGCCTGCTTCGTTCCTGCTTCGCATCAGCTTTGTGCCTGCTTCATGACTGTTTCACATCTGCTTCTTGTCTTCTTCATGACTGTTTCACATCTGCTTCCTGTCTGCTTTGTGCCTGCTTATCTGCTTTGCATCTACTTCACATCTGCTTTCCATCGGCTTTATGCTTTTACCAGAACTGGACCGTGAAGTGTCTCTGTTTCTGTCCAGGCTGAGCGGGGCTTCTCCATTCCTCGGTGAGACCAAACAGGACACGCTGGAGAACATCTCAGCCATAAACTACGAGTTTGACGAGGAGTTCTTCTGCCACACCAGCGAGCTGGCCAAGAAGTTCATCAGTCAACTGCTGGAAAGAGATAAGAAGTAATGAAGGAGGTTTTATTTCAACTTGTCCCACAGCAGGAGGGTTGTGGTTTAAATCTGTTGTGCTGATGATTGTTTTCTTCTACCAGGAAAAGATTAACAATTCAGGATGCTCTGAATCACCCATGGATCAAGGTAGACACAAACTTGTTTTCTCTTTTATTCACAGAAACAATTTAAGGCCGAAAAAGGGACACAAAACTAGAAAGTTTGGGGTCAGAAGTCGTTTTCGGACCTTTTGGTTTCTACAGAGGTACAGAAATAAAGGTTTTAACAGATGGTAAAAATTATTTGAAGTGTAAAATTCCCAAAATAAGCAATATCCCATTTTAGAGTGATGCTCTTTATTAAATCCAGAATAGAATTTAAAGTTCTTGTCACAAATACAGCTCTTAATAACCAAGCTCCATTGGATCTTAAAGATCTCAGAGTTCCAGATTTTCCTAACAAAGAGCTCTGGTCTCGGTTTCCAGGTGTTTCTGACTGATTAATACAAAACAAAACGGCATTAAATCATTTACATGTGGGGTACCTCAGGGAACAGTTTTAGGTCCAAAAATGTTAAATATGTATATTGGAAGGGAAGGTATATACATAAGAGTTTGTGTATTTTCAGATGACATGATAATTTTTTGGCCTGATGTGGATTTGCAGCAGCTTTTTCCCTCTTCTTCGTGTCTTTTGGGAGAAGTTGACACACAGCGTTGCCGTCCTGTCAGACAATGCTCTATTCTATCTCTGCATCTACCCATCTGTTTATCTCTATCTATCTCTACTTCTTTCTTTCTCTATCATCTTTTTTCTATATCTGTATATATCATCTTTGTCTATCAATCAGTATTTCTCTAGCTCTCCATCTTTACAGGGTGTGCAGAATTATTAGGCAAGTTGTATTTTTGAGGATTAATTTTATTATAGAACAACAGCTTTTTTAGTTTTATTATCTTAGGAGGATATCTGTGTGTGCAGGTGACTATTACTGTGCATGAGTATTAGGCAACTTAACAAAAACCAAATATATACCCATTTCACTTATTTATTTTCACCAGGGAAACCAATGTAACAACTCAAAATTTACAAATATACATTTCTGGCATTCAAAAACAAAACAAAAACAAACCAGTGACCAATATAACCACCTTTCTTTGCGAGGACACTCAAAAGCCTGCCATCCATAGATTCTGTCAGTGTCTTGATCTGTTCACGATCAACATTGCGTGCAGCAGCAACCACAGCCTCCCAGACCCTGTTCAGAGAGGTGTACTGTTTTCCCTCCCTGTAGATCTCACATTTGATGAGGGACCACAGGTTCTCTATGGGGTTAAGATCAGGTGAACAAGGAGGCCATGTCATTATTTTTACTTCTTTTAGACCTTTTCTGGCCAGCCACGCAGTGGAGTACTTGGATGCGTGTGATGGAGCATTGTCCTGCATGAAAATCATGTTTTTCTTGAACGATGCTGACTTCTTCCTGTACCACTGCTTGAAGAAGGTGTCTTCCAGAAACTGGCAGTAGGACTGGGAGTTGAGCTTGACTCCATCCTCAACCCGAAAAGGTCCCACAAGCTCATCTTTGATGATACCAGCCCATACCAGTATCCCACCTCCACCTTGCTGGCGTCTGAGTCGGAGTGGAGCTCTCTGCCCTGTACTGATCCAGCCACGGGCCCATCCATCTGGCCCATCAAGACTCACTCTCATTTCATCAGTTCATAAAACCTTAGAAAAATCAGTCTTATGATATTTCTTGGCCCAGTCTTGACGTTTTATCTTGTGTGTCTTGTTCAGTGGTGGTCGTTTTTCAGCCTTCCTTACCTTGGCCATGTCCCTGAGTATTGCACACCTTGTGCTTCTTGGCACTCCAGTGATGTCGCAGCTCTGAAATATGGCAAAACTGGTGGCCAATGGCATCTTGGCAGCTTCACGCTTGATTTTCCTCAGTTCATGGGCAGTTATTTTGCGCCTTGTTTTTTCAACACGCTTCTTGCGACCCTGTTGACTATTTTGAATGAAACGCTTGATTGTTCGATGATCACGCCTCAAAAGCTTGGCAATTTTAAGAGTGCTGCATCCCTCTGCAAGACATCTCACTATTTTTGACTTTTCAGAGTCCGTCACATCTCTCTTCTGACCCATTTTGCCAAAGAAATGGAAGTTGCCTAATAATTACGCACACCTGATATAGGGTGTTGATGTCATTAGACCACACCCCTTCTCATTACAGAGATGCACATCACCTGATATGCTTAATTGGTAGTAGGCTTTCAAGCCTGTACCGGTTGGAGTGGAACAACACTCAACGTTGATCAAAATACTCATTTGCCTAATAATTCTGCACACACTGTATCTTTCGTTATGTCTCTATCTGTCGTCTCTGTCTCTCGTTCTAAATCTGTCTATATCTATCTTTCTATCTCTATAAATCTTTTTTCTCTATAATCCCTGTCTTTCTTTATCTCTGTATCTCAAACCTCCATCGTTTTGCCTGTTCTTCCCTCTGTTTCATGGTTTATTTAACTCTTCTTGTCTCTTCTTGAATCCTACAGTCCAATGAGCACAAGGAGGAGAATAAATCCCATGAGCTGAAGAAACGGGAACGCCGCCAGCTGAAGACCAAGCGTCTGAGGGAATACACCATCAAATCCCACTCCAGCATGCCGCCAAACAACACCTATGTGAACTTTGAGCGCTTTGCTCAGGTGGTGGAAGACATTGACCAGATGGAGAGCTCCTTCGTCAGCCTGGCAGGGGCCCACGACTCTCTGCAGGAAGACATCGATGCCATGGTCTCCATATACAACGAGAAGGAGGCCTGGTACAAGGAGGAGAGTGAGAGCGTTCGCCATGAGCTCTCCCAGATCCGCTACGACTTCCGGAAGGTGGAGGCCCTGAAGAGGAGCCTGCAGGATGACATGCAGGCATTCAGCTGCAGCCTTGCTGCCGTCAGCCAGCGCTTCCAGGAGAGGCAGAACCACTTCGACGCTCTGCGCCTGGAGCTCAGCAACGAGCTCAGATGGGTGCAGGAGGTGGTGGGCTCCTTTCCAGCCGACGGAGGTGGCGGAGGATATCCCAGCTGCAGCTTCTCCACCGTCTTCAACAATGATGTGAACGAAGCCCTCAAAGAGCTGCTGAACCGATCCTGTGGAGGAGATATGCTGTCCGGGATCAACCTGGACCTCACCGAGACCGGACAGCAGAGATGAAGACTCCAGTCCAGGAGACGCTGCAATGAGATGAAGCATCTCACATCCTCTCTATTTATTAGGCAAACGGGGAGTCAGGTGACTGTTTACACACCTCGCGTAATCATAATAACCACAAAATAATAATCACAAATGTTCAGCTCAGTGAGCTCAATTTGTTAGGACAAAACGTTTTTATTTACTCAACAATGTGGAAAATACTAATAAAAAATGTTGTTTTTATATTAGAAATAAAGATGGCAGCAGGCACCTGGTTGCTGTTCTCACACCTCCTGAATGAAGCTGTTTTTGTTGGTTCTGGGTTTAATGGTAACTGTTCTTCTACAGCTGCACATGAATCTCAGCAGTTTATTTCATGTGGTTGGTAAATAAATGCAGATACATTTAAACTCTCATTTTACCTGAAGAGGTAGGTTACTTGTGACTGAGACAAAGATCAGTAACCTTAAAAAAAAAGTTGTTTCTGATTTGTACCAGTTACTTTTCCAGCCGTTTGCTGCTCCTGTTCCAACTTTTTACAGACGTGTTGCTGCCATCTGATTAAAAAAATCAGCTCATATTTTGGCCAAATGTCAGTTACAACATCTGATATGTTTATGTTCTACTGGAAATAAAATATGGTTTGATGAGATTTGGAAATCATTGCATTCCCAACTTTTTTGGAATTAGTGTTGTAGTATCTGTTCCTTCACAGCAGGAAAACTAGTCATGATTGATGCAAACATCAGCCCAAGTTTACACGTTTCTGTTCCACAGAATCTGAAATGCTCTCATGATTAATCTGATTTGACTTGTGCAGCCTGAGTCACAGCAGCAGAGAGGAGACGTCCTACAAGGATCAGAGATCCCAACCAGCCGGGTCTGTAGACCTGCAGGGATCCCAACCCGGGTCTGCAGACCTGCAGGGATCCAGCTCTTCCTGAAATCCACACCTCCCTATTCCCCCACCATCTAGATACTGGCTGCTATTCTGGGAGCACATACAGGTTGTGTTTACGGGATGCTTGTTTAAACCGGTGGGCTGGATCACAACACTTTTCATAGTTCACAATCAACTCCAGTTTTAATTTCTTTTTTGCAGTTTCTTCGTTGATTCAGCTGAACAGATTTTTCAGCAACGTGACAGGTGACCATTCGCTGGACATTTTGGCTACAAGCATAAAGGCAGTAACCAAATGCTGGCTCCAACCAAAACCTCCAGCCCCGAAGCTAAATGAGGACCTTAACATTGCAACTTCAGAAAGAAAAAGGGGGGGAACTGGGGAAAATGAGACTGGCCTTTAATTTTTACTCTCTGTACTTAAAACATATCTGCTATACACTGTGGTCTGTGCTCTGCTGCATTATTATTCCACTTATGTCATTCCTTGTGTCCAGGTCAGGCTCCTCACCTGTTCACTGATTACAAACAAAACAAAAAGAAATTATGTTGAAAGTTTTTTCTCTACTATTTGTTAGCTTTCTTGCCCTAGTGGGGATGGAGGGCTGATTAAGACTGTTACTGCAGCAGGGCAGCCATGTTGGATTTTTAAGTTGCGATGACAAGTTTGTTCTCTGAAGAGAGTCAGAAATCCAGCTTTGATTCCAGTTTGTTCTCCCTACCAGATCAGAATAAACTCAAGCTTCTGGTTCCTGCAATAATACAGCTTATTGATCATTCAGGCAGTCTGCACACATAGTCCTGACCAGCGTCTGTCAGTGAACGTCAGCAAATCCAGCTGGTTTCCTAATTCTAACACATCATTCCCAGCCTTCCAAGGCAAAGGCAACATGAGTCAGTAAAAGCAAGGATGTTTTCTCTTTTATTCACAGGGGTATATCTCACCATCCACCTCCACCTGTTAACTTCCTGTTAACGCAAATATCTCATCAGCCAGTCACATGGTGATGGTGTATCACAATAACACAATAAACACAATAATTTATTTAATTTAATTAATTGTAGGTGATGTGATTTTATCTTACTTTAGTGTGGGTCAAAAGAATTACTTTCAAAACAAGAATTTGCTTTTATTTCACAATAAAATGTGTGTCTGGCCTTGAAAACTACCAAATGAGGTCATGATCACATGACTTCTGTCTCATAAAAAGTGGAAAGGTGACATGTTAGCCATACCCAACTCCTAGAGGCTCTTCTCACAACTTTGGAAGGCTCTGAACCTCTTTTCTAAAATAAAACTGTCCTTAGACAAGCCAGCATCACGGCATTTCGTCCCAGTTGGCTGACGTTTCCTGGATCCTGTATCTTCATGCTTAGAATCTGTTTATTTATTTTAATTCTCGTGTTTCATTTTTCATAAACTTTGTATTTCGTACCTTTTGAAAAATCAGTAACAACCTTAAAGCAAAAAAAAAAAAAATCTATTTAGACAAGACAGAATAAAAACTATTTATTTTTGCTGCATTTCTGCTCAGTCAGCTGTCGGTAAATAAAACCCTAAAAATACCAAAGAACAGGCGACGCATGAGTCTCAGAGATAAGATGGGAAGTGTTGCACCGTCTGCACCGTCCAGATAACAACACAAGCCACTGAAGGAACCTCTAAACATTATATACCGTTTACAAAGGTCCTGAGTCGAGTCCCGTCTGGGTCCTGCATGAACCTGGACAGGTCCTGGTCTCAGAGATTGACCTTCGGGTAGATGTTAGAGTCTGCAATAAAGCTGGTTGATCTGAGCTCTGAACAAGTCTGATAATTGTTGGATATTGTATGTAGATAAACCTCAGATGCCAAAGTGTAAGTGAATGCAACATGCAATGGTGTTTTCCCCCTTTATTTTTACTTACCGTCCTTTTTTGTGTCCCCCCAGTCAGATCCAGCAAGATTACATAAATTCCATAAATAAATAAAATAATGAATAAATAAGGAGCCTTATACCCATGAAGCTCCTCTTGGAAGAGCAAATTTGTTCTGCATAACACAGCAGCCATCATTCTGCAGCCACCATGTTGGACAGGACAAGGTAGAAAAAAAAACATTATTCCTTTGCTGCAGTGTGCAGTGACCAGTAGGGGGCAGCACAGGGACCAGTTTGACCAAATGTGAGTTCGACATCAGTAAACATTATGGAAGACAAAATGTTCAAAGGAACACCTCTAAATGTGTCAGATTTAGCCAAAGGGCTAGTTTCCATCTGTTATCGCTGGCCATGTCTTACAAAGGCACCCTGGGGAAAAAAAGAAACAAAGTGGTGAAGAAAACAATTATCCATCATTTTAAAAATATTAATCATTGAGATCAAACTGATCAAAAAGTGATTTAAACAGAAACAATAATTGATCATAACATTGTTAAAATCTACACACCCCAAAGCTCCTGAATCACAAAGCAAAGCAACGACATGAAAAAAGGAATACAAATATCCATCAATCTAAAAATCTGAAAATATTAATAAGCTAAAACTGATCACTAGCCTCTTCTGTTAGCCCCACGTTTATTGTTTTGCTTCCATCCTTTTATTCACAACTCTATCAGGTCTGAGTTTTCCAACGCGCCCCCTGGTGGAATCCTGCGGTAAGTAACGCAGTACACGAGCGAGGACGTGGACGCTAACGCTTACGATGGATCTACATGGATGTGACATTAAAAAGCAAATATATTCTCAGCCTTTTCTGCTGTTCTAGGATGTAAAAGTCCAATAAACACCAGATGTGACAACTGTGCAAGAAAATTAGCTAAAGAATGCTGAAAAAACTACTGACTCCTCTCAAGGCAAGTTTTTCCTGGTATCCGTGAGGTATAACCATCGGGAGATGCGGGACGCGGCCTCCTCTGTCCGCTGGGCTGGATTCGGGTCCTGCTGCCTACACCTGTGGCTGTTTTGAGTGGAATCCTGTGACAACGCCTGGATTGTGACTCAGCATAAAAGTGGAGCCATTTTCCAGGCCTCCATTTTCTATCAGGCGAACTTCTGCTTTGACTGATTTAGTTATCATGCCTCCAGAAAAGCTGGAGGACATAAAGCTCCCACTAAGTTTTATGTCCGAAGAGATGTCAAAGATAGTAAAACTACAAACAGTACTTATCAGCCTATGGGAGAAGTGAGGGAACTAAAGGCCAAAATTATTGAGAAAGACAAAAATATTGATAGTCTAGAAAGATGTGAAGACGAACTGGAGCAGTATACAAGAATGGAGGCTCAACACAAGGCCCCGCTCTGAGGCTGGAGGGACCAGGATGGTGAGTTCAACAGCAGAAAAGCAAAAACCGACCGACTCCCACAAACCAAAGAACTGAGAGGAACGGCTGTATTTATAAATGAACACTTGACAAAGAAAAATTCTGAAATAGCAAAGCAAGCCCGGGCTCTCAGAAAGCAAAGGAACATACAAGCGACGTGGACAAGGACCAGTAAGGTGTGGATAAAACTGCTGGTTCACCAGAAGAAGAAGAAGAAGCTACACTCTCACTGATAAAAGGTTGAGGAGTTGGACAAATTTAAATGACAGTCCTAATGCAGAATAACAGCTCACTTTCCATTTCTGTTTTTGCTGTAGGAGGCCGGGATGGTTGGAACATGGGGAGAGTTGGAACGTCACCATTTCCACCAATCAGGAATGGAGCAGGAGTCAGATGATCCCTTCAGTAGGCGCATTTCCATTACCCCCCGAACTGAACAAAACCTAAAGATTGCAATAAAAAAGCGGTAATGGAAACACCTACATTTCAAAAAACCTTTCAAATATCGCTAAAAAATTTTTATGCTCTCATGAGGTGGTTTAGAAGTATATTAGAAAAGTGTAACGGAAACACTTTTTCACATTTACACGTCACTGGACGTGATGCAAAGCCTGGTACACACATAAAGATAATCGGGCTGTTTTTTTCCCCGATTGTGCCTCTTTCCGATCAGGGACGGCAAACACCTGATTACTGTGAGTCTTATGAGATTTTGCTGTCCAATTATCATTTGGTCTGTGGTGTGTTACAAGCAGATTTGTTCTGATCATCCAAAACAGGTTGTAGCGTGATGACTCATGATTTGTGACTAGGTGGATGGTGACGTGGCTCGGAATGTAGCCAATCAGAGAGCGAGCTGGCTGGGGAACAAGGAAGTAAATAAAGTCCATGTTCACGCCATCTCCAGTCTGTTATTTTTTGATTTCTGGCTTTTTTCTGTTAACAGTAGTCTCATGACCAGCATGATTGCCCGTCCTGTTTGTCCCCTTTCATGCAGGGTGTTATGTTTTCCGGTTGTTACTTTGTTTCTTCTTCGTTTTTTGCTGGTTGTTGCTATGGTTCTTCTTCTACGTTTTTGTTAGATCACATTTGGTCATGTGAGATGTCTGGCTTGGAGGACTAGATTGTAGATCAGTTGCAGACAGCATCGTTATGTGTGTGTTGTTCTGTGACTAGATTATCGAGCCACCACACTGTTTAATGCCTGAATTTTTATCTTCACGTGTGAGGTCTCGAACTGATAAAAAATCTCATAAAATTAAAAATCCTTATGTGTGTTTAAGGAGTCACATGACCAGTTCATTTCAAATAAAGATGGCGCGGTATGTGTAGACGCAGGAGTAGATGGAAATCTTTTTACAGAAAATTAAAGAACAAATATAACTGCCATCTTTGATAGCAAACAATTGTGAAATGCAGAGTTTTACAAAGAATTAGAACTCTCCTTCCTCATCAAAGTGGAGTCTTGTAGGACGAGATTTTAGGAGAACAATGGCTAATGCGCTAATTCAATTCAATGGAAACGTTTGTCAAAATTTTAGAAATATTGCTTTTATTTTGTGAAATACTGTAATGGAAACACAGCTAATGTTTGCCCACTTCTTTCTCAATGTCACATGGCAGTGATCAAGGCTGAAAACACGCGTATGCTGATTTCATGGAGAAAAAAAATTATTTTGAGGTAAGAAAGTATTTTTTTTTACCAACATGAAACTTTGTTTAGTACTTATGTAACTGAAGATAAAACCACATGACTTACAGTAACTGCAGTTGTTATCTTTTATGCAAAATGTGATGCATCGCCCCCCCCCTGCTAATTTCAAACCACTATGTTAATACAGTTAGCTAAACAATGGCTGACAGGGTTGGGGTGGGTTGTAACATTTATTTTAACAGTTTTACAACCATCCCCTTACATAAAATTAAGTATATTTTTTCATTTTATTCCTTTTAAAGCATGCCTAGGCAATGGAAAAGAAAGACTGAGAGAGGTGTGACTGCTAATGTTGAGCATATGAAGGGGAACCCAACTTGTCCGTGTGGGGTGCAGAGGCAACCAGCCTAGCAAGGGCCAGTTGTAACAGCCTTGGACAGGTCATTGAGAGATAGAGCTTTGATGGGAGAACATATGGAATGTGGACGAAACAGGCATAACAACTGTCCAGTCACCATACCGTATTGTTGCACGTCGTGGGGTCAACCAGCTGGATGCAATGACATCAAATGAAAGTGGTGTGCTTGTGTCAGTAGCATGCGCTGTGCAAGTACTGGGAAATCTGAGTAACCACCGTAGGCCCAGCGTAGCTCCGGAGAGGCTCAACGTGCACCTCTTCCAGACCTGAGGTGCACCCCTGCTACGCAGACGGTTACGCCGAGTTACTCCTTTGTGATTGGTCAGTTTGGGATCACGTGTTGCCAGATATTTGGATCTTCTTGCTGAATTTGTGTGGTAACCACCGTTTTTAAAAACAATAACCTGTGGATCAAGTTGATGAGAGGCTGATCTAATTATTTCTTTGTTTTCTTCCACAAGCTAATAAAGACACTGAACCATACTGGACGCCACTGTTGTTTGAAAATAAAAAATACCTACCAAACTGAAGTAAACCATCAAAAGAACTCCGACCTGGAGAGTTTACCTGCTGACACCACCCCTACTGCCACCTTCAGGTGAGGAAGAGAAACTGCAACACGACACCAAAACGATGCGTGCCCCCTACGCTCGAGTGTGCAAGCAAACTCACCAGCATCAGATACGCTATAACCAAGCACAGTTCTCACTGAGGAACAGCGTGACGTCAGTGAGAATGGTCCATAACATAGTCTGTATATAAAAGATGGACGGAGCCTCCATGACGTCACCTGTAAGTTTCTGAAGGGCTGAACTGAAGCTCATTGGCCTGTTCCCAACATCGCCATCTTGGCAGCGTCCACATGCCTTCATTCCCGGAAAATCCAAAAATGGGCAAAGAGGTTGAGCTAAGAGGGAGACTGTGAAGGTGGGGGTGGATGATTGACAACCATCAAACTCAGAGCTGCCTGTAGCTAAGAGCTAACCGAGCTAACCTGGAGCTAACAGTAGCTAACCAGCTAACGGAGGTAGGTGGGGCTAAAGCTAAGGCGCACTGTTAGCCGGCTAAAAACCTCGGTTGTGCTGCACTCTACCTACCTGGGGGTGGCGTGGCTCAGCAAGGTAGAGCGGTCATCTTGTAACCTGAGGGTTGCCGGTTTGATCCTCGGCCAAGTCGAGTTCATGTCGAGGTGTCCTTGGGCAAGACACCGAACCCCTAATTGCTCCTGATGGGTCGTGGTTGAGCGCCTTGCATGGCAGCATCCGCCATCAGTGTGTGAATGTGTGTGTGAATGGGTGAATGTGATGTATAATGTAAAGTGCTTTGGGTATCACCCCAGGTACAGTAAAGCGCTATATAAATACGGACCATTTACCATTTACCTTCTTGCCCGAATATTGGATACATGTCAATCAAAAGGACACGCCCCTAGTTATGCCGAATTTCAAGATTAAATAACATCCAAATGATGAATTAGAAAAAAAAATCCCCCTCACAGTTGTCATGAAGGTAAACTTGACCTATTAATCCTAAAATGGATTTTTGTACCATGATTTAAACATGTTTATTTCTGCTGTTAAGTTGGTCTCTTTAACATGGGAGTCTATGGGGATTTACTCTGTTTTGGAGCCCCTAGTGGATGAGGGGGGAACTGCATTTTTTGCACTTCCGCATAGGCTTCACATTTTACGGGCGGAGGTTGCCGCTTGGTCCAAAATTATTCCACAAAAGAGAAATCAATTAATCTACAGTGTAACAATGTTCAGGCTTTGGCCGTTATTTATTTGATTTACTTGTTGTGGTTTGTGTTCCGTTGTTCATTTGAAGGTTTGATTAAAACAATAAATAGTGACTGCATTTCTGAACAAAAAATGAATTAAAAAATAACTTATGAAAAACTAAATATATAACAGAAAGTGACCAGATGCGTACTCCAAAATAAATCCAGTAAAAGACTGGTAAATGTAGATCACCATCTTTTAAATATTGTATTTCATAAGTGCATGTAGACGCATCATATCAGATTTTTAACGTAATCTGATTACTACCAGATATCTGACTATTATGATCATGCAAATGGGTTGTGTTTTATAAAAATAATCTTTAATATTTAAGAAAAACTGGTAATATTACATAAATATGTTGATGTTGATGAATTAATATCGAATAGGATTTAATCGAAATTGAACAGAATCAGGAAATTAGTGGTGATTCCCAGCCCTGGCCCTAGAGAGCCAGACTTCCCATCACTATTAGATGGCCTGTTTGAATGTAATGATCAGTAAATTATTTAATTATTATTTTTATTAATTCCAAATTCCCCTGAGGACTCTCCAAAGGGATTAATAAAGTATTTATATTCTATTCTATTCTAATAAAATATAGGTTTTTTTCTTTTAAAGTTCCTATATACATGTGCCACCCCTGATCAAATCCACGTCTAATTTGTCATATTTGGGGGTGTTCTGTGCGGCTCGTGCAGTGCTGGGTATCATGGGTGGCATCAACAGTGAGATGGCAGTATTGGACACTGAAACCTGACAGACCCGCAGCGGGTTTGCAGCTCTTTGTCTCTAAGCCGCTGCTGACTTTTTATTATGAGCACATCCAGCAGAAATACTCAGAGAAACACGCAGCAGTTTTAACCAGGCAAGCAAAACGACAAAGAGACAAATAGACGGGCGGTGAGACAGACAGACAGACAGACAGGCAGGCAGGCGGGTCTCAGCGTCACGGCCTGGGGCTCTGACTGAGAGGGGCTGGGACTGAGCGGACTCACTGCAGTGGAAGCTACGGGAGAGGCGGGCGGAGGCATGGAAGTCCATGCATGCCGCTGTCTTCGTTCACACTGATCGTATCAAACACGGAGCTGCTGGTGTGGGTGAGAGATGAAGCTCTGGTGGTTAGTTGTGTAAGCACAGAGCAGAAGAAGAAGAGGAGGAGGCCTTTTACCTTAACAGTGAGTGAGCTTTATCTAAGCTAGCTAGCTACTAACCTCCTTCGCGCTATGATACAGCAGATAATCAGGCTAATACTGACCCAAATAGCTCACGTTATACGAAGCCGAAGAGTTTGGGCGGTGTGCACGCCGGTATGTAGCTATAAACCTCCTGTTCTGCCTGAATATGGAGGTGTCACTGCTGTGTTTGGGTGTTTTATGCTAATTGTAGCTATGACAGAAAGTTAGCTAACGTTAGCTAAACAGCAGCGTCAGTTGAAAGTGCGTCTTTTCCCCTGTTTGTTTTTGTTTTTAATCCAACTGCCAACAAACAGTTAATGACACTTTTTACAACAAGAGCAAGGGAGGCATGTGATGTTATTAACGTAATGTCATGTCTGTCATGTCAAGCAGGTTCCTGTAAAGCTGTCAGATTTTAGGAAATGTTAGCTGTCGGTGATTATCGCTAAGAAGCAGGTCAGCGAACCGCTCCGTGTTCAGGCCAGCTGTGTCATGGGTCACTATCAGCCAGAACCAGAACCGAGGCGATGGGACTGCAGACATGTCCAGTTTTTAATCATCCCAGCTGCAGCTGGACTGTCAGCATGTTGAAGGAGAAGTCAGTCAGCTCCACATCGAGCAGAAGGAAAACGAAAATCAAATGATCCGCTAATAATCAGAGATAAAAATAAACAAATAATAGATTATTACTCCAACAGCATGGCGATAGCTGGAGCTGCTGCTGGGGTGAATATTCACACATCTGACTTAACCCTGTCACAGTTATTACATAACCACTCCGTGCAACTGTTTGACTTGCCTCCCGGCTTTTTGTGGAACTGAACATTTATATAAAAACCACAGAAATGTCTGTTTTTAAAGCACTGTTTTCATTTTGTTTTACACTGTTAGCTGAAAAGATGGCGCACCCTTTTTTCGTTTTATGTACCAACGCATTATAAAAAATAAATAATTTAATTAATATCAGGTTTTTAAGTAGGGAAAATCCACATGCAGATGAACAGTTTAACATATGCTGTGTTATTATTTATGAACAAAAACTTAACCAAAAGTTAGCCTGTAGAAGCTCCTTTAGCAGCAGGAAGCTGCAGTCATGGTCTCTCTCACGATTGTGGAGAAATTTTGATCCACTCTTTACAGCGTTGCTTCGGTTTACAGCATCTGAATGTCCCACCACAGCATTTCAGTCAGGTTGAGGTCTGGACTCTGACTGGACCTCACTGAGGCCTCCAGAGAGACTGAGCCAGAACCAGGCTGCGGGTCCAGATGGTGTCAGACTTTACCTGGATCATGTCAGCACCTGGTTCTGGTATAGATCTACTGCTGTGTTTGGGATCATTGGCCTGTTGCAAGAGATAGTTTCAGCCAAGCTTTAGCTGTGATGGACTCACATCTGACTCTAGAAACCTTTGATGTTAAGAGGAGTTCATGGTTCACATAATGACTGCAAGCTGTCCGCGTCCAGATCATCAGCCCCCCACCACCCAGCTAACAGATTTGATAGATTAGATTTAACTTTATCGTCCTTACACATGTACAGGTCCAAAATGCAGGCTCGTATCTAACCAGAAGTGCAAAAAGCAAGTTAATAATTCAGTGTGATTTGCAGAGTGGGTACTATCAACATATACAGATGGATATGTGCCTTTAATGTAGTAGACTATAGACAGGAACTATGGACATAGTCAACAAGAGGAAATGTACAGATGATAAGTTATTCTATACAGAAAAACAAGTGAATGGACATTAAATAGTGTAGAAATCTAGACGGAAGCTGCCGATGGTTACTGAACCAGTGTAGTATTATGTAGTAGTTTGTGTGTGTGCAGGACAGTCCAGTAGTACAGTGGTAGTGGAGTAGAGTCTTGATCTGAGTAGAACTAGGAGGTGAGGGGGTGAAGAGGAGTTTAAGGGTTAAAAAGATTTCTGTAAGGACACAGTTCTGTGGAAGAAGCTGTTCCTCCCTCATGTACGTATATAGCAATGTCAGTTTCAAACGTTATACATCACCGTCCTCATACTTACATGCGTGTTTTTCGTTGCTATGGTTGTAAAGTGAATTCCTTTCAGTTCAGAGTTCATTTGTTGTGCTTGTCTTTATTGTTCTTCTTCTCTTTTGTTCCCTTCCCGATTCTCTTTTTCTTCTCTGGTTTTTCTTTCCCCGGTCTCATGTCAGTTCTTCTGCTCGGCACTGCCCCCAGTGATTTCTGGTGGTGTTGCTCCGTCTTCTGCGTCAAGCGACGGATCGCTAAGCTCCCTGTAAACGGACCAAATTATGCCAAGTCTTCTAGTTTAGATAATAGTCTATATATTTTCATAATAGCTTTGGGGCATTGAGATTCATGAATTCTGCCACCCTAATAGGTAGCTGCTAATTTAGTTGGTTAATACTATATATATATATATGTATATATATATTACATATAATAGATTTAAGCTGGTGATATTCTAAAAATGTTTTGCTACTGATTCCATATTGTGAAGTGAGAATATTAAATGATAAGAAGTTTCCATTTTCTATTATATGTTCTAACTGTTTTATTCCTTCATTTTTCCATTGAGTAAAATTAATCAGCTTTTTGTTTTGCAGGATGTCAGGGTTGTTCCAGAGGGGTGTAAACTTACATGGAAAAAGTGAGGATTTGGTTATTTTTAGAAAATCCCACCAAGCCACTAAAGAGGAACTGATATTGATGCTTTTAAAACAGTTATGTGTTTTGATGGATGAGCTGATGAATGGCAGGTCAGAGATAAACACATCCTCACACAATGCTTGCTCTACATCTAACCATGGTTCATCCAGACTGCTAGGTTTAAGCCATTTGGAGATATACTGCAGCTTGTTAGCTAAGAAAACATGATTAAAGTTGGGTAGCTCCAATCCGCCTCTATCTTTAGTCTGTTGTAAAGTTTTTAGACTGATACGTGATGGCTTATTTTTCCATAAAAATTTAGATATATGGGAGTCCAGTGACTTAAACCAGCTGGAGGATGGTTTAGTGGGTATCATTGAAAAGAGGTAGTTTACTTTAGATAGAACCATCATTTTAACTGTGGCAACCCTCCCCATGAGTGATATGGGTAAGCGCCTCCACCGTGAGAGATCATCCTCTATTGCTTTAAGTAGCTGGACATAATTTAGCTTTGTTAGTTCTGATAACCTGGGGGAAATGTTTATGCCTAGATATCTAATGTTTCCAGACTGTATTGTAGTATTGGGTGTGTTTTGTAGGTCACAGTTGATGGGCATAATAATAGTCTTAGACCAGTTAATAGAGTAGTCAGATATTGATGAGAATGTGTTAATAAGTGTGATTGTCTGGGGGAGAGATGTCGGTGAGTTCTGGAGGAAAAGTAATACGTCATCAGCATAAAAACTTATCTTGTGTTCTATATTTTTGGCATGGATTCCTTTAATCTCTTTATTTTGTCTTATGGCAGCAGCTAGGGGTTCAATAAAAATAGCAAAGAGTGATGGAGAAAGCGGGTAGCCCTGTCTGGTTCCTCTCTGCAAACAGAAGCTTGGAGAGGTTTGATCATTGGTCTTCACACATGCATTTGGGTTGTTATATAATATTTTTATCCAATCTATGAAAGATGACCCAAACCCAAATTTTATTTGACGTTGCAAATACAAATTTTCAGTTCACTCGGTCAAACGCTTTTTCTGCATCTAAAGAAATGAGTGTAGATTTCAGATTATGTAGAGTAGAATAATCTATGATGTTAATTAATCTACGCATGTTAGTAGAGGAATGTCTATCGCTAATAAAGATAGACAATAGAGCTTTGCTGATTATTTTATGATCTACATTTATTAATGAAATTGGGTGGTAACTGGATGGAAGTGTGGGGTCTTTTCCTGGTTTTAGAATAGGAATGGTGAGCTGAAGAGAAGAAGGTGTATTCTCTTAGTGTGGGATGGTGAGAGCGCCAAGCATCACAGAGACCAAAATCCTTCATGTTTAACAGTTTCTGAGGATTTCCAGACTTGGTGACTTCCTGTGGTTCTGTGTTTGTCCAGTATAATGTTAAAATCACCTCCTATAATTAATGTGTTATCTGAGTGACCATAGAGGGAGGTGAAGAGGGAGTGGAAGAAGGAGGGATCATCTACATTTAGACCAGATATATTTGCAATAGACAACTTAACATTTTGAATAGATATTTAGTACACCACTTTCTTTGCCGACAGTTTCTGGTTATGTGGCCTTTGATACCGCATTTGTAGCATACAACGTCTGCATGTCCACTATTTGCTGTCTCCGACATGTGTCTAGCGCTCCCATGTGCTCCTGCAGCCATTACATTGTCCTCGACCACTCTTGCACACAAATTTTCGACATCCTTGTAACTTCGAAGCTTTGTCTTGAATTCTACAAGTCATCTTAACATCACTGAGTCACATGAATTGCAAATGGTTTAAAAGTCTCTGGCAGTCCTTTCAGAATCATTGCAATCAAAAGGCCGTCACTTAGCGCCTCACCTCCGTTTCTCCGTGCAGTGATAGCGGTTTCAGCTCTATTAATGTATTCTGTGACCGTCTCAGTGGGTGACTTTAGTAAAGATGTCAACTCTGTGTACAGACTTATTATTCTAGGTTTACCTTGTCCAGCATAATATCCTAACAAATGCAGGTTTTAGCAGTTTTACAGCAATAATTTGTTTACAGTTTTTATTCTTCAAGTGAAGTCATTTTCTCAAAACTGTGATTAAATGCATAAAATTTTTTAGCACATTAATTGTTTTGTAATTAATGAATCGCAATTAACGTGTTAAAGTCCCACCCCTACAAACAACTGGATGTTGGTTTTGATGCATAGAAATTTATTTTGAAAGAGTTGAAGAGAACTTTCCTTTTTATTTGCCTCCTTTGAGCAGCGGATGTATTGAATACTGATGAAAATGACAAATGTTGTCTCAGATAAAGGTGATATCAGGTAATAATTGCGACAGGTCCAGCCTCCATCTTTCCGGTGTTGCGTTGTGGAGGGAGGGATGCAGGTCTGTGGTTCATGTCAACGCCATGTTTTCATGACTTTTATTGTGAGGATAAAACAGACCTCTCCGTTTGATTTGGATTTGGATATAAAAAGCTACTAGCTGGGAATCTTGTGGTTTTCATACCTCGTGAAACTTGCTTGGAAAAGACACAGGATTCCTGAACATTATTGAGTCAGAACGAAGACTATTTATTCCCATGAAATTATTTTAAAACAATGAGGGATCTGGTCTATGTTGGGTCGGCTAATTCTGCAGAACAGATTCAGGTCTCTGTTGATTTCTGAGGTCTTTTTTACATGCCTTGATTTGTTTGGAAGTTCATCCCAAATGTCCATGATGGGGACAGATTAAACGCTGCAGTCTCTCCCTGCAGGAACTCTGCTGCATTGTTCTCTGGCTGGTGAAAGTCAGACAGAGATGATGCTGATGCATGATTACTGTTCTCCAGCACGCTTTACATGAGAGGTTGTTTTCCCTCGTACCAGCTTAACCTTTCCCCCACTCGAACCAGACTGAACCTCCTCTCAGTTTGTTGGATTGGATGGTTATTACCTCCCAGCGGGGTTACAGTCATCCATAGCAGAATCAGGATGTTAATGTATTTTAAAGTGAATTTGTAATTTGACTCTCAGAAAACACACGACTTATTGATTAGCCTGATGCTGACTGGAATCAGGGGAAGTGGATGGGTCAACACCAGGTTTGGTTCATTTCCTGTTTCTGGAGCTGCAGCGAACATCTGTCAGTTTTTAAATGGAACACTTTCCTCTCAACAACTTTACAGCATCCACAGAAAGGACAATGTCACATTTTTACAGTTAAAAGCAAAAAAATGATGATTAATCTGAACAAAAACACTCCTGTTGCATCAGCAAGGATCCATTAAAAGCAGTTCAGTAATAGTTGGGCCACAATGAGTCTTTTATCTATAAAAACCAGTTTTAGGTGAAAATGGAAGGATTTTAGGGGTTAAACTCGTTCTCAGTTGCACGGGTTGTATATTTTCTTCAGTAACACGTTTACTTCTCAGAGGTGTGGTGAACATGGATTGTGGTGAAACATGAAGATTTTTCCCTCTGGTTTCTGTTTTCAGGACTGATGGCTCCAGAGTGACATGCCATGGCTTTAATGATCCCTCCGGTGAAACTCAAATGGCTGGAGCACCTGAACAGCTCATGGATCACAGAGGACAGCGAGTCCATCGCCACACGGGAGGGGGTGTCGGTGCTGTACTCTAAGCTGCTGGCCAACAAAGAGGTGGTGCTGCTCCCCCAGCAGGTGCTGTGTCTGAAGGGCCCCCAGCTGCCCGACTTCGAGCGCGAGTCCCTCTCCAGCGATGAGCAGGAGCACTATCTGGACGCGCTGCTCAGCAGCCAGCTGGCCTTGGCCAAGATGGTCTGCTCCGACTCTCCGTTCGCGGCTGCCCTGCGGAAGCGTGTCCTGGTGCTCCAGCGCATCTTCTACGCCCTCTCCAACAAGTACCACGACAAGGGGAAGGTGAAGCAGCAGCAGCACTCTCCAGAGAACAACTCGGGCTCGGCTGACCTCCATTCTGTCAGCGAGCGTCCGCGCTCCAGCACCGACGCCCTCATCGAGATGGGTGTTCGCACCGGCCTCAGCCTTCTGTTTGCTCTGCTACGCCAGAGCTGGATGATGCCCCCTCCGCCCAGTCCCGGTGGAGGTCCTGGGGGCAGCATAAATTTATGTAATGATGTCATCCACACGGCCATCGACGTGGTGAACTCCCTGCCGCCCCTCTCTCTGGCCAACGAGAGCAAGATCCCGCCGATGGGTCTGGACTGCCTGGCCCAGGTCACCACCTTCCTGAAGGGCGTGACCATGCCGAACTCAGGGGCAGATATTTTAGGGCGTCGGCTGGCCTCGGAGTTGCTTTTGGGGCTGGCTTCTCAGAGGGGCTCCCTGCGCTACCTGCTGGAGTGGATCGAGATGGCCCTGGCTGCATCAGCTGTGGTCAGCACCATGGAGCAGAACAAGGTGCTGCAGAGCCAAGAGGGTCTCATCGGCTATGATTGTTTCATGAACATCCTCATGCAGATGAGGCGCTCTTTGGTGAGTAACAGTAACGTGGAGGAATGAAGCATAAAAGTCTGATTAACGCTGGCGTGTCCATAGCAACATCTTTATTTTCAGTTAAATTTCTGTCCACTCGGCAGACTTCAGACTATTAACCAGTTTTTTAAATTGTGTTGATGAACCAGTAAAACCAGTTGAGATCAGAATTAAACGACATAATTTTCCCATGTAATGGGGCTGGGTAACGTCACTAATTTCCTGAATCGATTCGATTCACAGCAGCCTGTTTTGATTTGATTTTAATTAAATCCAATTTTATATTGATTCATTTACAGCTAATTATGTAACATCGCTTGTTTTTCGTTAATATTAAAGACGTTCTCAGAAAACTGTTTCTAAAAAACACAGAGCATCAAAATCAGTTATCTGGGAGTAATCAGATTACTGTAATAATCTGATCTGACACATCTCCATGCATTTCTGAAATACCAGAACAATGGTGTTTTGTGCGAGCTGTGCGTGTTTCCATGACGATGTGATGCTATCGGCGTAACACCGGAGCAGGAGAAGTCCTCCATCTGCTCCTCATTGGAGCAACACGCTTCCATCACCTGCTGAGAGAATCTAGAAAACTCATATTTTTGTCTGATTTTCAGCTAGTTGACGTGTTTTCTGATGTGTGTGGGCGTAGGTGTGTGTGTGCTCACTGCCGTGGACACACAGAGCAGCTATGACATGTCGTCATGTAAATCAGACAAATAGCATCAGACTGTTTTTTTAAAAGGACGAAGTGTAAACCGGTTCTAGAGGAAATGGGACTTTAAACAACCAAATCGGATTTATTTTAAAATACATACGTGTGTGGTGACATCAGTGTGGCGGCGGCCGCGATCTTGGCGTTAGCTGCTAATGTGAGCGGTAATATGCTACAAACCACTTCACAGGTGAATGTAATTCACACTAGTGAATGAAAATATCTGAATGTGACGTCGTCACGGCAAGAGAAGCTGATTGGACGGAGAAGACACAGGAAACCAGTTGTGTGTATGTATGCTAAGATCTCGCCGAGCTTCAGTAAGTCATGCAAGAGTAGGGTCGCGTTTCCGGAAAAGAGGACAAATAAAAATGTTGGTCTCCAAGTTTTATGAATCGATATTGGAATTATTTTCATTTGAATCGATTTAAATTGTAATACCATATATATTATGGCATGGTTGGTGCAGGAAGAAAGGGTAAAAATGTCTGATTCTAAGGAAATTGATTTGCTGGACAATGATTTCCTATTGGTGGAAAAATCAACCAATCACAACAATATATGACAATATAATGCATCTGGTTGCTGAGGAAGAGGAGGAAGCTGTAGGATGTTTGTAAATGAGAATTGGTTCTCAAACATCTTAACTGGAAAAGTAAAAGTAAAAAAAAAGTGCTGCCTCCTGGTGGACAGGAGGACTAACACACCCTGGAAATGTCCAACCTGTGACGTCCCTTGTCTTCTAAGGCAGGAACTGGTTCCTGAAGTGGAACAAATCAGCATCTTCTGCTGAAAACTGATTGTTTTGTAAATAGTTGTACAAAAACTTTACACCGAAAAACAGACATCCATTCACAGTATTTAGATGTAAACAGTTGTTTACAGGTTTGTTAGCTAAATTTGTACATTTTAAAATCAATTGTTTATACTTGCTTTATAGGTTATAAATGTGGTTTGTTTAACATGTTTGTTTCCTCTCAAATTTTAGTGTGATTTTATGTCCAGTGTGTTAATACAGGATGTTAAAATGAAGAAATAACTGTAAAATCACACACGTGAGGTTGAGCTGAAAGAATGAAACCAAACAAGGCAGGTGAGCTGCTTTAAAGGTGAAATATAAAAGGTAAAAACAAAAGCAGTCAAAAACGGCCAATTGTACTCCAGACCCCAGAGGGTTGCCTCAGAAGTTGCAAAGTTTGTTCCTCGAGGCCGCTATCCTGCAGGTTTTTGTCTTTTCCCTTTCTGAAAAAACAGAATAACAAGTCGGTTTAAAGCTGAACTAAACAGGTCTTAAAAACATCAGCGCTGTCATGATGTTGAAGAAGTTATGTAATGTTGGTTTCTCTCCGATTTAATAGTTCATGCTAAATCTGCTGTTCTGAAGTGTTTCCTTCACTCTGTAATTGGTTTGAAATGACGTGTGTGTGTGTGTGTGTGTGTTTGATGCATCAGGGCTCCTCAGCAGATCGTAGCCAGTGGCGAGAACCCACGCGGACCTCCGACGGCCTGTGCTCCCTATACGAGGCAGCGCTCTGTCTGTTTGAGGAGGTAAGAAGCTGAAGCAGCGTTTTACCCTCAGGACACTGAAACCAATAGAAAGCCTCACCCTTTTCTCCTCCAGGTGTGTCGGATGGCTTCGGACTACTCTCGCACCTGCGTGAGTCCGGACAGCATTCAGACCGGCGAGGCGCCGGTGGTGTCGGAAACCTGCGAGGTTTACGTGTGGGGCAGCAACAGCAGCCACCAGCTGGTGGAGGGAACCCAGGAGAAGATCCTGCAGCCCAAACTGGCCACCAGCTTCGCCGACGCACAGACGGTTCGTTGAAACATGAGATGCATTTTTTCATAAGTTTCACATGCTAGCGACTAGCTGGGTGTCTTCTTCCCAAGTGGTGGAAGCTGCGTTGCTTCTCATGGAAAACAGTACAGCTGAAACTCAAAAAATCAGAATATTGAGCAAAACTTAATTTATTTCAGTAATTCAACTTAAAAAGGGGAAACTAATATATAAACGCATTACATGCAGAGTGAGATATTTCACACATTTATTTGTTATAATTTTAGTGATTATGGCTACAGTTCATGAAAAGCCAAAAATGGTTTGAGCCCCTTCTGCATGGATACCTGCCTCCATGCGGCGTGGATGTTACCAGCCTGTGGTCCTGCTTCACTAGCGGCCTTCAGCTCTTCTGCATTGCTCCGTCTCATGTGTCTTGTCTTCCTCTTCTATGGGGTTCAGGTCAGCAGAGTCTGCTGGTCAGTCCAGCCCAGTAATCCTTGGTGACTGAACCGGGTTCTGGTTCTTGTGGCAGTGTGGGCAGGTGCCAAGTCCTGCTGGAAGATAAAGGCAGCGTCTCCGCAAAGCTTTTCTGCTGAAGGAAGCATCAAAAGTATAGCAAATAAATGCTTTTCTAATATCTCACTTTGCATGTAATGAGTCTAGATAATGTATTAGTTTCCCCTTTTAGGTTGAATTACTGAAAAAAAAGTTTTGGGCAATATTGAGATTTTTAAGATTAATCTGTGGTACCTTTAGTCTCTTCTGTTGATAAGTAACGTGGCCCTAACAGGTGCAAAACTAAAGGGATGGCAGCCGAGGCCCAAGCATGGGCCTCATGGGTAAAAACCAGCTAATGGATATATTTCATGAACTGATTGTTCTGCATACTTTGGTCCCTCGGTGGATCGGGAATTCAGCCTGATATCTGATCCGTGAATCAGGTCAGTATCAGATATTGGATCAGTCCCAACTCTAGGGGAAACGTGCTTCCGAAGCAGCTAAATTCAGATTTTAGAAGCTGCATGTGGAGACGGGAGCTTGTGTCCTTTAAGCTGAAGAAGCATCCTTTTATTTATTATGTTTATTTTCCTTTACTGCTGTCATGAGAGACAGCAAACCCCACTGTGAAGATAACCCTAATGAAGCGTGTAATTCCTGCTTGGAGAGCTTTCAGTCACTATCAGGATGGCCAGCGGGGGCAGATGTGCACTTTTGCTGATTTGTTTTTTTTTCTGCATAATGTTCTGAGAAAAGAGGAAAGTCCCGTCTAACCGAGAATGATTCTCATTTAATTATGTAATTTCTTTAAAGATATTTTTTAAAAAGTGTTGTCATGCTGCAGCTCTGATTAACACAGAGACAGCTGTGTGTCGTGATGCTGAGTCAGCTTCCCGGTCAGGAGCTCCTAAAACTGGAAAAACAGACTTCGTTTCTTCGTTTCTCAGCTTCTCTGCATTGTCTCTGCAGATTGAGGCGGGTCAGTACTGCACGTTCGTCATCTCCTCAGACGGGTCGGTCCGGGCCTGCGGGAAGGGCAGCTACGGCCGCTTGGGCCTCGGCGACTCCAACAACCAGTCCACGCTCAAGAAGCTGACCTTTGAACCCCACCGAGCCATCAAGAAGGTGTCATCATCCAAAGGCTCAGACGGCCACACGCTGGCCTTCACCACCGAGGGAGAGGTGTTCAGCTGGGGGGACGGCGACTACGGCAAACTGGGTCACGGGAACAGCTCCACGCAGAAATACCCCAAACTCATCCAGGGGCCGCTGCAGGGGAAGGTGGGCTTCCAGCTCCCAGCGCTGTCCAGCTATGTTTCTTCTACAGAGAGGAAAGCTCTGCAGATGCCTGTGTTTCTAACGCGGGTGTGTGTTTCCTGCCAGGTGGTGGTTTGCGTGTCTGCTGGCTACAGACACAGTGCTGCAGTCAGCGAGGACGGAGAGCTCTACACCTGGGGGGAAGGAGATTTTGGACGATTAGGTAGGAATTCTCACAGTTCCTTCTCCACTCCTTTCCTCATTCCCGATTAAACATGTAAATAAGATTAAATATGAAGATTGAAACTAAACTACTGGGACAGTTAGTCATCAATCCACGAGTCACCTTCAGTATGTAAGAAGTTTCATTCTTTTCTAATCAGTATATCAATTAATGGTTTTTTTTTCTTATTTATTTTTAATTTATTTTAGTATTTTCATTTATTTTACTTTATTATATAATTTATATATTATAATTGAATTTAATGATTTTTTGGTTTACTTATTTCATTATCATTATTATTGTTGTTTAATATGTATTTAAATAATTTAAATTTATTAATTTAAATAAAGTTAAGAATATGAAGTTAATCTTTTTTTTTATATTTAATATTTTTTATTTTAAGTTTTGGTTTTACTTGTATATTTAGTTTAATTCCCTTTATGATTATTAATGTATTATTTCCAGTTTATTTAATTTGACTTCACTATATATATATATATATATATATATATATATTATAACTGATAGTCAGGGATTTAAAATACGTTTTATATATATATATATATATATATATATATATATATATATATATATATATATATATAAATATAAATCTAGTTTCTGAGTGAATTCTTTTATTCTTCATCTCAGTTTGAACCTTCTCAAGAGAAGTTTTCCATCATTTCTTTAAATAGTCTTCAGGAATAATTCTCCAGGATGTTTGAATTACTTTCCAGGAATAGTTCTCCAGGATCTTTTAAGGACTTTTGTAGGAATATTTCCAAAGCTTTTCTTTGGATTTGTTTCTGCCTTTTGTTCTGTTCTCTGTCCAGATGATCCCACACTGCTTCAGTAATGTTGAGGTCCAGTCAAACCCCTTTACCTCATCTCAGCACCTACCTCACCTCACCACCTACCTCACCTCATCTACCTCGCCTCACCTCACCTACCTCACTTCACCACCTACCTCACCTCATCTACCTCACCTCACCTACCTCACTTCACCACCTACCTCACCTCACCATCTACCTCGCTTCACCATCTACCTCACCTCGCCTGCCTCGCCTGCCTTTGCCTCACCACCTACCTCACCTCACTTACCTCACCACCTACCTCACCTACCTCACCCACCTCACCTCACCATCTGCCTCACCTGCCTCAGCTCACCTTGTCTCTTTGCTAATGTTTCCTGATAAAAATGTCTAATTTCTGTTCCATGGATGAAGAGCCTGACCTCTGTCTTTGTTTGTGATTACAGGTCATGGTGACAGCAACAGCCGCAACATTCCCACCCTGGTCAAAGACATCAGTAATGTTGGAGAGGTGTCATGCGGAAGCTCCCACACCATTGCTCTGTCCAAGGATGGACGCACGGTTTGGTCCTTCGGAGGAGGGGACAACGGTGGGTAAACTCTCCAGTCTGACCCACTTTGTTTTATTCAATTCAATATTTGTTTATTTCATTTAGTTTTCTGTGTAAATAAACTGTCGGTTTGCAGGAAAACTGGGTCACGGTGATACTAATCGAGTCTACAAGCCCAAAGTGGTGGAAGCCCTGCAGGGGATGTTCATCAGGAAGGTGTGCGCTGGAAGCCAGTCGTCTCTGGCCCTAACCTCCACCGGACAGGTTGGACATCATTCCTGAGCGTTTGTAGTTGCATGCCTTTTAATGCCCGCTGGGACTCTGTGATTAGCTTATGTAACTCGCTTCTCCCTGCCTTCGTTCAGGTGTACGCCTGGGGATGCGGGGCCTGCCTGGGCTGTGGTTCCTCTGAGGCCACGGCGCTCAGACCCAAACTGATCGAGGAACTGGCTACCACCAGAGTGGTGGACATCTCTATTGGGGATAGCCACTGCCTGGCCCTGTCGCACGGTAATGAATCCATCAGTCCCAGTTTGAACGTCATTCTGCTGACTCAGCCAGATTTTGTTTGCTGAGGACGGTTCCAGGAATCATGATGCAACTGCAAACACACTAACCATTTGTTCAGGCTAATGCTTAACTTTCTGAGACTGGAAACAACTTTTCTTTTATTATTACTGACTATTACTTTAACCTCAGTATTTGAAGTGACTTTCTTTTATTCAGATAATGAAGTATACGCATGGGGGAACAACTCAATGGGCCAGTGTGGCCAGGGCAACTCCACAGGACCCATCACCAAACCAAAGAAGGTGGTTGGCCTGGACGGAGTGGCTATTCAGCAGATCTCAGCAGGAACTTCCCACAGCCTGGCCTGGACGGCTCTGCCCAGAGACAGGTGAGCCCCAGCGGCCTCGGGGCGCTGATGGCAGGGCAGGTAACCTGCTCCATGAACGGGTTGTGTAACTCCAGTCAGAGGGCAGAAAGTTTGTCTAAAATGTGCTGCAGTTCACTTAGACAAACATAATCCCCTTTTAAACGTATGCTAAATGTCCATGAGTTTTTCCTTTGAATCAAAAAAGAAAACAGAAGAAAATGTGTTTTTCATTTTTTTGTTTCCTAAACAAACATAAAAAATTGGAAAACTTTTCTGTTTTCTGATTTGTGCTCAGAATAAAGGTGGAAAAAACTGATTAAAAACAACTTGATTAGATCAGATTTGTTTCACCTGGAACAAGTCACATGACCTGGAGGTTATCTAAGCTTCGTGTACGCTCTGATGCTTCCAGGAATGTCCCAATTCTAGATCTTCTTGGTGTGATTATTATGAGAGAAATAATAAGCTGCTGGGGAGGAAGGGACATGGGTTTGTGTCAGATCAGTGAAATCAATAAACTTAAACAAGGCTTGACTCAAAGCTACACTGAAAATTATACAAGAAAAGCAAAAAAAAAGTTCATTAACGACATAAAAAAGTTCAATTGTCCCAGCATTTTTAGCAGGTGAGAGGCAGGAACACCTTGACAGGCCGCCAGTCCATCGCAGGGCCAGATAGGGTCTGGGAGAATTTAGAGTGACCAGGAAACCGGAGAACCCACGCATACAAGGGTAGAACATGCACACAGAAAGTCCACCGCCCCCCTAGGTTCGAACCTCGCCCCAGCCGAGGCTCGAACCAGCAACCTTCTTGCTGTGAGGCCGTGCAGCCCCCCCACACGGTCTTGGCGTTAATAAGCTGCTAAGAATTTACGGTTGAATTTTTTACTTCAGTGGTTTTCAAACCTTTTCTGCAGGGTCTGTTTTTCCACAGTAAAAACAGTTTATCGGATTTTTAAACTTTATTTTGGTTTCATTTTATGTTTAAAGGTAAAAACAAGCTTACTAAAAACATGTGGACATGTTTTGTTTTAGCTGCTAGTGCCTCTGACTGAAAGATGAAGAGTTGGTGTCTTGGTCTCTCTTATAAATATTTATGATTGTGGTTCTGCAGGCAGGTGGTGGCCTGGCATCGGCCTTACTGCGTGGACCTTGAAGAAAGCACCTTCTCTCACCTGCGCTCCTTTCTGGAGCGTTACTGTGACGGCATCAACAGCGAGGTTCCTCCTTTGCCCTTCCCCTCATCCAAGTAAGTAGTCGGACAGCGAGACCTCAGCTACACACATTTCTGTCAGACTCCCGATGTGGAATTGGCTATTTTATGTTTGCAGGGAGCACCACAACTTTCTCAAGCTGTGCCTTCGACTGTTGTCCAATCACCTGGCTCTGGCTCTGGCGGGGGGCGTGGCCACCAGCATTTTGGGTGGGCAGGCCAGGCCCCTGAGGAACCTGCTGTTCAGGCTGATGGATTCGTCTGTGCCGGATGAGATTCAGGAGGTATGAGATCAGTTTTATCTTTATTCAGCTGAAGAAACTTCTGGAACATCTGCGCATAGATGTGACCAAGACAGTAAATGAAGCTTCGTCTGAGGCCAGAGTCTCGGGGTGAGACAGTAATATGGAGCTGAGTCATGTCAGTATGAATATGAGAGTGAGATCATGTAGATGCTGAACAGTTTCCTCAGTCTGTTAGTGTAGAAGACGAGAAGACAGTCATTTGTTTGTCAGTGATATTGTTACCATGACAGGTGAGGCAGTGACTTCCTGTGTGTGTGTGTGTGTTTTGTTTCCTTTAGGCAGTGATTGAGACTCTGTCTGTGGGGGCGACCATGCTGCTGCCTCCACTGAGGGAGAGGATGGAGCTGCTTCACTCCCTGCTGCCTCAGGGCCCCGACAGATGGGAGAGTCTCTCCAAAGGACAGGTACCCAGCACGGCCTCCACATGGAGAACAGTCTGTAGAGAAAAACAAAATATAGTCTGTTTTCTCTTCTACATCTTCAGTCAGGGCCGCAGTTATTCCCTTTATTTTACTTTTAATTTTAGTCATTATTTATTTATTTATTGGTCAAGTTTTTTTAATTTACGTATTTATTTATTCATATTTGGGCCTTTTTATTTTATTTTTTGTTTGTTTGACCTGTCTTTGTTTGATTATGCGCTTTCTCTTGATTCGTCTTGAAAAGTTCAGGGTTTGACCAAGAACCTCAGAAACTGACTCCATGTTGGACCTCCAGTTCAGATCCAGTAAACAGAAGCTTTAGATCACGTGTCAAACTCAAGGCCCGCGGGCCACATCCAGCCCGTGAATATATTATTTTTGACCGGCATGATCATATCTAATCACTATTAGAGCTGGCACGCACCCCCATAATACTACGAGTCCCACAATGCACTGCCACCATGTTGGCGCGTCAATCACTCGTCATGAGCGCGTACCTCGCTTCTTCTCCAGCAGCCTGACTGAGCTGCTCACCTTAGTCAACAATGCCTCTCCCCAAAAATGGCTGAAGGAAAAGTGAAAACAGAGAAAATGTTTGTGGCTGTGCAGCTGTTTGTCTTCCGTGTGGAGACGGTGAGGCTGGAATGAAAGAATAAAACGTAACAAACATCTGGACACAAAGGCTTCAAACAGTAGAGGAGTTATTAACCCTTTCGGCACCAGAGTTTTGAAAGTTTTTAAGGCACATATATATTTATTTATACACACACACACACACACACATTATATATATATATATATATATATATATATATATATATATATATATGTTACATGTTTAATTTGTTTCCTGTTTCTCTCTGTGTGAATACCTCAGAGGATGCAGCTGGACATCATCCTGACCAGCCTCCAGGACCACACACATGTAGCCTCTCTCCTGGGTTACAGCTCTCCCGCTGACGGCCCTGAGGTTCTTTCCTCCGGTCCAACCTTCACAGCGTCCCCCGACCCCACCTACAGCACCACGGGTGGCCACCCTGACACCCACCTGGCTGAGATCCTCATGAAGACGCTGCTCAGAAATCTGGGTTTCTATACAGTGAGTGCAAGGGTTGTATTGATTTCAGTAACGGATCATTTGTTCAGATCAATTTTATGCAGGGAGGAAGTCATCAGGATGGCGGCAGACTTGGTCTACTTATTTTGTTCCTCTTCTCAGAGCGCAGAATGAGTCATCTTGTAATCCTTCGTCTTCACCTGCTGCCTTTTTTCCTGGCAGAGCAGCAGCTTCTTCCTGCTTCTCTGAAGGAGGCATATTATTGAATATAACACACACACTAACTTCAAGTATGTCTGATTATTCAGGCCTGTATGAAGACTTGTTGTTAGACAGCAAGCCTTTTGCGTTTGAGTCGTCTCGTCTGAATTTTTCCTCTTGGCTCTGGTCAACAAAAATCACTTCAAGCTCAGAAACAAAAACCAACAAATCTGGGAGAAAAGTTTAAAGTCTTCAGATCATAAAAACTAGAAAAAAACTGAGAAAAACCCAGTTTTTTCCCCAGATTATTATTATGTAGAAAGACTGGACTGAAAAGGTCCATAAATCAAGACCACTTTAAAAGAGTCAAGTAATCCTAGGAATGGGTAAGATAAGATAAGCTTTATTCATCCCCCAAAAGTGGAAATTTCTTTGCCACCACACATCTTATACATAGACAATGACAGCATGAATTAAACCTTTAAATATGTAAATATACTAAAAACATAATTTAAAGAAAAAAAAAACTTCAGGTGGTCATTAAAAAATGTGACAGCTACAGGAACAAAAGGCCTTCTGAAGCGTTCAGTAGAACACTGAGGCACAACAAGACAGTCACTAAAAGAGCTTTTGAGATGATTAAAAACAGCATGTAGAGGATGGTTTTCAAGGAATAAAATTGTTTTCAATTTGGACCCAGTTCTTTTTGCCAGGGTGCGGTCCAGAGAGTCAGGGGTGATGCCAATAACAGCCCTAGCTTTTACAATCAACTTTTTAATCCTGTTTCTGTCATCTACACAAATACTGCTTCCCCAACACAACAAAGCATAAAAAATAACACTGGCTAAAATCCCCTGATAAAACACAGAAAGAAGGTTTCTGCTTACATTAAAAGATCTGAGTTTTTTCAGAAAGAAGAGTCTTGTCTGAGCCTTTTTGAAGACCACCTCTGTGTTCTTTTTAAAATTTAATTTATTGTCCAGATCAACAGCAAGGTATGTGTAGGATTACACCACCTCTATTTCATGACCCTTCATAAAAGTTAATAAAGGCTCCTCTTTTTCCTCCTAAAATCAATTATGGGCTCTTTTGTTTTCTCTACATTCAGTTTTAAAAAGTTTGCATCGTCCCAGCTGACAAATACTTCCACCTCTCTTTTGTAGGCACGGTCCTCGGGTCAGCAGACCTATAAGTGCAGTATCATCTGAGTACTTTTGCAGTACACAGGATGGCTGAATGAAAGTAGTTCTAGGAATGAGTAAAGTAATCCTAGGAATAAGTAAAGTAATCCTAGGAATGATTAAAATAGTTCTAGGAAAGGTGTAAAGTAATCCAAGGGATGAGTAAAGTAGTCAAAGGAATGAGTAACATAGTTATAGGAATGAGAAAAGTAACCTAGGAATGAGTAAAGTAATTCCAGGAATGAGTAAATTAATTCCAGGAATGAGTAAAGTAATCCCAGGAATGAGTAAATAATTCCAGGAATGAGTAAAGTAATTCCAGAAACGAGTAAAGTAATTCCAGAAACGAGTAAAGTAATTCCAGGAATGAATAAAGTAATTCCAGAAACGAGTAAAGTAATTCCAAAAACGAGTAAAGTAATTCCAGGAATGAGTAAAGCAATTCCAGAAACGAGTAAAGTAATTCCAGAAACGAGTAAAGTAATTCCAGGAATGAATAAAGTAATTCCAGAAACGAGTAAAGTAATTCCAAAAACGAGTAAAGTAATTCCAGGAATGAATAAAGTAATTCCAGAAACGAGTAAAGTAATTCCAGAAACGAGTAAAGTAATTCCAGAAACGACTAAAGTAATTCCAAAAACGAGTAAAGTAATTCCAAAAACGAGTAAAGTAATTCCAGAAACGAGTAAAGTAATTCCAGGAATGAGTAAAGTAATTCCAGGAACGAGTAAAGTAATCCCAGGAATGAGTAAAGTAATTCCAGGAATGAGTAAAGTAATCCCAGGAATGAGTAAAATAATTCCAGAAACGAGTAAAGTAATTCCAGGAATGAGTAAAGCAATTCCAAAAATGAGTAAAGCAATTCCAGAAACGAGTAAAGTAATTCCAGGAATGAGTAAAGTAATTCCAAAAACGAGTAAAGTAATTCCAGAAACGAATTCCAGGAATAAGTAAAGTAATTCCAGGAATGAGTAAAGTAATTCCAAAAACAAGTAAAGTAATTCCAGGAATGAGTAAAGTAATTCCAGGAATGAGTAAAGTAATTCCAGGAATGAGTAAAGTAATCCCAGAAACGAGTAAAGTAATCCTAGTAATGAGTAAAGTAATCCTAGTAATGAGTAAAGTAATTCCAGGAATGAGTAAAGTAATCCCAGGAATGAGTAAAGTAATTCCAGGAACGAGTAAAGTAATCCCAGGAATGAGTAAAATAATTCCAGAAACGAGTAAAGTAATTCCAGGAATGAGTAAAGCAATTCCAAAAATGAGTAAAGCAATTCCAGAAACGAGTAAAGTAATTCCAGGAATGAGTAAAGTAATTCCAAAAACGAGTAAAGTAATTCCAGAAACGAATTCCAGGAATAAGTAAAGTAATTCCAGGAATGAGTAAAGTAATTCCAGGAATGAGTAAAGTAATTCCAGGAATGAGTAAAATAATTCCAGGAACGAGTAAAGTAATTCCAGAAATGAGTAAAGTAATTCCAGGAATGAGTAAAGTAATTTCAGAAACGAGTAAAGTTATTCCAGGAATGAGTAAAGTAATTCCAGAAACGAGTAAAGTAATTCCAGGAACGAGTAAAGTTATTCCAGGAATGAGTAAAGTTATTCCAGGAACGAGTAAAGTAATTCCAGGAACGAGTAAAGTAATTCCAGGAACGAGTAAAGTAATTCCAGAAACGAGTAAAGTAATTCCAGGAATGAGTAAAGTAATTCCAGAAACGAGTAAAGTAATTCCAGGAATGAGTAAAGTAATTCCAGAAACGAGTAAAGTAATTCCAGGAATGAGTAAAGTAATGTCTGATGAATGCCAAAGTAGAAATTTGAACCTGAGTAGTTTTGCAGGTGCTATTAAAGGTTTATTCGTAGAAGCTGAACTGATCTCAGATCTATAAATAATGTCGGGTCATTTGTTGAGAAGGGTTACAGAAGTGGTGAGGAATGTAATATTTCATGGATCCTTCTGAATTCTTTAGCCTGGTATTGACTGTGTTTGGTTTGCCTTTTGATGTGCAGGATCAGGCTTTTGGAGAGCTGGAGAAGAACAGCGATAAGATCCAGCAGGGCACGTCGTCATCCGACAGCAGCCAGCCGGCTCACCTCCACCAGCTGCTGTGCTCGCTGCAGAAGCAGCTGCTCGCGTACTGCCACATCAACGCCGTCACCGAGGTGCACACCCCCCGCTTCATCTGAGCTCTCCAGCTTTTATCACCAGGGAATGGCGTTTACACATTTGGGAATATACAAGTCTTTTTTGTTTACCTTTTGAGATCTAAAGGGACTTTTTAACAGAATGTCCCAACCAACAGTTCGGGTCAGCAGCAGTTTCACAACACCATGCTAAGTTTACTCCGCAAGATACATAAATCCATGGAGTTTCACTAGTTTAGTTGATTTTTACCTAATTTTATTTCTTTAGGGTGGAAACAGATCAAGAAAAGTGTCAGTTGTTGACCTGAACGTACGTTCAGCACACGCAGCGGTGGATAGCTAGGCTGTCTCTTCTATCATCACCAGTGTCTCAGCAGCGGTGGTGTGTATCTCTGTGGGGTAAATGTGATGGATATTTTACCCTTTAGCTGATCTACGGAGGTTTTCCCGGCATTTCTATCCCGTCCAGGAGGTTTACAATCCAGCCACTAAATGTAGTTTTATTCAGAGACTCAATCTGGAAAATCCACAATGATCCATGATAACAGCATTATTTACCACATTTCACCATAAAAACATCACCATCACTACTATGTTGCTAAGAGACGACCACGCTTCTCAGCCTTCAGAATCCGTTGGAATTACATGGATAGCGATAGTTAGGATTTACAGTAATGTTGGTTATGTCACTGGGAACAGTATCAGACTTAAAGCCTTATTTTACTGGTTACCAGTTCATTTCAGGAAATTTTGGTTTTAACCTTCAGAGCTTCAGTTTACAGGCTCTTCTATGTGAAAGGGGCTGTAGAAATAAATATTAACTTCTTCCTGTATGTTTTCAATCCAGTGTCAAACTGATGTTTTAACGAGACATGAGTTTTTATTGAAACATAACCCGATGTGTGTTTATGTTGCAGAACTCGAGCAGCGTGGCGCTGCTTCACAAACACCTGCAGCTGCTGCTTCCTCACGCCACCGACATCTTCTCCCGCTCTGCTGCTCTGATCAAGGAAAGCTCCTGGAACGGGAGCATTCGAGAGAAGCTGCAAGGTGAACGGGATCAGTAATGTTTCTCTTGTCATCTACTACAAGACCATCGTCTTTGTCTTTGTGTTTTTTAAATGAGATTTGACCCTAGAACTGCAACGTTGACGTGTTTGTTCTGTTTCTGTACCTCCTGCAGATGTGATCTACGTGTCTGCAGCAGGCAGCATGCTGTGCCAGATAATCAACGCGCTGCTGCTGCTTCCTGTGTCGGTGGCGAGGCCTCTGCTGAGCCACCTGCTGGACCTGCTGCCCCCTCTGGACCGCCTCAACAGGCTGCTGCCGGCCGCCTCCCCTCTGGAGGACCAGGAGTTGCAGTGGCCTCTGCACGGTGAGCATGAAAACAACACGGAAATTTGTCAGGAGATACAAACAGAACATTCTTTTTAAAATTATCTTCCAGGTCTGGATAAATATGGAAACAAGGAAAGAGTATGGAAAGACATTTGTGTTTCCATTTTCTTAAGATGAACACGCAGAGGGATTTTTACTCGAATCAGACTCCAATTTCGGCTGTGTTACAGCTACTGTCATGAATCGAGACCTTTTTTGTGTAAAAGAACGACATAATCAACATCTAATCGTTTGAGTGATCCTAAATTATTTCACACACAAGAAATTTTCTCTTAGCGCCCCCTGGTGGACACATGGCTCTATAATGTCACTGGCAAAAATACCAGAATTTCCTGCATCTGCCTGCGATGGGAAAACAGTTGAATCTGGTAGGAAAATGTAAAAATGGCGTTGGAGTTTTAATGGCTAATGCTTTCAGCACTGGCATCCATAACAACTGGCTTTGTTCATCTTTAAGTTTTTGCATAGATTACGTATAAAAGGTGGAAATTGGATGCCCATGTCTTCGTTTAAAGACACGGTAACCTTTTCCTTCTCCTAACCTCCACTGCCACTAAAACATCCGTTAGTACTGTTGTGTTTCTTTAAAATCAAACGTGTGTGCTGAGAAGAGTCGATGTTTTCTAACTGTGCAGGAATGTCAGACTTTGCCGAGCCTGCCTCAGGAATGTCGCTGCCACCGTTGGCGTTGTCCTGGGTGTGGCTCGTGGACCTGGAGAGGACCGTGGCTCTGCTGGTGGGCCGTTGCCTCGGTGGGATGCTGCAGGGAGCTCCGACCTCGCTGGAGGAACAAGATACCGCTTACTGGCTCAAAACGCCCCTCTTCAGCAACGGGCTGGAGATGGACATCCCTCAGCTAGGTGCAGAGAGGACACAGTTGGTCCCGTTACTGTTAATAAAACTCCTTTTTTTTCTACTTCACATTGACCACTTGTTGTTTCCTGCGTGACCCCTGCAGACTGCTGCATCAGCTCGTTACTGGAGGCGGCGCTGTCCGGGAATGAAGAGCAGAAACCCTTTGACTGCACTCTGCGGTCTGACCTCAGCGTCTTGGTGGATTTGGCCCTGGGTTCCTCTAAAGAACCAGCCAACAGCCTCTGGATCAACATGCAGGACTACGCTATCAGCAAAGGTCTGCTTGTGGACTGGGAGGAGAGTAGAGTCCAGTCTGAGCTACGCTCTGACCACTCTGTGATTCCTGTTGCAGACTGGGACAACGCGTCCCTCAGTAACGAGTCCCTGTTAGACACCGTGTCCAGGTTTGTGTTGGCGGCCTTGCTGAAGCACACGGGGCTGCTGGGCCAAGCCTGCGGAGAGGGAAGGTGAAGTTCCAGATATTTGATATGAATGATTCTCACACTTCCATCTAGGGGTGGGCGATATCGCCCAAAAATGATATCACAATATTTTTCTAAAATATGTCAATAACGATATCGTAGACGATATCGATGTCTGTGGCCACAAAAGAAGTCACAGCCTCTGTAAAATCCTTCCGTTGTGTATGGCGCGTTTTCTGACCCCTCTAGCGACTCTATTTCAAATACGTGCCTGGTGACAAATCTAGCGTCCTTTTCTAATGTTGTTGGAGACTGACGTGAAAGCTCATATAGTTTACTTGTCTGAGGAGTGGATGCTGATTCAGGCACACCCGAGCCACATTACACCCGATCCACTTCACACCCGAGTCACGTCACACCCGATCCACATCACACCCGAGTCACATCACACCCGAGTCACATCACACCCGATCCACTTCACACCCGATCCACGTCACACCCGATCCACTTCACACCCGAGTCACGTCACACCCGATCCACATTACACCCGATCCACTTCACACCCGAGTCACGTCACACCCCATCCACATCACACCCGATCCACATCACACCCGAGTCACGTCACACCCGATCCACTTCACACCCGAGTCACGTCGCACCCAATCCACGTCGCACCCGAGTCACGTCACACCCGATCCACATTACACCCGAGTCAAGCCGCACCCGATCCACATCACACCCGATCCACGTCGCACCCGAGTCACGTCACACCCGATCCACATTACACCCGATCCACTTCACACCCGATCCACGTCACACCCGATCCACATCACACCCGAGTCACATCACACCCGATCCACTTCACACCCGATCCACTTCACACCCGATCCACGTCACACCCGATCCACTTCACACCCGAGTCACGTTACACCCGATCCACATCACACCCGATCCACTTCACACCCGAGTCACGTCACACCCCATCCACATCACACCCGATCCACATCACACCTGAGTCACGTCACACCCGATCCACTTCACACCCGAGTCACGTCGCACCCAATCCACGTCGCACCCGAGTCACGTCACACCCGATCCACATTACACCCGAGTCACATCACACCCGATCCACTTCACACCCGATCCACTTCACACCCGATCCACTTTACACCCGATCCACGTCACACCCGATCCACTTCACACCCGAGTCACGTCGCACCCGATCCACTTCACACCCAAGTCACGTCACACGCGATCCACATCACACCCGATCCACTTCACACCCGATCCACTTCACACCCGATCCACGTCACACCCGATCCACTTCACACCCGAGTCACGTCGCACCCGATCCACGTCGCACCCGAGTCACTTCACACCCGATCCACGTCACACCCGAGTCACGTCACACCCGATCCACTTCACACCCGAGTCACGTCACACCCGATCCACATCACACCCGAGTCACGCCGCACCCGATCGACTTCACACCCGATCCACTTCACACCCGAGTCACGTCACACCCGATCCACGTCACACCCGAGTCACGTCATACCCGATCCACTTCACACCCGAGTCACGTCACACCCGATCCACATCACACCCGAGTCAAGCCGCACCCGATCCACATCACACCCGATCCACGTCGCACCCGAGTCACGTCACACCCGATCCACTTCACACCCGATCCACTTCACACCCGAGTCACGTCACACCCGAATCACGTCACACCCGATCCACGTCACACCCGATCCACTTCACACTTGATCCACGTCACACCCGATCCACGTCACACCAGATCCACGTCACACCCGATCCACTTCACACCCGAGTCACGTTTTTCTTTTTCTTTTTTAAAAAAAAGGGGCTTGAAATGATTGAGATGAATACAGAAAATAATAATTTTAAACTTTTTAAAATTGGACAAAAATAAACTTCATATTTTAATTAATTTAGATCCAGTGGTTGCAGGTCCGATAAATATTCCCCACATTCCCAAATCAGCTTGAGCTGGATTTTTCTAATAAACAGACCCAGTAAAGCCGTGTTGTTTACAGTGGGTCTGGTCCCAGTTTAATGTGATCATGGCAAAGTTACAGTTAGTGGAGCCAGTCTGATAAGTTAACTTTATTTTAGTACAAAAGTAGTAACAAGCTAATGTTTATGTTTACACTGCGTGGCTCTAAGGTCGTTGCTAACGTGGATGCTAACATTAGCTTCACATTACAGCGACTCTCTGGGTGTATTTTAAGGTGGATGAAGGTGGATGTGGTGGATCCAGCCACAGACGTTGCAGACCTGGTCAATATAAGTTTTTTTTAAGTTTTTAATACCCAAACGTCTGAGCGGTGCTGAAGCAGCAGCTGCTCGTCAGTGTTTTTATTCCGTGTGTGTGCATTGTGGATGCGTTTGTGTGAAGTTGCGTCTGGAGAAATGACAGCAGACAACACAGCCAGTTTATAGGAGATTGCGCCCGATGCTGCTAAGTTGGCAGCATTGGGCGCAATGGCGGCTGGTCTACTTCCGGTATTTGTCCGGATTCACCATCATAAGCAGCACTCTTTTCCAGAAGTGTGTCTTCTTTAGGAACATGAAGCTGAAATCAACATTCTACATGTTGTACAGCCGCACTCTGCTTTGCTCTGCTGTGTTTCCTTGTTAACTTCTTCAGCTGAGCTCCACAGGGCGACACTGCTGTGTTAAACGACGTCTTCAGGCTGCAAATGTGTGGTCATGTGATATCACAATATTACATTTTCTAGAGTATCAAAAATTCCACTGGTATTACTGCGAACTGTATGATATTGCAAACCCCTACTTCCATCCTGAATTACTCCTCACGTGGATGCTTGTCTCCTATTAGGTACCAGCCCTCCAAGAACCTGGCAGAAGTCTACCGCAGCGTCTATAAAGTCCGGAACCGCCTACTGGCCTGTAAGAACATGGATTTCATCCAGACCAGGTCTTCCTCACGCGAGCGGAGGGTGAGTTAACAAAACTTACAGGAGGAATTCCCTCCTGTAAACCTCCTCCGTCAGCTGGGAGTTTGATGTAGAAGCAGGAAAGTACAGAAGCGAACAGCCAGATGAGGATAATCTGAACATTTCGTATTGTGAGGATGTTGTGATGCAGGTGAAGGGAGGAGCTCAGTTGGTCTAAAACGATCAGGTGAAATCAAGGTGACACCGGAAGTATCAAATCTGCTCTGGTCAGGAGACGATGAAGAAAAGTTTCCTCCTGAACTGTTAAAAATTTTATTTCTGTCTGTGAACACGGCTCGGTGCACCACATAGAGAACACACAGCGGCTTTGTCTGCCATGTTGGGGGAACCAAACATTTCCCCCTAGTAAATTATATTAAAAACTTTTTTTCTGCTTGGTTGTTTGTTTTTCTCTTTTTAACCCTTTAAAACTGCAGTAGAAATGGTCCACTTCTGCCTACACTGTTATTTTTGTGCACAGTTCTTGGAGAATCCTCACGTGTTTCATATTTCTAAGATCTGTACAACTTAAGCTAAAAGGTTATAAAAGTCGGTAAATTTTTCTTTTAAGGGATGATGATCTCATTTCTACACACAGTGATTCTAAAGCATTTTATATCACGAGCTGTATCACAAACTAATGCTCCTAACAGCTGTTGCCTCTTCCCTCAACCAATGGTAAAGTGCCTTCACAACACGTGGTTCAGTGGAGGAAGCCGCCTGCAGGCCAGTGTTTGGAAAGAGTTAGCAAGAGTGAAAGCGGATCAATGTCTGTGGGAAGGAGGTTTAAATGCATAGCCATGAAAACCCAAGCGGTAGTGGCGAGTCACCCCCTCACCTGAACCGAGCTCGTACCCAAAAAACGTTGGCATTCGGCAGCGGTGTGGAAGTAATTTGGATTTAAGCCAGATGATGACAAGCAGTGTGAGTTGCATAGTAAAGTGTGTTTTCCCCTAGTTGCATCACTGCAAGGCAACACCACAAATCTCTACAATCACGAACAAAGCAAGAAACAAAGACAGACGTCAATGACCCGACTGAGCCTTATACAATGCATTTATATACATGTATATATATGTGTGTGTGTGTATGAGTTATATTTATATGTGTAATGTAGAAAAGTGACGTTAAGTGCAGTTCAGGTTTTTGCATCTTTTCTCCTGCTATAGTAGGACATTTGATTTTTCAAATGAGGAAAGCCTGTAGAAAATGTTTTCAATTGAAATTACTCTGGAAAAAAATGCATTTAGAGCCATAAAATTAATGCAACAGATCTGAACAGACTTTTTTTAATGTTGTTTTATAGCCAAGTACTAATAAGCTCTGTTAGTTCCAGGTACAATGTTTGCAATCAGGTCATTATAAAAAGGCTTTTAATAAACATTGAACCAGTCCAGACCTCAACTTGTTACAGGTTTTTTTTTTTTTTTTTTTTTTTAATTGCAAACAACATGTAGTGAAAAAATTGTGCCAGAGAATCGTGATCTCAGTTCTGAGCAAAGCAACTGCAGCCCTGGCTGTGATGAATCTGATTTACAAGTTTATCACTTGAAGATGTCTGTGGATAAACGTGTCAACTACTCATGTCGGGAAAAATAAAAATAATTATTTTTATTTGGCTCTTTCTCGGTTTATCTCGGTCAGATTTCAGACAACCAGGACTCTCTGGACATGGACCCTCAGGAGCATTCGTTCACTCGTACCATCGACGAGGAGGCGGAGCTAGAAGAGAGAGCCGACCGCGAGAGAGAGGAGGGCCACCAGGAGCAAGACGAGGAAGAGGAGGACAGGGAGCATGAAGTAATGACGGCTGGAAGTGAGTACACCTGCTGGGGCTTGTATGTGCATGCTTCAGGTGGGGACATGTAGCCTGCTGACTGACTGCTGACTGTTTGTTAAAGGGAGTTTCAGAGGATAATTTGGCTAAATTTAGTTTTATTTTTGGCGTTCTGCTTTGAGATTTGATTTTGAAGCTTGCTTTTCAGTGAGGCTGCACAACATATTGGAAATGATTATTTATCACAGTTTAACAAAACATTTTAATGTGAAATGGGTCCTGCTCAGGTGAGTTACTGAAGGCTGCGTTACTCCAGGAACAGGCTGGGTTTTTGTGCAGGTTTGGGCTCAATTCAGTCATAAAGATTTTGTGGTTGTAAATGAATGTTTGCAAATAATTTCAGTTTGTCTTTGTAAACCAGTGTTTCAAGTTTTCAAATGACTTGAAAAGAATTTAAATGATTGTTAAAAATATTGCATTTTAAAAAAAAGGTCTTTAGTAACAATTCGTTCATGGATTTAAAGCTAAAAAACTGCAAGAAAAGCTCTGATGTGGATTTTTGACCCCTTCTTTACGTCTCTGATTGGATGGTGAAAAATCTGTCGGTCCTATTTACAAGTTCATCATAAGATTGTGATAATTTCTAAAATTATTAACACCCCCCCCAAGGCTGTGAACCAGGGTGAAAAACTGCTCGGAGTCGGGTCATTCTGGTATAAATCCAGCTACATACCATCATGAAGGATCGTACATCCTGAAATCATTTGTGAACATTCATTAAAATGTTTCTGACTGAACGGAGCCCATGTGCATGTTCTACAGCTAACCAACATTCACAGCTCCAGAAGCCCCGAGTTTATCACCACATGCTGAACACGTCATCATCACAATGTTTCCAGAACATCCTGCAGCTCTGCTCTTTAGGTGATCTGGAGTGTGCTGACCTCTAACCCTGCATCTTGTGTGTGTTTGTGTGTCTGCTCGACACACAACGCAGAAATCTTTCAATGTTTCCTCTCAGCGCGGGAGGTGGCTCGCAGTCGGGACAGGGAGCGGGCCAGCAGCAGTACCGGTCTGGGTTCTGGATCGGTCTCCAGGAGCGGAGGAGGAGGCGTGGAGGAGGACGCCGTTCTGTCTCAGGAAGGGAGGAGAGGCAGCGGGAGTCTCACAGAGGGCCAGGACCTGTACACGGCAGCCTGCAACTCCGTCATCCACCGCTGTGCCCTGCTGGTGCTCGGTGTGAGCCCCGTGTTGGGCGAGCTGACCAAGCAGAACCAGGAGGAGGGCCAGACTCAGTCTGCAACGGGAACGCAGGAGTGTCTGAGCTACATGACCAGGTCAGAACGCCGGCAGCTGCAGGGACGAGGGAAACAATGATCAAACTCGAGAACCCACAAATCAGTCTGCAGAAAAATAAAAATCTTTAGGATACAAAGTGATTTATGCAAGTCCTATTTTAAAAAAGTTAAGACGTTTTTTTTAAATGAAAAGAAAAACAGAATCCCATCAACTCATATTTTATTCCAAGTAGAAGATAAACATGTCAGATGATGGAACTGAGACGTTTCACCATGTGATGAAAATATGAGCTGATAGTGAATCTGATGCAGCAACATGTCTGGAAAAAGTAGTTCCAGGGTGATGTTCGACACGGTGTAAAAAGTAGTTCCAGGGTGATGTTCGGCACGGTGTAAAAAGTAGTTCCAGGGTGATGTGCAGCGTGGTGTAAAAAGTAGTTCCAGGGTGATGTTCGGCACGGTGTAAAAAGTAGTTCCAAGGTGGTGTTCAGCACGGTGTAAAAAGTAGTTCCAGGGTGATGTTCGGCACGATGTAAAAAGTAGTTCCAGGGTGATGTTCGGCACGGTATAAAAAGTAGTTCCAGGGTGATGTTCGGCGCGGTGTAAAAAGTAGTTCCAGGGTGATGTTCAGCACGGTGTAAAAAGTAGTTCCAGGGTGATGTGCAGCGTGGTGTAAAAAGTAGTTCCAAGGTGATGTTCAGCACGGTGTAAAAAGTAGTTCCAGGGTGATGTTCGGCACGGTATAAAAAGTAGTTCCAGGGTGATGTTCGGCGCGGTGTAAAAAGTAGTTCCAGGGTGATGTTCAGCACGGTGTAAAAAGTAGTTCCAAGGTGATGTTCAGCACGGTGTAAAAAGTAGTTCCAGGGTGATGTTCGGCACGATGTAAAAAGTAGTTCCAGGGTGATGTTCAGCATGGTGTAAAAAGTAGTTCCAGGGTGATGTTCGGCACGGTATAAAAAGTAGTTCCAGGGTGATGTTCAGCGTGGTGTAAAAAGTATTTCCAGGGTGGTGTTCAGCACGGTGTAAAAAGTAGTTCCAGGGTGATGTTCGGCACGGTGTAAAAAGTAGTTCCAGGGTGATGTTCGGCACGGTGTAAAAAGTAGTTCCAGGGTGATGTTCGGCACGGTGTAAAAAGTATTTCCAGGGTGGTGTTCAGCACGGTGTAAAAAGTAGTTCCAGGGTGATGTTCGGCACGGTGTAAAAAGTAGTTCCAGGGTGATGTTCGGCACAGTGTAAAAAGTAGTTCCAGGGTGATGTTCGGCACGGTGTAAAAAGTAGTTCCAGGGTGATGTGCAGCACGGTATAAAAAGTAGTTCCAGGGTGATGTGCAGCGCGGTGTAAAAAGTAGTTCCAGGGTGATGTTCAGCACGGTGTAAAAAGTAGTTCCAAGGTGGTGTTCAGCACGGTGTAAAAAGTAGTTCCAGGGTTATGTTCAGCATGGTGTAAAAAGTAGTTCCAGGGTGATGTTCGGCACGGTATAAAAAGTAGTTCCAGGGTGGTGTTCAGCACGGTGTAAAAAGTAGTTCCAGGGTGATGTTCGGCAAGGTGTAAAAAGTAGTTCCAGGGTGATGTTCGGCACGGTGTAAAAAGTAGTTCCAGGGTGATGTTCGGCACGGTGTAAAAAGTAGTTCCAGGGTGATGTTCGGTACGGTGTAAAAAGTAGTTCCAGGGTGATGTGCGGCACGGTGTAAAAAGTAGTTCCAGGGTGATGTGCGGCACGGTGTAAAAAGTAGTTCCAGGGTGGTGTTCGGCACGGTGTAAAAAGTAGTTCCAGGGTGGTGTTCGGCACGGTGTAAAAAGTAGTTCCAGGGTGGTGTTCGGCACGGTGTAAAAAGTAGTTCCAGGGTGGTGTTCGGCACGGTGTAAAAAGTAGTTCCAGGGTGATGTTCGGCACGGTGTAAAAAGTAGTTCCAGGGTGATGTGCGGCACGGTGTAAAAAGTAGTTCCAGGGTGATGTGCGGCACGGTGTAAAAAGTAGTTCCAGGGTGATGTTCGGCACGGTGTAAAAAGTAGTTCCAGGGTGATGTTCAGCACGATGTAAAAAATAGTTCCAGGGTGATGTTCGGCATGGTGTAAAAAGTAGTTCCAGGGTGATGTTCAGCATGGTGTAAAAAGTAGTTCCAGGGTGATGTTCAGCATGGTGTAAAAAGTAGTTCCAGGGTGATGTTCAGCACGATGTAAAAAATAGTTCCAGGGTGATGTTCAGCATGGTGTAAAAAGTAGTTCCAGGGTGATGTTCAGCATGGTGTAAAAAGTAGTTCCAGGGTGATGTTCAGCACGGTGTAAAAAGTAGTTCCAGGGTGATGTTCAGCACGGTGTAAAAAGTAGTTCCAGGGTGATGTTCAGCATGGTGTAAAAAGTAGTTCCAGGGTGATGTTCAGCATGGTATAGCATCTCTTCTTCTAACATGTCTGGAAATGTCTGGGAAGTTGCAGACTGTTTGTATTGATGAGGTGATGCTTGTGTTGGCAGGAGTGAGAGTCTGAGCGCAGAGAGCCGGTCGGTCCAGAGCAGCCCGAGTTACAGGCTGATGAAGTCCAGGAGTGAGTCGGATCTCTCGCAGCCAGAGTCGGACGAAGAGGGATACAACCTGGTAGAGCAAACACTCCCGTCTCACTGCGTCCTCTAATGATGTGATTTGAAATCTACAACGGGCTTCGTGTTTTCTTTCAGACCGGAAGGAGGAACGTGGACCTGGACTTGGCGTTCTCTCAGAGGAAAAGAGGTAAGACCTGTGAAGATGGTGAATCCAGAGAGGCTGGTGGGGGTTCCTGTCGTCCTGGTTCATGTGTTACTTTTGTCTCTCTGTTTCCGTCCCTCTGGGGATAGTTTATTTGCTTCTTTTGGGGCAGTTGAGCCCCAAACACAAGCGGAGCTCCAAGCAAGTAAACGATGGCATGTTTCTTCCTTTTAATTCCTCCGTGACTGTAATGCTCCGCCCACATCCATCCCTCATGAGGTTTTGCACCTCCTATTTCACTGTTAAGGAGGTGAAACTAAAAGAGAGCAGGAACCCTTCATTCTTCAGTTTGGGAAGTTGGTAGGTTCCCAGTGAAGAATGTGATCTGGACTCAGCGCATCCATGTGCAGGTCATCATTTCACTTCTGAGCTGAAGCTCTGGGTGTGGGACGCCCAGCGCATCCATCACAGACGAACTCATCGGCTAATGACGGCTTGTTCTCGCATGGACAGTCTGCATTCGCTCATTTAATGATAGTTTTTCCGTAGATATGCATCAGTCCGCTTAGCTTTTTTTCAAAGCAGCACAGTCCATCCTCCATATGTGCATCTGAAAGGCTCCTTTCTTCCTCCTCCTCCTCCTCCTCAGGTCTTCTTCACAGCTCACCGGACTTCCTGGCGGACTCCTGGTTCCGGGCCAAACTGAGCCGCCAGCGGAGCTACAGCTCTGCGCACTCCTACGAAGAGTCTGATGTGGACCTGAGCCGCTCGCTGGGAATCCACGCGCTCATCGACAACATGGTGAGCTTCATCAGCGGTGACGTGGGCCTGGCTCCAGCCTTCAAGGAGCCGGAGGAGAGCATGTCCACCAGCCCGCAGGCCACCATCCTGGCTATGGAGCAGCAGCAGAACAGAGCCGAGGTGGGTTTCTGTCTGTCCAGCAGCTGGATTCAGACATCATTAACCCTTGAAACGCTGCTAAATCGCTATCATCTCTTTCATCATCACCAGTGTATCAGGAACGGTACCTTAGTGGGGTAAATGTGATGGATATTTAACCCTTTAGCTGATCTACGGAAGTTTTCCAGCATTTCTATCCCGTCCAGGAGGTTTACAATCCAGCCACTAAATGTAGTTTTATTCAGAGACTCTATCTGGTAAATCCACAATGATCCATGATAACAGCATTATTTATCACATTTCACCATAAAAACATCACCATCACTACTATGTTGCTAAGAGACCTCTATTTAGACCTGGACATGATGATGAAGCCACTTCCTGTCAGGCTTTCCACCAATCAGAGAGCTTAGATTGACGGTAACGTCCAATCAGGAGCAGCCAAAGATCAACCAGTGAGCAGAAAGTTCTATGTGTGTGTGAAAAGAAGAAAAATAATGCTCCTCTATGGCTGGAATAAAGCCAAGAAGACGTTTCTGATGCACGGTGGCGCCACAAAGCAGCTGAGCTGGAGTTGGTTTAGTGAGGATAGCAGGTAAATAGTAGCAGGAATAACTGGAAATGAGGAAAAAGTGGAAACATGGAAATAGTTTCTGTTGTGTGTTTGTTTCAATAACAATATTTTTTCTCCTGTAAGCCAAGACTTGAGAGAACGATGAGATGAGAAAAGGTTTGGTCACTGTTGATCTGTGTGTTATTTCTACAAAGTTCTGTTAGTAATAAATTCTGCTTTCTTCTTCTGGTCGACCTTCATGCTGCTACATCTATTCATACATTTATTTTACATCATTTTACCTCCCAATCTGACAGCTGAGGCTGTCCTGGAAAACAAGATTCTGACTGTGATGACATCCATGAAGGATCATGTGTGAACCAGATCATCTGATGAGGAAGGAAAACAAAGTTAAAGGACATCTGTGTGTTACAGTGTTGTGCAACTTCATGCTTCTCATGAATGAGTTCAGTTCAGCTTATTTTAGGTTAGAAGTGAGAATGAAGGTAATACAAATTAAGGTGTTGTGTCCTGAGATCAATTCCACTAGACCTTAAATTCTTCTAAAAATGTGAGCACAATAATAACCTTTTTCACTGTAACAGAGGTAATTTTTTCAGCTTCCCTAAATATTAAAGCAAGGGGAAAAAATGCTGCAAAAGGGTTAAAAAATATTATAAGATATCTTCTCGCATTGGACTGATGCATCGCCTCCACGTAACTTTTCTAAATAGAAGGTCAGCGTAGCCAACTTTCTGACTTAATGACAACTTGCACAGAAATGTTATATTTTCAGACAAAACGTAAAATTCCTGTAAATAATCCCAAGCAGACGAGGTGTCTGATGTGCACGCTGCGTTTGCAGCTTCTCTGCACCGGTGTTGCCGCGGAGCGTTGCCGGTTTGTCAAGCTTGAGTCTGCAGTGCATCGTGGGTAACGTAGTGTGAAGTACATGCAGCGTCGCGGACATGTCGCAGAGACTGTTGCGTTCAAGATCTTTATTTACAAACACGTTTGGTGCAGTTCAACACTCACAAATAAACCAGCGTGTTCTTTTGAACACTGGATACTGCCTGTGTTGCTTTGTTGCCCTTCCATGTTTTCATGGGATAGTACGGCAGAGGCAGAGTTATTCCTTTCAAACCGACAAATTTAATCTTCCTTTCTTGGATTTATTTACCCATAGAAAAAGGTTGCAGTAATGGAAGGAAGTCCATCCAGCAAGTTTCCCCTTCTGCAGGAGAACCAGCAGCTTGTAGCACAAAGTTCAGTAACTGGTTAATGATGCTGATGTTCAGTCGTAACTGGTGACCGGTTCGTTTACTGGGGGTTAAATTACAGGGATAGTGGGTAGTTTCTCTGTTCCAGCATCAGTGACTGGGCGTGAGGTCTCTTACTGGCCAGTGTTTGATGGTCTGTAGAAGGAAGTGTATTAATTCCAGATATGTGTTGTAGTTTCTTAATTTCCACTGTTCCATGTTATTTATGTGTTAAACAGCAGCTGTTCTGCCAAAGCAGCGGTTCTCAAACTTTCTGAGCCACGACCCCCAAGATAACATATGTTGGTGTTCGCGACCCCCACACGACGACTTTGTGGTTAATTGTGATGTATCACGCAGGTCATCTTGCAGCATCGTCTACATGCAAGGCTGGAAAACTATCAGAATCTTCATAAATAAGGAGGATAAAGTGGTTTTTGGTTCACCGTGGTGACAAGGCACCTACAAGTCCAAAATCAGATTTTTAATGTGGCAGCTGCACTAACTTTGTTGTTTATATGTTTAAAAAAGTAAATAATGTGCTAATTTCAAAGATTTATCTCTTCATTAATAGTCTAATTTTGACAGCCCTGATTAAAAAAATCCCTAATTTATTTGATTTATTTGATTTATTTGATTTGTAGACTATATATCTTTTACAATGATCTGGTGACCCCCTGAAATTGTCTCACGACCTGCATGGGGATCCCAACCCCCAGTTTGAGAACATCTGTGCAAAAGGACAGCTGGAAGTCAAAGCTAGCTAGAAGTATTTTTATAATGTAGTTTCCAGAGCGTTTCCATCTGGTTTCTCTGAGACTTGGTCTGTAGGGTGTATTTATTCTGCACACAGCAGAGCAGGTTTATGCTTACTTTACCATGTTCTATTGTTTTATTTTGGTGTCAAAATATAGAAATAAATACAACTTAAATACCTACAAGGAGTGTTGGTGTGATTGGGAAATGAATTAACACAGAATAAAATGATTATTTCTGTGAGAATAATCGTACCGAGAACATCTGGAATGGGGACGTTCCTGCTCTGTGATAGAAAATGTGGGTCAAGTCAACTTTATTTAAAAGCACTATTAAAAACAGCATATGTTGACCAAAGTGCTGTACAAATAAGAGTGATAGAACAGAAACAAAAATTTGGGGCCTAAATAATAAAACATATAAAATAAATAAAAGACTATAAAAACAAAAGCATGAAAAAAATAATCAGCATGAACTGCAAAACTCAGGCTGGTGTAAAAACAAGTCCAAGTTAACTGGAAATGAGTTAATTAAATGAAAATGAATGAAACGGTTTGTATTTTCATCATTTCTGAGAGAAACTGTTTAACTTGGATGTGTCGTCTCTGCAGCTGCGCTTGGAGGCTCTCCACCAGATCGTGGTGCTGATCTCAGGCATGGAGGAGAAAGGCAGCCAGCCCGGGAGCACCGACCGGTCCAGCAGCACCTTCCAGTCCTCCTCCCTGCTCACCTCCGTCAGGCTGCAGTTCCTGGCCGGATGTTTTGGCCTCGGCACCGTTGGCACCGGAGGGTTGAAGAGGGAGAACGTTCAGCTTCATCACTACCAGGTAGCAGGCTGCCACCCTGCCCATGCTCCACTCTGCTCTGACTTCACCTTTAACACTTCCCATCGTTACAGGATGGAGTCAAAGCAGCGAAGAGAAGCCTCCAGATGGAGATCCAGACGGCCGTCCATAAAATCTACCAGCAGCTGTCGGTCACTCTGGAGCGAGCGTTGCAGGCCAACAAACACCACATTGGTAAAATATGGAGGATGATTCTCCTCTTAAACCTCACCGCCCCTGGTACAGTGGGTAATGGGGTTAACATCAGCTTTCATAGGGTGTAACGTCAGGCCTGTTATGTGAATATAGACGTGTGGTTTCCTCTGAGAGTCCAGAATCTCAGCTAAAAGCTCATTAAAACCATTTCTATCACCACCAAACACAGTTAAGACAACAAACAATTAAAAGAAGGTAAACAACATGACACCTGGTCTAAGTAATGATCTACGCTGCAGATAATCTTACCTGACTGAATCTAGGCCTGTGGAACTGAGCTGATCTCAGGGACGTATCACGCCAAGCTGAATGCAGGCAGATATTTACTCTAACATTTACTACAAATTTCATAACCGAAACTAAACAGGCAGCCTAGTTTTATGATTACAGGAACTTGTGTTGTTTAAACATCGGCAGCAGACGTCAATCATCCACCTGTTTGCGGTGTTTTCTCCACTTTTTATCTACTTCTGGATAAATAACATCCCAAAAGAAACACTCCACCACAGAAGAAGAACTGGAGACAAAGTTGTGTGTGTCCCAGATTCCTCATGGGATGACGAGGACCTGACCTAAAACCACCTAGCTATCTCTTTACTAAAACCTCTGGAACTTTGTTTCACTTCAGCTTCATGAATCTTTGACCAGAAAATGTCCCCATGTTGGGTCGTGCTTTTCTGGAAGCTTTTGCCTCCTGCAGCAGATTTTTAACCCATGATGTCTGGTGGGCGGGGCATCATGGGTTAAGCTCCAAGCCCCCACAGTCTACCTTCCAAGTACCTCCACATGTTGGAAAGCGAAGATTCTTGAGATGTGAATGAAGTATACCATTCCAAGCTGAGGTTAGAACAGTAGTTTCAGTAAACACTGACCAATTTCTTTTCTCCTCTGCAGAAGCTCAGCAGCGCCTCCTGCTGGTGACGGTGTTTGCTCTGAGTGTTCGTTACCAGCCGGTGGACGTCTCTCTCGCCATCTCCAGCGGCCTGCTGAACGTTCTGTCTCAGCTCTGTGGGACAGAGACTATGCTGGGACAGCCCCTCCAGCTGCTGCAGAAACCTGGAGTGTCCCAGCTCAGCACCGCCCTGAAGGTGGCCTCCACCCGCCTGCTGCAGATTCTGGCCATCAGCACTGGGTGAGACGCCCAGCAGCTTCCAAACTGCAAGACTTGATCGACCTGGACCAGAACAAGGAAAACATTAAACCAGCAGCGGTGTCTCTCTGTCTCTGCAGGACGTATGCAGACAAGTTGAGTCCTAAGGTGGTCCAGTCCCTGCTGGACCTGCTCTGCAGTCAGCTGAAGAACCTTCTGTCTCAGGCAGGAGTGAACCTTCTGTCCACTGGGAAAGACCAGGAGGACACCAAACAGGAGGAGAGTTCAGAGTCTGAGAAGAAAGACTTCAGAGGTGAGACATTTCCTGTCACCACTGCGATCACAAACTGGACTAATGTATATAAACATCCGTTTTTACTTTTTCTGTTTACGGTAGGCGAGACACTACAGGTGAATAGGGTCAAATTAACTAATCAACTAACACCTTGAAACTTTTCTTGTTTATTCCTCACATTAAGACTATTATTTTTTGTATTGAAAATTTTCTGAAATTTTCTGTTAAAATACGCAAATTAAGTATTATGTAGTATATATAGTATTATATATATTTTATAGAAAATACTATCAATAACCAAGTTTCAATGTTCACCATGTTTTTGAGAAAAAATATTCTACAAATCAGACTGTAAGAAGTTGCAGAAAAAGGTTTGTGAATCACCAAAGTAAAATATTCACCTGTAAACTATTTAGCAGCTTATTACCTCTCACATTAGCAGCTAACGCTAAGACCGTGGCCTCTCACATTAGCAGCTAACGCTAAGACCGTGGCCTCTCACATTAGCAGCTAACGCTAAGACCGTGGCCTCTCACATTAGCAGCTAACGCTAAGACCGTGGCCTCTCACATTAGCAGCTAACGCTAAGACCCGTGGCCTCTCACATTAGCAGCTAACGCTAAGACCGTGGCCTCTCACATTAGCAGCTAACGCTAAGACCGTGGCCTCTCACATTAGCAGCTAACGCTAAGACCGTGGCCTCTCACATTAGCAGCTAACGCTAAGACCGTGGCCTCTCACATTAGCAGCTAACGCTAAGACCGTGGCCTCTCACATTAGCAGCTAACGCTAAGACCGTGGCCTCTCACATTAGCAGCTAACGCTAAGACCGTGGCCTCTCACATTAGCAGCTAACGCTAAGACCGTGGCCTCTCACATTAGCAGCTAACGCTAAGACCGTGGCCTCTCACATTAGCAGCTAACGCTAAGACCGTGGCCTCTCACATTAGCAGCTAACGCTAAGACCGTGGCCTCTCACATTAGCAGCTAACGCTAAGACCGTGGCCTCTCACATTAGCAGCTAACGCTAAGACCGTGGCCTCTCACATTAGCAGCTAACGCTAAGACCGTGGCCTCTCACATTAGCAGCTAACGCTAAGACTGTGGCCTCTCACATTAGCAGCTAACGCTAAGACCGTGGCCTCTCACATTAGCAGCTAACGCTAAGACCGTGGCCTCTCACATTAGCAGCTAACGCTAAAACTGTGGGCTCCGTTGTGTTCATCACAGACAAGATGTTTTGAAAATAACATCAAATTATGTCACCACACAAGTATGTCCTCTGAAATAAATATGGTAGTGGACTGGTGAATGAAGACACAGATTTTTTAAATATTGTATTTCAGAAGTGCATGTAGACAGTCATATCAGATCAGATTATACAGTAATCTGATTACTCCCAGATATCAGATTTTTGTGGTAATTGATGGTAAACGGACTCCTTGATGAAAAGACTAAACCTTTGATGAATGCTGCTTTTATACCCAATCTTGACACCCTCACCTGTCACCAGCTAATCTGCTGGTTGGAGAACAATGTTGGAGGATGTTCTATAAACTTTCCTGTGTTTATATATTATATTTTCTAAACACAGTGAAATTGGTTAAGAGACTAAAGACACTGGAAATTATTTATTTGTAATAATGTCTTTTTAAATAAAGTGTTGAACTAATGAAGAAGTTACAGAGTTAAATTGGTCTTTTAGAAAAGCTTTTTTGAAATGAGGCTAATGTAGGTGAGTTTCGGTTTATTGTTTCTGTGGTAAATAAAAACAGGTGGTGGATCGGATAGAATGCCCTGAAATGATCCGGGTCGGTGTGTTTTCTTGTCCTCAGCTTTGATCCGAAAGCAGCACACGGCAGAGCTGCATCTCGGAGACTTCCTGGTCTTCCTCAGGAGGGTGGTTTCCTCCAAGGCTATCCAGTCCAAGATGGCGTCACCTAAATGGACTGAGGTGCTGCTTAACATTGCCGCTCAGAAATGTTGCACAGGTAAGACCGGTTACCATGGAAACGCAGATAAACATGCAGGGTTATCTAAGCCAGACGCTGCAGACTCACTCCTGCCTTGTAAACGTAGGCGTCCCTCTGGTGGGAAATTTGAGGACACGGCTTCTCGCGCTTCATGTTTTGGAGGCGGTCCTGCCCGCCTGTGAGGCCAACATGGAGGACGACCAGGTGACGCAGGTACGACTCAGTTTTATCCCTCAGCGAAGAACCCGGTGATGCTCCGGAAGCTAACACGTTGTCTTTCAGGTGGTGGAGCGGCTGTTCTCTTTGCTGTCTGACTGCATGTGGGAAGCTCCCATCGCTCAGGCCAAACACGCCATCCAGATTAAGGAAAAAGTCCAGGAACTCAAACTACAGGTCTGACATAAATCTGACATAAAGTGAAGGTTCTTGGTTTAACTCTTTGTGTATTTTTTAAGAGTAAAATGAGACTTTGGGCTGCTTGAATTTCAATTAAAAAAGCTGGGAAAATGAGTGTTTTCTAAAAGGTTTGACTGGTACATGTCTGACTTTCATTGTGGCTCGGATCCACAGGGGGAGGCGGAGGAAGAGGACGAGAACCTTCCCATTCAGGAAGTGTCCTTTGACCCGGAGAAGGCTCAGTGCTGCGTGGTGGAGAACGGTCAGGGGCTGACTCACGGCAGCGGGGGGAAAGGCTACGGCCTGGCCTCCACCGGCATCTCCTCCGGATGCTACCAGTGGAAGGTACGGGAAGACGCTAACGGGTGGATGGGTGATGTCTCTGCCTTGTAGGAACTCCTGCTTCTGTTTCTGCCACAGTTCTACATCGTGAAGGAGAACCGAGGCAATGAGGGGACGTGTGTGGGCGTCTCGCGGTGGCCCGTTCACGACTTCAACCACCGCACCACCTCGGACATGTGGCTGTACCGCGCGTACAGCGGGAACCTTTACCACAACGGGGAGCAGACGCTGACGCTGAGCAGCTTCACGCAGGGAGACTTCATCACCTGCGTCCTGGACATGGAGGCCAGGACCGTGTCCTTCGGCAAGAACGGGGAGGTGAGCGGAGGCCTGAAACTTTACCCAGCACCTGCCACTTTTTACAGGGCTTCATTATTAACTTTATGTGCGCACTAATGTGGGTTATCTTTGAGTTAATCTGTCAGTAGCTTTACTCCCAACAAAGACATCGCTAACCAGTCCTGGTTAGTTGGGAGACACATTCACGTACGTTAGAAGAGAGATGGTGATGCAAAGCTTGTAAACATGCGTCTGTTTGGTTGGCAGGATGGAGGCTAAGTTAGCAAAGCCTGGAGAGGCCATTTTAATCTATAATTTTATCATGGATACCCTCCCACACACTTAAAGAACCAACTGAAGGAGGTTCTGTTTCCGTGTATGTGTTGTGTGTCTGCAGGTGGGAGTGTCCTCACCTGTGAGTTTGCGCATCGGGGTGGAGACCCATAGACTCAGAAATAACATGCCGTAGTTCAGTTTAAATAAGATGACTAATATCATGAATAATATCGTTTTAAAGATGATCTACAGAATTGAGCAGATTCTCTGTGATGCGCCCCTCTGGACGGCTAATCCAGCATCAGCTTGCATCCTCCAGAGTCTTATCTTGACTCTTGTCTCATCTTTCTGTGTCCTCTCTTCCTCCAATAATTCCTTCTTGTGTATCTTTGCTGAATAAGCCACGGTACGCGTTCAAAATGGCCGGTGTGTTTGTAGCTAGCTTGTGACGCGGTGCGTAAAGCAAAACTCTACATACACACACAAATAAAGGACACAGGACATGGAGGAAGAGTCTGTATCCGTCTTTATCCTTTAGGATGTGTCGGTTAGTTTACACACAGTTTCTGATGTGTAAAACTTATATTATAAAAATGCAAACAAGGCTTGTTTTATTTGTTTGTTGGCATCTAACACATCAGACCTGTTTAAGATGATTACACACAGACTGAGACCTTTCTTGTGATTACTGTTAAATGGCAATATGACAGATAGTTTCTATGAAACAGAGCAGCCTGTAGTTTTAATATGGAAAATAATTTACAATATGTTTTGTGTTAAAGGTGTCATCACCTGGTCTTTTCATGTGTCCACTGTCCTCTAAGTGTCATTAAATATTTTTTGAAAACTTATTAAACAAAAAAAATCAAACGTAGAGCTCGTTCTGATTAGGCCTGTCGTGATAAGCAATAAGTCAATTAATTGCACGGTAAGAAAAAATGAGCGCGATAAGTTTGCTGGCCGCAATAATTTTCTTTTTTTTTTTTTTTCTATCTTACTTTACCATAGGCTGTGTATGACAGCAGGTTTCACTATGGAGCATCTCGACTGAACGCTCTCGTTTCTTGGGAGTGATCTCTCTCGTGTCATACGTGACAGCAGCATGTTGCCGCAGGAGACCGTGGTGAAGCACTTAACCTGTACAAGCCGGTACGTCGCATTTGTTTACAGGGCTGCCAACTCTCACGCATCGGCCGTGAGACTCGCATATTTGAGCAGCTTCTTACGCTAAACCTCCGATTTGTCACACTGAAATACACACCAATCGGCTGATCGAGAGGTTCGGGAGGATTCCCAGTGGGCCGCGTTACTTTTGGGCCGATGTCCTGGTGTATGTGAAAAAGGCGTCGCAGTAGCGCAGTTCATCACTGCTTGTAGATCAGTCTGACCCGCAGTAACGAGGGAGATATTTTAGCTTCATAAACAGCAATGATGCGCAGTTGTTTTTTTTTAATACAATGGTACTAACAGGCAGTTTTACCAGTTTTCCCTGTCTGAGCCCCATGTTTAATGTTTTTTTAAATATATTTTTTGAAGAGCAATTTTGTTTACGGAGACTTTATTATCTATCATACTTATTGTTTTTGGTTGTGTTTGCTTTTCATTCATCGCATAGCAAAATTTGTTATCATGGCAGGCCTAGTTCTGATCCTTTGCTCATACCACGACTTTGTCTCGTGAGACAAGTCAAGCTGCCAGCTTTGGAAGGGGAGCTGGCCCAGTGCACGCACAGTGCGTCCGACTCCAAATCAACAGCTTAGTGATGGTGAGCGAACCTGACCGAGCAGCAGCTTACGGACTTCAGCCATTCATGTTTGAACCAGACTCCGATGGGAGTGAAGATACCTCCTCTACACTACAACCTCTGTAATACTGACACTTCCCCAGTTTTAGGCTCTTCCAGGAGGCTCATTTCTGCCCAGTTACCAGTAAAATCTAGCCTTAGAGATTACATCCTTCACGACTCCCGTTTTACATCCATGATGTGAAAATGTCAGAGAAATGAGAAGTTTGCGTTCTGGTTCGGTGATAAAATCCGACTACATGATGGTCACCTTGTTAGATTGAATGATCACATGGTCACAACTGCCGTGTCGTGGTAGGGAGACTAGCTACATCTGTGACCACACATCCATCATGACAAACCATCAGTCATGAATACTGTAGTGCTGTGTGGTAGCAGGCATGAAAAATAAGAAATAATTTACAAAAATTTACATAGCAGAGCACTTCACCCCACTTATAAAAAGAAAACACGGGGCTCATTTGTACGTTGCAGGGGGTTAACCTTTTAGACTCCTCCCTTAGCTTTAGCGCAGGGGTAGCCAACGTCGGTCCTCGAGGACACCAATCCGGCAGGTTTTCCAGATTTCCGTGCTCCAACACACCTGACTTAAGTCTGACTGAGTCAGGTGTGCTGGAGCAGGGAAATCTGGAAAACCTGCCGGATTGGTGCCCTCGAGGACCGACGTTGGCTACCCCTGCTTTAGCGTTAGCATTAGCATTAGCTGCATCAGCTTAACTCACATCTCAGACACAGTAAAGCATGACTTTATATCCGTAGCAGCACTTACCGATTGCATCGATGGTGAGCCCCTCTTTCCAACCGCAGGGTTGATGCCATCTTCGCCTGAAACTGCCCCAAATTACTGAAACATTCAGATGCAACTAGAGTGCGGCAGGCACAGGTGCAGGTACATTATTACAAAAATGGAATTTAATCCATTTGTCCCTGGTAGTTTGGTCCGCTGCTGCAGGGAGGCTAAAAATATTTTGATGTTGGTTTTGGCAACTGACAACCAAGCAGTTGCCATGGGAGCGCCGTTTCCACATCTTCACACAACTTGTTGCTAATGACGACTGCGGCAGGCTGAGCAGGTGAAGCTTATTCCTGTGATGACGAAATCCCAGGAGCAAATATAAATCACGCGTTTGCGAGTGTTTACCCTTGTTGGCGGTTCTGCTGTGAACAAAGAGCTGTCTTTAAAAAAAAAGGCTTTTAGGGAAGTTAATGCTTCGGTCCAACACCGATACACGTTTTAACTTGAAAAAGTGCAGTTTCCAGGTGGTGACTCCTTTTAAGTAGAGAATCCTGAGAGGAACAAATCTCTATTTTCTTTTTACAAACTGCCCCCTAAAGACAAGAACAAAGTTCAGGCTCTTTTACTTTAACCTTGACTTGTGATTGAACAGGAGCCAAAGTTGGCGTTCGAGGACGTGGACGCCACGGAGCTGTATCCCTGCGTGATGTTCTACAGCAGTAACCCTGGAGAGAAGGTGGGCGGAGACGTCTGCTGTCAGACTCATGGTGACGCTGTCATCTTGTCACTAACGGAATGTTTGGATATCTTTGATCTCCAGGTGAAGATCTGCGATATGCAGATGAGAGGAACGCCACGAGACCTGTTGCCCGGCGACCCGGTCTGCAGCCCGATGGCGACCGTGCTGGCCGAGGCCACCACGCAGCTGATCCGCATACTTCACCGCACCGACCACTGGACCCACCGCATCAACAAGACCATGATCGAGCGGCTCTACAAGATCAAGCCCTGCTTCCGAGAGTCCGCCGGCGCCTCCGGTGGCGCCGCTGGTCAGAGGCTGAAAAAGAGCCGCTCGGTCCAGAGCCGCGAGGAGCACGACGCTCAGAGAGAGAGCCAGGAAACCCCCGCCAGGACAGAGGAGGAGAAGGGCCGCCACGGACGCCAGCACGGGCTGGGCGAGCTGTCGGAGCACAACCTGAGGACTCTGTGCACGGATGTGTGGCCAGTCCTAGCGGTGATCGGAGGGGCGGACGCCGGGCTGCGCGTGGGGGGCAGATGTGTGCACAAACAAACAGGACGGCACGCCACGCTGCTGGGCGTGGTGAAGGAGGGCAGCACGTCGGCCAAGGTCCAGTGGGACGAAGCTGAGATCACCATCAGGTACTGCATGGAAAGCTCCGCTGCTGCATCGCTTTGTGTTATGTTGATGGAGGTGTTGCCATGGCAACGGCTCAGCTTCTTTTACTGGTTGCAAGAACAGCAACATGGCTTGTTTTTCTTACATTGTCTACATCAGGAATCCCAACAGAGCAGTTTTCACCCACCTGCTGGTGGGTCGCATTCTCATGACGTCATACACCAAAAATAATTTAACCCAAGGTCCTGAAAAACTTGAATTTAATTTGATAAAAAACACATATTAAAGTTTTTTTTATAAAATATTCATATAATATTAGCCATCAGCTGATCTGCTGTGTTAGTAATCAGTATTTAAAAACGACTGAATGCCAGCAGCTGGAGAAAACAAGCAAGTAAAGATGGAAATTTACAAAGATAATAACCTGGTTTCCATGTCAATCTTTGATTTGCTTTTAGAAGATGGGATTAAGAAATTCCACTATTGCACAAAAAAGTTTCTTCTGTTGACTCAAAGCACCGCTCAGGTGGAGTTAGAGATTTTTTATGTTTATGTGTATAATTAATTATTTTTAGTTTAGTTTTCTTAGGTCCGGTTTGGAGCCCAGTACAAGTCGCTGAACATGCACATGAACATTTTTAACAACATATGACGTTATAACACGATACCGTTCCAGTTTTTACAGTAAAATATCACCTTATTTAAAACCTTCCATGTTTTTATATCATGTTATGACGTGATTTGTTTTAAGTTTGTAGAATGAAACGTTATTATGCGATTTTGTTTAAAAATATTTCCTGTGCATGGCATCAGTGGGCTTCCGTAGGTTCCTTCAGATTTTCTGCAGTAGAAAATTTCCTTAAATTGTCATTTTTTCTACCTGTCAGTTAAACGGGATGTTAAATGTTTTCTGTTCCTCTGATTCGCTGCATCGGCCTCGTTGTTGCTTCCTGTTGCTCGTTTCCTCTCATCTGTTACTGCCTGGCCCGCCTTCATCATCGCTGCTCTTCATCGTCTCTGCCATGCTGCATCTCTTCAGTCGTGTTGCATGTTGTGCTCTTCCTCTCCTGCCCTTTCCCTCACTTTGTGTTTCCTTCCTTTGTCTCCTTTACTCTCCACTTCCTTCAATTAAAGCTTCCCAACTTTCTGGTCGCCTAGTGACACTCCGCTGTACAACCTGGAGCCCTGCGAGCCGCTGCCGTTCGACGTGGGACGTTTCCGCGGCCTCACCGCCTCGTTGCTGTTGGACCTCACCTACCTGACCAGCATCCACGAGGAGACGGCAGCAAAGCTTAGCGCACGGCGCCACGAGAAGAAGCATCGCAGCACACCCTCAACCGGACACGAGCCCACCGGCGGGGAGGAGAAGGCGGACGGCGAGGGACACAACCGTAACGAGCAGAAAGATAACAGCGGAGGCTCGTCTGGAGCAGCGTCGGCTGCCTCAGACCTCAGAGTATCTCACAGCCTGGACGAGGTGAAAGCGCACGTGGCGCCCAACTCGAAGTCTGAGAGCGAGATCTCGTCTGTGGCCGGTGGAGGCGGGAGCGAAGCTCTCTTCTCTGCAGCTGCTGCTGCTCCTGCTGCTGCTGAGGGGAGCAGGAAGAAAGGACACGAGCACGCCTCCCGAGGTCACGAAGCTTCCTCCATCGCCACTCAGTCGGAGATCCACGCCGTGCAGCTGTCCTACCTCTACCTGGGAGCCATGAAGACCCTCGGCGCTCTGCTCAGCTGCAGCAAGTATGCAGAGCTGCTCCTCATCCCAAAGGTACTGCAGAGGGTTTGCTCACAGCAGAGGATGGTTTTACATGCTGAGATCGTTCAATTTACTGGGTTATTACAACGTTATAATTATTACAATGTTATTACAGTGTTTAAGGATTATAAAGACGGTTATATGAGATCAGTCTGAAAACAGGTCGAGGTCATCAGTTCACCGTCAGTCTGCAGGCTCATCTTTAAAGAACATTAGACATCTTAATATCAGGAGAAAAACACTTGACTTGAGAAGGTTCCGACTATCATCCGGTGAAACAATCTGCCAAGATCATTAAACTGGGTAAGACGTCCTGATTTTAGACAGGTGAGAAATAACTTAAGTTGTCAAACTCTCTTCCTAATGGTGCGTTCCAGTTGTCTCGAAAGAGTCGATGAAGTCATGAGCAGGGAAAGCTCTCGTTTGGTGTCCTGCTGCATCCACGACGGTGCCCAGATAAGCAGTTTGTGAGCATCTAAAATTCTGACACATTAAACTAGAGAGTCATGAACCAAATGTAAAAACGTTCACCCTGGCGATTAATATTTACATAACTTTATAACCGAAACAATGTAAGTATCTACGACAATGGCTCAGTGATGTTTACACAAAACGTAATGGACACAAAACGTGTTGGAGAGAAACTACATAGATTACAGCTGGTACCTGCAGCCATCTTGAAATCTGGAATTTCAGGGTTATCTGCAACATATGAGTTTTTCGTTTGTTGTTTCAGGAAAAATTCCTTTGTAAAACAATCTCGGAGGACAACAGGAACACTCTACAAGTTCTTTAATGTTGGAGCTGTTTTCAACGTGGTTTGTTTCTCACTTTGAGAGAAATCGTCTGAAAACAAGAGAAATGAAACGCGACGAGTCTCCTAGATTTTAGACCCGCTAGTGCACGAAAAGTCATCCAGTAACTGGAAGGCTGGCTGTACAACTCCCACCTCATCCTGGTCAAGCTGGCTCCGGTAAAACACCACCACTTCGACCACTTTGGCCTCTCCTTTCCACGGTCAGTTTTGGGTGGACGAAACCACAAAGGTTTGAGAAGGGGCTCCAGAGTGACATTTTCTTGAAACGTGAGGTGAATCCTCTCTGTGTGAGCATGAGCTGGACTCTTCTGGTGAAGATGACGTCAGCTCACGCTCTTGGGTCCTGTTTACACCTACGTACGGCACAATGGCAGCGACAACAATGGCAGACCTCTGGTGTCTGTTCGTGCTGATGAATCTTTTTAAGTTATTTGGTCTCTTAAAACAAAACCAGCTTCTCCTGCAACATTTATGCTGCCAGTGAAGACGCAGAGATTACAGGCACCAGATAATCAGTACACCTCCGTACAAGCGTCACACAATGCATTTTTCTTCGTTGTCGTGTAAACAGAACCTTAATTTAAAGCCACTATTCGGCGAGCCATGGCTATGGTGTGGCTCATCTCTGAAAAGGTGAATAACTACACATTACAACCAGTGTGGAAATTAAACAGATTTTGAACCAGTAACCTCCTCTTTCATTAGTTTCGGACCAAGTGAAAAATGATATGATGGAGCCAGTGAACATAAATCCGTCACCTATCACTCTGCGCAGGATGCAGCTACCACACAGCTCCAGCCGTGGATTAGCATGTAGCTAGCAACACAATGGACGTATTAAATCCGTCTCACAGGTCAGACAGAAGAGAAACTGTTTAAATATCCAGTGGCAGGACATTGAAAGTCAGATTTCAGAGGGTCAGTTGTAAAAGCTTCTGACCCTCCCTCTTAAGAGCGGCTCAAACTCCATGCTGAGGCCGTGCAACACATCACTTACCTCTCTGAGCCGTCCTTTCACACATTGGCTGCAATTAAAAACAAAAATAGGGCTTGTTTACAAGTGGAGGAGAATTAGTTTGTTTATCATCCATCACTCTAAGAAGAGATAAACCAGCCTCATCCTTATCACTGATTTGCAGTTATTGGTGTAAGTGATCAGTCTTAGATAAAGTTTTTAGTCCAGATGTTATTGACAAGGCTTGATTATCAACAATATTATTATTTTCAACAGTTTTTGCCAATAATTTGCAGAGAAGGGGCAATAATGTGGTGATCTTAAAGTTGAATCACCAGTCCTGCTACTGGTCATTTTCTTGAAAATTTTAAGATATGTGAAAATGAGAAACACATTGAGCTCAGATTTTAATTTGGATTAAAAAAAATACCATTTAAAAGCACTCCAATGCATTTTCTTAAACTTCATTTAAGATGTAATTAAGTTATATTAAGTTTATGTTTAAAATGTAGTCGTTCCTATGAAATGGCAGTAAATGTGATTTGGGTCCCTGATTGGGGTTTAAAAAGTTAGCGAACCGTTGTTTTGAGGATCGAAACATTTCCATGTTGTTGGATTAACACGAACCTGTCGACTCTTCTGACTTCCAGGTGTTACCAGAGACGGCACCCAGCGGCCACAACGCCGACCTGAACGCTGGCTCCAACGGCGGCGCTGTGGCCTCCTCGCCGGTGTGTCAGGAGGAAGTGGAGATGAGGGCCGCGCTGCAGTTTCTGATGCGCCACATGGTGAAGCGGGCAGTGATGCGGTCGCCCATCAAGCGAGCGCTGGGCCTGGCGGACCTGGAGAGGGCCCAGGCCATGATCTACAAGCTGGTGGTTAACGGGCTGCAGGAGGAGCCCAGCGGGGGGAAGACGAGGCCCGGTGAGAGCCTCGTCCTTTCAGGATGAGGGTCTGAGGTAGAAAATAGTTTCATGTTTAAATGATTTACTTTTTTTTCTTTCAGGGGTGAGGACTGAGCCTGAAGGAGAGGGGGAGGGCACAGAGGGGGAGCAGCTGGCTCAGACCCCCATTACCACGAGCCCGTCTGCCTCCAGCACCACCTCCTTCATGAGCTCCTCGCTGGAGGACACCACCACCGCCACCACGCCGGTCACTGACACCGAGACGGTCCCCGCCTCAGAGTCTCCGGGCGTCATGCCTCTCAGCCTCCTCAGGTGACAGCGGCGGTGCTCAGAGGCTCGCGGTCAGAGAGGAGCCTTGTTTTCAGGTGGACTAACCCTCGCTCTGTGTTCCTACAGGCAAATGTTCTCCAGCTACCCCACCACCACCCTGGTTCCAACACGCCGAGCCCAGACTCCCCCCGTGTCGTCCCTACCCACCTCTCCCTCAGATGAGGTGGGCCGCCGGCAGAGCCTGACCTCCCCAGACTCCCAGCCAACCAGACCGCAGAACCGGGCCGGCACCTGTAAGTACCTGGATGTGTCTGGATGTGTCCATCATATCCATTCATGTCTGATGATTTCCTTCTTTCTTCAGCTCTGTCGGACCCCAGCAGCAGACTCTCCACCTCCCCCCCCCACCAGCCATCGCTGTGCCCCTGCTGGAAATGGGCTTCTCCCTGAGGCAGATCACCAAAGCCCTGGAAGCCACAGGTCAGTCTACATCAAGTCTCCTGCTCCTTCCAGACTTCTACATTTCATCTCATTTTAAGTCTCACAGAAAGGGTGGATAATGAGGATTCCACACTCAGGACATTTATTTATTTACATGGAGTCAGAGTCAGAAGTGGGGCTCCTGTGTTGTCATTGTCGAATCTAAAGGAAAAAGTAAATCAACATTAGTGATTATTTCTGGTGTTCATTCCCGTCATCCCAGGGGCTCGAGGAGAGGCCGACGCTCAGAACATCACCGTACTGGCCATGTGGATGATTGAACATCCGGGCACGGAGGACGAGCGCGATGAGGCTCATGCCAGGACCGGCGATGGGTCCGAGTCCTGTTCAGGCGCCACAGCTGGAGGTAAATCTCTGGACCGCAGCTCATACCTGTGCTCTCCCGGAGACATCGCCAGTGCAGATGCTGAGATGGAGGAGGGCTTCAGCGAGAGGTACAGCTGGAAGTTTTCCTGGTCCTGATTTAGACTTTTTAATATTAGGATAAATGTGTCTGTCTTTTCTCTCATTTCTTCACTTGTACTGATGGCACACAACAAGGCAGCATGTTTACTGAAAGGTTCAAACTTTTCAGTTACTATTTTGGCGCGTAGGGTACCAAGTTTCAGTGTAGATAACAAAAAAACACTTTTAATGATCAACTGTAATCATAATCATATTTAAAATTATAAATATTATAACTGATTCAATGCTAAATACAACTTATCCACAGGGAGAAAAAGGCTGCTGTGGATGGTAGCCAAAAGAAGAAAGAAAAAAAGACAAGAATAAACAGTTTACATAGTTTTAACATCATCCACTAACACCTCTAACATCAACACCTCTAACATGATGCTTAACATAGGCTGCTAACAGCTCTTTAACTTCAGCTGCTAACAGCTCTAACATCACCTGCTAACAACTCTTTACATTAGCTGCTAACAGCTCTAACATCACCTGCTAACAGCTCTTTACATTAGCTGCTAACAGCTCTAACATCACCTGCTAACAACTCTTTACATTAGCTGCTAACAGCTCTAACATCACCTGCTAACAGCTCTTTACATTAGCTGCTAACAGCTCTTTACATTAGCTGCTAACAGCTCTAACATCACCTGCTAACAACTCTTTAACTTCAGCTGCTAACAGCTCTAACATCACCTGCTAACAGCTCTTTAACTTCAGCTGCTAACAGCTCTAACATCACCTGCTAACAGCTCTTTACATTAGCTGCTAACAGCTCTAACATCACCTGCTAACAACTCTTTAACTTCAGCTGCTAACAGCTCTAACATCACCTGCTAACAACTCTTTACATTAGCTGCTAACAGCTCTAACATCACCTGCTAACAGCTCTTTACATTAGCTGCTAACAGCTCTAACATCACCTGCTAACAACTCTTTACATTAGCTGCTAACAGCTCTAACATCACCTGCTAACAGCTCTTTACATTAGCTGCTAACAGCTCTAACATCACCTGCTAACAGCTCTTTACATTAGCTGCTAACAGCTCTAACATCACCTGCTAACAACTCGTTACATTAGCTGCTAACAGCTCTAACATCACCTGCTAACAGCTCTTTACATTAGCTGTTAACAGCTCTAACATCACCTGCTAACAGCTCTTTACATTAGCTGCTAACAGCTCTAACATCACCTGCTAACAGCTCTTTACATTAGCTGTTAACAGCTCTAACATCACCTGCTAACAGCTCTTTACATTAGCTGCTAACAGCTCTACATCACCTGCTAACAGCTCTTTACATTAGCTGCTAACAGCTCTAACATCACCTGCTAACAGCTCTTTACATTAGCTGCTAACAGCTCTAACATCACCTGCTAACAGCTCTTTACATTAGCTGCTAACAGCTCTAACATCACCTGGTAACAGCTCTTTAACTTCAGCTGCTAACAGCTCTAACATCACCTGCTAACAACTCTTTACATTAGCTGCTAACAGCTCTAACATCACCTGCTAACAGCTCTTTACATTAGCTGTTAACAGCTCTAACATCACCTGCTAACAGCTCTAAAGGCCCACTTATGCTCCCTTACATATGTAAATAGCGATGTCCATTTTAAACGTCATACGTTGCCGTCCTCATGCTTCCATGCATGTTTTGTGTTGCCATGGTTGTTAAGTCAATTCCTCCACTAGTGGGCAGTCCTGAGTTCAGAGTTCATTCCTGCTAGCTGATGTCAGTTTCAGACAGCGTTTGGTGGCGGTAATGCACCAGGACGAAGTTGTTTTCAACCACTAAGCACACCTTAAACACACGAACATCCTTTCTTCAAAAGCTTGCACAATTTCTACAGTTGTTGTTGTCCTTGGCTGTGTCTGAATGTGCACCCTACTCCCTACATAGTGCCCTATATAGGGCTCATGCCATTTTGTCGGAGTTTCGAATGTCCAGAAAGAAAAAGTAGGGCACTTAAAATTACCCACAATGCATCTTGAAAAGTAGTGAGCATCGATGGTCACTAGACGGTTCAATATAGACCACAATGCATTGCTGGCAGAAGCCCAACATGGCCCAAGGAGGCGAAAAAATTTAGCTGCACGAAATTACCTATAAGCAAACAAACAAAGACTAAAATACAACATAAGGAATAAAAAAAAATATTTACACACAACTTTGGATTGGATTTGGAATGACATCTTGACGCGGGTTGTGGTTGCCGGAGTGACGGCGGTAGTCTCGTGGTTTGCAGCGATGAAAAAATAGGCTGCTTTGTGTCCGAATTGCCAAGAGAATGAGTTACAATGTAGTGCAGCCCTATGTAGTGAAGGAGGGGTTAGGGAGTAGGGTGGACATTCGGACACAGCCCTTGTCTTTATTCCTCTTCTGCTGTTCCCTTCCTGATCCTCTTCTTCGTCTATGGTTTGTTTCTTTCACTGGTTACATGTCAGCTATTCTGCCCCTGCAGTTTCAGGCGGTATTGCTCCATTTTCTGCTTGAAGTGATGGATAGCTAAGCTCCATGAAAAGAAACCAAATTACACTCGTAACCGATGCAGAAGACGGAAACTGTGCGCCCGTCTGCATATCCATCTTCTGCGTCGAGCATAAATGGGACTTAACATCATCAGCTAACAACTCGTTACATCAGCTGCTAACAGTTTTAACATCCACCCCTAAGGGCTCTAACATGTGTTGCTAAAGGCTCTAACATCAGCTGCTAGCAACGCTGAACTTACTTTTGTTTTTGCCAACAGCATTTTATGCGTAGGCTTGTAATGGGTCTGGGATTTTAATGGTGAAAAGTAAAAATAAAACTATTTATGATCATGGTTTATAATAGCTATGATGTTAAAAAATGTGGATTTAACTTAACGTAATAGGACATTTTTGTCCTAAATAATGAGGATCACTATGCAAGAAGGCAACTGTGCCTAGGGCACCCGATAATAAATATTTATAGATAACTTTGCAGAGAATATGGAGGGTAATATGGCACAAGTGTGGAGTTGCCCGGTGGTAAAACAAGTAAAACTGAAGCATGTGTCTGTGTTTTGTAGTCCTGAAGGTCTGGAACAAGACAGCGTGTCGGCCTCCAGCGGCGCCCCCCCTCAGAGGCCGATCCACAGCCGGCAGGAAACACCGCTTTGACCTGGCTGCACGCACGCTGTTGGCTCGCGCTGGTGAGAACATCCAACACACACACCCTCCATATTCAGCATTTTAACATCAGAGTTTACGTCCGCTCATCTGCTCACATTGAACTTCTTGTCCCGCCCAGCCGGACTGTACCGCTCAGTGCAGGCCCACCACAGCCAGTCACGGCGAGAGGTCTCCTCCCTCCAGCAACAACAAGACCCGGGCGCCTTGTATGACTTCAACCTGGACGAGGAGCTGGAGATGGACTTGGACGAAGAGACCATGGAGGCCATGTTTGGCCAGGACCTCGCCAGTGACACCGACATTCTTGGGAATGTGGATCCCGGAGGTACTGGACTGGCCAACATGGGTGTGTGTGACTTTACGCTCCAGCCAATGAGCTGCCACCTCCATCGTGCTCCTTACCTGCTTCTCTCGCCACTCACAGTAACTCACAACAGGACGTGCACACCTGTAGTCACTCACTCTGCTGATCCGGCCAGCATGACACACAAACGGATACCTGCATCTAATCCTCGCTGCAGATTGGCTGTTGCTTTGAATTCACCTATAGAAAGCCATCATAACAGATGAAACCCTGCATGAGCCTTTCAGTCACCTAGAAACGTGTATGGTGTGTTGTTTAATCACATCCTTATGTGTGTCGTACACTCCTTGCAGCATGTGTGTGAGGCCGACGATCGAGACGACAGTGGTGGTGTGTGAGCTCTGTGAGGGCCAATGTGGCCAACTTCAACCAACACATGAAGAAGAGCCACCCGGGCTGCGGGCGCAGCGTCCAACCGGCAGGGTTTACCGTAGCAACGGCTCCTACGTGGATGGCTGGTTCGGAGGGGGAGTGCGGCAGCGGCAACCCGTACTACCTGCTGTGTGGAGGCTGCAGAGAGAAGTATTGGCTATCCAAAAGCAAAGCCAAAGTTCCCGTCGTGGAGAGGTATGCATCGTTAGGTTTAGAAAATTCAGTCCCAGCCACCATTTAATTTCAGTAAGTTTGTCCTCCGCTTTTCCTGTTTAGCCAAAGATTAAAGGTTAGCTTTAAAGACGAGGAGAGGGTCCTGCTTCTATCCTTCGTTTCCTGACCAGCTGTGATATCCTGATCAAATAGACACAGAAGAATATATTTCTCTATCTGCAGATATTTAGGATCTGAAATGTTTCACATCTTTGATAGATCTGATTTATCTCTGCTCGGTATCTGAGTTCTTCCCTGCCTCAGAACCAGGACTGCTGAGTCATTGCACAGATGACAGATGTGGTTCTGTGGTGTGTTCAGGTACAAAGGCCAAGCTCCGGACCTCCTGGGGAAGCAAGACAGTGTTTACGAAGGTAAAAATGAAAATCTTGAATGCGATGCTGCATGGAGATGCTGAGCACTCTTCTGATTCTGAGAAAGCGTGAATCTTCAGGTGTGTGTAGCTGTGGAGGGGTGGGTGCATGTGTGCGAGTACTGGGGGGGCTAAATGTTGAACTACAGGGGTGCTATTGCTTCCACAGCTCTGGGGAAGAAGCTGTCTCTGAGTCAGTCTGTGGTGGTTTTAATGTCCTGTCCAGCTTTTCCTGATGGAGGTGGTACAAACAGGGCGTTGGTGGTGGCAGTGGTGGTAGGTGGGCGGGGTCGGCTGCAATGCGTCTGGCCCTCTTTTGGACTTGGGTGGTGTAGATGGAGTCCAGATCTGGTTGACGGCCGCCCACAATCCCCTGAGCTGTCCTCACCACACAGTCACACTGAGACACAGAATGCTCTCCATGGAGGCTCTGTAGAAGTTCTCCAGCAGCTGAGAAAGAGTCCATGCTTGTCCAGCCTGTTGTTGGCCTTCTTCACCAGGTGGGGAAGTGTTCAGTCCAGGATGCAGATTAGAGGAAATGGGATGTCCAGGAACTTCATGCTGTCTACACGCTCCACTGCCTCTCTGTGGATGCAGAGAGAAGCGTGCTCAGTCTTCCTGGACTCCTGTAATCTACTAAGACCTCCCTGGTCTTGTTGATGTGAAGAACCAGATTGTTATTGAACAGAATTTTGTGAGACTCTAGTCCCTCTTCTCTGTAGTGGGTCTCATCATTGTTGGAAATGAGACCCACCCACGGGGTAACATCCGCAGACTTAACCACCATGTCGGTGGGGTGGATGGCAGAACAGTCCTGTGTGAAGAGGCGGGGCTGAGCACACAACCCTGCGGCGTTCCGGTGTTGAGGATCGTGGTGAAGATGTTGACTTCCCTATCCTCACCTCCTGGGCCTGCTGGTCAGGAAGCCCCTGACCAGGTGCAGAGTGATGCTAACGACATTTCGTTCTGCTGCAGAGGACTGGGACATGCTGGACGTCGACGAAGACGAGAAGCTGACGGGTGAGAGGAGGAGTTTGAGCTCCTGGCCGGTCCATTGGGTCTGAGCGAGCGCAGGGATCATCCCCGAACCTGTCCAGTCCCCGACAGCTGACCCGCTGGGAGCTTCTGTTTGCCATGGTGACAGCCACCAACAGCAGGAGGAGACCCTGTTGCAGATAGGTAACCTAATCTTTTAAATCCCTGCATCCCAAACTGAACCAGACTGTGGTGACATGGTAACCAAGCATGTTTGTCTTCAGGGTGCCAGACCTCGGTGGATAAGAGTTCGTCGGGTCGGGTGACCCTCGGAGAGCAGGCGGCAGCTCTGCAGAACCTCATGACCGGGTGATGGCGCTCAGGAGGGTGACAGCTGCAGCCAGGTGCTGTCGTGGCCAGAACCATTGGTGATGAGAGCGCTGTCGCTGCTGTCCGTCAGGTAAACGTCACCAATACGATCCCAGCGCATCAAACGCCCGGATGGGTGGATAAAGGGGGATGGATGAATGGATGGGTGGGTGGATGGGTGGGTAGGTGGATGGGTGGGTGCAGGGTTCCCGCGGATCCTTAAAAAGTCTTAAAAGGCATTGAATTCATCAATCTAAAATTAAGGCCTTAATTGGCATTAAAATGTCTTAAATTGATCTTTCTAAAGTCTTAAAAATGTTTACACATAATTAGTAGGATTTTATAATTGAAATTAGTCTCAAATCTAAAAATAAATCCTAACATTAATTTTATTTAAAATGTACCGAATGTCTCTGATGAAGCGAACATGATGGCGGAACCAACAAAACAGTGACGTGGTTGCAGCGTCTCTAACTCTAAGAGCAGACGCACGTTGTTAATGTAGCAACTTTGAACTACATCATGGGAAAGTGTAAATTCAGCGAAAATTGGCTGTTCGACCAAGATTTTTCTTCATGGCTGAAACCGGTACCGGGCAATGTGTACGAGGCACGGTGTATTTTGTGCAAAAAAATGTTTCAAACTCGACACGATGGGAGTTGAGGCAGTGGAGTCCCACATGCACAGCTGCGAAACACAAAGCATCAAAACCGAGCTGCCCAACTGCATACGGCAGGTATTTCCTCTCGTCTCCACCGCACTACCGATATTCAACAACTGGGACAGCAGCACCACATCTCCGGGACAATGTTCGGGTGTACGCTACACTGAAAGCAGAGGTACTGTGGTCTCCTGAACACTCTGACAAAACCACCGATCGTTAAAGTCTAATGAGGGAGATTGAGAGACTATTTCGTGCAATGTTCCCAGACTCCGACATTACCTATCGTTTGCATGCGGTTTTATGATTTTATGTTAAAGTAAACATTTGGGTGAATTGTCCCTAACCACTTGTAATTGATGTGTGTGTTTTTCCCACTTTTTGTTAATTGGGAAGTTGGTCTTAAATTTATTTTCAAATGGCATTAAAAAAGTCATAAAAAGTCTAAATTTAACTTGCTTTAAGCTGTAGGAAACCCTGGGGTGGATGGATGAATAATGGATTGATGGATGGATGGATGGGTGGGTGGATGGATGGATGGGTGGATGGATGATGGATTGATGGGTGGGTGGATGGATGAATAATGGATTGATGGATGGGTGGATGGATGATGGATTGATGGATGGATGGATGGGTGGATGGATGGAAGAATGGATTGATGGGTGGGTGGATGGATGGATGGATGGATGGGTGGGTGGATGGATGATGGATGGATGGATGGATTGATGGGTGGGTGGATGGATGAATAATGGATTGATGGATGGATGGATGGGTGGGTGGATGGATGGATGGGTGGATGGATGATGGATTGATGGATGGATGGATGGATGGATGGATGGGTGGATGGATGGATGGATGGATTGATGGGTGGGTGGATGGATTGATGGGTGGGTGGATGGATGGATGGATGGATGGGTGGGTGGATGGATGATGGATGGATGGATAAATGGGTGGGTGGATGGATGGATGGGTGGATGGGTGGGTGGGTGGATGGATGAATAATAGATGGATGGATGGATGGGTGGGTGGATGGATGGATTGATGGGTGGGTGGATGGATGGATGGATTGATGGGTGGGTGGATGGATGGATGGATGGGTGGGTGGGTGGATGGATGGATGGATGGATGGATGGATGGGTGGGTGGATGGATGAATAATGGATGGATGGATGGATGGATTGATGGGTGGGTGGATGGGTGGTGGATGGGTGGATGGATGGGTGGGTGGGTGGATGGATGGATGGATGGGTGGGTGGGTGGATGGATGGGTGGGTGGATGGATGGGGGGTGGAGGATGGATGGATGGATTGATGGCGTGGGTGGATGGATGGATGAGGGTGGTGTGGTATGGATGGGTGGGTGGGTGGATGGAGGATGTATGGATGGATAGGAATGGGACGGATGGGTGGGTGGATGGATGGATGGATGGATGGATTGATGGGTGGGTGTATGGGTGGATGGATGGGTGGGTGGATGGATGGATGGATGGATGGATTGATGGGTGGGTGGATGGATGGATGGATGGGTGGGTGGATGGATGGATGGATGGGTGGGTGGATGGGTTGATGGAGGATGGATGGATGGATGGATGGATGGATTGATGGATGGATGGGTGGGTGGATGGGTGGATGGAGGATGGATGGATGGGTGGGTGGAGGATGGATGGATGGGTGGGTGGATGATGGATTGATGGATGGATGGATGGGTGGGTGGATGGATGGAGGGTGGCATGGATGATGGATTGATGATGGATGGATGGTGGATCGGAGGATGGATGGATTGATGGGTGGGTGGATGGATGATGGGTGGGTGGATGGATTGATGGGGGGGTGGATGGATGATGGATGGATGGATTGATGGTGGATGGTGGATGGGTGGCTGTGATGGATGGATGGATGGTGGATGGATGGATGGAATGGAGTGGGGGAGGGTGGATGGTATGGATGGATTTGATGGGTGGTGGATGGAGGATGGATGGATGGTATGGATGGGTGGGTGGATGGATGGATGGATGGATGGGATGGGTGGGGTGGGATGGATGGATGGATGGGTGGATGGATGGATGGATGGATGGGTGGGTGGATGGGTGGATGAATGGATGGGTGGGTGGATGGATGGATGGATGGATGGGTGGGTGGATGGGTGGATGGATGGATGGATGGATGGATGGGTGGGTGGATGGATGGATGGATGGGTGGGTGGATGGATGAATAATGGATTGATGGATGGATGGATGGGTGGATGGATGGATGGATGGGTGGATGGATGATGGATTGATGGATGGATGGATGGGTGGATGGATGGATGGATGGATTGATGGGTGGGTGGATGGATTGATGGGTGGGTGGATGGATGATGGATGGATGGATTGATGGGTGGATGGGTGGGTGGATGGATGGATGGATGGGTGGGTGGATGGATGGATGGATGGATGGATGGGTGGGTGGATGGATGGATGGATGGATGGGTGGGTGGATGGATGGATGGATGGATGGATGGATGGATGGATGGTGGATGGATGGATGGATGGGTGGATGGATGGATGGATGGATGGATGGGTGGATGAATGGATGGGTGGGTGGATGGATGGATGGATGGGTGGGTGGATGGGTGGATGGATGGATGATATGGTCTAAAACTGATATCTTGATTCTTGTTTTTACTTTATCCTGATACATGATATAATGGTGTTAGGCTGATTGAAGTGTCGTTTCCTTCTGTCTGTTCTGTCTTCGTCTTCTCTTTCTTTTTTCTACTTTTTACTTCTGTTCACTTTTTTCTGTCCCCTCTGGTCTGGTCCAGCGAGATTATGTAAATTCCATAGCTAGACAGGACAAAATAAATTTAAAAAAGTGTTTTATTTTTGTTTTTATTGTCAATGATTTCACAGACATCACAGATCAAATCATTGTTGATGTTTAAACGTCTTAACTTAAATGTATTTTTGTTCCAACAGAGACTCTAAAATATAATTTTTTCCATCTGGATTCAGACATTAATGTGTGTAAATGTCACCTGGAGGCATCTGACAGGTCCATCCTCTCTCTCTCTCTCTCTCTGCCGCACAGCGGGTCGAGCTGCAGCCTTGCAGCAGGTCTTGAGTCTCTCGGTTTGACCGACATCAGGACTCTGGTCCGGCTGATGTGCCTGGCGGCGGCAGGTCGGGCTGGTCTCTCCACCAGTCCTGTAGCTGGATCGGGTCACGCAGAAAGACCCCGCGGGGCTACCAAGGCCAGCAAACCCATCTCCTGCCTGGCTTACCTGAGCACAGCTGTGGGCTGCCTGGCCTCCAATAGTCCCAACGCTGCCAAGCTGCTGGTGCAGCTCTGCACACAGGTACACAAGCTTTCATATTGTTTGTCATCTAGGATTAAGTGGGAAGCTTCAGGTGAAATCACTTCAGACTCCAGGTCATTTCATGGTGCTCAGGTGGCAAAACGAAATACTCTTTTCCCAGAGTTCAGTGCACAAACGAGGGACAGTCAAATGATAAAACTCACAAGAACGCAGAGCATAACGGCTTCAAGTCCTATGAAGTTGTTTTCCAACTTTGAAGGAACCAGTCCAAGAAGAGCTTTGTAGACCAAAGTTGTGTTTCCCTGCATACTTTTAAAGATGGCCGCCAGTTTTAGCTGCAGATCAGAGTGGTGAGTTAGGAAATTACAACCAGTCATTAACTTCAAAGTAATACAGAGTTTAACCCACCTATTAACCAATGTTATTTTTGTGCGATGAGGTGTGGGGGGGCGGAGAGTGGGCAGGACAGGATACACAGGCAGAAATGATTGACAGACAGCAGCTCAGCGGCCACTTGATAGCAAATCTACACCAGATAAGTTCACATCCCTTCATATGCATTGGTGGGCGTGGTTTTCTATGCCTGCAAGGCGAGGACCCGCCTACCTGCATCTGGGGGAGGAGCTGTGGGGTTTTTAAAATGTTCTTGTGACCGAGAAGCACCAAGTATGGCTTTACATCACGAAAAACAAAACCTGGTTTTATCTTGAGGGGCGTTATGAGCCATTTTTCACCCACAAAATCCCGTTTTTAAAAATTTTATCAGCAGTATATGTGGTTTTCATCAGGTAATACTGGGTTGTTTACAACTCAAAAACACATTTTAGGGTGCACTACCCCTTTATCCTAAAGCTCATGAAAGTCACTGGGCAATAAAAAGTCATAAGTTTTGAAATTATACCATAAATATAAAAATTCACAAAAATCTTTACATTTCATTATATCATTACATTTTACTAAATAAAGAGAAAACATAGTGATCCAAAACATTTCTGAATGTACAAAACTAAAGAAAATAATTCTTTACATTATACAAGTTATCGCAGCGATATGTCTCTGACATAAAATTCTTTAAAGAGCAGAGAACAAACACGTTGGGATTGATTTTCATCTGCAATACAAAGCAACTGAAATATGTACATGGGCTTTTTTTCTACTGTGGTGTCATTTAAAAATAAACAATTAAAAACAAAAAAGTTAAGGAACAATGAAAGTCTGAAAAAATCAGAAAAAAATACAAATTCATGTTTTTGGTAAATGGTCCGTATTTATATAGCGCTTTTCTGTACCTGGAATCATACATCACATTCACACATTCACACACACATTCACACACTGATGGGGGAAGCTGCCATGCAAGGCGCTCAACTACGACCCATCAGGAGCAAGTAGGGGTTCGGTGTCTTTCCCAAGGACACCTCGACATGAACTTGACTTGGCCGAGGATCGAACCAGCAACCCTTGGGTTACAAGACGGCCGCTTACAAACGCAAGTCAAGTTAACTTTATTTACAAGTACATTTAAAAACAACATAAAGTGCTGTACAGCTGAGAGTCCACACGCTAAATCATAAAACAGATTTAAAGAAAAAAAAGACTAAAAACACAAGCATGAAACTAATAATCTGTAAACAAAGCCAAAGCTCAGTCTGGTTTAAAAGCAAGAGTAAAAATGCTGTTAAATAGTAATATTTTAACTATATACTTTGAAGTTTTTGAAGGTATTTTATATGTACAAACTACTAATGGGCTAAAAACAAACTACCGTATTTTCTGGACTACAAGTCACACTTTTTTTATAGTTTGGCTGGTCCTGCAACTTATAGTCAGGTGCGACTTATATATATAATTTAGCATGTTTTTAATGTGTCTACCAGGAATCTTGGTGTCATGGTAGACAACCAGCTGACCTTTAAGGACCATGTTGCCTCGGTTGCTCGATCTTGCCGATTTGCTCTCTACAACATCAGGAGGATCAGACCCTACCTGACTGAACACACGACCCAGCTCCTGGTCCAGGCTCTGGTCATTTCTCGCATTGACTACTGCAACTCCTTACTGGCTGGACTGCCTGCATGCTCAGTTAAACCTCTGCAGATGATCCAGAACGCAGCAGCACGTCTGGTCTTCAACCAGCCCAAAAGAGCTCATGTCACTCCGCTGCTAATCGTTCTCCACTGGCTTCCAGTTGCAGCGCATCAGATTCAAAGCTCTGCTTCTGGCTTACAAAACAATAACCCAAACGGCTCCGGTCTACCTCCACTCCTTAATCCAGAGCTACACTCCCTCTCCACAGTTACGCTCTGCCAGTGAAAGACGCCTAGTGCTCCCACCACAAGGTGGCACCACATCAGTAGCTAGACTCTTCTCCTCTGTTGTGTCTCGGTGGTGGAACCATCTACCAAACTCTGTCCGATCCGCAGAGTCCTTATCCACTTTTAAGAGCAAGCTAAAGACTCAGTTGTTTAAGGAGCATTTCCACACTTAGCTTAACTCTTCTACTCAGAATGAGTTAGAAAGATTTGTCCAGCTCTTTGGCTCAACCAGGTACTGAAGAAGCTGCTGCAATTATGCCCAAGATGATGTTGTGTGGAGAAATCGGGGTCTAGTATTTAAACAGACTGACTTACAAAAACTACAAAAAACTTAAAAAAAACAAAAATTATATGCTCTGCCTCTAGCTCCACATGACAGCACCTGGGTCCAGCTGGACTCACAGCAGTCTGACTACCACTAAATTATGATGTCCATCTTGTTTGAATTCATGCTTGTGTTGTTTTTACTCTCAAATGTAAGTCACTTTGGATTAAAAGCTGTCTGCTAAATGACTGTAGAAAGTAATAGAATAGAATAGAATAATTCATACCGACTGACATGAACCAACATGAGTAAACATTACCGTCTACAGCCACGAGAGGGCGCTCTAGGCTAACCACAGTATTTGTTGCTGCTGTACTACTGAAAAAATGAACTAAAACATTAACTTAAAGGCAACTGAGAAAAACTGAACCCAAACAAAATGCCCCCAAAGAAGAAAATCCTATTCTGTAGATTATAAAATTTTAGTAGTTAAAATATGCAGCTGGAAATGGTGATCGAGCAGTAGTTGGCGGAGTTCGTTCAGAAAACAACACGGGGATGAAGAATTCACAGGATTCAGTGATGAGGAATGAGATCGGAATCTCGGTGAACTTGCTACCGGTAACTGGCTTGTTGGAGTCGCTGGCTGTTAGGCTAACTTAGCCTGTTCAGCTCCCAGGTATGTTCTTTATGTCTGAATGAAGCTGAATGTTTCAGAGTTTTCTGCTACATAAACGATCACCATCATTGTGAATGGATCCATGTGAACAAAAGTCTCTATTTGCACAGATTTACAGACTTGTCTCAGGAAATGTGCACACTGCTCTGCCAATAACTTAATTTTTGAAAATAAACACTGGCATCTTAACTCCTGTCTGGTTGTACTAAAATATTCTCCATCTCTCCGATAATCACCGCTGCTACTTCCCATGAACTACCGTGTGTTTATATCGCCACTGTGCACCACACGTAGCATAACGCTGTGATGTCATTGGCTCACAACGATGTCACATCTTGAAAGGCAGAAGACTCAGTTTTCAGCTAAGACCGCTCTAGCTATTATAGTTCTTAATTTAGGTAATTTTAAACTGGATTATGCTAATAGGGAACTTCAGGCCACCGCTCTGTTTTTAAAGGGTTAATACCCTGATTCACATGAACGCTAAGTTTCACCTGAGAGTAGCAGCAAACACATGCTGTGGCACGCAAATGTTCATGAAAACTCCTCTCTGAACATACGGTCAATTTATTGTTTTTCAGCAAACAGAAAAAGAAAATCTGGAGCTAGAAAATTGGCAAATATGAACCAGTTGACACTGCCGTGGAATTCTGTCTCAGGATTCTGGAAAAGCTAGGAATTTTATTAATGATTATTGTAGTTTTCCCACAGTTGTTGGATGGAACGCAACCTCTTCCATGGAAATCATTTCTTTGAGTTGATCTGCTTCCTTCCAGTTCATCTCTGTTGGTCTTTTAGCTTCATACGTCCAGTTGTAAAAGGATTAGTTGGGAAACTTTGGACAAAACTCCGTCAACATTCCCATTCAAACATCATAAAGTCAGGTCCGGATGCAGAGAACAGCGTTCATCTGCATCCTCTCTGCGTTCCTGCTGCATCCAGGTGATGAGTTTCAGGTTTACTGTTCTTCCAGAACCTGATCTCTGCGGCGACGGGCATGAACCTGACCACCGTGGACGACCCCATCCAGAGGAAGTTCCTGCCCAGCTTCCTGCGCAGCGTTGCCGAGGAGAACAAGCTCGTCACTTCGCCCAACTTCGTGGTGACGCAGGCTCTAGTGGCGCTGCTGGCCGATAAGGGCGCCAGGCTGAGACCCGCGTACGACAAAGCCGACGTGGAGAAAAGAGGTTTGTAGACTGAGACCAGGCGGCGGCGGCGGCCAGCTGTTTGTTTGCTGCTCATCGTTCCAGAGTGATATTAGATGTCTGCTAGCATTCATGATGTCACTCCACATGGTCACGTTTGTTTACATTTTAGTCATGTTTGAGGCACATTAGCGCCTCTTTGAGTCACATTTTGTTTTTGTTTACGTGTTTTTGTCTTTTCGTTGCTCCTTCTCTCACTCACCTGGGATTCTTGTCCTTGTGTTCCATGTCGAGCAGGTCTAATTGCGCATTTATATGCCCATCCTACCTATAATCCTTCCGCTGTAGGCCCTCTGGAGCTGGCTAACGCTCTGGCGGCCTGCTGCCTGTCGTCCAGGCTCTCCTCGCAGCACCGCCAGTGGGCAGCGCAGCAGCTGGTCCGCACGCTCGCGGCCCACGACCGCGACAACAACCAGAGCCGACCGCAGACCTTTGCTGACATGGCGGGGGACCTGCGGAAGTGCTCCCTCATCAAGCTCGAAGCCCACCAGAGCCGGGTAGGTCTTTTCTTTCCTCTTCCTCCCAGGAAATCCTGTAATGGCTGTTTATGCTGACGCTGACGTTTCCTCTGAAATCCAGGTCATCACATGTGGGTGGTGCAGTAAGAAAGGCCTGCTGGCTACCAGCGGGAACGACGGGACGGTCCGGGTCTGGAACGTGACCAAGAGCCAGTACACCCTGCAGCAGACCTGCGTCTTCAACAAGGAGTGAGTTTAACGGTTCCAGATGTTTGTCTGTTTCACGCACACGACTGAGATCTGATGACAAGTCTCAGAGCTTTGAGTTTGGATCTGGATCTGATTCTAGATCCGGTTCTGGCTCTGAGTCATAATCTGAATCCTGGATCTGATTCTGAATCAGATTTTGGATTTGAATCTGATTGAAGTTGTTGTACCTTCCAACCGGTTATGTCCTAGCCCCGCCCCCCTGCAGGAATCCCACCAATCAGACGAGGACAACGGGTGTTATTCTTATCTCCTCTAAAGTCAGTTTAACACATAAACGCTGGAAACTTTCAGGGAAATCTCCGGATAACTGGACTGAACTGGTTGTTTACAGGAGTACTTCACTGCAGGAGATTCTGTAGGAAGATCAAGGAATTCTCCTTAATCTTCTAGATTTTATGGAGGAACTCTGCAGGAACATCTCCAGAACATTCAGGTTCTGCAGGTGAAAACGTCTCAGGAGACCAAATGAATGAGCTTAAACTTTGTCTCATGAGGTTTCTGCTGCTTTCTGTCCTCAGTGACGGCTCTTCAGAGGAGGGGATGTCCGGTTTGGGCTCCCCCAGTGATCCTTGCTTGTCTCCTCTGGCTTGGAGTGTAACTGGGAAATACCTGGCCTCTGCCATGGAGAAGATGGTCAACATCTGGCAAGTTAACGGTAAACTTTCCTTCAGTCTTCTCTGCAGGTTGTATTCAAACGTTTGGTAATCCTGGGCTTCGTCTGGTCTCTGATCTGACTGGGCTGCTTCTCCTCATCAAGGTGGTAAAGGCCTTCTGGACGTGCAGCCTCACTGGGTGTCGGCGCTGGCGTGGCCTGAGGAGGAGGCGGAGTCTTTGTGGTGCGGGGAGCCCAAAGACATGCTGCTGGTGGGGCGAATGGACGGGTCGCTGGGCCTCATCGAGGTGTTGGACACGTCCAGCATGTTTCGCACCGAGCTGGAGCACTGCTACAGGAAGGATGGTAGGAGCTCGTCCTCACTTCCTCCGCCCGGTTAATGGCCAACTTAAACCTGAGGTTGTTTCTTCTCTCAGTGGCTGTGATGAACATCGCCTGGTACAGCGAAGACAAACCTTTCGCTGTCGGCTATGCAGACGGGAAGCTGCTGATCGGCTCCAAAGAGCCGTTAGAAAAGGGAGCCATCGTGGTCATCGATGCACACAAGGTAAAAACTGCTGTCGGGTTTTTTAATTAAATTAATTAAATTAAAGTAGATTAACCTAAGTTAATTTGATTTAAATTCTTTTTACTGAAATTTATTTCATTAAATGAAATTAGGTCAAATTTCATTAATCAGGTCAACTAAATGAAGTCCAGTTAAAATAAACTGAATTTAAATAAATTAACTTCATTTAAATTTATGTAAATTAACTTAAAATAAATTGAACTGATTTAAATGTGAGGACAGTCCCCACGGCGGACTGTGCTGTGTCATGCTACATCCAGACGTACTCTGATGACACGGCTAATGTGTATTGGGGACGGACAGGGGAAGGAGAACAAGGACCTGGTGCTGGCTGCCAGCTGCATCGGTCTGCATGGAGATGGTGGTGGACTATCGTAGGTCTAAACCAGTGTTTTTCAACCAGTCTGCCTCGAGATATTGTCGGGTGTGCTGTGGGAAATTATCCAATTTCAAATAATTGGTGTAAAGAAGCGTTCTTCAAATAATGTGCCATTGTCGAGTGTCTGTGCTGGCAGAGCACTCATGCATTACTCTTTAATAACAGTAGGTGGCAGCAGGCAGCTAATTGTCTTGTACTTATAATAGAATTAGTTATGCATGGATGCAACAGGTAGCGGTGACAGTGGCATTTTGGCTAGCGAGACTATACGGTGACCTTGATGGAAAAGTTTTTAAAAAGGAAAAATGCTAACTCCAAACTAGACTCTGGACAAAATTCAGATCCAGATGAAGGCCCTAGTATGAGTGGAGGTCAAAAGAAACTAAGACGGTGAGCTGGCGCGAGGCTGTACAGGAAAAGCTGTCTTTCATTTGGATTTACTTTCACCGGGGATGCAGCGACACCGACTCCGCTTGGCGTGTGGTGAAAAGCTATCCAACAGCGGGATGGTCCCAAGTAAGCTTAAACGCCGTCTCCACACAAAACACCCTTCGCTTCAAGACAAGGATGCAGACTATTTTTTCCCCTGTGTGAACAAACGGAGAAGCAGGCCACTTTCACCAGAAAAACCACAACGGTGAATGAGAGAGACTTTAAAGCTGGCTGCCATGTTGCTGAACGTGTAGCTAAAAAAAATCCCACACTGGCAGAAACGTTGATACTTCCGTCTGCAAAGCCACCATAAGTGAGATGCTCGGACCTGGAGCTGCTAAAGACAAACGTCCCTCTCTCAGATAACACAATTTCCAGGCGTGTTGATGACGTGTCTGCAGACATCGAAAGTGTGGTTTTGGAAAAGATCCGCATCAGTAAGAAATTTGCATTGCAACTTGATGAGTCTACTGACATTAGTAGACTGTGTGTCAGAGAAGACTTCCTATTTTGCAAGAAAATTTTCCAGGTCACATCAGAATATCTTGAAAAAGGAGACTTAAGTGGGAAAACTTTGGGTGTCTGCACTGATGGAGCTGCAGCCATGGTCGGGTGCACCAAAGGTGAAGAGTGAAGGAAAGGAACCCAGATGTGATAGTTACGCATTGTTTTTTACACCGTGAGGCCCTCGTAGCCAAGACTTTACCAGCAGACCTTTTCCAGCGTTGGATGATGTTGTGCGCATGGTAAACTTTGTAAAGTCATAACCTGTGAGGAAATGGGGGCGGAGCATAAAGCCTTGCTGTTTCATACGGAGGAGGATGGTTGTCGCGCGGCAAGGTGCTGGCCCGAGTGTATGAGCTGCGGGAGGAACTTAAAGTGTTTCTGACAAATGAGAGGTCGGATTTCGCAAAGCAGCTTGCAAGTGATGAGTGGTGTGCAAGGCTGGCAAACCTGGCAGATATTTTCATCATCTGAATGAAGTGAATACACGAACGCAAGGCCGCAACGAAAACCTGCTTACAAGTACAGAAAAAATAAACTGATTCTGTTCAAAGCTGCACCTCGGGCAACAACATGTGGAAAGTGGCAACCTTGAAATGTTCCCTCTCACCACGACATGGCGACATGCTAACACTGCTGCATCGTGTGAAGTAATAGTTAAACATTTGAAAACTCTTGAGGTAAATAAGATGTAATTTTATTTCTCTGCAGCCTTCGCTGAATGCCTTGACCGGGTTAGGGACTCGTATAGCTCAGCATCAGACATGATTTCGCAGGAGCAGGAGGAACCAACTGAACTGAGACAAAATCGCGGTTTAAAGCTAAGGTGACCTACCTTTGGACAGTTTTTGGTTGGCTACTGCCAAGGAGTTCCCCATTCTGGCAAACAGAGCTATTGTGACATTGCTTCCATTTTCCACAACATATCTGTGTGAGGTATGAAAACTAAAGACAGAGAGACTGAGAGCTGTTGAAGAAGAGCTTCGTGTGTGTCTTTCTTCGATTACCGCCAGGATTTCAGCTCCGTGTTCATCCAAGCACACTGAGTTAGTTAAATATGAATATTATAAAATACTTCTTTTTTTTGTGTTTTGATTCCCATTCAAGACACTTTGATGAGAATGACTGACTTTTTATTGTTAATATAAGCTGCAGAGGTTCATTTTTTAACATTTCTGGCTGGTGGTGCACGTCGTGATTTTTATCAATGAAAAAAATTAACCTAGGCTCAAAAAAGGTTGAAAAACACTGGTCTAACCCCCCCCCCCCCCCCCTCCAGGCTGTTAGCATCAGAGGTGAGGACATACCTGGCAAATACCTGGCTGTGAGTCTGGACAACAGGCTGATAACTGATTATTATTATATTTATCCTCAGCTGAGCTTGAAATGTGACCTGTTGCTGAATCTTCTCATCAGGAGTCGATCAGCAGTATGAAGTGGAGTCCGACCGGTCACATCCTGCTCACCTGTGCCAAAGAGGAGACGGTAAAGCTGTGGGCCAGCCCGGACTCCCGTTCGGGTTCAGGTTCTGGTTCCGGCTGGCGCTGCCTGCAGAGTCTGCGACATCCTTCCCTGGTTAACGGCGGGGCGTGGTGCAGCCTGCCCGGACATGGCCCGAAGCCGCTCAGCATGCTCGCCATGTACGTAGACCAGCCGGAGCTCTGCTACGTTCCTCTGAGAAAACAAAGCAAATGTTTGTCCAGGATTTCTTACCAACTTTAACTAATGAGACGTTCTTGTTTTAAGAGCCGATGAAATTATTTTCCCTCCGGCTTGATCCAGAAAACTTCCGATAAGTTATTAAATCCCACCCCTTTCTGAAGTTCATTGTTACATTTGATATAGGTCAAATATAAATATATAAAATAGTATTAATATATTAGCAGGTATAAATAAACTTTTCATTTTAATAATTTAGATATAATACATAAGGTATGAATATATACATCTAACATACAATAAATGTTGTATTTATATTTCTATATTAAGACATGTATCCATTTGGAATTTGACAACAGTAAATATCATAAATTTAAATTTTACTATAAATATATAACTTATGCCTCTTTAAATATTATATATCAATATAGAAACATCTATGTTTTTTACTATACAACTATACATATCAGAGAATATGATGCCACTATTTACATATTTAATAATATGCACAATAATACACAATATAATAAATTACAAGTGTAGGAGTTCAGCCCCCCGGTAGCAGCCAGTAATGTAATACCTGCCACTTTTGATTTGGTCATTAAATGCAATAAAGCCAATAATGGAATATTCCAGTCCACAAGCCAGGTCCTGTCCCCTCAAAGAGGACACGGCAGGGTGGACGTTTCCAGGCTGTGTTGGTCCTCCTGACCACCAGGAGGCAGAACTGCCATCTGCTTTTGGTCACTCCCACCACTTCCTCCTCTTCCTCAGTAACCAGATGCATCACAGGTTTTTGTCTTTTTTGTCTTGCTTCCGTACAATCGTCCGTTTCTTCCTGCACCAGACGTGACGTTTCCGAGTACAACTCTGGTTTCACTGGTTTAATAAAGTGGTTTATAGTTTGAAGTCCGTGTTGTGGACAAACGTTGAACAGAGACTCTGCTGCTGCGTCTTGGCGGCTGCTCGGTTCTTGTTAAAACTTTCCGGACGTGTCCGCCGACCACAGAGGGTTCATTGATCCAGCATGTTGTTAAGACGTCTGGAAATTTTTTGTCATGACGATAATAATCATTATATTTATAGAAGGCTTTACAAGATACTCAAAGACACTTTGTATACAAACAGAAAAAGAAACCAAACAAATGAGGGTAAACAGGTCTGTGCAGTTTGCCATCTGCTCGGCGACACGACCTGAAAATAAAGTCAAACCAAATCTGATTTTAATCAGTTTTTTCCTTTTTTTTCTTATAGACATGTTAAACTTTTTAAAAGCTAAATTAAACCTGAAGCTTTTGCATGCAAAATTGTGTTATGATTTATTATTTTTTATTTACTTACGTGAATAAATGACGTCATAACTTTTCCACCAGCTTCATATCCTGCATAGAGTTCCCGTGATCTTTTTCCATCCTTATCCTACACGGTCCACCGAGGAAATAATTCCCCCTGACGTAGGTCGTCAGTTTGTGGGCTGAAGTTGTCTTCTGCATCTCGTAGCGAGCAGCATTTCTCACTGCGGTCATGCACAGCTGGATTCAGGTGTGAGTGGCGGTCTCTCTTCGCTGTAAACCCGTTCAGCGCTTTCAGACGAACACCGTTCTGATGCGGAGGGAGGGCTGAGCCCGCCGCCTAACTATGGAAGCCCTACGTTTACAGTGCATATAAAGCAGGGAAAATCCCAGATTTTCATAAAACATTTCAAATAAAATTTGATTAATCGCCCAACCCAAGTTTTCCATCAAAAAAGAAGGAGGACATGATGACGCTACTGCTTTATTACATTTAAAATGATTAATAAATTCTTCCTGACTTTAAAGTGCTGCGAGCTCATAGAACTTCCTTAGTTTGGACTTGTTGGATGTTCCGGCTGCTTTCTCTTCTTACTGTGTGTAAACTGGCGCTGCAGACATGAAAATTCCTGATGTTTTCCAGATGTTGTCAGAACGGCCTGGTCTCCGTCTGGACTCTTCTCAGAACATCTCCAGCTTCCCAGAATCCTCCTCCTCAGACGGCATGGTGGGAGAGCGACTCAAACCTAAACTGACGGTAATATAACTCTCTAGCTTCGCTTCTTGTTGCCGTGGACGACGAAGGAAGCCCCAACGTCGGCTGTGTGTGTGTTGCAGTCCTCGCCGTGACGGAGGACAGAGCGGTGTGTGTGTTTTCCAGCTGAAGGGACACATAACGCCGGTCAGGACGCTGGCTTTCAGTCCAGATGGTCTGGCTCTGGCATCCGGAGGGGTGGGAGGTCTGATGAATCTGGGCGCTGCGGGTACGACACACAGGCATGCACACACACGCACGCGCGCATTGAGCATGTTATCTGATGTGTGTGTGTGTCCACCAGGACGGCTCAGTGCTGCAGACCGTGGTCGCTGGTTTCTGGAGCGATCCAGAACACAGTCTGGATCCCAGATGTGGGCATTGCCGTCTGCTCCAACAGGTCGAAGGTGAGTTGTCCCGGTCGACGTTCGCGTCCTTTCCTCTGCTGTGCTTCGTCTTCATCGTTTTCCGTGTTTCCAGGATGTTCTGGTGGTGAATTGTTCAAAGACTTCATGGCGTCCAACCACGTGCTGGCCACCTGCCGCCACAGCGCTGAAGAAGCAGGGCGTGGTCGGGCTCAACATGGCGCCCTGCATGAGGGCCCTTCCTGGAAGCGGCTTGCCGGTGATGCTGCAGGAGCAGTACGCCTACGAGAAGGTACGAAGACAGCGCCCGCCGTGTGTCTGCAGAGGAGACGCCGCCGGACATTTCATTCCCAGAAATGACACAAACGCCTGATGTTTCTCTTCTCCATCATTTCCTCCGTTCTCCTCATAACACCCATCCATCCACCCATTCATCCACCCATCCATTCATCCATCTACCCACTCACCCACCCATCCATTCATCCATCCACCCACTCACCCATCCATTCATCCATCCACCCACCCATCCATCCATCCATTCATTCATCCATCCATCCACCATCAATCCATCCATCCACCCACTCACCCATCCATCCATTCATCCATCTACCCACTCACCCATCCATTCATCCACCCATCCATTCATCCACCCATCCATCCATCCATCCACCCACTCACCCATCCATCCATTCATCCATCTACCCACTCACCCACCCATCCATTCATCCATCCACCCACTCACCCATCCATTCATCCATCCACCCACCCACTCACCCATCCATTCATCCATCCACCCACCCACTCACCCATCCATCCATTCATTCATCCATCCATCCACCCATCCATCCATACATCCACCCACTCACCCATCCATCCATATCATCTACCCATCCCCCCATTCATCCATCCACCCATTCCCCCACCCCATCCATCCATCCATCCATCCATTCATCCATCCACCCACCTCACCCACCTCCATCCATCCACCCCCATCCATCCATCCATCCACCCACTCCACCCATCCATCCATCCATCCATCCATCCACCCATTCATCCACCCATCATCCATCCATCCATCCATCCATCCATTCATCCACCCACCCATCCATCAATCCATCCACTCACCCATCCATCCATCATCCATCTACCCATCCATCCACCCATTCATCCACCCATCCATCCATCTACCCACCCATCCATCTACCCACCCATCCATCTACCCACCCATCCATCTACCCATCCATCCATCTACCCACCCATCCATCTACCCACCCATCCATCTACCCACCCATCCATCTACCCACCCATCCATCAATCCATCCACTCACCCATCCATCCATTCATCCATCTACCCATCCATCCACCCATTCATCCACCCATCCATCCATCTACCCACCCATCCATCTACCCACCATCCATCTACCCACCCATCCATCAATCCATCCACTCACCCATACATCCATCCATCCACTCATCCATCCATTCATTCACCCACCCATCCATCCACCACTCATCATCCATCCATCCATCCATCCATATTTCTCTGCTTATCCGGTCACGGGGGCAGCTGCCTAAGCAGGGAAGTCCAGACTTCGCTCTACCCGGCCAGTTCTTCCAGCTTATCCGGGGGGATCCCGAGGCTTTCCTAAGCCAGTTGAGAAACAAGGTCCCTTTCAGTGTGTCCTGAGTCTCGTCCTAGTGGGACGTTCCTGAAACAACTCACCAGGAGGCATCCTAACCAGATGCTCTTTTCACCTCATCTGGCTCCTCTCCTTACAACGAAGAATACAAACGTTAATTTTTTTAATTTATTTAGAAAACAAAGTAATCAACAACTTTTTACACAACTGTGTACACCGTCGTGTTTCCTGGCCGTTACCGCTGTCCAGTCGTACATCTCCATCTTTCCTCCAGTTGTTTTCAGACCTTCACAGGTTTTGGTTTGTTGTTGTAAATATGAATTTCCCGGAGTTTAACCTTCAGATCACTCCCAGAACTTTGTAGTTCTGGTTCTGGAACGGTTTAATTTGTTAAACGTGTTGTCCCTGATGTCCCATCATCTGTCTCCACCCAGCCTCACGTGGTCTGTGGCGAGCAGCTCGTCCACAGCCCCTACATGCAGTGTCTGGCCTCCCTGGCCGTGGGTCTCCATCTGGACCAGCTCCTGTGCCGGCCCCCGGTGCCGCCCCACTTCCGACACTGCCCCCTGGAGTCCGGCACCTGCCGTCTGGAGCGCCAGCGAGTGGGCTTGGCTCGACTGCTTCTCCACAACCGTCAAGGCAGCCGAGTCCCTCGCTCGTGGCGCCACCTTCCCAGACTCCTTCTGCGTCCCGGACCTGGAGCCGTTCCCAAAGATGAAATGGTTCTGCTGATGGTGAGATCCCGACTGACAGCTTGTGCCTCGATGGCCTGACGAGCGGCTCGTAACATCTGTGTTTGTGTTTGTTTTCCAGGACAACAGCAAGTGGGCCTCTGGAATGGTATGAACAGATCATGTCCTGGGCCACCTCCAGACCTGAGGTAACGTTCCCCCGTCCTGAACTGGTTCTGAACCAGTCTGTTTGTTCCCTTCTGAGTCTTTAGCTGCTCTCACCTTCATCTTCACCTTTCTGCAGGACTGGCACCTGGGGGGGAAGTGTGACGTCTTCCTGTGGGGGGCGGGGCGGCACGGCCAGCTGGCCGAGGCGGGTCGAACAAATCCTGGTTCCAACAACCGCTCCGTCGTTCTCTCAGGCTCAGCAGGTACAGAAACCAAGTCGGACTAGATTAAACCTGCAGTGCAAACATCTAGATGTATAACCCTTAAAACACTTCCACATCTCCTGTTACCCAAGCTTTTACACTTCTATCATCATCAGCGTCTCAGGAGCGGTGGTGTGTAGCTCAGTGGATAAACTGTGATGAATAGCTACCCTTTAGCTGATCTACGGAGGTTTTCCAGGCATTTCTATCCCATCCAGAAGGTTTACAATCAAATCCAGCCACTAAATGTAGTTTTATTCAGAGACTCTATCTGGTAAATCCACAATGATCCATGATAACAGCATTATTTATCACATTTCATCATAAAAACATCACCATCACTACTATGTTGCTAAGAGACCTCTATTTAGACCTGGACATGATGATGAAGCCACTTCCTGTCAGACTTTCACCAATCAGAGAGCTTAGATTGACGGTAACGTCCAATCAGGAGCAGCCAAAGATCAACCAGTGAGCAGAAAGTTCTATGTGTGTGTGAAAAGAAGAAAAATAATGCTCCTCTATGGCTGGAATAAAGCCAAGAAGACGTTTCTGATGCACGGTGGCGCCACAAGCAGCTGAGCTGGAGTGGTTTAGTGAGGATAGCAGTAAATAGTAGCAGGAATAACTGGAAATGAGGAAAAAGTGGAAACATGGAAATAGTTTCTGTTGTGTGTTTGTTTTCAATAACAATATTTTTTTCTCCTGAAAGCCAAGACTTGAGAGAACGATGAGATGAGAAAAGGTTTGGTCACGTTGGTCTTGTGTGTTATTTCTACAAAGTTCTGTTAGTAATAAATTCTGCTTTCTTCTTCTGGTCGACCTTTATGCTGCTTTATCTATTCATTCATTCATTTTACATCATTTTAATCCCAGTCTGACAGCTGCTACACACTGGTTTATACTGGGATTAAAAGCTGCTACAGACTGGTTTATACTGGGATTAATTAAAGCTGCTACACACTGGTTTATACTGGGATTAAAAGCTGCTACACACTGGTTTATACTGGGATTAAAGCTGCTACACACTGGTTTATTACTGGGATTAAAAGCTGTTACAGACTGGTTTATACTGGGATTAAAAGCTGCTACACACTGGTTTATACTGGGATTTAAAAGCTGCTACACACTGTTTTATACTGGATTTAAAAGCTTCTACACACTGGTTTATTACTGGGATTAAAAGCTGCTACACACTGGTTTATACGGGGATTAGCTGCTACAACTGGTTTATACTGGATTAAAAAGCTGTATTAAAAGCTGCTACACACTGGTTTATACGGGGATTAAAAGCTGCTACAGACTGGTTTATACTGGGATTAAAAGCTGCTACACACTGGTTTATACTGGGATTAAAAGCTGTTACAGACTGGTTTATACTGGGATTAAAAGCTGCTACAGACTGGTTTATACTGGGATTAAAAGCTGCTACACACTGGTTTATACTGGGATTAAAAGCTGCTACAGACTGGTTTATACTGGGATTAAAAGCTGCTACACACTGGTTTATACTGGGATTAAAAGCTGCTACACACTGGTTTATACTGGGATTAAAAGCTGCTACACACTGGTTTATACTGGGATTAAAAGCTGCTACACACTGGTTTATACTGGGATTAAAAGCTGCTACACACTGGTTTATACTGGGATTAAAAGCTGCTACACACTGGTTTATACTGGGATTAAAAGCTGCTACACACTGGTTTATACTGGGATTAAAAGCTGCTACACATTGGTTTATACTGGGATTAAAAGTTGTTACAGACTGGTTAATACTGGGATTAAAAGCTGCTACACACTGGTTTATACTGGGATTAAAAGCTGCTACAGACTGGTTTATACTGGGATTAAAAGCTGCTACAGACTGGTTTATACTGGGATTAAAAGTTGTTACAGACTGGTTTATACTGGGATTAAAAGCTGCTACAGACTGGTTTATACTGGGATTAAAAGCTGTTAAAGACTGGTTTATACTGGGATTAAAAGCTGCTACACACTGGTTTATACTGGGATTAAACGCTGTTACACACTGGTTTATACTGGGATTAAAAGCTGCTACACACTGGTTTATACTGGGATTAAAAGTTGTTACAGACTGGTTTTTACTGGGATTAAAAGCTGCTACAGACTGGTTTATACTGGGATTAAAAGCTGCTACAGACTGGTTTATACTGGGATTAAAAGCTGTTAAAGACTGGTTTATACTGGGGTTAAAAGCTGCTACAGACTGGTTTATACTGGGATTAAAAGCTGCTACACACTGGTTTATACTGGGATTAAAAGTTGTTACAGACTGGTTATACTGGGATTAAAAGCTGTTACAGACTGGTTATGCTGGGATTAAAAGCTGCTACAGACTGGTTTATTATACTGGGATTAAAAGCTGTTACAGACTGGTTTATGCTGGGATTAAAGCTGCTACAGACTGGTTTATGCTGGGATTAAAAGCTGCTACAGACTGGTTTATACTGGGATAAAAGCTGCACACACGCTGTTTATACTGGGATTAAAAGCTGTTACAGACTGGTTTATACGGGATTAAAAGCTGCTACACACTGGTTTATACTGGGATTAAAAGCTGCTACACACTGGTTTATACTGGGATTAAAAGCTGCTACACACTGGTTTATACTGGGATTAAAAGCTGCTACAGACTGGTTTATACTGGGATTAAAAGCTGCTACAGACTGGTTTATACTGGGATTAAAGCTGCTACAGACTGGTTTATACTGGGATTAAAAGGTCCAGCTTCTAAATTTAGTTTTTATATAAAATATAAATAAAAATAGTAAACCTGGTTTGGCGTTTTAAGGGTTAAGTGTCTTCCTCCGTTGTCTGCAGGTGGTCTGCGGCCAGAACTGCACCTTTGTGATCCAGCCCAACGGGACGGTTCTGGCCTGTGGTGAGGGAAGCTACGGCCGTCTGGGTCAGGGAAACTCGGACGACCTCCACGTCCTCACCATCATCTCCGCTCTTCAAGGCAACTTTTCTTCTTCCTCTGTTGAATTTACGGTGACGTTGCTGCTCCGAAACGTTCGGGTTGACGCTCTGACCTGCTCTTCTCAGCGTTACCTGGATCCTGTCTCGGAATATTAAACCCGACGTTTCTGGTCTCCATTCAGGTTTCGTGGTGACCCATATGGTGACATCGTGCGGCAGCGACGGCCACTCCATGGCTCTGACGGAGAGTGGCGAGGTGTTCAGCTGGGGCGACGGAGACTACGGGAAGCTGGGCCACGGAACAGCGACCGGCAGCGTCGCCGCACCGCGGCAGATCGAGGCTCTGCAGGGGGAGGAGGTGGTCCAGGTCAGTCAGGAACCGGACCTCGCAGCCGAGGTCAGGTGATCCAGATCTTCACATTCTCTGCTCTCTGCTGCCAGATGTCCTGCGGATTCAAACACTCGTGCGGTCGTCACCGCAGATGGGAAGCTTTTCACCTTTGGGAACGGTGATTATGGCCGACTGGGGGCTGGGAAACACCTCCAACAAGAAGCTGCCGGAGAAGGTCGCGGCTCTAGAGGGGTACCAAGTGGGACAGGTGTGTTTCAGGGTCCTGAGTCCAGGATGGCCGCAGAACGTTCAGCGCTGACGCCCGTCCTCTGCTTCCTCCTCAGGTCGCCTGCGGTCTGAACCACACTCTGGTCGTCTCTGCCGACGGGATGATGGTCTGGCCTTCGGAGACGGGAGACTACGGGAAAACGGGGACTTGGCAATTCCACGGCAAGTCCTCCCCTCAGGTAGACATACCTGCTGCCTCACCTGAGCTGAAGGTGCTGTTCCAGAGTCCGGTTTGTGACCAAGGTGTGTTTGAACCTCAGAAAGTGGACGTCCTGTGTGGGATAGGCATCAAGAAGGTGGCCTGTGGAACCCAGTTCTCCGTAGCGTTGACCAAAGACGGAAAGTTTTCACATTCGGACAGGGTGCGTTTACCTTTCTGCTCCATCTTTATTCATTTTCCTCCAAAACGTACAAAACAAACATGTTTAAAATGTTAAATAATAACAATCAGTGTCATTAAAGGCGAGACCACAGATGCAGTCAGCTGACAGGGTCCACCAGGAAACTTTCTCCTTCCTTTAGTCTGAAGGAGAAAAAAATGACAAATCAGAAAATTGAGTAGGTGATTGAAAAAGATGGTTCTGGAAGTCCAGAGAGAAGTTTTCCCTTCAGACACGAGAACTTCCTGAATAACCCTGAACAACAGATCACACCCATACGAGCAAATCCCACCGTATGCTGTGTTTTAGAGCCGATTTCCAGTTTTCTGTTTCCATCCCGGTCAGGACGGACAGAAACCTGCAGAACTCACGTTTCTTCCTCTTCTCTTCCTGGTGAAGATCGTCTGATCGGCCTGCCAGAGGGTCGAGCCCGGAACCACCAACCGGCCCCAGCAGGTCCCAGCTCTGTCGGGGGGTCCACGTCCAGGACGTCGCCGGCGGAGCGGAACACTCTCTGGTTTCTGTCCTCCACCGGAGACGTTTACGCCTGGGGGAGCAACTCAGAGGGACAGGTGACAAACACTAAAACAAACACAAATGGATCTGGATCCAGAAGTTCTGGCTCGTTCTGAGTTGATGAAGTCAGAGACCCAAACAGAACCTGCTACAGAACTCAGTAGAGAAACTCATTGTTCCCTCCTGACCGTCCGTCTGTGTGTTCTGCAGCTGGGTTTGGGTCACACCAACCACGTCAGGGAACCCACGGCTGTGTCGGTGCTGCAGGGCAAGAACGTCCACCAGATCTCGCCGGACGCTGCCACAGCGCCGCCTGGACGGCTTCCGTGTGTGCCGCCTCGAGCTCCAGGTCGGTGTCCTCCGTTAGACAGACTCTGTATCCTGGACTTCAGGGTCTGTTAGCTCATCTTCGTCTGGTCTCTTCCTCAGGCTCGTCGGTCCCGCTCCAGCTGGGTCTGCCGGTGGCGGTTCCGCCTCAGTACGGCGGGGGCTGAAGGAGGTGAGCATGGAGGCGGTGAGGGCCCGTCTGCGCCTCCTCTACACTTCTTTCCGACCTCATGTACTCCTCCTGGAGGTTGCTGAACCTCAGTCCCAACCACCAGGTAGGACCAGGACCGCAACCCGAACCGGTCCAGATTATTCCATTAGAAACCGTTCCAGCTCAGTGAGGAAGAGGATGATGATGATGCTGAGGATGTCCAAACAAACCCTTTTAACGACATTATTCCTGATTTTAGATGATAAAGTGCACACACCAGAAGCTGCTCTTTTCGGCCCAGTGCCGCTCCTCTGGGACATGCGTGTCGTCTTCACCTGTTTTTGAATTAATCCTGATTTTCACAACAAAATAACTTCCACCCGAAAAGAATCAAGAATCAGAAGATGAGGTGATAGAAGATGCTTCACGCTTCTCTCTCACTTATCTGCATGTTCGTGATCAGAAACAGGAACAAATGTTTTTTCAGTAACATGGAGCAGCGCTGTGATTGGACCGATGTGCAGAATTCAGGAGGTTTGGGAACATCCTGAACTCCTGGGGGTCTGATGTATAAAACTCTGGAAACGGAACAAAAACAGGATAAAAATCTGGAATGTTTGTTTTGTTGTAAATCTTTTTTAATCTAATTTCTGTAAAATTTCAGCAGGAATATTTCTAAAAAAATGGAACTGACGCTTCAGTTTCTATCACTTGTCCTGCAGAGCTGCACACTCCCACTACAATGCCGGGACCTGGGGGATCGTCCAGGGCCAGCTGAGGCCCCTGTTGGCTCCCAGAGTCTACACTCTGCCCATGGTGCGCTCCATCGGGAAGACCATGGTGCAGGCAAGAAACTACGGACCCCAGATGGCATCCGTCAAACGGATCTCCACACGGTGAGCTCCTCTGGGAAACACTTCCGGACGTCTATAGAGCCTCTGTGGTTCTGATCCGGTTTCTGACCGGACCAGAACAAGCTGGTTTCCTGCCTGAACGTCTTCTCTCCCCTTTAGCGGCCGGAAGTGTAAACCATCTTCGTCCAGATCAGCCCGGCAGGTGGTGAAGCTCAACGCCTGGACCTGCGGCCTGCCGTCCAGAGCCTGGAAGGTCAACTGGTGGGGGAGGGGGCGGACGATGCGGGGGGGGTGTTTGACGACACCATCACAGAGATGTGTCAGGTAAGTCCAGTTCTTGGACTGGCTGGTTCTGAGTCCGGGTTTTCCCAGAGGCCTGATGGATGTGGATGTTTTCCAGGAGTTGGAGACGGGGGTGGTGGACCTGCTCATCCCGTCCCCCAACGCCACCGCAGAGGTCGGCTACAAACAGGGACAGGTGAGAGCTTGAAGTGCTCCATTCAGCTGATTCTGGAATAATGCCCACTGTCTTTGAATGCATCACATCTCTCTCCTCTGTGATCCAGATTCCTCTTCAACCCATCCTCCTGCCTGGATGAGCACATGCCTCCAGTTCAAGTTTCTGGGCATCCTGATGGGAGTGGCCATCCGCACCAAGAACCCTGGACCTCCATCTGGACCCCGCTGGTCTGGAAACAGCTGTGCTGCATCCCCGCTGCTGCTGGAGGACCTGGAGGAGGTGGACCTCCTCTACGTCCAGACACTCAAAAGCATTCTTCACATTGAAGACAGCGCATAACCGAGGATAATTTCCATGAGGTGGGAGAGACGGGATGCTGGGGGGGTTCAGGTCTGATGGAGCTGTATAAAGCTCTGAATGTGTCGGTCAGCGGTCCTTCACCTCAGCTGCAGGGGTCCTGGAAAAGTCAGATCATTTTCCAGGCCTGGAAATCCTAGAAAGCTGAAGTTATGTAGAAATCCCGACTGCAGCCCGTCCAGACAAATACGGCAGTGAGTGTGCTTTTTCCTCTTTCCACCAACATCTCATCACGGATGGGGAGCCTGTCGTTGTCATGACAACGACATCAGGAAAACACTCAAAAACTGTGTGATGAATCTGACAGCTGTGGTGTGTTCAGGGTCTATCTCCGCTGTAAACATTAACTCAGCCCGTTACCTGCTGACTGATCATCGCCATGGACAAACAGTCTGCTCCTTATCATGTGACCACCTGGACTCATCAGAATCACACGGTGATGGTTTTGATTCCCACAGAGGACAGAAACCACGCCAGGTCCCAGTGAGACCGACCCGGTTCTCAGCCTGTAGAACTAAACGGGGGTCTGGGTTCTGATGGTTCAGTATAAAACAGACTTTCTTCTGGTGTCACATTTCTTAGCTGCTGTCGCCCTGAAAAGCTCGGTCCACTCTGATTGGTCAGATATGTTCAAACTCACCTTTCAGCAGGTGTGATCTGTTTCATGATGTTCAGATGTTTCGCCATAGGAGGAGAAAAACCGAAGCAGAAACCAGAGCAGCATCATGTGACCAGGAAGGTCCACTTCACTGACCGACGGTTTGTCTTCCAGATGATTCCTCTGGATTCGTTCGTCGGGCAGAGCGCCGACGGAAGATGGTGCCCATCATCCCGGGAGGAAACAGCATCCCTCTGACGTCTCCAACAGGAAGGAGTACGTGAGCGAGCCATCGAGTACAGGCTGCACGAGATCGACCGGCAGGTGAGGCTTTGTTTGACTTTTAAGATAAACTAAATAAAAGTTGCTTAGCAAACATAAAAAACATCTAGAATCTATAAGTTGGGCTAAAAGAGAAGCTGATCTGATTCCTGGTTCTCAGAAAGCTATATTGTCCTGCACTGAATTCGACCCTGAAGTAACCGCTGCGTTGTGTACGTCAGGTGGCGGCGGTGCGTGAGGGCATGTCGTGGATCGTCCTGGTGCCGCTGCTGTCTCTGCTGACGGCCAAGCAGCTGGAGCAGATGGTGTGCGGCAATGCCGGAGATCTGCTGCGACGTCCTAAAGAAGGTGGTTCGATACCGGGAGGTGGACGAGCAGCACGCCCTGGTCCAGTGGTTCTGGCAGACCCTGGAGGAGTTCTCCAACGAGGAGCGCGTCCTCTTCATGCGCTTCGTCTCCGGACGCTCCCGGCGCCCGCCCAACACGGCCGACATCTCCCAGAGGTTCCAGATCATGAAGGTGGGACCGGGTGAGTGACCGGTAGCAGTCTGCACCATGCTCAGTAAGAACCCGGTTTTTAACTGGTTTCTGTGTCTGTGTCCAGCCCTACGACAGCCTGCCCACCTCCCAGGACCTGCTTCTTCCAGCTGCGGCTGCCGCCTTACTCCAGCCAGGCCGTCATGGCCGAGCGGCTGCGCTACGCCATCAACAACTGCCGCTCCATCGACATGGACAACTACATGCTGTCCCGCAATGTGGACAACGCCGAGGGCTCGGACACGGACTACTGAGGACGGGTTCCCGGACCAACCGGAGCCGCCGCGTTTTGCATCATTTTATGTCCTCAGCCGACACAAAGCTTCAATTCTCCGTGTGTTTTTTAGTTTTTAACGACATGAAAATCCAGAAAGTGCATTTAGTTTTTTTACTCCACATCCTGTTTGTCAGGGTTTCTGCATGGAGCCACCTTCTGTTGGAGGCGTGTATAGATTATTCCAGAAGGAGGAGACTGTACATTGTGTAAAAATGCTTCATTAGGAAAATGTTTTGCATTATTTCCATATTATTGTTTCCATGGCGACTTTCCAAAGCATCAACAAAACAACAATAAATGCTGCAGAACTGATCTGAGGTCTGCTTCCAAACAACCAATCAGAAACCAGCTTCACTTTTTATCCACCAATAAAAACAACCACAGGTCCTGGTTCTGGTCTTGATAGACCCAAACATTACAGGACTGGGTCCAGGTCCTGGTTCTGTCAGACCCAAACATAGCACTGTTGCACATGATGCAGCTTTGAGTGTGGAGGGGACGTGTGTGTATCAGCAGTCGATGAAATACAGGGCCACCCTCTGACTGAGCTGGACCCTGTTCTGGTTCCAAACTACTTCTTAAAATCCAAATCAGAGCAGGGCGACCTTAAAACCATAGACACGCTGTGGTCCTGGTTCTGTTCTTGTGGTCAGAACAAGTTTAACCAGGACCAAAGGCCCGGTGTGTAGATTTATTGCCATCTAGTGGTGATCGGTTAGGTCTCGGGTACAGCGGGTGACTGCGCTACAGGTAACTACAGGTGTACGATCTTCTTCTATGGTGCTTTTAAAGGGTTACAGACACACGCAGACTGTGCCCCAGTTCTACGCACTTCGAAGTTGCAGGCTACATACGTCACAGTGGTGCGAAGCGGCTGTCCCGCGTCGATGCGCCTTCAAACCCGCACTCCGTTGGCCTGTAGCGACGGCGGCTGCTGGTGCATCCTTCACGGCCTCTTTTCTCCCAGAATTCATTTTACCAAAGATGGCGGCAACAAAACTCAGAAAAGTACGTTTTTATTTTACCTCACTTTAGTAGAAATATGACCAAAGCAAATACATTAAAAACATGTTAAACGGTGGCATTAAAATGAAATTTATTTTTACATTGTTAGTTTAAACCAACTCGGTTAGTGTTAACTTTAACTAAAATGTCTGTTAATAAGCAAAACGTTGGGAATTTGAGGTTTAAGAGATTCAAACTTTATTTTGCTGCATGTATGTGGACCCACGGCACGTAGGGTGCTTCATTCTAAGAAAATAAAAAACAGTTTTTCAGGTAGCAATAGAACAGTTTTAATGTTTTATACATTTTTGTGTCATTGATCTTTGATTTATTTAAACGCTGCTTTAATTCATCCGGCTCTGTCATAACCTACGCTTTCCTGAAATCATTTATTTCCAGACAGAATTTCAGATGTTCTCCAACCTGAAAATGAACGAGTCGAGCAGAACAAGTAGAACAAATAAAAGTTAGTTCAGAACATTAAAGTCGGGAAATAGAGGCTCTACTCCATAAAACATGAAGCTGGCTCCACCTGAACGCTGCACGCTGTACTAGTCATGTTTCCAAATAAGTTCAAATAAAAACACACACCAGACCAAATGATCATAATAAGAGGGAACAGACGAAAACCGGAAGGCCTGCGTTTTTGTTGCCTGGCAACCAGTCTAGATTTATATAAGCGGGTGTTGACGTCGGGACATCTTACAAACTCTTCTCGGTGTCTTGAATGCTATTGTTCATCTTGGGAAAGTGTAGGTAATAACGGAGCCCGACGTAACCGTCAACCTCAGGACCACATCTCCAGCAGGTTGATGTTTACTTCGTTTGGTTCTGGTTAAGCTGGTTGACCAAAAGCTCCGAGGTTCTGAGAGTCCAAAACAGAACCAGAACCTGTCTGAAAGCACCATCAGAGACGAGGCTCGGTTCAGGCTGTGCCGGTTGTCATGGAGATGCAGCGTTTCCATACATGGGTCAATGGTTGTGGAGACAAGGACCCATACCTGGAGCAGAACTTCAAACTTCTAAGAGCTTCACGTTTGCCTCACGCTGGAGGCGTGCACGTGGCCTCTGTGCACGTGGCCTCTTCAGCTTGTAAAATTTAGGACGACATTCAGATAAATCAAACTTTCCCGTCGGTCATGGTTCCTGCCTGTTGATGAGATCACATGATCTGCATGAAGCGCGTGTTTTAGCTCACGGCCAGCAGGGGGCGACTGTCGCTCACTCACCTGTTTCAGCTCATTTAAATAAAAACACATTTTTAAGTCAACGGCGAGTTGACAGGAACATCTTGACATTCCTCTGTTGTCATAGCAACTGTCTCACCTGCTGAATCAGTCTGGTTTAGTCCCTCCTCGTCTTCAGAACCCAACCACATCCTCTGGTCACCTGTCCAGGTGTAGATGGGTCTCTGTTAATGTGTTCGAGTGCCATCTGTTTTCCCAGACACACTTTATGTGTGCAGGTGGTGCGTTCACTGGTTTCTGTCGTCTAACATCGTTCTGAGTGAAGACCTGAATGGACATCGAAGACAAAAGGTGACAGGTGGTGGGCTTTCGTCCTCAGATAGAACCAGACCAGATCACTTCTCTGGTGCCTTCACTGACATGGTTTGAGGAAGACAGATCGCTTAACAACAGTCAAATCCTGGAGTATAAAAACCAGGAGTCCCGTCTAGATCCGCGTTTTCAGAACCGGTACCAGAGAAACTGGTGGTCTTCACAGATGAAGGTCCAGCTCTAAGTTCTGATGGATCTCCAGATCAATCCCACATTCAGACGCCTGCACGGCAGCCGATCTTCCAGTTCTGCAGTGAGATCCGGTCTCACCCAGAACTGGTTTTAGATCACCGTTAGGATGCTGGCACGCCTCTGTCCTGAGGATGATGATGCTGTCCTTCACCTGCAGGAGTTTCTCCAGGCAGGGTGAGCTAACGATGAAGGGGGGGTGGAGCTGGGAGGGGCCCCCAGTCGGTGCTGGAGGGACACGGAGCTGTCCTGGGTCACTTCCAGGGAGGGGCTGGAGGCTGATGGAGGAGGGGAGGAGCTCCTGTGATGCTGCTGCACAGAAAACAACATGTGACGCCATGATGGAGGAAACAGGAACCAGAACAGACCTGTTTCATCTTCACAGAAGCCCTGAAAGCTTCTGATCGGATCCAAATGTGAAATATTCATTTTAATTCAGTAAAAATCGAAAGCGTGGAATTTGTAACTTTTCTCATATTTACCTTCAGTTTGTTGGCTCTGATGTGAGGAAACCAGCTCTGAAGCATCGCCTCGATCTTCAGCGTGATGCTGCGGCGGTTACCCCTGGAGAGACGAGGACGTGGAGGACAGACATGATGTCACCTCTAATACAGATATATAATCATCATGGCAGCATGTGGACATGGTGAAGACGACGTGCTGAGCATCAGGATGAGGAAGAAAGCTCGAGAGGTGACGGAGTTTCATAACCGGCTGAGTGTTGCTGCCGTCGTGTCCGTCCCTTCATGACACCGTGTAACATCTCCACAATCACCAGATCTCAGCCCAGAAGGACAGCGTGGACAGCAGCGTGGACATTCTGGACTCCGACCGTGTGAGACGCTTGATAAGTTTATCTGTTAATCTGTTTCTCATATCAGTGCATTTAATGTAAACTATGACTGGTTCTGAGAGAAACATTTTAATCCAAACTGGGATGTAAAACATTTATCTGGGTATAAAAGTTATTACAACTTGGAAAAGAAATAGCTTCAAACTTCTGGTCTTCAGGCTGCAGGTCACCATGTACGAGATCTGTTTACTGACGAATGAATTTTTATTTTCTGGTCACAACGTTGCCCCTGATCAGATCTAATAACGTCACGTTTTCACAATAAATTCATCATCTGCTCCCAGCAACACTCCGTCCATCAGCAGTGGCTCCCGTAACAAACGCTGCTCCACGCTGAACCTGCCGGAAACGTGGAAACTAGAATAGAATTTAGTTCACCAACCATGCTGCTGTTGGAATAAAATCTATTGTGTCATCCCCCTTCCTTCCCCCAGAAGGTCCAGTTACTTGGAGCTACATTTCCTCAGGACATTTTCCTGACCACCTCTGCTCTCTGGCAGCGCAGATTTCCAGATTTCCTCAACTTCATTAAGAAAACAGCACATTTTATTCTGATGCGCAGAAATGCTGGCGGGTCTACTTCTGGTTTGTGCCTGGATTAATCTATAGCAGGGCTACTCCACTTGCAGATCCACTTTAAACAAGAGAATCCAGATGTAAGATATTCCCACGTCCTCTGTCAGCAGAAATGAATCGTCACCTTCTCTCAACTATAAAAGGAAACGTTATATTTAAGGGACATCAGCTGTTTCACTCAGTTCATTTTCAGAGAAAATCTACTAAAACAACTCTGAACAAACATTCCAGTCATCAGGCAGCAGCGTTGGGGGTCTTGTCTAGAGACCCACCTGGAAGGAGTTGGATTCAGACTCTGGTCTCCTGCATGGGAGATGGATCCATCTGAGCCAACCAGCTGCTAATCTTTAACCTTTCCGTCCTTCATTTTTCTCGTTATCTGAGCAACTAGAGACGAGAATCTTTTGCAGTAACTTTTTGGTTATATTTTTTAAATCCAGTGGCCTTTTCTCTCACATCTTTTAATACCCTGTCGATGCATTTTACTCCTCTGTTGACCTTCATGGCCACACATAAAACTGCTATAAAATCAAACCAATACTATTTTCTACTTTTATTCATGAATCATTTTTAACCAAATTAAGACTGCTAGAACTACCAATCATTCAGTCCTTTAAGGATTTTAATCATTTAAATGTCAGTTTAATTATTTAGAATGATTTCATTATTCATTTAAATAACACAAAACAATTATATCTAGATAAATACCAAAGCGCTGGGTCTGGGGTGGTGATGAGAGTCTTGGATACGTCAAACATCAGCATCAAATTGATTTGATAGCACTGATATGTTTTATGTAGTATTAGTGTCTCCTCAGAGAACCTTGTGGCAAAAACGTCCCATTGACGTCCATTAAACTACATATTTTATTTTCACTGCATTAAAATTTAAAGTCATCCATTCTTTTATGTGAGCATTTCATTTGAAGAAAATTTGGATATTTGACATTTTTTACTGGATTCAACTGGTTTCTCATTGCAGACACGTGCAGAAATTCTGGTATTTTTTGCCGGTTATATATTTAAACCCTAAAATAAATGAATGTTTAGTTGTCGAGAGCAGGTCTGAAGTTGTTTAAACGGACTAATGAGGGATTCATGCTGGCAAACAGAACCAGAACTGGATGTGGAAAAAGGAGGACGGACGAAGGACGACATGTCCACATTTTACTCATGTCGGATTCTGAGGACCCCCATGATCCTCTGGATGCGGTCTGTGGCAACACTCTCCTGGAAACTGCTGAGACCTGCAGGAGGAAAGAGAAATCTGCTCAGAGGATGAAGAGAAGGCGAAGAAGAGTTTTGTCTACAACATGGACGACCACATAATAAAAACCATTTCTGCTCTGATGGTGATTCTAGTTCAGAAGCTGCAGCTCGACACCAGCATCCTGCTCACGTTTGGTCAGCCGAGGTAGGAGAAGGGAAGTAGATACCGTATCGTCATGGCGACAGGCCAAGGGAACAGCATGCTCAGAACAACCGGAATTTATTTACAGCAGAACATGATGGAGGAATTATTCAGTTCAGATTAAAGTCTGAAATAAACCAGCCACTGACTTCAGGTTTAAGTTTAATTCAGAACGGCCATTTTCATTCGGAATGGGGTGTTAACATTTAAAGAGGATTTCATTTTTATCTGAATTAAAGGGGAATTAACAACTCGTTAAACATGGCCAGTGTCTTTTCAGCCCGTTCCTGATCCAGCTTTAAAGAACTTTTCCATTCCTCACTTTGTGTCTCAGGAACTGGTTTTCCAGGTCTGGATGGATCTGTGTGTGTTGTATATTTGCAGCTCAGATGTAAAACTGATGGAGATGTCTGCAGGAATCACAGAGACCAGCATGTGGGCTTAAGTCGGTTTTTGTTGCGGTCTTGCTTCCCGTCTTCACCAGCGGGAGTTCTTGTCGGATTTTTTACCTTTAGTTTGTACATTTGTTATTTTGAATGTTTACATCTCTGACGTGGACACTTACGTTCAGAATACCTTCCTGATTTCAGGCCTCGCAGGATGATCCCAGTGGTTGGGTTGTAGCACTGCAGCTCCCAGCACTGTGGAGGAAGAGGAGGGTTAGCCTTCATCATATCAGGGCTCCGACAGAGTAAAGTAGTTTTTAATGCCGTCCTCAGAATGACGATTATTGCCGTCATAAAACTCAGAGCCACCATCCTGCCCAGTTCATCTGATGCTCGTCCCTGCTGCAGCATCCGCAGTAATCGCTGTTATGATCAGCTTCCCGCTGATGCTGTTACTGCTTGCTTCATGTTTCTACAATCAGTGTAGCTCACAGTGTTTCCTGAACTACCCCTGAACCCCCAGATCCTCTCTGACCATCAGGTATTGATCACATATAGGACCTAATGTCTAGGGTGGGCGATATGCATAAAAAAAATTCTATCTTAATATTTTTAGACCAAATGATGATATATAGGTCCTGTAAAACCACCTTCACCAGCCGGGCGGCAAGTTTCTCATCAGCATGTAGGATCTCATAAATCCTTTAATTTTCAGAAATTTCCATGTTTTTTCCCTCCTGAATTCTGTGTTTTTCCAGGTAATTTCAACAGGAAAATCTTTTTCTCTTAAAGATATTATTTTTGGTCTAAAGGGTTTTTATGACACAGTAGGGAGACCTGCAGCAAAGGGCTCCAAGATGGGAATCGAACCTGCGACGGCTGCATCGACTAGCTGTAGTTTGTGTTTTATGGGTTTGGCACCATAAACATCCCTTTTTAATTTTTCCAACGATTCTCTTTTTAAACACATCAGTGTCTCCTGCAGAGTTTCATGGACATGGACAGACATTTCCCCACCGGATCTTCTCCAGGACAGCGTCCAGCCTCAGCTCACATCCTCGCGGGGAGTCTGAGGGAGGCTGGTTTTCTGGACAATTACTCCACCTTCGTTTGTAAAGCTTCACCAAAAAACAGAGGCAGATTTTAAATTGTTCCCCAAGTGTCCAATCAGGAGACAACCAAAGACCAACAAGTGACCAGAAAAAAATGTGTCATATATACAAACATATACTATAATTTACATTATTTTAGCCCCATAATCTGACAGCTGAGCCTGAAAGAAGAACACCTGGAATGGTGATCTGGGATTAAAAGGGTTCAGCTTCTATCTTTACATAGAAAAATAAAAAAAAAACAGGGGACCAGAACTAGTAAAAAGTGTAAAAGTGTCTGAAGATTGAAGGACACCTGAACAATCCCATAAATTCCCAGACTAAAGGCCCATTTCTGCTCCATGATAGCCGGATATGGAGCATTTCCTCTTTTTTTGTGCAGAATTGGTGTGTTTTCAGGGCCCTTGTGGATGCCTACCCTGATGGAGCTAACAGTGTAGTACCACCAGAAACCATGGGGGGGCAGTGTTGAGCAGTATAGCTGATATGCGACCTCTGAAAGGAACAAAGAAGAAGAAGCTGCAACCACGTTTTAATGGCCACACAGTCCACCTCCATCTACGCACTGCCTCTTTTTATGTCTCTTTCTGAGAACATTTTCCTGATGTCCTCCATCGTCACCATGTTTGTTAACTTCGCCAAGGTGGAGGTTGTGTGTTCGGTGGCCTGGGAAGCCTGGGAACCACCGGAGGAGAAAACTCACCTTGTGTGAGAAACGCTTATTTTCTGTGTCCGAACCATCCCCAGTGATCCTCTTCCTGCTTGGTCCAGGGCTCCGCCTCCCCAGGAAGTGTCTGCAGCTCACAAGCAGAAGAGAAACCCTGAACTGGACTAACAGAGTTCCAAACCAGCCAGACAGGGGCCTTCATCTCCACAATTCCTCCTCCTCTGGGCCTCTATACTGGAACCAGTTGGAGAGAGAATCCCTGCAGCTGGATGATGGGGTGGGTCCAGGTGTCTCCTCTCTGAGCTGAGGACTAAATGGGCTGTTAGAGACGTCTTCATCATTGGTGAACCAGCCGATTGTAGCAGTCGGAGTCTGATGTGGACATGTTGGTGTGTCAGCCAGCCCAGATCATCATGGACCTGCAAAACAAAAACACATGAGACCAGTGGAACATCTGGAACTCCTGACACTCTCCTCCCAGAGGGATCCAGTGATGCTCAGAGCTGCCTTTCCTACCTTCACTGGACATGAACCTGCCAACCTCCTGACATGGTGTTAAACATTTCTCTGCTTATCCGTGTCACTGTTTCAGTTGCAACATGACACGAAGTTCGCCTGTAAGTTGGTTCTGGATGATTCGTCTGTGTGGATTTGGACCAGGTCTCTGTGACGTGAAGGATCCTCTGGTTCTTCGCTCTGACCGAGTCATCGTCAGTCAAAGAAACATGGAAAACATCCCAGCAGCCACAGAGAGGGAAGGACGACGTAAAGCAACACAACATGCTTCAGGACCAACACCAGGACCCAGACTGAGTCCTGATCCAGATCAGTCAGAGATGGAGACCGTCAGACTGAACAAGACTCAAGACGTCTATCTGGTTCTAAAGATGATGGCCTGTCCTCTGAGGACAGCAATGTCCTCTCTTCCTGCACTCGGCGAAGACAGATGCTTTTCCTTCTCTCCCTCTCCGTCCTGCTACTTGTCCTGGTCATCTCTGAGCCTCTCTCTGCATTTCTGTTCTGAAATTAGAACCATAGATCTGATCAGCTGGTCTCTCAATGCAACTGACCAAATTTATTCGAACCGCAAAACAGGCGTAGGGGAGCCCGCTTGTCCTGGCGGAACGTTCACGGCTGGATGTGTAATGAACTCCTGGGGGTGTGGAAGGTCATGGGTCTGTCGATTCTTTCCATTGAGGAGGTAGAGGACATCTACACATTTGGATTCATGATAACTGGGTTTCTGCTGTTTGGAGCGGGCGGTTTCCTGGTGTATCACAAACTTCGGGCACTGTTGGCGCCCACTGGCAAGCTGCCGGACTTTTGTGCAGGTGTACCGTGCCAAGCTACGAACAATCAGACTATGGTGTTGCATGAGCTTAAATGTAAACTGGAGGCTATTCTAGCCTCAGAATGGCAAGCTGGTTGCAGTTCCGAAGCTCGTACGCGGGGTGGACACCGACTTGGAGAAGTTGTCGGCTCGGCTGGGTGGAAACTGACTCAGATTCGGATGATTAGTAGCCAGCGAGACCACTGAGAGACTTAAGGCAGATGAAACATGCTCTAGCCTGAACCAAAACAAATGCTGTTATATTAATCCGGCTCCCTGGACTGTCCTTGGATGGCTGGTTATCAAGTTCCCCTGGAATGTTATGCAGTCTGACCCCCCCCCCCCCCCCCCTTCTTGGGCTGTGGACTTTTCCTGGATCAGCTCCCAAGGCCGCCTCATTCCTTCTGGCGGCAGAGAACGGGACTGGAGTAATGAATGGGAAAGAGAGTTCACAGGCTTTACTCACACTTACTGACGCATACACGCACAACAAGCATGCACTTTCACTGCCTTCGTTGGACCCTTACCCCCTCCCTCCACTCCCAGCCAGCAGGGTGGATGGATGTGCTTTCAGCAGCTGCGTCCACACCTGGCCGCAATGGGAGACCCCCCCACCACCACGTGTTTTTTATGTTGTAACTGTCTGAAAATGTGCTTTTATGTACTGAGGTGTGTTTTTTTTATCTCTACACTGAACCCTTGAGGTGCAGAGTAGTAAACCCCGTTACTCTCCCTCATGTTATCTTTTTCCATCTGTGAAAATGGAGCACTGCTCGGCGGCTGCTGCCTCAGTCTGCCTGATCCTCTTTATGTTTATATGTTGTTTACTCTTGGACGGGTTTGTACTGGAAAAAAAATTTTGTTGCACCTGTTGCAATGACAATAAGTTTCGTTTCTTTCATTCATTCATTCCCACAACAGAAAGAAAACAGCTGATTGGAAGCTGCCTGTGTCAGACTACAGACGGGATGTCATTATTACTCAATTAGTGGGTAAACAACACGATCAATTAATCCTAAACATCCCTCAATATCCTGACTCTCCATGTGGGATCATGTGATCAGGAAGGTAAACACATGCATGTTACCGCTTCCATGTTTTCATGGGAACGTGTGGCAGAGGAAACTAACGGATGAAATCCTCCTGGTGGGATGAAACTTGAGGCAGGTGTGATGGTGGAGGACGTCCCAGCCTGGAAACAGGAACTCCGTCCAGCAGGAGAACCAGCAGCTCGCAGCACAAAGGGAAACGTTCAGTAACGGTTAAACAAACTGGGCCTGAGGTCTCTTACTGGTCAGCGTTCCGTCTGGAGAAGGAAGCGTACTAAATCCAGATATGTGGTCCAGGTTCTTTATTCCCACTGTTCCAGGTGATTTATGTGTCAAACAGCAGCTGGAAGTCAGAGCAGCCAGATGTTTTTCCTGCTTTCTAAACAAATGTTCACAAGCATTTTTATTACATAGTTTCCAGAAAGAAGCCTCCCAAGTCCAGGGAGAGGTCCTGGTCCAGGTAGAGGTCCAAATAGTGGTCCTGGTCCTGGTAGAGGTCCAGGTAGAGGGTCTTGGTCCTGGTAGAGGTCATGGTCCAAATAGTGGTCCCTGGTCCTGGTAGAGGTCCAGGTTGAGGTCCTGGTAGAGGTCCAGGTAGAGGTCCTGGTCCTGGTAGAGGTCCAGGTTGAGGTCCAGGTAGAGGTCCTGGTCCTGGTAGAGGTCCAGGTTGAGGTCCAGGTAGAGGTCCTGGTCCAGGTAGAGGTCCTGCAGCCTTTCATCTGTTTCTCTGGGAGAATTTTCAATTTTTATTTAACCTTTATTTTACCAGGAAAGTCCCACTGAGATTACAAGATCTCTTTAGGTTCTGGCCGAGGCAGCCGTCCAGGTTCTGTTACAGGACTGTAATCAACAACCAACCAAAAACAAACATGAGATCAGCTCCTGCAAGTTTAAAGGGTAGTGCACCAAAATGTGTTGTTTGAGCTGTAAACAACAGATTTACTTAACTGTGAATAAACGCACCGTTGTGGTTGATAAAATTTGTATTTTTTTTATTATTATTTTTTTTTTTTTTTTTGTATGTCAGAAGAACCTGGAGTTCCAGAGTTTATATGTAAGAGTTATTTATTCTGCATACAGCTTTATTTATGTATACTTTACCTCATTGTTATATAATTTTGTTATGTTGGCATCAAAATATAGAAGTAAACCAGACTGAAAGACCTGAAAGGAGTGCTGATGTGATTCATACCGTAGAAATAACGTAGAATAATCCCGATTATCTATAAATCATCACTGTTTCAGATTCAGGCCCAGTTTAGAGCCAAAAGTCCAGGTTCGTAATCACTGAACCTGCAGTTTTTACCAGTTTCTCAAACACTTGTTTCATTTCTTAATCACATAACAGTCTGAAAATATCAGTTTAGCAAGCTTTATTATCAGCATGAAATGAGCTCTTATCATAAAAATAAATATTGATCAAGATAGTAGCTTTACCTCTTCATTTTAAAACGACTGGAAAACAAGAAGAAAACACAAACACTCGAACAGGAAGCAAAAGAAAGATTATGTGAACATCACAGTATTTTTCTTATTTTCAGGTACAAGACAAATCAAATAAAAACTAATGATCTTCCCTGAAATCAGGCTGGAAACCGCTGATGTTTAAAAACATCTGTTTCTGAACAAACCATCAACTTGCACGTGAACCACAGCGTGCACGTGCAGACTCAAATCAGTGGTTGTGTAGCGTTTAGCAGAAGTTCCCGATCAGAGAACTTCTGTCCTGAAAGAGTGGTACGTCCCCATAAAAAGACCTGTTATTCTTACAAACTCACTTAAATATTTCAACATTTTACACCTGGTTAGTAAAACAGTGAAGTTTACCACAAACACAGGAATCAGTTTAAACCTCGCGTGGATAACCACGTCGCAGGAGGTCGTAGAGCTCCGGTTATTTCTGAGCTACAATAAATGTTTCCCCATCCGGATTATAAAAACAGGACGAGAGGAAGAGCTGGCAGAGAACCCTGTATGGATGGAGTGAATGCTTTGTCTTTTTCTCTGCTTTAAAGTCCACCACCACACTTATACAATGTAAACACACACACACACACACACACACACACACGTGTGTATATACTTATGTCCCCCATCATTTCTGATGGGGTATACTAGATCGACAGATATAAATTTATCCTGCAGTAGGATGTTTTGACAGGGCAGCACATTTCAACAGAACACCTGTGTTGGGTGTAATAACAGAAACTAACAGGATCAGCTGACTGGACGCACGTCAGGTCTTTCATCAGTACATGAACAGATTCAGTCCGTCTCATCAGCCTGCTCCTTAAATGATTTCATCAAAGATTTACACTTTGTTCAATCAGTTGTCAACTCTCCAGCTCCACCTTCTTTTCCAAATATGGTCATGCATGGCACCTGCAGTCCAGGAACGCTGTACAACTTTTACTTACAGTCCTCGGTTACATGTTGAATCGTGGTCATTTTAAAATCAAAGTAATCAGGTCCGAGATCATCATGTCTTTACTCCGCTAAAGGAGAGAACTGCTGCTGGACAAATGTGGCCATGAACCAGCAACCTGCCAGAGTTGAGCTGAGACATAAACATCTGTCCATCTTTTAACACCAGAAACCAGAAAACCAGATGTCTTCTTAATCAGAAATGGCTGAAATGCTCAGACTAATCAAACTGGAATCACTCAACATAATGAAGCTGTTCAATGTAGCAGCACGGGCTCTGCATTATGTAAGAAGCAGCATCCAAACACATGGACCTGCATCCCTCCGCCTGTCAGTCCACACGCACGCGCGCTGCCACACACACCTTTAAACCCCTTATCGAGTCATTTACTCCAACAGAACAGAATGAAATCACTATCAACCTTCCACAGATGCGTCCTAACTTGTTAGTTCAGCGGCGCAGAGCTACGTTAACATCACCTCCACACGCGGATCCAGCTCTCTCACAAGTCCGGAACATTTAACTCACAGGTGAGTCGGAAGGAGCGACGGCGTCACCTACCTGAGCGAACCGCGTGATTCCCGTCCTACTAGCTGTCTGATGATGGAGAGGAACCATGAGAGCCGCAGAGGCAGGAGGGGGCGGGCGGAAGGAATCCTGTTCGGCCCGTGCAGCCTCTCCCTGGGCAACGTGTCCGACGGGGCGGGACACGAAGCTCGCTTCTCCACCGGCCTGCGCTCCGCTCTCCCGGGAGCCCAACACGCATCCAGAACGCGTCACACTCAGCAGTTCAGATGGGGGCAGACAGGAAATCAGACACGGATGTTCAGAATCACAAGATTCTCCTGAGTTTTCGTGATCTGGCGGATCCAGCTCGGAGGACTGCACTCGCGGGCGAGCCGCACCTGACACGCGCCTGGTGTGGATTGATGCGCTGGCGGTGGGAACAAAACCACGATGAGACCAGCTGCTATTGGGTTGGGTTCTGGGGGATTTTACCATCTGTAAGCACCTTGAGTTGCTATTTGTATGTATGAAAGGTGCTATATAAATAAAGTTTGATTGATTGATTGAAAAGATGTTTAACAAATCAGAAACAGTGTAAGTAATGAATCTATATATTAATCTATGTCTTCTGTACAAATATTCAGCCAATATTTGAGCATCGTAACTATTGTAGTTTCTATTATAAAATTCTGGTCAACTCTCTTTAAAAAGCAGAAAAATTGATATTTATATATATGAGTCTAAAAAAATCCACAAATCATGTTTCTGGGGGAGTTCATGTTTCATTAGGAGGAGACAAATCTACTGAAAGGCTGCTCTGTCGGACTGAGTCTGTACATTTACTCTGATCTTAAAATAACTTTTAACCAGAAAAAACAAGTAAAATCTCATGTACTTACTGTAGAAAACACGTTCACAGAATGTTTTTGAATGAAAAGGACATGATTCTGCACAGCATTAAACACGGTTCAGTAAAACATAAATACATGTAATATCACACACAATGATAAAAATACTAAAGCAGTTTGATGCAGACTGATGGAAACAAAATGTAATTAAAATACTACATTAGAAAATATGTATGGATACAAGTACCTGGATACTAGTATCCATGCATACTAGTATCATACGATGACAGCATGTGACCCAAGACAGATTTCAGCACAGTTATGTAACTCTTCTACTCTCCCTCCTCCTCCTCCTCCTCCTCCTCCCACTCCTTCTCCCCTGTAACATCCTCCTCCTCAGCTTCCTCTTCTTCCTCCTCCTCTCATGATACCAGGAACTGTGACCACAGCTGACTTGATAACACCTGGTTACATCAATTATAGTCTGAAAGATTTTACATTTGCTTACATTGTTTACATTCTGGTCCAGAGTCCTGGTCCAGAGTCCAGATCCATGTTTTTCTCTTTCGACTGCAGTTCTGATTTGAAACACTAGGTGTCAATGCTTCTTATTTTGCCTTTAAGTCTTCTGCTCAAGGGACTGAACCAGAGTTATTGTGTGGACATGTAAAGAAGCAGGTTTAATAAGTTTTAATAGTGTTTGGTACATGGGTCAGAGAAGCCATGGATGGGATTGAACCCACGATCTTTGGCTGCAAGACCAACACCTTTCCACTTTGGCCACCATGCCACTGGTGGCCCACACAGGTTAAAACACCAAACCAGCAACTGTGGTCAAAGGTTGATACAGACTCAATACAACAAACAAACAAAACAAAACAAAAAACAACAACAACACTGTCATTAAAGTAGAATCCACATTAAAATCACAGAACTTTCTCTTGTAGTAATATAAGAAGACTGGTTAATATCACACAGCTGAACTTGCAGGCTGAGGCTTGATAGAATCATTTGGTCTTATATACAAGCTGTAAATTCAATCTAGGCAACAACATCACTAAATGGATATCATTGTTATTCGCTGCTACATGTGCGTCAGTCATTAGAAATGGTCTCAGATCCCCTGCTGTGGTCCTTCTGAACACCACATTTAATCATTGTGGTCCATTTGTGAACTGTGTTTTGCTTGACAGCTTTCCTGACCAACTGGACTGAAGGTCAACTGTGGATTTTGGGATTTCGTCTGTCTTTATGTCCTAACTCTGAATAGATGGTTACTTTTAGTACATGTGTGAAACTCTGGAGTTCATGTGTAAAAATGGACAAAAACCAAATGTTTTTATTTCCACTGAAGTAAGCTGTCTCTCTGATTTTAGTTCCAGCGAATTCAGACATAAATTTCTTCCAGGAAGAACAGAGTCAGATAGCAGTTATATAATCTGGTCCACTGGGACTACATCTCATTGTAGGAAAAGGTGTGACTGATGGATCATAAATACTCTAAGGTCAAATTTTTGTTAGTTATAAATCTCTGTGACAAAACAGCCGCTCATTTTTGAATGTCTTCAGTTTATTTAGTGATTTGTTCCTTTTCCAAGCTCTAAGAAATAAATAAAACTAACCCTGACCATCTCAGCCTCCAGTCACGTTGGCGCATCGACGCCACATCCATCAACCCTGAGAGCTCCTGACTTTTCCTGCTGCATTAAATCCAATCTTTATGACAACGTGGAATGTTCTGGACCCTGCTGTGATTAGTGCTCGCTTGCAGCTCCACTGGTGGGGTTTATGGGCTTCTGGTGAGCGATCAGCTCAACAGTGAACTGCAGAGTTTAACAGCAGTTGAAAACCAACATATGAATCAATCAGATTATTCAAAACAACAGTAACAACCACTGTCCCTGTTTACCAGGAAAATAAGAGCATTATATCTCTCCTAGCATTCGTTTGGCATGTAGGCCACTCACGATGATGAGGTAACATGTCACGTGCACAAGTTGCAGTTTTGAAGTGAACACTCATGCGAACAAGAGCATGAAGCTGACAACGTAAACAAAATGGTGGATAGTTTTGAAGACCGTCTCTCGGACCTTGTCCGCAACTGGCATCTGTATGATTTTTTTCTCCCTGTTGCACAAACACTTGAATCTTAACAATCGTCTCCACATTGGCACATTTCGGGGTTGATGACCCAAAATACAATGTGACCAGTAGACTGACCTTTTCACTATTTCAGAGTCCAAGCACAACGCAGCCAAAATGCTCGAGACTGAGGGTCACAGCTAGGGGTAGTACACAGTACTTGGACTCTGAATTAGCAATAATAGCAACTAGATGTTCCAAAGCCACAAATTTAACCTACAACCTCAGAAAAACACCTCAGATTCCTCATGTGAGCTGAGCCGTGCAGCCAGATGTTACAAGGGTTTGAAATAGGTGGCTCATGGGGCCACGCTGTAAATACAACATGAGGTTTCCAGTGTTCAGGGCTGTGGCAGGTGTCCAGCTCGTCCTCAGGAAACCTCCCATCCTGCTGCTGACAGAAGGCCGTTCATCATCCGGCACAGACTGGGCGGGAATGCCGAGCGCCGATCCTGACATGGTCACACACATGTTCGATTCTCACATACTGTCTGTAACGCGCTGTTTAAGTACGAACGCCACGTCAATCCATCACAAGCTGCTGATTTTTTCTGAGGTGAGGAAGTTTGAGGTGAATTTCTCTGACCGCACACAAGAAGTACTTTTATAAAACCCCCACAATGGACTGGATTTTTCCTCCAGGGTCTGCTGCTTTTGGTGCCACGTAAAGTTAAAACAGGAGAACAGTTTTGTTTAACTTCTTTAGAGTTGCTGCAGTGCTCACACAAGGTTTTTCAACCACTGACTCCTGCTGTAAAAATGTGTAGAAACAGAAAAGCCAAACCCAGCAAGCTCAGGATGTTCAGCTCATCTTATATTACGTTCAGTACAAACTCCAATCTTTTCCAACGACGTGAACACAGTAAAACAGATTTTTCTGTGTGTTTGCACCTTTCATATTTATGCAAACAAAGTTTTCAGACCCTTTTTCAGAAAAATTTTCCAGGATGAAGATTTTCACTGACTGGAAACAGAAGCTTTTAGCTTGTGATGTCAGACCATTATCTCCATTGTTTCCATGGTGATGGTGGATTAGGCCTTGATAGCGCTGGGGCTAACCTTGCTAACAGGAGTTTTTACATTCAGTCAGCATCCACTTTATCAGCTCCACCTGTTTTTATCTGATCAGCCAATCACATTGCAGCATGTAGTCAAGTAGACATGGTGAAGACGACTTACTGAGGTTCACACTGACCATCAGAATGAGGAAGAAGGGAGAAGAAGTGACTTGATGTCAGAGGTCAGAGGAGAATGGGCAGACTGGTTGGAGATGACAGAAAGGAACAGGAAGTCCAGTCAGCACTGGTTCCAACCAAAGTCTGCAGAACAGCATCTCTGAACACACAACATGTCCAGCCTGGAAGCAGATAGGCTACAGCAGCAGAAGACACACCGGGTGTTTCCTGCCAGCTAAGAACAGGAAACTGAGGCTACAATTCACACACACTCACCAACACTGGACAATAGAAGATGGAGAAACGTTGCTGGTCTGATGAGTCTCCATTTCAGCTCCACATTCAGATGCTCGGCTCAGAATCTGCTGGAAATATCATGGAAACATGGATCCATCCATCTTCTTGGCCCACCTGTTTCTGAACATGTCCAGCCCTTTAATTGACTTTCAAGGTTCAGGATTCTAATTATTGTTGTTTTAAAATGCTTCATTAAATTTTAATATGCTTATTTCTTTGTTTTTGTGTGAATCTCTTTGCAAATTAGGATTTCATGTCATCATCTGTTTCTGTGTAGGACTGTTTGCTAGCAGGTTCTGATAACATCGCCATCAAGTGGACTAGTTTGGTATTACAGTCTGCAGGAGCCTCTAATGAAGGTGCAATCCCTTCTTCAGTAAACAGAGCTCTTTCAGTCGGACGGGTGGACAGAAATGGAACTGGATCGAGACAAAACAAAGAAGCAGATGTTGGCATATAAGATATCTTTACAACAACATGCAAATGTGAGAATGGATGGAAGAAAAGAAAATATATTGTAGAAGTCTCCAGGAGTTAACACACTCCATGTTTAGAATAAGTTGGAAAGAGAAGAGGGAACGTCAATCAACATCATATATACTAAATGTATTTTACGTTATTATATGAATAAAAATCTAATCAAATAAATAAAAATAAAATATGTAAATAAAAACATGTGAGGCTAAATATATTTTTTTCAGATATTTCAGGTTATGTTTTCTAAAGGTTGGATAAATGTTAATATTTTAAACCTACTACTTCTTTGCACTAAACAAATGAAAAATTTCAGATTGCTCTGAATGTTGAACCTGAGCTAAAAATAATCTGACACCCTTGGTTTAGGGGGTGCTGGGCTGAAAATGATTTCACAGTTAAGAACCTCTGATTTACCTGATGAAATGCCCATTAACTCATCTGCAAATCTTATCTTTTGTTCCTGACTGGCCATTTCTAGTCTCTTTTTCTCTGTAGTTCTTCAGCTTTTGGTTTGGTTTTAGCCATGTTGTGTGCTGTTGTGGTGAACTGAGAAGTAAAGTGAGAATGGTGTGTTTGGTAGGAGAGGAGCTTGTTTTTTTAACTTCTGTCATCTGTTTTTATTTAGTTACACGTAACCACGAGTATAAAAGCATTGTTTTTTTCTTCTTTGGCATGAGTTATAAGTCCTGCAGACACACACTGAGGTCGTAGCGTGGTGAACGAGCTGATTGTGCTGCAGAAGAATGACGAAGCCCACCATTGTCCTTCATCACAGCAGCTTTATTCAGGGTTGTCGGGGCATCAGATTTCAGATGAAGCGTGTTTGTTTATAAATGCTGCGTTTCCTCTCCTACACACAAACAAACAAAGAAGTCAAAGCCTGCAGAACAACGAGACTCCAGACGAGACCTGAAAAGACAAAGAGAAATGTCAGCTTCACACTGGAAATTTTCCAGACAGTAAAACTTTTTTCATCAGATTTATTTAATTATATTGATAATTTGTGACGATTCATTGGTCTCCTTTCACATGCAAACCATCCCTAGTTTCCAAGTGTCTCATGCTGATTTAAAAACAGCTTCAACTGTGTGTTTATCCACTGCTTGATATAGTCCTCGATAAACCAAACCACTCCTACGGAGCCCGTCTGCTGACATTAAATGAAAATATATAAATCTATGGGATACTTGAAATCCTCCACTTGGGGCAGGACCTCATTCCCGACCCAGAGAAAACACTCCACCCTTTTCCGGCTGAGGACCATGGTCTCGGATTTGGAGGTGCTGATTCTCATCCCAGCTGCTTCACACTCGGCTGCGAATCGCTCCAAGTGAGAGCTGAAGATCATGGCCCGACGAAGCCAACAGAACCACGTCATCTGCAAAGAGCAGAGACCCAATCCTGAGGCCATCGAACTGGATCCCCTCAACACCTCGGCTGCACCTAGAAATTCTGTCCATAGGAGTTATGAACAGAATCGGTAACAAAGGGCAGCCTTGGCGGAAACAATTCTGATTTACTGCCGGCAATGCGGACCAAGCTCTGGCACTGGTCGTACAGGGACTGGACAGCTCGTACAAGTAGGTCCGGCACTCCATACTTCCGGAGTACCCTCCACAGGAGTCCCCGGGGGACACGGTTGAACGCCTTCTCCAAGTCCACAAAACTCATGTAGACTGGTTGAGCGAACTCCCATGCCCCCTCCAAGACCCTGAACAGGGTGTAGAACTGGTCCACTGTTCCATGACCGGGACGAAAACCACACTGCTCCTCCTCAATCCGAGGTTCGACTATCCGACTGACCCTCCTCTCCAGCACCCCTGAATAGACCTTACCAGGGAGGCTGAGGAGTGTGACCCCCCTGTAGTTGGAGCACACCCTCCGGTCCCCCTTTTTGAAGAGGGGGACCACCACCCCAGTCTGGGCGTGACCTCATCCACCACCTAGGAGCTTTTTTAACCACCCCAAGGGCAGCTCCATCACTTTATTTTCCCCCCAAAGTACATATCTCACAAAACCAGGCAACAGTCTGCCTATATCAATAAGTAACTTTAGAGCAACTAAAACAAAGATGACGTGGGGTTCCCAAAGGCTCCATGTTGGGCTCCCTATTGTTTATTACTTACATGCTCCCACTCGCTCATGTCATGGAAACAAAGCCGATATCTGATCGTGATTATGCTGACAACACTCAGTTCTAAATTACTGTGTCACCAGGGAACTCTGGTCCCAGACAAAGATTTCAGTTCATGTCTCGGTCAAATCAATACTTGGATGTTCCAGACATTTCTTCAGCTAAATAAAGATAAATCTGAAATGATTGTATTTGGAACCAAAGATTAGTGTCCAGCTTCAGTCAGCAGTGTTAAAACCAACAAGTCAATCCAGAGATCTTGGTGTCATTTTGGACTCTGAGCTAAAATTTAACATCCATACTAAAGCAGGAACCAAATCAGCCTTTTACCACCTGAAGAATAAATCTAGAATAAGAGGAATGATGGTCTGCAAGGAAAACAATATTTTAAATTCTCAGCGGGTAAGTACAGATCTACTCAAAGATAACGTGGAGTTCCCCAAGGCTCCACCATCAACCCTTTATTATTCATCGTCTTTATGCTCCCACTAGCTTGTAGTTTTCAGTAGTCAGTAGAGGTCTCTAAAGAAAAAATCACTAAGACAACTGCAACTCGACAACTGTTCGTTCTCACAAAGACCAGAATTCATAAATTCATTTTTCCACAACAATCTCCACACTGGTTCTGGTCCTTGATATAGATCTGATCTGCTGCCACCATATGAGCCACAGAGACTTCTAAGATCACCTGGGTCAAGTTTGCTTTCTGTCCCAAGAATTCAAACTAAACATTTAGTTGTTTTTGCTCTTGATATCTGGAGTAAACTAGCAGAAAACCTAAAACCTGATTCCAAGCTGAGTTCCACCACCACGGCCCTCAGAACATCCTGTCAGGGAACCTCAGGCTGCAGAGACTGCTGATGCTTTTTCAGAGAGTCTCAAGACCTTTTTAATGTAGTTTTAAACTGAATTGTTTTCTTAAATTCTTTAGGCTACTTCATTTAATTATTTTTTATTTTATTTTACTTATTTATGTACTTATTTATTTTAAAACCACCTGTTTTGTAATTGTCTCATTTCTGTTTTTTATGGCTTTGTTTTACTAAGGCACGTTGTTTTTATGAGCTCCTTTAGTTAAACTTTCATACTCGTCATTTTTATTTGTTATTATTGTTTTTAGGTTTGTTTAAGTTTCTACTTTTAACATCTTTGACTGCAGCGTATTCCTCGTGGGGACCCTCCACGCTGGGACCATCGGCTGCTTGGTCTGCAGGATTGTTGCCATGGGGATGGCTGTGGTCTGGGTTGTTGGGGTCCTGCACTGCAGACCTAAGGCTGCAGTGTAGGACCCCGGTCTGCCCTGATCAGGGTTGTTGTCTTGGTGGCGGCCTCTGTGGACATGGGTGGACTGGCTCCTGGTGTGGATGGAGCTCCATGATATTGCTTCCTCACAGCAGCATCAGGGCAGATGTTTATCACTTTCAGTATTTTATGCCTATTCAGTTTAGAGACAGAAATTAGGGAGTCATGTTTGCGCTATTATAATAATAAATCATTTATATGTAGCAGCATTCGAGCAGCACAGTGTCTGTCAACAAGTGTTAAGAGAGGACAGTAAACAGTAGTGAAGCAGTGTGGATGGAATTTCTTTATCAGTCCTTTATTATTTCATAACTATGCCATGTTTACGTTGGACGATGAACCTTTTATTTCCTTTGCCAGTGACAACAGTGACCTACTCTCGCGTGATTTACCGATGCTCGGTGCAATCTTGGCATACTGACACAACTGAAAGGCTTCCTCTGTCGCTTCCGTCCGGATCAGCTTGTCTCTCTGAGATGATGCCACGTTCAGATTTTTAAATAGTACTCGCAATAACTTTGTTTCTGGACACCTGATGATTAAACTCTAAATGTAACACTGAAAAACTGTCAAAAACTTAATAAATAAGGAGGATAAAGTGGTTTTTGGTGAATTATGTTCATAGCTGTGACAACGCACCTATACACCAAAAATAATAATAATATAATATCTGAATAATAATTCAGATTTTTTTCATTTTTTAACCATTGGATTAAATTCACTTGTAAACTATTTAGCATCGTATTACCTCTCACATTAGCGACAACACCTCCTTAACAACGTAATTATTAACAACAACTCGGTGATATTTACACCAGAAACTTAGTGGACTCAAAATATATTAGAAAAAAATGTAATAAAGGCAGCAATGGACCAGAGCTGGTACAGCTGGTACTGGGCGCAGCCATCTTTAAATCTGGAATCTAGGGATCGTCTGCAAGTTACGAGTTCTCTGTTCAGAAAAACGACTTAACTTTGTCATTTCCGGCAAAAATTCCTTCACCAAATAAAATCCAAAGACAACTGGAACTGATTTTGATGGTCGTTTCAACGGGTTCAGTGTTTTATTAAAATAGTTATCTGAGAATGTCTTTAATATTCAAGAAAAAATGATGTTACACAAATATCTGTAAGCGAATAAATATTGAATTGAATTTAATCAAAATCCATCCATGAAACTTTGAGGAGTCTAATTATTGAGCCTGTGAATGCAGTTCATCCTGAGTGGCGGCCACATCGTAGAAGCTCTGATTACAACACACACTGAGGTGAGACCTGTGTGCCACCATGTTTAATGGCTGATTGCTGCTGTATTAATGTTCAGTCTCAGAAATGAAATGAGCTCGAACAGTGATGTTGGCGTGCTCTGGAAGTAAACATACCTGACTGTCTGACTCCACCTGTCGGTGCTGCAGTAACGGACTCTAAACAAAAACAAAGAAACACAGTTTCACTGCTCAGCTCTACTGCAGAGGGAATTCTAGAGGATGTGCACACCTGACACGCCAAACAAACAGGACATGAGGAAGCCATCATAAACAAGGAAGAAAAAAATAACATAAAAAATAAACAAGGAAGTACATAATCAAAACTTCAGCTCATTAACCATTAAAACGCCATTTGATCTCCACTTATACCATTATCAGTGTCTCAGGAGCGGTGGTGTGTATCTCTGTGGGGTAAATGTGATGGATATTTTACCCTTTAGCTGATCTACGGAGGTTTTCCAGACATTTCTATCCCGTCCAGGAGGTTAACAATCCAGCCACTAAATGTAGTTTTATTCAGAGACTCTATCTGGTAAATCCACACTGATCCATGATAACAGCATTATTTATCACATTTCACCATAAAAACATCACCATCACTACTATGTTGCTAAGAGACCTCTATTTAGACCTGGACATGATGATGAAGCCACTTCCTGTCAGACTTTCCACCAATCAGAGAGCTTAGATTGACGGTAACGTCCAATCAGGAGCAGCCAAAGATCAACCAGTGAGCAGAAAGTTCTATGTGTGTGTGAAAAGAAGAAAAATAATGCTCCTCTATGGCTGGAATAAAGCCAAGAAGACGTTTCTGATGCACGGTGGCGCCACAAAGCAGCTGAGCTGGAGTTGGTTTAGTGAGGATAGCAGGTAAATAGTAGCAGGAATAACTGGAAATGAGGAAAAAGTGGAAACATGGAAATAGTTTCTGTTGTGTGTTTGTTTCAATAACAATATTTTTTCTCCTGAAAGCCAAGACTTGAGAGAACGATGAGATGAGAAAAGGTTTGGTCACTGTTGGTCTGTGTGTTATTTCTACAAAGTTCTGTTAGTAATAAATTCTGCTTTCTTCTTCTGGTCGACCTTTATGCTGCTAAATCTATTCATACATTCATTTTACATCATTTTACCTCCCAGTCTGACAGCTGCTACACACTGGTTTATACTGGGATTAAAAGCTGCTACACACTGGTTTATACTGGGATTAAAAGCTGCTACACACTGGTTTATACTGGGATTAAAAGCTGTTACACACTGGTTTATACTGGGATTAAAAGCTGCTACAGACTGGTTTATACTGGGATTAAAAGCTGCTACAGACTGGTTTATACTGGGATTAAAAGCTGTTACACACTGGTTTATACTGGGATTAAAAGCTGTTACAGACTGGTTTATACTGGGATTAAAAGCTGCTACAGACTGGTTTATACTGGGATTAAAAGCTGCTACAGACTGGTTTATACTGGGATTAAAAGCTGTTACAGACTGGTTTATACTGGGATTAAAAGCTGCTACAGACTGGTTTATACTGGGATTAAAAGCTGCTACAGACTGGTTTATACTGGGATTAAAAGCTGTTACAGACTGGTTTGTACTGGGACTAAAAGCTGTTACAGACTGGTTTATACTGGGACTAAAAGCTGTTACAGACTGGTTTATACTGGGATTAAAAGCTGCTACAGACTGGTTTATACTGGGATTAAAAGCTGTTACAGACTGGTTTATACTGGGATTAAAAGCTGCTACAGACTGGTTTATACTGGGATTAAAAGCTGCTACAGACTGGTTTATACTGGGATTAAAAGCTGCTACAGACTGGTTTATACTGGGATTAAAAGCTGTTACAGACTGGTTTATACTGGGACTAAAAGCTGTTACAGACTGGTTTATACTGGGATTAAAAGCTGCTACAGACTGGTTTATACTGGGATTAAAAGCTGTTACAGACTGGTTTATACTGGGATTAAAAGCTGCTACAGACTGGTTTATACTGGGATTAAAAGCTGCTACTGACTGGTTTATACTGGGATTAAAAGCTGCTACACACTGGTTTATACTGGGATTAAAAGCTGCTACAGACTGGTTTATACTGGGATTAAAAGCTGCTACAGACTGGTTTATACTGGGATTAAAAGCTGTTACAGACTGGTTTATACTGGGATTAAAAGCTGTTACAGACTGGTTTATACTGGGATTAAAAGCTGTTACAGACTGGTGTATACTGGGATTAAAAGCTGCTACAGACTGGTTTATACTGGGATTAAAAGCTGTTACAGACTGGTTTGTACTGGGACTAAAAGCTGTTACAGACTGGTTTATACTGGGACTAAAAGCTGTTACAGACTGGTTTATACTGGGATTAAAAGCTGCTACAGACTGGTTTATACTGGGATTAAAAGCTGTTACAGACTGGTTTATACTGGGACTAAAAGCTGTTACAGACTGGTTTATACTGGGATTAAAAGCTGTTACAGACTGGTTTATACTGGGATTAAAAGCTGTTACACACTGGTTTATACTGGGATTAAAAGCTGCTACAGACTGGTTTATACTGGGATTAAAAGCTGTTACAGACTGGTTTATACTGGGATTAAAAGCTGTTACAGACTGGTTTATACTGGGATTAAAAGCTGTTACAGACTGGTTTATACTGGGATTAAAAGCTGCTACAGACTGGTTTATACTGGGACTAAAAGCTGTTACAGACTGGTTTATACTGGGATTAAAAGCTGCTACAGACTGGTTTATACTGGGATTAAAAGCTGCTACAGACTGGTTTATACTGGGACTAAAAGCTGTTACAGACGGGTTTATACTGGGATTAAAAGCTGCTACAGACTGGTTTATACTGGGATTAAAAGCTGCTATAGACTGGTTTATACTGGGATTAAAAGCTGCTACAGACTGGTTTATACTGGGATTAAAAGCTGCTACACACTGGTTTATACTGGGATTAAAAGCTGCTACAGACTGGTTTATACTGGGATTAAAAGCTGCTACACACTGGTTTATACTGGGATTAAAAGCTGCTACACACTGGTTTATACTGGGATTAAAAGCTGTTACACACTGGTTTATACTGGGATTAAAAGCTGCTACAGACTGGTTTATACTGGGATTAAAAGCTGCTACAGACTGGTTTATACTGGGATTAAAAGCTGTTACACACTGGTTTATACTGGGATTAAAAGCTGTTACAGACTGGTTTATACTGGGATTAAAAGCTGCTACAGACTGGTTTATACTGGGATTAAAAGCTGCTACAGACTGGTTTATACTGGGATTAAAAGCTGTTACAGACTGGTTTATACTGGGATTAAAAGCTGCTACAGACTGGTTTATACTGGGATTAAAAGCTGCTACAGACTGGTTTATACTGGGATTAAAAGCTGTTACAGACTGGTTTGTACTGGGACTAAAAGCTGTTACAGACTGGTTTATACTGGGACTAAAAGCTGTTACAGACTGGTTTATACTGGGATTAAAAGCTGCTACAGACTGGTTTATACTGGGATTAAAAGCTGTTACAGACTGGTTTATACTGGGACTAAAAGCTGTTACAGACTGGTTTATACTGGGATTAAAAGCTGCTACAGACTGGTTTATACTGGGATTAAAAGCTGCTACAGACTGGTTTATACTGGGATTAAAAGCTGCTACAGACTGGTTTATACTGGGATTAAAAGCTGTTACAGACTGGTTTATACTGGGACTAAAAGCTGTTACAGACTGGTTTATACTGGGATTAAAAGCTGCTACAGACTGGTTTATACTGGGATTAAAAGCTGTTACAGACTGGTTTATACTGGGATTAAAAGCTGCTACAGACTGGTTTATACTGGGATTAAAAGCTGCTACTGACTGGTTTATACTGGGATTAAAAGCTGCTACACACTGGTTTATACTGGGATTAAAAGCTGCTACAGACTGGTTTATACTGGGATTAAAAGCTGCTACAGACTGGTTTATACTGGGATTAAAAGCTGTTACAGACTGGTTTATACTGGGATTAAAAGCTGTTACAGACTGGTTTATACTGGGATTAAAAGCTGTTACAGACTGGTTTATACTGGGATTAAAGCTGCTACAGACTGGTTTATACTGGGATTAAAAGCTGTTACAGACTGGTTTGTACTGGGACTAAAAGCTGTTACAGACTGGTTTATAGTGGGACTAAAAGCTGTTACAGACTGGTTTATACTGGGATTAAAAGCTGCTACAGACTGGTTTATACTGGGATTAAAAGCTGTTACAGACTGGTTTATACTGGGACTAAAAGCTGTTACAGACTGGTTTATACTGGGATTAAAAGCTGTTACAGACTGGTTTATACTGGGATTAAAAGCTGTTACACACTGGTTTATACTGGGATTAAAAGCTGCTACAGACTGGTTTATACTGGGATTAAAAGCTGCTACAGACTGGTTTATACTGGGATTAAAAGCTGTTACAGACTGGTTTATACTGGGATTAAAAGCTGTTACAGACTGGTTTATACTGGGATTAAAAGCTGTTACAGACTGGTTTATACTGGGATTAAAAGCTGCTACAGACTGGTTTATACTGGGACTAAAAGCTGTTACAGACTGGTTTATACTGGGATTAAAAGCTGCTACAGACTGGTTTATACTGGGATTAAAAGCTGCTACAGACTGGTTTATACTGGGACTAAAAGCTGTTACAGACGGGTTTATACTGGGATTAAAAGCTGCTACAGACTGGTTTATACTGGGATTAAAAGCTGTTACAGACTGGTTTATACTGGGATTAAAAGCTGTTACAGACTGGTTTATACTGGGATTAAAAGCTGCTACAGACTGGTTTATACTGGGATTAAAAGCTGTTACAGACTGGTTTATACTGGGATTAAAAGCTGTTACAGACTGGTTTATACTGGGATTAAAAGCTGCTACAGACTGGTTTATACTGGGAATGAAAGCTGCTACAGACTGGTTTATACTGGGATTAAAAGCTGCTACAGACTGGTTTATACTGGGATTAAAAGCTGCTACAGACTGGTTTATACTGGGAATGAAAGCTGCTACAGACTGGTTTATACTGGGATTAAAAGCTGCTACAGACTGGTTTATACTGGGATTAAAAGCTGCTACAGACTGGTTTATAATGGGATTAAAAGATGCTACAGACTGGTTTATACTGGGATTAAAAGCTGCTACAGACTGGTTTATACTGGGATTAAAAGCTGCTACAGACTGGTTTATACTGGGATTAAAAGCTGCTACAGACTGGTTTATACTGGGATTAAAAGCTGCTACACACTGGTTTATACTGGGATTAAAAGCTGCTACAGACTGGTTTATACTGGGATTAAAAGCTGCTACACACTGGTTTATACTGGGATTAAAAGCTGCTACAGACTGGTTTATACTGGGAATGAAAGCTGCTACAGACTGGTTTATACTGGGATTAAAAGCTGCTACAGACTGGTTTATACTGGGAGTAAAAGCTGCTACACACTGGTTTATAATGGGATTAAAAGATGCTACAGACTGGTTTATACTGGGATTAAAAGCTGCTACAGACTGGTTTATACTGGGATTAAAAGCTGCTACAGACTGGTTTATACTGGGATTAAAAGCTGCTACTGACTGGTTTATACTGGGATTAAAAGCTGCTACACACTGGTTTATACTGGGATTAAAAGCTGCGACACACTGGTTTATACTGGGATTAAAAGCTGCTATAGACTGGTTTATACTGGGATTAAAAGCTGCTACAGACTGGTTTATACTGGGATTAAAAGCTGCTACACACTGGTTTATACTGGGATTAAAAGCTGCTACAGACTGGTTTATACTGGGATTAAAAGCTGCTACAGACTGGTTTATACTGGGATTAAAAGCTGCTACACACTGGTTTATACTGGGATTAAAAGCTGCTACACACTGGTTTATACTGGGATTAAAAGCTGCTACACACTGGTTTATACTGGGATTAAAAGCTGTTACACACTGGTTTATACTGGGATTAAAAGCTGCTACAGACTGGTTTATACTGGGATTAAAAGCTGCTACAGACTGGTTTATACTGGGATTAAAAGCTGCTACACACTGGTTTATACTGGGATTAAAAGCTGCTACAGACTGGTTTATACTGGGATTAAAAGCTGCTACACACTGGTTTATACTGGGATTAAAAGCTGCTACACACTGGTTTATACTGGGATTAAAAGCTGCTACAGACTGGTTTATACTGGGATTAAAAGCTGCTACAGACTGGTTTATACTGGGATTAAAAGCTGCTACACACTGGTTTATACTGGGATTAAAAGCTGCTACACACTGGTTTATACTGGGATTAAAAGCTGCTACAGACTGGTTTATACTGGGATTAAAAGCTGCTACACACTGGTTTATACTGGGATTAAAAGCTGCTACACATTGGTTTGTAAATAAATAGGGACCAAAAATAGTAAAAATGTCTTGGAGTTTTAAGGGTTAAAGAGCCTCGATGCATTTTTTAATTCCTCTTTCCTTTACAGTTTTATTGAGTGTTAGAATAAAGCTAAAATGGATTCTATTTGTTTTTAACTCGTACATGAGGCTCCCCCTGATAGTTGATTATTGAACTTTAATTTGGATATTAATAAATTACATATTAATGCTGGATCTGAGAAGGAAAACATGGGAGTGTGGAGAGAAGAAAACGGAGACAGAGACACACCAGGTAGAAAGCAACAGCAGCAAATGTCCAACCAAACATAAAAACTAGACGATCAGCTGATACACCTGTGAAGACACCTAACAGAAAACATTCTCCAGCCTCTGTAAGTAAACAAAGCAGACAATCATCAGGAGCACCTGTAAGAAGACAAACTGAGAAAAACATGAATGACAACAACAGCAACTATGTAAAACTCTGAATGCATTTAAACAAAGAAAGATAAAAGAGCCCAAAACTGTTTCTCTTTCTTTTAGTATCATATTAAAACTTTCACAACCTAAGAAACTACCAAAAAGAAAAAAAGATCATTTGAATCGTCTCTTAGATTTAAGGAGATGTATTTATTCATTCATTGAAAATTAAACTAAAAATCTATTTGACAAAAACAGGAGGACACCTATCTGCACCGAAGCCCCGCCCCCTCACCTGCCATGCTGTCCAGCTGGACGCTGTAGTCGGAGAACTCGTGGCGTTTGCTCACGGAACAAACGTGGGTGCCGAGGTCGCGCGCCCGGACCTGCAGGACGGTGAGCTGGATGCTGCCGGGCCTGTAGCTGAGGGCGTAGCCGGCGCTGCAGTTCTGGAAGGATTTGTGTTTGATGTAGTGACACAGCAGCTCGTTGGTCGGACTCCGCCACTGCACGGACAGCTGCGCCATCTGCGTCCGGTTCTCAAAGTCGTACAAACAGGGGAACGTGACGCGCTGACCGGGCTGACAGAACACCTTCACGGCGCCGCCTGGAGACACGAGGGCTGGAGGTGAAAGGAGACAGTAACGCGGGAACATTCTGTCCTTCTTCCACAAGTTGAAACACGCTCCTGAACTTAAAGAGGTTATTAAATAACAGAGTCTGGACAGTACAACAGCTCCTGCTCCAGCCATGTTTTCACAGCTCTGTTCACAGCAGCTGGATCGCCTCTGCAGTCTTTGAGCTGTAAGCTAACATGCTAATAAAAAAACTCCTGGAGCAGGTTGTTACCACATGAGAGAACCAAACTAAGAGCTCAGACAGCCACACACCAAGCTGAACTGGAAGATGTTCATTTAAATACGGGCATTGGTTGTCACTGACAGAGTACCTGAATGTTGATGATGGTGATTGTTTTTTTTATGTTACCCGTCTGGAAGACTATGAACTGAACTGATCCATCTTTCAATAAAGTTTTTTGGTCCTGCTTCAAACACCACCACAAAATCTTATGAATCTAATCATTTAACTTTTTAATCTTTTTACACAACCCCAACTCCAAAATGGTTGAGTTTCCATATAAAAATGTAAATAATAAATATTTTTATTTTTAATTATTTCCAAATCTCATCAACTCATATTTTATCCCCAGTAGCAGATCAACAACATCTCAGATGATGAAACGGAGACGTTTCACCATGTGATGAAAACATGAGCTGATAGTGAAGCTGATGGAAAAAGTTGGAAGAGGAGCAACAAAAGGCTGGAAAAGTACCTGGTACAAACCAGAACACCCGGAGGAGCATTGGACAACTAACCAGGTTACCTGGCAACAGGTCAGTAACATGACTGGTATAAAAAGAGCATTTCAGAGAGGCAGAGTCTCTCAGATGGAAAGATGGACAGAGCTTCACCAATCTGAGACAAACTGGATCTAAAAGTGGAACAATTTCAGAAAAATGTTTCTCAGACTTTGAAGCTCCTCCATCTACAGTGTAGAATATCACCAGATTCAGAGAATCAGGAGGAATCCCTGTATGTCTAGGACAAGGCTGAATGCTGGTGATGTTCTGCATTAAAAGCAGACATGATTCTCTACTGGAAACCACTGCATGGACTCAGGAAGACTTCCAGAAACCACTGTCTGTGAACACAGTTCACCCTGAAACCCACAAATGCAGGTTAAAGCTCCATCATGCAGAGAAGAAGCCAGATGTGAACAGGATCCAGAACCAGCTTCTTCCATCTTCTCTGGACCAAAGCTCATTTAAAATGCTCTGAGGCAAAGTGGAAACCTGGATGAAGATGTGAACTAGTTTGTGGAAAGCATGGACGGCGTGTCCTGCAGACTAAAGAGGAGAGGGAGCATCCAGGTAAAAAGCCTGTACAGGTCGATTACCAGCAGGTGAAGGCCTGCGGCTGCTGCTCAGGTTTCCTGAGCCATGTTTGGAAAAACATGGATCATTTTTCCATCACTGACGTGTTTGATCATCAGGATCAGAGAGATGTAGGAAATCTAGTCCATGGATTTGTTACTTCCAGATTGGAATACTAATTCCTGATTATTATTCAGAAAAGTTTCTATCTGATCTGAGATGATCATCAGAGATCACATTTCTCCAGTTTTATCTTCTCTTCATCGGTTTCCTGAACAGAATTTAAAATTCTCCTCACATATAAAACTCTTAGTGACCAAGATCCACTGGACCTTAAAGATCTCAGCGTTCCCATCAGAGCTTCACTCTCAGACTGCAGGTTTACTGCTGGTTCCTAGAGGTAGAACGCAAAGCAGGACCTCCAGTTATCAGACCCCTCTCTCTGGAACCAGGAACCTGGAACCCAGTCTGGCTTCAGGTAGCAGACCCTCTCTACCTTCAGATCATCTTCAAACTTTCCTTACTCATAAATCTAATAGCAGGTCTGGCTTGGTGACCCTGATCCATCCTTTAGTCCTGCTGCTATAGCGTGAGGCTGCTGGGGGACATCCCATGATGCACTGGGCTCCTCTCTGCTGGATGCCGTCCCATGATGCACTGGGCTCTTCTCTGCTGGGGGGCCGTCCCATGATGCACTGGGCTCTGCTGGATGACGTCCCATGATGCACTGGGCTCCTCTCTGCTGGATGGCGTCCCATGATGCACTGGGCTCCTCTCTGCTGGATGCCGTCCCATGATGCACTGGGCTCTTCTCTGCTGGGGGGCCGTCCCATGATGCACTGGGCTCCTCTCGGCTCTCTTTACTCTCCATGTAGAAACATCTGATGTAATTGTCATTAATCTGTGTTTCTCTTCTTCTTTCTCAGCAGGAATCCCTGGATTAGAGTTCTGCTCTTTCTTGACCCCTCTTTGCTGTCATTGTTACCCCCAACCGGTCCAGGAAGATGACCGTCCTTCCTGGTTCTGGTTCCGAGGAAGGTTTCACTTCCTGGTTCTAATGAAGGTTTTTCTTCTTGGTTCTGGTTCTGCTGGAGGTTTTTCTTCCTGGTTCTGGTTCTGAGGGAGGTTTCCTTAGCAGGTCATTATTTATATGAACTGGTTTATATGAAGACAGTTTTTATAAACTGGACTGATGTGGATCACATGACGGTTTTAACTGGATTAGAACTGGACTACAGTGAATTGCATTGAACTGGACTGTAGATGACTTTGTCTTGGATTGGTGCTTTATAAATAAAGCCAAATTGAATTTAAAGTAGAAATTTGCTTCATTTTGCATCTTTACATTCTGACATTAAAAAGGTTGGACCTATATGAACTATTCTGAGCATGCTCATTATAAAACGAAACGTCCCTTTTCTTTAGGCTCTGAGGTTATAAACACGAAACATCCATTTAGGTCGGAACTGCAGGAGTCCTGCAACCTGCAGCCTACCGGAGTCTGAAGCCGGACTCGCTCAGTCAGACCCTCCAGCTGAGCTCCAAACAGTTCCAGCCATGTTTTCAGGAACAGCTGCTACACAGAAAACTGTCCGTGTGTGGTTCAGGTTAACTTACCTTCTCCAATGAGGAGTGCCAGAACCAGTCCAAGGTGCAGAGCCGCTGTCCTGGTGGGCCCCTCAGCCGCGGTCCACATTTGTTAACGGATCGACTGGAGAGGTTTAAATACTTGACATGAAGAAGTGAGGTTTTACATCAACAGACGCCACTTTGCTGACTTTTATTTTCACGGTGGGTTCAGGTTACAAGCCTCAGCTGGACCGAGCCCGAGGTTCCCTCCAGAGGACCGCTGATGTCAGCTGATGCTGAGACAGAAAGGAAATCTGATTCATCTGCAGACTGAGGAGGAGGAGGGTGCTTCTAATTATACAAATAATCCACACCCGAACATTAAAATCTACCACTGTTAATTCTAACAACGGCTTCATTCAGCAGCATCTTACAAACCTTCTTACTTTTGTTCATATATTATTTTTTTTTTAACAAAAACCCATTTATCTAATTTCCTCTTAGATTGTTGAATACTAATCTCTTCGTAAGTCAGCCTCTTCTTCATGGGTTCTGTTTCTTCTACCTACTGTCTGAAATGACATTCCCAAAGTAAATAAGTAAAATTTAATATACAGCACTTTTCATAAACTGCTTCACAACAAATAAAATAAAACAAGTCATAACGTCTTTTTAAACTGTATTTTACAGTCATGGATGGCAGAACTTCTCACAGCTTAATCAGGGCAAAACTGAAGTTTTAATTATCGTCAAGAGTGAGATCATTTTACCATAATTACAACATTTTAATCCTTCTCAGTGTGGGAGGAACCAGGGCGTTCTTTTCGACTCTGAGCTGGATTTTACTCCACACATCAGAAATATAACAAAAACTGGATTTATCCTCTTAAAAATTCATCAGTCGCCCTTTTCTCTCTCTGCCAGCACGGAGGTGCCGATGCTTTTATTTCTAGTAGATTAGATTATTGCTCGTCTTCCCAAAAAGTCCATTTCAGACCTACAGCTACTCCAGAGGGCGGGAACACATCCCACCAGTTTTAAAATCACTGCTCCCCATGCGTTTCAGGATTGATTTTAAGCTTCTTTTAGTGGTTTTTAAATGTCTTAATGGTCTTGGGCCTTTCCGGAGGTCCTCTGGTACCGGCCTCTTAGTTCCAAGAGGACCAAAACCTGCAGCAGGTTCTGTAAGGGTCCAGTGAGAACTTTTACTTTTACTGTCGTTTACTTTTTATTAGAACAGTTCAAAACTCCCACTCATCCAGATTCTCACTTTTTGCAACGACAAGCAGAAAGAAAGGAAAGAAACTGACAGTCTTGTCTTCTGGACTTTAACACACCTGCAGTGTCTCCCTGAGGGAAGTGGTGGAAAGCCTGTGTGCTGTGGGTGTGTGTGGTCTTTGATGACGTGGGCTCTGCTTGTTACCCCACTAATGTAAATGTCCTGCAGTGATGGGAAGGAAACTCTAGATGCGTTTGTGCAGTTTTTATTGCACGTCGGAGGCCTTCCTGTCCTGCCACACAGCGATGCACGGCTGAGCACACCCTCCATTTAGAGACCAGGTCAGATCACTGCTGATGAATTTTAATGTCTCCACCTCAGTCTCTGCCATGTAAATGAGGAAAGTGAAGTAAATCTTCACAACTACAAGCATCAGAACTGCTGAAACAAGAAAGCTGAGGCGTGGGAGATTACTACAGAAGAGTCAGAATTAAGATTTGTGTTACTGCGTCAGAGGAAATTCACCCGGAACATGAAATAAAACCTCCTGAAGGTTCGTCAGCGGTTATTAACCACAACCTATGATGAGAACTTCCTAACTTTAAACTAAAACCCATTTCCCTTTGAAATCTGAACTGCAGCTGATTTGTTGGTGCACTGCACTGAAACACAGAAGACATAAAACCATAAAGAACATCAGTTTATTGAGCTTGGTTGATACAAACAGAGAAAAACTGAATCCACCTGGTAACACCAAGAGAACAACCTGTACATCATCTCTGAGAATTATTTACACAAACATGGACTCACAGCAGCACTTTAAACTCGTCTCTGACGGATCCCACGAATCTGAGGGTGACATTTTACATCCCACCACCAGGGGGCACTCTTGTTTCTGTTTTCATGTTCAATGAATGACGGCATTTCTGCAACAACACCATCAAATTTACACATTTTATAAACACACACACAGTGGAGCAGAAACTGAGCTTCCTGCAGTTTTACAAACATTCCTCCCACTGCTGATTTTTACCAATTTTAGCTGGTTTTCAGTTTCAGTTTGTGTTACTGATTTGGTCACATGATCAACGGACATGAGAACATTGTTGGTGACATCCTGCACACAAAGCTGAGCAGCTGATTTCATTTGTTCCCTTTCTATTACAAAACCCATCACCATGACAACAATGTTTATCAGCTGCATCATCCACTTTATCCGGTGGTCAACTTCCTGTTAATCAGCCGATCACACGGCAGCATGTTGTCACGTAGACATGGTGAAGACGCCTGGCTGAAGTTCAAACTGAGCATCAGAATGAGGAAGAAAGCAGATTTAAAAGCCTGAATGTGGCATTAGGGCTGCTCGATTATGGCAAAAATGATAATCTCGATTATTTTGATTTAAACTGAGATCTCGATTATTTAACACAATTATTAATTATTCACTTTAATAATGTAAATATCTATCTATCTATCTATCTATCTATCTATCTATCTATCTATCTATCTATCTCTGCCCTGCTTTGACCACCTCTCCCTCCATCAGATGATCTCTGAGTCTGCAGGTCATGAAAAATGGTTTCACATGATAACATTAGCTATTAGCCGTAGCTTGGTACCAAATACACGGAGGGCATGCTTGTTACTTACTAGCATAAAAAATAAACCAAAATTATGTATCGTTCTGTAGCTCATCACCACGGGACACATTTTCACATTTATGACTCTCTGCGGCTTCCGTAGTTGTAATAACGCTCTTAAACGGTTCCAGTAGAGCACTACTCGGTTATTTGCATTACAATTAGCACACCACTAGATGGGAGTAATTCTTACACACTGGGGCTTTAAGATGAACAATAAGAAGTGGAGGAACAAGCCTTTTCTGCCCTCTGTTATGGGAAATGTCAACTCTCTGAAAACAAATGTGATGAACTGGAGGAGCTTGTGAGGAGCCAACAAGTAAACAGGGACTGCAGTTTGGTCTATCAGAGTCCTGACTGAAGCACAACGGACTCGTGGCTGGATAGATAGATGGATGGATACCACAGGAGATCATGTCCATGTGGATCAGCGCTGCAGATCAGGAGACGCTAAAAATAATTAAACCTAAAACAGCTCAGCATCAGCAACCACGTGCTCAGGACTCAGAATGAACACATAAAAAAAAGCACATTTAAATGTGTAGAAAAAAGGAATAAACACCAAGAGCTGGCTTTCCTAGATAACACTATATACAAAAATAAAATAATAAAATAAATAAATACTAAAATGGGAGCAGCACCAATAACGAAGAATGATACCAATTTATCAATAAATACCAAAAAGACACTATGAACACCATTTACACACTAACATTAACCCTGCCTAGCCCAACTCCACACTAAGAAACTAACTCAAGGAGGGGCCACAAAGGCTTTACAAAAACTACACAAACCAAAACAGTCAGAAAATAAACACAAAATCAAGTAGTTTTAACAAAACTGGATAATCAAACATAAACCTCCAATACAAACCAAAGAACTGAGCTATCATACTATCTAAGCTATCAAATGTCACCAATCACAAATCTTAGCAGGAGCTGGGGCGGACTGCTACTGAGCCAACAGTTGCCCATTGACTGAGCGGTTGCAGGAGGTACTTATTTCCTGGAGGTGGCCAGCAGAAGCAGTGATTGGTCCACCACTTATCTAATGAGGAGGGTGAAGACGAAGGTGTGACAGCCAATCCCAGCCAGGTAGCAGCAAACAGGCATTTGCATGCAGAATGGTACACAGGTGGCACCAATGAGCCAAGAGCCGTAACAAGGTGGACCCGAAGAAGAGGACGACCTGGAGCTAGACGATGGGCCCGAAGAAGAGGACGACCTGGAGCTAGACGGTGGACCCGAAGAAGAGGACGACCTGGAGCTAGACGGTGGACCCGAAGAAGAGGACAACCTGGAGCTAGACGGTGGACCCGAAGAAGAGGACGACCTGGAGCTAGACGGTGGACCCGAAGAAGAGGATGACCTGGAGCTAGACGGTGGACCCAAGAAGAGGACGACCTGGAGCTAGACGGTGGACCCGAAGAAGAGGACGACCTGGAGCTAGACGGTGGACCCGAAGAAGAGGACGACCTGGAGCTAGACGATGGGCCCGAAGAAGAGGACGACCTGGAGCTAGACGGTGGACCCGAAGAAGAGGACGACCTGGAGCTAGACGGTGGACCCGAAGAAGAGGACAACCTGGAGCTAGACGGTGGACCCAAGAAGAGGACGACCTGGAGCTAGACGGTGGACCCGAAGAAGAGGACGACCTGGAGCTAGACGGTGGACCCGAAGGAGAGGACGACCTGGAGCTAGACGGTGGACCCGAAGAAGAGGACGACCTGGAGCTAGACGGTGGACCCAAGAAGAGGATGACCTGGAGCTAGACGGTGGACCCAAGAAGAGGACGACCTGGAGCTAGACGGTGGACCCGAAGAAGAGGACGACCTGGAGCTAGACGGTGGACCCGAAGAAGAGGACGACCTGGAGCTAGACGGTGGACCCAAGAAGAGGACGACCTGGAGCTAGAAGGTGGACCCGAAGAAGAGGACGACCTGGAGCTAGACGGTGGACCCAAAGAAGAGGACGACCTGGAGCTAGACGGTGGACCCAAGAAGAGGACGACCTGGAGCTAGACGATGGACCCGAAGAAACGGACGACCTGGAGCTAGACGGTGGACCCGAAGAAGAGGACGACCTGGAGCTAGATGGTGGACCCGAAGAAACGGACAACCTGGAGCTAGACGGTGGACCCGAAGAAACGGACAACCTGGAGCTAGACGGTGGACCCGAAGAAACGGACAACCTGGAGCTAGACGGTGGACCCGAAGAAACGGACAACCTGGAGCTAGACGATGGACCCGAAGAAGAGGACGACCTGGAGCTGGAAGCTGGACCAGATGAAGAGGACGACCTGGAGCTAGACGGTGGACCCGAAGAAGAGGACGACCTGGAGCTAGACGATGGACCCGAAGAAACGGACAACCTGGAGCTAGACGGTGGACCCGAAGAAACGGACAACCTGGAGCTAGACGGTGGACCCGAAGAAACGGACAACCTGGAGCTAGACGGTGGACCCGAAGAAACGGACAACCTGGAGCTAGACGGTGGACCCGAAGAAACGGACAACCTGGAGCTAGACGATGGACCCGAAGAAGAGGACGACCTGGAGCTGGAAGCTGGACCCGATGAAGAGGACGACCTGGAGCTAGACGGTGGACCCGAAGAAGAGGACGACCTGGAGCTAGACGGTGGACCCGAAGAAACGGACAACCTGAGGTAGACGGTGGACCCGAAGAAGAGGACGACCTGGAGCTAGACGATGGGCCCGAAGAAGAGGACGACCTGGAGCTAGACGGTGGACCCGAAGAAGAGGACGACCTGGAGCTAGACGGTGGACCCGAAGAAGAGGACAACCTGGAGCTAGACGGTGGACCCAAGAAGAGGACGACCTGGAGCTAGACGGTGGACCCGAAGAAGAGGACGACCTGGAGCTAGACGGTGGACCCGAAGGAGAGGACGACCTGGAGCTAGACGGTGGACCCGAAGAAGAGGACGACCTGGAGCTAGACGGTGGACCCAAGAAGAGGATGACCTGGAGCTAGACGGTGGACCCAAGAAGAGGACGACCTGGAGCTAGACGGTGGACCCGAAGAAGAGGACGACCTGGAGCTAGACGGTGGACCCGAAGAAGAGGACGACCTGGAGCTAGACGGTGGACCCAAGAAGAGGACGACCTGGAGCTAGAAGGTGGACCCGAAGAAGAGGACGACCTGGAGCTAGACGGTGGACCCAAAGAAGAGGACGACCTGGAGCTAGACGGTGGACCCAAGAAGAGGACGACCTGGAGCTAGACGATGGACCCGAAGAAACGGACGACCTGGAGCTAGACGGTGGACCCGAAGAAGAGGACGACCTGGAGCTAGATGGTGGACCCGAAGAAACGGACAACCTGGAGCTAGACGGTGGACCCGAAGAAACGGACAACCTGGAGCTAGACGGTGGACCCGAAGAAACGGACAACCTGGAGCTAGACGGTGGACCCGAAGAAACGGACAACCTGGAGCTAGACGATGGACCCGAAGAAGAGGACGACCTGGAGCTGGAAGCTGGACCAGATGAAGAGGACGACCTGGAGCTAGACGGTGGACCCGAAGAAGAGGACGACCTGGAGCTAGACGATGGACCCGAAGAAACGGACAACCTGGAGCTAGACGGTGGACCCGAAGAAACGGACAACCTGGAGCTAGACGGTGGACCCGAAGAAACGGACAACCTGGAGCTAGACGGTGGACCCGAAGAAACGGACAACCTGGAGCTAGACGGTGGACCCGAAGAAACGGACAACCTGGAGCTAGACGATGGACCCGAAGAAGAGGACGACCTGGAGCTGGAAGCTGGACCCGATGAAGAGGACGACCTGGAGCTAGACGGTGGACCCGAAGAAGAGGACGACCTGGAGCTAGACGGTGGACCCGAAGAAACGGACAACCTGAGGTAGACGATGGACCCGAAGAAACGGACAACCTGGAGCTAGACGGTGGACCCGAAGAAACGGACAACCTGGAGCTAGACGGTGGACCCGAAGAAACGGACAACCTGGAGCTAGACGATGGACCCGAAGAAGAGGACGACCTGGAGCTGGAAGCTGGACCAGATGAAGAGGACGACCTGGAGCTAGACGGTGGACCCGAAGAAGAGGACGACCTGGAGCTAGACGGTGGACCCGAAGACGAGGACAACCTGAAGCTAGATGGTGGACCCGACGAAGAGGACGACCTGGAGCAAGACGGTGGACCCGAAGAAGAGGACGACCTGGAGCTAGATGGTGGACCAAACGAAGAGGACGACTGCTGGACCAGACGAAGAGGACGACCTGGAGCTAGAAGGTGGACCAGACGAAGAGGACGACCTGGAGCTAGCAGGTGGACCAGACAAAGAGGACGACCTGGAGCTAGATGGTGGACCAGACAAAGAGGACAACCTGGAGCTAGAAGGTGGACCCGACGAAGAGGATGACCTGGAGCTAGATGGTGGACCAGACGAAGAGGACGACCTGGAGCTAGATGGTGGACCAGACGAAGAGGACGACCTGGAGCTAGATGGTGGTCCAGACGAAGAGGACAACCTGGAGCTAGACGGTGGACCCGAAGAAGAGGACGACCTGAAGCTAGACAGTGGACCAGACGAAGAGGACGACCTGGAGCTAGAGGGTGGACCAGACGAAGAGGACAACCTGAAGCTAGACGGTGGACCCGACGAAGAGAACAACCTGAAGCTAGATGGTGGACCAGACAAAGAGGACGACCTGGAGCTAGACGATGGACCCGACGAAGAGGACAACCTGAAGCTAGACGGTGGACCCGAAGAAGAGGACGACCTGGAGCTAGATGGTGGACCAGACAAAGAGGACGACCTGGAGCTAGACGGTGGACCCGAAGAAGAGGACAACCTGAAGCTAGATGGTGGACCAGACAAAGAGGACGACCTGGAGCTAGACGGTGGACCTGACGAAGAGGACTACCTGAAGCTAGATGGTGGACCAGACAAAGAGGACGACCTGGAGCTAGACGGTGGACCTGACGAAGAGGACTACCTGAAGCTAGATGGTGGACCAGACGAAGAGGACAACCTGGAGCTAGACGGTGGACCCGACGAAGAGGACAACCTGAAGCTAGATGGTGGACCAGACAAAGAGGACGACCTGGAGCTAGACGGTGGACCCGACGAAGAGGACAACCTGAAGCTAGATGGTGGACCAGACAAAGAGGACGACCTGAAGCTAGATGGTGGACCAGACGAAGAGGACGACCTGGAGCTAGACGGTTGACCTGATGAAGAGGACGACCTGAAGCTAGATGGTGGACCAGACGAAGAGGACGACCTGGAGCTAGACGGTGGACCCGACGAAGAGGACAACCTGAAGCTAGATGGTGGACCAGACGAAGAGGACGACCTGAAGCTAGATGGTGGACCAGACGAAGAGGACAACCTGGAGCTAGACGGTTGACCTGACGAAGAGGACAACCTGAAGCTAGATGGTGGACCAGACAAAGAGGACGACCTGGAGCTAGACGGTGGACCCGACGAAGAGGACAACCTGAAAGCTAGATGGTGGACCAGACAAAGAGGACGACCTGGAGCTAGACGGTGGACCCGACGAAGAGGACAACCTGAAGCTAGATGGTGGACCAGACAAAGAGGACGACCTGGAGCTAGACGGTGGACCCGACGAAGAGGACAACCTGAAGCTAGATGGTGGACCAGACAAAGAGGACGACCTGAAGCTAGATGGTGGACCAGACGAAGAGGACGACCTGGAGCTAGACGGTTGACCCGATGAAGAGGACAACCTGAAGCTAGATGGTGGACCAGACAAAGAGGACGACCTGAAGCTAGATGGTGGACCAGACGAAGAGGACGACCTGGAGCTAGACGGTTGACCCGATGAAGAGGACAACCTGAAGCTAGATGGTGGACCAGACAAAGAGGACGACCTGGAGCTAGACGGTGGACCCGACGAAGAGGACGACCTGGAGCCAGATGGTGGACCAGACGAAGAGGACTACCCAGAACTTGAAGGTGGACCTGATGAAGAGGACGACCTGGAGCTAGACGGTTGACCCGATGAAGAGGACAACCTGAAGCTAGATGGTGGACCAGACAAAGAGGACGACCTGGAGCTAGACGGTGGACCGGACGAAGAGGACGACCTGGAGCCAGATGGTGGACCAGACGAAGAGGACTACCCAGAACTTGAAGGTGGACCTGATGAAGAGGACAACCTGAAAGCTAGATGGTGGACCAGACAAAGAGGACGACCTGGAGCTAGACGGTGGACCCGACGAAGAGGACAACCTGAAGCTAGATGGTGGACCAGACAAAGAGGACGACCTGGAGCTAGACGGTGGACCCGACGAAGAGGACAACCTGAAGCTAGATGGTGGACCAGACAAAGAGGACAACCTGAAGCTAGATGGTGGACCAGACAAAGAGGACGACCTGGAGCTAGACGGTTGACCCGATGAAGAGGACAACCTGAAGCTAGATGGTGGACCAGACAAAGAGGACGACCTGAAGCTAGATGGTGGACCAGACGAAGAGGACGACCTGGAGCTAGACGGTTGACCCGATGAAGAGGACAACCTGAAGCTAGATGGTGGACCAGACAAAGAGGACGACCTGGAGCTAGACGGTGGACCCGACGAAGAGGACGACCTGGAGCCAGATGGTGGACCAGACGAAGAGGACTACCCAGAACTTGAAGGTGGACCTGATGAAGAGGACGACCTGGAGCTAGACGGTTGACCCGATGAAGAGGACAACCTGAAGCTAGATGGTGGACCAGACAAAGAGGACGACCTGGAGCTAGACGGTGGACCCGACGAAGAGGACGACCTGGAGCCAGATGGTGGACCAGACGAAGAGGACTACCCAAAACTTGAAGGTGGACCTGATGAAGAGGATGGTGAATGGATTCTGCCCTTTTTTCAAGAGTTGACTCAGTTTTCTGATGTTTTACTGAAATGTTTGCATCGATTTTTGGTGAACCTACGAGAGGAAAACTCTTCCATGGGGAACAATATCTCCTTTAACAACAGTGATGCAGCTCTGTGCTACAAAGCTAATGTGGGGCTATTCAACTTAGCACAGGGGTGTCAAACTCCGGTCCTCGAGCGCCGGTGTCCTGCAGGTTTTTATCGTTTCCCTGATCTAACACACCTGACTGAAATTAATGGATTATTGTGAAGAAGCTGACAACAAGCTGTTGGAGCCATTTGATTTTACTCAGGTACTCGAGGACCGGAGTTTGACACCCCTGACTTAGCACCTCGAGGGCTGTAGTCCTGCAGGTTTTAGATGTTTCTTAGTTGTTATCAGTTCAGACTCTTGACCACCAGGGCAGATATGTGAGGAGCACTGAGATTATTTCAGCTCTGACCAGACCACTGATGGAGAAATGTTAAACTGCAACAACAGATTCTTGATTTTGAACTTTTTAAAGTGTTTTTGTCATATTTTGTTTTTAAATCAGATGGTGTCAGGATGTTTGCAGGGTCACACTGAGCTCCACAGCTCCAGCTACCTGTTGTACGCTCATCAGAACATCTTCTGGTTTCTGAGGTCAAAGGTCTCAAACATTTAAAAGTATTAAATTAAAATGTCTTTTCTTCAACATGCTGCATTTTGAAAAATTAAGGTTTTATAATGATGAGCGACTCCGCATGTTTGACCAGACATGAGACCCTGTGTTACAATTTCTCCAAAGAGGCAACTGACGTGAGTGGGTGACCGTGCTGTCTTTATCATTATATACACTTTTCTTGTTGTTGCTGCTGCTGTTCGTTTGTTTTATTTGTCAGATAATTATTTATTTGTAGTGTCTTGATTTCTTCTCTATTGCTGCTGATTCACTGATGTGCTGTGGGGGGGGTTTTTGTGTTGTTGCATTTTGTTAAAATCAATAAATATTAATTAAAAAAAATATTTTCATAAAGCTGCAGGATTTTTGACTTTTGTGTGAGTCTGAATCTCTACAGCAGACTGACCAACATGCATGCGAACACAGCCAAACACATGAAGGGAAACTCTGCAGGCAGAAATAAATAACTAATACATTGTCCTGCGTGATTCCCATCGTGTCCATGTTTTTGTGTCTTTGACTGAACCCTGGATTCAGACGGGTGGTGACATCGTGGGGTGTGATGGCGTTTTTCTGGACTGAAGCAGCTTTGAGTCCATCCACGGTGCAGAACAGGAACTTCCTGTGTGTTTTAGTGTCTGAAGCAGGAGCTTCAACGTCCTGCTGATGTACGAAACGACCACAAAACCAACAACGCACAGAAACCAACACTGTACACACCCGTTCATATGTTACAGTCTGCTCTGCTGAGGAGGAGGAGTCACTGGATGCCTCTGAATAAACACATGGCGAACACCATGGCGAAGAGCTGCAGGAGGAACGAGACACGAGATCAGGAAGGATTTTTATGCATCATGAACTGATCTGGGATATACAGGTGAAACTCAAAAAATTAGAATATTGAGCAAAACCTAATTTATTTCAGTAATTCAACTTAAAAAGGGAAACAAGGCATTTGAAGCATTTATTTGTTATAATTTTGATGATTATGGCTTACATGAAAACCCAAAAATCAACATCTCAGAAAGTTAGAATATAGTGACAACGTTGTAGCCTCTAGGTGCCACTCTAACCAGCTAATTCATCCAAACACCTGTGACGGAGTCCTGAGCATTTAAATGGTCTCAGTCTGTTTCAGTAGAATCCACCATCACGGGGAAGGTTGCTGACCTGACCGTTTGAGCTGGATGCTCTCAAAGTGTCACGATCATGGGCTGTGTGGGGGTGATGTTCGTCTTTTTCTGGTTGTACTTTTGGGTTGTGGTTCTGGTTTTTGTCATTAGTTTCTGTTATGAGATCATGGTTTGGGTTTTTGGTTTTTGTTAGTTTTTTCCTTGTGTGCTCTGTGGTTTTTGTTTCTGCCTCGTTAGAACATCTGGTCTGATTACTCATCCACTTCACCTGTTCCCCATTACTCCCTCCGTGTATATATGTCCCTGGTTTTCAGTCATTCCTTGTCAGATCCTCTTATGTGGTCATATGTGGTTTATGTTGTTTGGATTTTCCCTGTCTTGTGTGGTTCCCTGTCTCGAGTCTTGGAAAATAAACCTTTCATCTGCACCGATTCTGCCTCCTGCTCTGGCTGCCTGCACTTGGGTCCTCACCTCCACCGCAGACCGTGACACAAAGTGCTGCATCAAAGCTCATCAAGAAGAAGCTGAGTGGAAGGAGAAGCTGGAACAAGCAGCAGGATGAAGCAGCTGGAGAGGACGGTCAGGAAAAGGCCAATCAGAAATGTGGGGGAGCTTCACCAGGACTGGACTGAGGCTGGAGTTAGAGCTTCCAGAGACACCACACAGATGGATCCTGGACCTGGACTTCACATGTCGTAGTTCTCTAGTCCAGCCGCTCCTGAACACAACACAACGTCAGCAGCATCTCACCTGGACTAAAGAAAGCAGGACCTGGTCTGCTGAGAAGTGGTCCAAAGAGTCTTTTCTGATGAGCAATTCCTGCATCTGATGTGGAAATCCAGGTCCCAGAGTCTGGAGGAAGACTGGAGAGGCAACAATCCAAGACTCTTAAAGTGCAGCGTGAAGTTTCCACAGTGGGTGGTGATGTGGGAGCCATGACATCGGGTTCTGGTCCACTGGGCTTTATGAAGTCCAGAGTCCACGCAGCGTCTACCAGGAGCCTTTAAAGCTCTTCATTCTTCCTTTGCAGAGATGCAGACTTTATTTTGCCCTGCCCACACTGCCACAAGAACCAGAACCTGGTTCAAGGACCAAGGATTACTGGGCTGGACTGGCCAGCAGACTCTCCAGACCTGAACCCCGTAGAAAACCTGTGGAGCCTTTCCAAAAGGAAGATGAGACACATGAGACGGAGCGATGCAGAAGAGCTGAAGGACTGAAGCATCCTGGTCTTCATTCCACCCAGCAGGACCACAGGCTGGTAACATCCACGCCACATGGAGGCAGGAGTCCATGAAGAAGGACTAGATCGAGACCTGGGTTCATATGCAGGACTAGACCGAGACCTGGGATCATATGCAGGACTAGACCGAGACCCGGGTTCATATGCAGGACTAGAACGAGACCCGGGTTCATATGCAGGACTAGAACGAGACCCGGGTTCATATGCAGGACTAGAACGAGACCCGGGTTCATATGCAGGACTAGACCGAGACCCGGGTTCATATGCAGGACTAGACCGAGAACTGGGTTCATATGCAGGACTAGACCGACACCCGTGTTCATATGCAGGACTAGACCGAGACCTGGGATCATATGCAGGACTAGACCGAGATCCGGGTTCATATGCAGGACTAGACCGAGACCTGGGTTCATATGCAGGACTAGACCGAGACCTGGTTCATATGCAGGACTAGACCGAGACCCGGGTTCATATGCAGGACTAGACCGAGACCCGGGTTCATATGCAGGACTAGACCGAGACCCGGGTTCATATGCAGGACTAGACCGAGACCCGGGTTCATATGCAGGACTAGACCGAGACCTGGTTCATATGCAGGACTAGACTCTTCAGATGGCCACATTTCTGGATTCAGTTTCCTTTTTTATTGATTTTATGTAATATTCTAATTTTCTGAGGTTATAATTTTTTTTATAAACTATAAACCATGATGATCAAAATTATGCTGGAAAAATGTGACTCTGTATATAATGAGTCTATATAATATGTTAGTTTCCCTTTTTAAGTTGAATTACTGAAATAAATTAAGTTTTGTGGAAGATTTTGTTGTTTCACCTGTATATACAGTATATATGCATATCTGATAGTGAACCCGCCAGCAGCGAGGTTTATTTCAGTCAGTCACCATGGTAACATGAGTTTCCCTCAACTCATGGTTAACATACTGAGTTTCTACATAACCTGCTTTCTGGAACAGATCCGTGGTCTACATTCAAAAAAAAGCCAACAACAAAGAAAGATGGAAAGTTTCACCTCGATGGTGAGCACCACGATGGCCAGAGCTCCTGCAGCGTAGATGTAGTTCTCAAAGTATTCAACCATTGCTGAGTAACAGCCCTGCATGGAAGATGATTAAAAGGCAGAAAACCCAACAAAGTAAAAGACAAATCTAAACTTCAAAGCCAATCAAAAAAATAAAATAAAATAAAATAAAATACAGTAAGTAAATTAAGTAAGTAAGTTAAGTAAGTAAATTGGGACACAAGACAATAATATTTCTACATTTATGTGTTTTCTGATCAACACGTAGACCAACGTTTCTTTTGTAACTCAGAGATGCTTATGGAACGAAAAATAAAAACAATCTGATGAATTTTTGTACCTTGTTGTGTCTGAAGGTCACGCCGCCGCTCACACACTGCTCCACACCGCTGTCGCCGAGGTAACCGCTCCTCTGGCAACAGGACTCAGGGACCATCTTAACAGGATTCAGGAGCCTGAAAAGACTCTCATCGAAGTCTTCAGGTCCGCTGACGCCGCAGCAATCGAACTGTTCAGACAGACGGGACGCAAACAGACATAAACGCTGTGAGTGAGGACAGAATCGTCAGCCGAACGTCAGCCGAACGTCAGCCGAACGTCAGCCGAACGTCAGCCGATCATACTGCAGATGTCTCACCGTGGTCATGATGGCGTTCCAGGTGGTGGTGAAGACATCAGTGTTGTTTCGACCTTGATAGTGACGCTTCAGCTCCCTGGTGAAATATTCTCGGGTCAGCTGTGATGACAGACACATGATGAAGGTCAGATCCACCAAAACCAGAAATCCACCCAATCCAAGCTGAACCAAGGCTTCACTAAGATCGGACACCATACGACACTGACCCGGACCCAGACTCTGACCCTCAAACGTGACACAGGAAGACAGTCCACCAGAATATCACTGGGTCTGTTCCAGTTTACAGTCAGAAATGCTCCAAAACCAAGTGTGAAACCAGTCTATAACCACGTCTAAACCGTATAACACCAGGCTAAAAGTAGTAAATCTCTAGCCTAAAGCTTCATTAAAAACTACGAGGACGTTTCCCTCTTTAATCCACAGTGTAATTGTTTGATTTGAGAGAAAGATTTCTTGTTTTCACACTCAAATATCATATTTCTCCCTCTCAAAAGTGCTCTCACACTCTAAAAGTCTCTTCTTGCTCTTAAATAATTTGTCTCCCCTTTAAAACTCTGCTCCTCTTCTCAGTTTAGGGCTGCAGGTTCAAATCTCCTCTGCTCTCACAACTTCTGCTCCTGGATGTTTTTCCTCTCTCAGGTTGCTGAATGAGCTGTCTGTCAAACCTCCTCCAGCCAATAAAATACTAGATAAATAGAGAAAAGTAGTCCCCACCTTCTTATAAATTCTTGTAAATCAGTACTTAACTGGGATCATCAGTAAACGCGTACGGATAACCCAGACCAGCAATCTCTAGTAAGCACTAAGTTTTATGCCTTTCTTTTAATGTATGCACGTGAGTGTTTTACAGTGAAAAAAACACAGCTATCTCACAGTAAAAGTACTCATTTAAAAACTAACTGTACCTATTCAAACGTACAGCATGCCAAGTTTAAAGCTAAAGAAATCATAAATTGCTACATAAATATTCTGCTTTTATGGTACTATAGAATTAACCTACACAGATTTTTGATAGGAAGATGGGACTTTTTGAGCCAGATAATATTTGAGCGTGAAAACAAGAAATTTCTCACAGATCAAACAAGTAAGCTCTTGATTAAAGATAAGGAAGTACCCCCATACAAAACTAGTATAAAAACAGTCTAAAAATAAATCCAGAACCAGTCTATAACCACTTCCAGAACCAACTGTGAAACCTGTGGTGGGAGGAGCTAAGATGAGAATGAGGATGCAGACACACCACGACATCCACTAAAGAAGAGTTGGAGTCATGAAAAATGTCAGAGAAGAGACCAGGTGTGGTTTCTCTCAGAACGGCGACCAATCAGAAACTGATCCAGATCCGGTTTACTCACATGTTCTCTGAAGAGAAAAGCCAGAATGGCAGCAGCCAGCTCCGCCAGGAAGATGAAGAGGATGAGCATGAAGAACTGAGAGAAAACACATCCTCGTCACTCTGATGCACAGCATCCATCTAACCGTGTCTGACAGTCTTGCATCCAAGCCAATAGAGCGAGATCTGTCAGCTGGGTTTCTTACTTAGCTACTAAATCCTAAATCTGGTTATTTTACATGCATATTAACCGACTCACAAACAGCAGCAGACATTTGTTCTCCCGGATGGCTCCGCAGCATCCCAGGAAGCCCAGCAGGAACAGCATGCCCCCCATGGCCAGGATGACGTAGACCCCGGTGAAGAGCAGGGGGTTGACCGCCACAATCTCCCTAAAGCCCATCGGGTCCACCAGCACCCAAACCCCGACCCCCAGCAGGAAGGAGCCACCCAGCTGAGAGAGAGGATGAAGATGGAGGAGGTTAGCTGGAAAAGAAGCAGGACCTGAAAGCCGTGATGACGTCTGGAAAAATTAAACTGTGTCAGCATCAGAAACACCGAACAGTTCTGACACGTTCAACTCATCAGCATCCTGAAGGCTGACGTATGAGCTCAATGTAAAGATTCTGCAGCTTGAATAAATGGTTGCAAATAATTTCAGTTCTTACTTTTAAATCATGTTTGTCATCCTGCAAAAAAAACAAAAAACAATCTGCCCAAAAAATTTAACTTTGGGAATGTGCAGAAAAGGATCTGCATGAGTGTAAAAGAGATTTGTATTTGTGGAAAATAATTGAAGTTCTTTTGCAAACATCCTGTCCACAGATGCGAAGCACAAAACGGCGTGCGAGACTCTGAATTTTGTCCCTGTGTTTTTACATCTATCTGATTGGATGGTGACAAATCAAAGTATCCAATCAGAGAGTAGACAGTTCCCTGTCCTTCCGCACCGCTACAGGCTCTTAAAGTGCAGTAGATCAATTTGAAACCATCATATTTGATGATTTTATAGCAGCTTTTTGTGCATGGATATTTTTGGCTTCAAAGGTCCCCAAAGGGAGTAAATGATACTACATAAAAATATGAATGAAATCAAATCAGTTTCATTAATAATCTTTGACATATCAAAACTAACCACCACCACCAAAGACCCATCCCCCTCCTATTTATTATGCAGCGACTGAAACTAGTTAGTAGGTTAGCAGTTATGGATTTGCTCTGCAGCCAAAGATAAAAGAAACAGCATCATTAATGATTCAGCCTTCAGATGCTGCTTCTGATGCCCACCGACAGAAACTCATTTACTTTCTGTTGTTTTGATGGAAAACCCTTCAATCAAAGATTACATCAAAAACTCACAGGAACACTCCTGAATCTTAAACAGAGTAGTATTGAAACTCACAAAGATAAAGAAGTTGAAGATGAACATCAGGTACTTCATGCAGCTGAGGCAGTCGCCCTCCATGGCTGAAACCTCCCCCTGAACACACACACAGAAAAACGGGTAAACAAAACACATCAAAACAGCCGGCAGTCAAACATTTACACAGTAAAAATTCCTGATTTATAAGCTAGAGCTTTTAATATCTAAATCTATGATGTGATGGGGACATGATGGGGACATGATGGAGACGTGATGGGGACATGATAGCGACGTGATGGGGACATGATGGAGACGTGATGGGGACATGATGGAGAAATGATGGGGACATGATAGCGACGTGATGGGGACATGATGGAGACGTGATGGGGACATGATAGCGACGTGATGGGGACATGATGGAGACGTGATGGGGACATGATGGAGACGTGATGGGGACATGATGGAGACGTGATGGGGACATGATAGCGACGTGATGGGGACATGATGGAGACGTGATGGGGACATGATGGAGACATGATGGGGACATGATGGGGACATGATGGGGATATGATGAGGACATGATGGAGACGTGATGGGGACATGACAGGGACATGATGGGGATATGATGAGGACATGATGGGGGTATGAAGGAGACGTGATGGGGACATGATGGAGACGTGATGGAGACATGATGGGGACATGATGGAGACGTGATGGGGACATGATGGAGACATGATGGGGACATGATGGGGACATGATGGGGATATGATGAGGACATGTTGGAGACGTGATGGGGACATGATAGCGACGTGATGGGGACATGATGGAGACGTGATGGGGACATGATGGAGACATGATGGGGACATGATGGGGATATGATGAGGACATGATGGAGACGTGATGGGGACATGACAGGGACATGATGGGGATATGATGAGGACATGATGGAGACGTGATGGGGACATGACAGGGACATGATGGGGATATGATGAGGACATGATGGAGACATGATGGGGACATGATGGAGACGTGATGGAGACATGATGGGGACATGATGGAGACGTGATGGAGACATGATGGGGACATGATGGAGATGTGATGGAGACATGATGGAGATGTGATGGTGACATGATGGAGTCCTAAAAAAAAAAAAAAATAACAAAATAAAACTTAAAATGAGTCAGAGTAAAACCAAATGAAAAAAAATCAAATAAAATTATAATACATCTTGAAAACTGCATTAAAAATAAATAAAAAAATGTTAATCAGTCGATCTGGAACATCATTAACTCTTTAACGCCTGATGTGTCACATCTGATTCATACCTTTCTGAGACATTTGCATCACTTTATGGTAAAAACTTTGCTCAAAACCCTGTTTTATATAATATGATAATTGTCTTCTGCACCCTGGTGGACACCTTTTGCACTACGCTTTTCTGACGTATGACACACTAATTAGCAGTACATATATGCAAATTTTTTTTGTTAATTATTTTTTTACATTTTGTTAAAAGGCTCCCCCACAAAAAAGCACACTAAAGATTAAAAAAATGTGAATTTTCTGTCCAGTTTCTTGGGTCAGTCACTAATGGGTTAAATGGCATACACTTGCTGTCAAGGCTAACGTACACGTCAACGTTCCGCTACGTTTGTGTAAATACTTGCTGCAAACCACAGAATCACGATGAGGCAGAAGAGCGTAATACCACTAGGGGGAGTACACAGCACTTGGACTGAAATAGTGAAAAGTTCAATCTACTGTTACCAACTGTTAAGGCACGAGTGTTTATCACTGTGCAACGGGAAGGAAAATCATACAGATGCTGGTAGCTGTGGACAAGATCCGAGAGACGGTCTTCAAAACTATCCACCATTGTCTTTACCTCGGACCTGCATGTTCATGCTCTTGTTCTCATGAGTCTCTAGTGCACTGTATAAGAGGAAAAAGAACCAAAACTTAAAGTTAATAGCAATAAAGCAAAAAAAGATAAAAGACAAAAATGAATAAAAGCATATTGAAATTCATAATAAAAGTGTACAAATCAAAAGTGAGTTCTAAACTAGTTTTAAAAACAGAAAAGGACCAGGTGTAGAAGCTGCCCAGACCAGATAAACTTTCTGGACATGTTTCTTGTTTTCCTGCTTGTTAACAGAGATGACGGAGGTCTGAGACTTCAGTCTGTCTGACGTGGATCTGGACCGAGTCGTGCAGGACATGACTCAGGCCGTCCCTGTGGGACAGCGGACACATGGAGGGACGCTGGCTGCTGCTGAGGAGGACATGCTGGTGTAAGCGGAGCCATCAGCGGGGGCGTGAAAGGGACCAACTGGTCCTGCTGGTGTTTACCAGAAGAAGCTAACTCACCACCTGTCAGCCTTCACTGCTGCTGCTTTCTGTTTGCTTTGGAAGCATTTCTGATGCTGGACATCTTCCATGCGCTGATCGCTGCTCATCTTCATCAGCTCTCACATACAGAGAGGTGATGAAGAGAAAATAAAAACACAATCTGAGACCACACACCGAGTCTTACGGACCTGAGAAACATCTTCATTCATCATTTCCTCTAAATGCAACTGGATCTGTGTTGCAACTCATTTCCTAAAGCTCAGGATGATAAAGCTCTAACCAGCAAACAAAAAGACCTCAGAAGAAGCGAGAGGACACAAAAACCATCTTCTCTGCTTCACGTTGCAGAAACATTAACTACAAACCATTTCTCTTTAACTGGTGCTACACCAGAACCGTCTCCTGCTGGTCCGGAGTAAAGAGCCTCTTCCAAGCACAACTCTGTTCCACCATGTTTAAGAAGCCAGAACCAGAACAGCATCTGATCCACGAGTCGAAAACACAAATGGAGCTTCACCTTGGATGTGAAGAGGAAGAAGAACTTGAGCTCAGTGTTTCTCTAATTTCCTGTTATTTCATGTTCTGGATTCGGCTCATAGTGATGATGCTGTCGCAGCTTCATTAACCTTTAAAGCTCCAGATCATTTTTGGTCCTCCTGCAGCTGGAGCGTCAGCATGCAGACACGATGTTTCAGGACAGCTTCAGCTGTCAGGTTATGAGGCCAAAATCATCAAAAATGAACATATCAATAGATAATGACTATTAACTCCAGCTTGTTATGTCCAAATACAAGCCGTAACCCTTAAAACTCTCCAGCACCCCCGAGGTCTATCTTCAGCATTCATCTATCATCAACGGTAGTGTGTAGCTCTGTGGGGTAAATTGTGATGAGTAGCTACCATTTAGGTGAACTCCAGGGATTTCTATCAGGCCAAACCTGGGCATGATGATGAAGCCACTTCCTGTCAGACTTTCCACCAATCAGAGAGCTTAGATTGACGGTAACGTCCAATCAGGAGCAGCCAAAGATCAACCAGTGAGCAGAAAGTTCTATGTGTGTGTGAAAAGAAGAAAAATAATGCTCCTCTATGGCTGGAATAAAGCCAAGAAGACGTTTCTGATGCACGGTGGCGCCACAAAGCAGCTGAGCTGGAGTTGGTTTAGTGAGGATAGCAGGTAAATAGTAGCAGGAATAACTGGAAATGAGGAAAAAGTGGAAACATGGAAATAGTTTCTGTTGTGTGTTTGTTTCAATTACAATATTTTTTCTCCTGAAAGCCAAGACTTGAGAGAACGATGAGATGAGAAAAGGTTTGGTCACTGTTGATCTGTGTGTTATTTCTACAAAGTTCTGTTAGTAATAAATTCTGCTTTCTTCTTCTGGTCGACCTTTATGCTGCTACATCTATTCATACATTCATTTTACATCATTTTACCTCCCAGTCTGACAGCTGCTACACACTGGTTTATACTGGGATTAAAAGCTGTTACACACTGGTTTATACTGGGATTAAAAGCTGCTACACACTGGTTTATACTGGGATTAAAAGCTGCTACACACTGGTTTATACTGGGATTAAAAGCTGCTACACACTGGTTTATACTGGGATTAAAAGCTGCTACACACTGGTTTATACTGGGATTAAAAGCTGCTACACACTGGTTTATACTGGGATTAAATGCTGCTACAGACTGGTTTATACTGGGATTAAAAGCTGCTACACACTGGTTTATACTGGGATTAAAAGCTGCTACAGACTGGTTTATACTGGGATTAAAAGCTGCTACAGACTGGTTTATATAAAATAAAATGGCAAAAATGACAGAAGTTTTAATGGTCAATGATTTTATCTTTTATAGTCTTCTCAGCAGTTTTAAATTTTCTTTAAATGTTATAAATAAGACATTTTAATCAACTAATTGACACACAAATAATGGATTGGATGGATCTCTACTCCTTAATCCCATTAACAGCAAAGATCTGGGTGACATCTTATGTCAGCTGAACTTCTCCTCTTGCTGCTTGGACATCCTGCCCACAGGTTTCTTCAAAAAGGTCTCAAAGACTCTGGAGCCAGATCTGTTACAGATTGTGAACTTATCTTTAATTTCTGGTGTCTTCCCAGAACTTTCTGAATGCAGCTGTAATCAAGCCTCTGTTAAAAAGAGACAATCTAGACACAAATGAGCAACTACAGGCCGATCTCAGATCTTCCTTTTCTAAGATAATCGAAAAAGCCGTTTTTCATCAACTAAATGACTTTTTAAGACAAAACAACTGCTACGATGTCTTCCAGTCAGGTTTTAGACATCACCACCGCACCGAGATGCTCTGACCAAAGTCATTAATAACATATGTTTGAATACAGATGATGCAAAAATGCCAGTCTTAGTCTTACTGGACCTCAGTGCTGCATTTGATACAGTCGACCACAATATATTACTTAAACGACTGAAGAACTGGGTGGGCCTCTCTGGCACTACACTGGTTTAAATCTTATTTAGAGAATAGAAAGTACTTTGTGTCAATAGGTAACTTTACATCTGAGCAGACAAGAATTACATGTGGAGTTCCCCAAGGTTCCATCCTGGGGCCTCTTCTGTTTAACATCTACATGCTCCCACTGGCACAGATTATAAAGAAAAACAAAATTAGTTACCATAGCAATGCAGATGACACACAGATATATATTACAATGTCACCAGGAGACCGAGGCCCCGTACAGGCTCTTGGTAAATGTATTGAGGAGATTAATGACTGGATGTGTATGAACTTTCTTCAGTTAAACAAAAACAAAACTGAGGTGATGGTCTTTGAAGCCAAAGAGAAACGATTAAGTGTCACCACAGAGCTTCAGTCTATACACCTAAAAACCACCAACCAGGCCAGAAATCTGGGTATACTGATGGACTCAGACCTAAACTTTGAGAAACACATTACGGGAATTACAAAATCAGCCTACTATCACCTTAAGAACATATCAAGGGTAAAAGATGTGATGTCTCAGCAGGACCTGGAAAAACTAGTCCAGCTTCCATCTTTAGTCGGCTTGATTATTGTAACAGAGTTTTTACAGGTCTACCTAAAACATCAGTCAGACACCTGCAGCTGATCCAGAACTCTGCTGCTCCAGTCCTCACTAAGACCAAGAAAGTGGACCACATCTGTCCAGCTCTGAGGTCTTTACACTGGCTGCCTGTTCATCAGAGGATAGACTTTAAAGTTCTGCTGCTGGTCTATAAAGCTCTGAATGGTTTAGGACCAATATACATCAGAGACCTCTTGACCCAGTATGAACCTACCAGAACCCTCAGGTCATCTGGATACAGTTTCTTATCAGTTCCAGAGTCAGAACCAGACCCGGAGAAGCTGCATTCAGCTTCTATGCTCCACATGTCTGGAACAAACTCCCAGAAAGCCTCAGATCAGCTGAAACACTCAGTTTATTTAGATCCAGGTTAAAGACCCACCTGTTCTCTGCTGCATGGACTAGTTTTTATTTAGAGTCCAGATCTGGATCTGGTTCTGTTTAGCTGTCTATGCTTCTTGTATTCTGTAAAGCACTTTCAACATAAAAACATAAAAACATTTCAGTCATGCGACTCACAACCAGACTTAAAAACTGGATTAAACAAGCAGGAGGAACATTTTTGGATGCTGCTGATTTGAAAAATTCTTGCAATTAAAAGATAATTTACTACAAGTCACTATTTATCTTGCTTTTCATACATTAAATATAATGAAAACACTAGAAAATATTTCTTTTCGGTGGTTCTCAGCCTTTTTTGGGGTATAAATCTGTATTTTCTCTTTAGTTTGTTGAAAAACCTGCAGAATATAGAGAAGTAACTGGTTTTATTCTCTACTTCAGCAGATTAAACATCTCACAGCTTTTCTGGTTTTGTGAGTGAAAACAGATGTTGGAGGAAAGCTGAACAAAGCGAGTCTCAGTGGGAGGACCATCACCACCACTCCGTTAGCTGGTCCACGCTTCAGGAGCAAAGAAAGCCGCGGGGGAGATGGCAAATTATCCGTTTCTTACACTTTGCTTCTGAAAAGGCCGCAGACTGAGTGCTGGCTGAGTAAGAGCAGGTGGGAGAAGAAAACACGACCACGAAGGTGGAGGAGGTGTGTGCAGGGAGATGAAGAGGAGGAGGAGGAGGAGGAGGATGGAGGTTAACTAACTGAAGAGTGCTGCACATTCAGCCTCATCTCCAACCTTGATGTGAAAGTTTCTGTTCGACGTTACAAAGTCAAAATGCTGCTGAAAATATGGATTTTTATTTCCAGGAGGAGACGGAGGAGGAGAGCAGGAGGAGACGGAGGAGGAGAGCAGGAGGAGAGGGAGAAGGAGAGCAGGAGGAGAGGGAGAAGGAGGAGAGGGAGGAGGAGAGCAGGAGGAGAGGGAGAAGGAGGAGAGGGAGGATGACAGCAGGAGGAGAGGGAGAAGGAGAGCAGGAGGAGAGGGAGAAGGAGGAGACGGAAGAGGAGAGCAGGAGGAGAGGGAGAAAGAGGAGAGGGAGAAGGAGAGCAGGAGGAGAGGGAGAAAGAGGAGAGGGAGGAGGAGAGCAGGAGGAGAGAGAGAAGGAGGAGACGGAGGAGGAGAGCAGGAGGAGAGAGAGAAGGAGAGCAGGAGGAGAGGGAGAAAGAGGAGAGGGAGGAGGAGAGCAGGAGGAGAGGGAGAAGGAGGAGAAGGAGGAGGAGAGGGAGAAGGAGGAGAGGGAGGAGGAGGAGACGGAGGAGGAGAGCAGGAGGAGAGGGAGGAGGAGGAGACGGAGGATGAGAGCAGGAGGAGAGGGAGATGAAAAATGGTTGGTCCTCCATGGAGGAGCATTAAAAGAGGAGGTTCAGGGTGACCTACCTGACCTGCTTAGCTGTTATGTTATTACTAACTAAATGTTATTATTAATGCATATTTTAATGATGCAGAGTTCTCCAGTAGCATGACTGTCCAATGAGAGCAAAGATTCATCTCCATCCCTTTTCTCTCATTCCCTCTGAGCTGTTAGTTGGTAGTTTCTCTCTCTGGGATCTCATCATTCTTCAGACCGAAGGTCCCGTTCACAGTGAAGTCAGAGAGGACAGAAGGAGGTTAACGGGAATTAATCCTCCAAACGTTCGGGAACTCGGAGACGGTTGAGCCGAGGTGAAAGTGATGTAATCGTGTGAGCGCATAGGGACAAGCCCAACCCTAAAATAGAGCGTAACATTCAGAGAAGTGAATTATTCAAGGCGCACTAAAACCACTACAAGAGTTGGACCTGCAAACATGTCGGAGTTTCGTTGGCGCTGCTGTTTCTGGTTTTCCAGGCTGTTAGCTAGAAGTCAGAGGAGAGACGTTTGCTTTGAAGCCAGCATTAAAGATGGAAGTTGGGGAGCAGAGTGATGAGAACGAACAGTCGAGCTCACCATCTGCCACAGTGTGAGCTGCATGCTTCAGCAGGTCCGATCAGAAAAACTCCAGAAGGTTCCCCCACAGTCAGCGAGCTGGACTCAACCTTCTAATTGGATCAGAACCAGTTCTGTGACCACTGTTTGTATCTGTTTGGCCTCCGTCTGCTCGCAGTAAACACATCACATCCAAATATTAAAGCTGAACCTCGGAGGCTTCATTCGTAGCTCAGAACCACTCAGACACGTTGGTTTATGTTGCAGGAATTATTGCCGACAAACAGACGCTCCTCTTCATAAAACTTGCATGTTTTCATTCATTATTAACGTTTAGATAATTGTCTGCATGTCTGAACTGTGACAGAACCGTATCCCCGGCTGCTCCTGAGCATCCTCCTGAGCTCATTTTTATCTAGATAAGAATGACGAGCAGCACTTGAATAATAATAGAAATAATAAAGATTATTTTCTCCTATTCCCCCCAAAGTCTTTCCTAAAGGAGATAAAACAAAACAAGGAAACATTTTCTTGTAAAAGCAAATGAATAAGAAAAAAGAATCAGTCTGATGAAAAGAAATAAAATAAATTTAAGAAAAAAAGGAGTTTGCAGCTAATCTGAAACAGAAGACCTCGAGAGTTCATTTCAGTTATGCTGATGTTCCTTTTTTTATTTAATTCATAATGAATTTTAACTTAAAAAAAAAAAAAAAAAAATAATTATATTACTAAAAAAGATAAAAACTAAACAAAGATGTTCTGACCAAACTACGGCTGCAAACTGAAGCAAACGTCAGTGAGGAGCAGCAGGAGGCTTCATACCATCTGTACCTGTTAATGGCTCCCGTGTTGCTCCGGAAGGGACAGCGGCAGCCTGAAGCCTCCCCCTCCAGATGTTTCACGCCTCCTCCCTCCAGATGTTTCACGCCTCCTCCCTCCAGATGTTTCACGCCTCCTCCCTCCAGATGTTTCCCGTCTCCTCCCTCCAGATGTTTCACGCCTCCTCCCTCCAGATGTTTCCCGTCTCCTCCCTCCAGATGTTTCACGCCTCCTCCCTCCAGATGTTTCACACCAGCTGCAGAGGACAGACGGAGAAGCTGGACATGAAGAAACAGCCTGCGACAGGGTCCACTAACGATTCTGTAAAATCCTGAATCACCAGATTCCACATCAACAGATTAAATTTCACACTCATCCCATAAACCTGGAAAACCTGGAAATCCGGTACCGACATTTCTGCTTCTTACAGGATGAACCCTCAGGATCTTTTTTCCCTCTAAAACAAGTTAAACTTAATTTTTCTGACTTTCTGCTGCTAATTTAAACACTTTGTGACACTTGTTCAGACAAACGCAAAGTTTTTCTTATTAAGTTTAGATTCTTCGATCACCATGGCAACGACCCCGTAGGTCTGGCTCCCAAGGACCCCCAGACGATCGTGTTGGTCTTGGACTGATCAGGATCGGAGTGTGTAAATAATTATTTATGTCAGCAGGTTTCCTCTTCACACAGAAGCTAACGTTCATCCACAATAAAGACTTTTCCTGAGATCTAAACATTCCGCCGTTTCAGAGCAGAACTAAGGAACGACAGAACCAGAACCAGAACCAGGACGGAAATGTCCTGATAAAATGGATCCTGATGGAGCTGGTCCTGATAAGATGGGTCCTGATAAGATGGGTCCTGATGGAACCGGTTCTAATGAATGAGTCCTGGTGGAACTGGTCCTAATACGATGGGTCTTGATGAGACAGGTCCGGATGGAGACGGTCCTGAAGAAGCTGGTCCTGATGGAGCCGGTCCTGATGAGACGGGTCCTGATGAGACAGGTCCTGATGGATCCGGGCCTGATGAGGCGGGTCCTGATGGCTCTCTACTGGATTTTTCCAGCTCTTAGGACAGGAGAAGAAACATTTGACAGCTCTTTGAGGACCGAAGCGCAGATGAGTTCATGCTGCCACTACTTAATGTGTGACTGTTTCCATGGCAACCACCACATTCAAACAGGGATGAAGTCCTGATGGAAGTTGATGCCGTGGAGTTACTGCAGGACGCTCGGCCGTGATTCATCCTGACTCACGCTTCTGTTGTTTTTCTACAACGTGGTTTGAAACTATTTGTTTAAAAAAGAAGGAAAACAGAGAAAAAAAGAAAGTCGTGACAGATGAGAGCAGCGTGAAAATCTGCTGATGACACACCATCACACTGACGGGCCTGCAGCACAATTAAAGTGAACAAACTGGACTGACACGTCTGTTCAGACGAAGCTTTCGTTGAGTTTTCAGTTTGACACATGGGCAGGTGGCGGGCTCAGCTCCTGGCTGAGAGGCCGAACACACATCTGAAAACCCTCATCAGAGATTCACATTTCACTTTCTCTCCCTCATTTAACCAATAATCATCCAATAAAACTTTGTCCTGCTCTCCGTAACATTGCCAAGATCTTGGTAAGATTCGCCTTCTGTTATAAACAGGACCTGAACACACCCCTCTTCACCCAGGATGGAGGTAGTAGTTTCCTCCTGTTCCCCCAGAAATACACAATCTTCTTCTTTGTTTTAATGAGAAGAAAACAAAAACCAAAACAAAACAGCAACCTGCATCGGTTGCTGATTTCAGCAAGACGATGCTGAACCACATCCTGCATCCATCACAGCAGCATGGCTTCACAGGAGAAGAGTCCGGCTGCTGAACTGGCCTGCCTGCAGTCCAGACCTTTCACCAGTACACAACATCTGGAGCATCATGGAAGCAGAAATCCAGCAACCAAGGTCCAGGACTGTTGACCAGCTAGAATCCTGCATCAGACCAGATTGGGACAACATCCCTCTCCTAAAACTCCAGCAACTGGTCTCCTCACTTCCCAGACGTTTCCAGACATGTTAGAAGAAGAGATGCTACACCATGCTGAACACCACCCTGGAACTACTTTTTACACCATGCTGAACACCACCCTGGAACTACTTTTTACACCGTGCTGAGCATCACCCTGGAACTACTTTTTACACCATGCTGAGCACCACCCTGGAACTACTTTTTACACCATGCTGAACATCACCCTGGAACTACTTTTTAAACCATGCTGAACACCACCCTGGAACTACTTTTTACACCATGCTGAACATCACCCTGGAACTACTTTTTACACCAAGCTGAACATCACCCTGGAACTACTTTTTACACCGTGCTGAACATCACCCTGGAACTACTTTTTACACCACGCTGAACACCACCCTGGAACTACTTTTTACACCATGCTGAACATCACCCTGGAACTACTTTTTACACCGTGCTGAGCATCACCCTGGAACTACTTTTTCCACCATGCTGAGCACCACCCTGGAACTACTTTTTACACCATGCTGTACATCACCATGGAACTACTTTTTACACCATGCTGTACATCACCCTGGAACTACTTTTTACACCAAGCTGAACATCACCCTGGAACTACTTTTTAAACCATGCTGAACACCACCCTGGAACTACTTTTTACACCATGCTGAACATCACCCTGGAACTACTTTTTACACCAAGCTGAACACCACCCTGGAACTACTTTTTACACCATGCTGAACATCACCCTGGAACTACTTTTTACACCATGCTGAACATCACCCTGGAACTACTTTTTACACCGTGCTGAACATCACCCTGGAACTACTTTTTACACCACGCTGAACACCACCCTGGAACTACTTTTTACACCATGCTGAACATCACCCTGGAACTACTTTTTACACCATGCTGAACACCACCCTGGAACTACTTTTTACACCAAGCTGAACATCACCCTGGAACTACTTTTTACACCGTGCCGAACATCACCCTGGAACTACCTTTTACACCGTGCTGAACATCACCCTGGAACTACTTTTTACACCATGCTGAACATCACCCTGGAACTACTTTTTACACCGTGCTGAACATCACCCTGGAACGTCTCAGTTTCATCCTCTGACATGTTGTTTATCTTCTACTGGGAATAAAATATGAGTTGATGAGATTCTGTTTTATTTTTTACATTTTACACAGACTTGACTTTTTTGGAGTTGGGATTGTAGAATTTTATCCACAAAGAAAAGTTCCCAGAAAAACTTCTTTACTTTGGGGGAAAAAGGACTGTACTTTTTATATAATAATGCTGCATGTGATGGTACCTGGTGATTTCTAAATTCCAACTCCTGTCTTTTAGAATCAAACTATTATTTTAGAATCAGCAACAAACTGACAAATTTTCTATCTAAAACGTGGAGGTTCCATCTGCTGCTTTTACATTTTTAAAGGTTGTACATCATTTAGTCAAAATCTGGCTTGAACATGTTTTTCATTTCACCTGAAACAAAAACTTTTCATGGGATATTTTGAACTTCTCTCCTTCATAAATTAACAGAAACATAAAAACATCTGAATGAAATTTGGCTGTTTCCTCATCACTTCACACATATTCCTTGTTTCTCTGGCAGAGCCAGGGCTCCAAATCAGGGTAATCTGTTGGTTCTTCTTGGTGTAAAAACCAGGATGTAAAATGAATTTTCTGCTTCAGCGCTTCTTCCTCTACGTCCTCCTACAGGAACATGAGATATTAATGGGAATGTTGGGAGGAACCTGTCTCATGCTTCTGTTTGATTCTCGCTGTCTGCTCTCATTTTTCAACACCTCCACATCCTGAGGGCTCGGGTCATCTCTGGGGGACGTCCACAGGAGCCATGACGGGGGAACCGCCGGTCCATCTGTCGCTTCCTTTCATGTGCAGCTCTATTTGTGGATCGCTGCAGCCCGACAAAAGGACCGGAGGAGCCGTGGGGGTCAAAGCTCTGATAAAAGGCCTGAGACATCTGGACCAGAACCAGCCTGTTACACCGATTTGCCCTTACAAAAATAACATTTTTGTCTTTTTTTTACTTTTTGCTATTTTTGCTCCACCTGGTTTTACTGTTTAAATGTAAATCTTTTCATCCCAGTCAGCATCAGACATGATGTTTCTCAGCTGTCAGATTAGGAGGTAAAATGATGTAAAATGAATGAATGAATAGATAAAGCAGCATAAAGGTCGACCAGAAGAAGAAAGCAGAATTTATTACTAACAGAACTTTGTAGAAATAACACACAGACCAACAGTGACCAAACCTTTTCTCATCTCATCGTTCTCTCAAGTTTTGGCTTTCAGGAGAAAAAATATTGTTATTGAAACAAACACAAAACAGAAACTATTTCCATGTTTCCACTTTTTCCTCATTTCCAGTTATTCCTGCTACTATTTACCTGCTATCCTCACTAAACCAACTCCAGCTCAGCTGCTTTGTGGCGCCACCGTGCATCAGAAACGTCTTCTTGGCTTTATTCCAGCCATAGAGGAGCATTATTTTCTTCTTTTCACACACACATAGAACTTTCTGCTCACTGGTTGATCTTTGGCTGCTCCTGATTGGACGTTACCGTCAATCTAAGCTCTCTGATTGGTGGAAAGTCTGACAGGAAGTGGCTTCATCATCATGTCCAGGTCTAAATAGAGGTGTCTTAGCAACATAGTAGTGATGGTGATGTTTTTATGGTGAAATGTGATAAATAATGCTGTTATCATGGATCATTGTGGATTTACCACAGACTCAACCTTCTGCTTACAACAGCATAAAGTCATGAACGTACTGACGTGTAAACTGATTACACGTCATAACTTTAATCCAACGACGTCACCGGTGACAGAAAGTGACTGAATCTATTGTTCAAATCCCTGTGATTCCTCCACCAACCAGTTCACTCTACCAACAGCATTCCAGTCTAGTGGTTACAGATGTGGGTTTCGGTCTGGAGGACCCAGGTTAAATTCCTCAGCCTCCCCAACAAAGATGGATCTCTGTGGGCTAGAAATGTGACGTTCATGAACGAATCAATTCTTTTGAATGGCTCTTTTAAATTAATGATGGGAACAGAGTCACAGCTGTGAGCCGTTCATTTATGATCCATCCTTTTTATATACAAATTTTCCACACTGCCTTCATCACATGTGACATCATAGAAGTCTGATGTCCAACACGCTCCATTCATGTGAAGCATCGATGGGCAGAGAGTTGTTCGGAAACAAATTCTGTGAGTTCTGTCCAAAACATTTACTACAATTTGCACTGACTGCTCAGGTTTAAATTTAAATCTATATTTTTTTCTATAATTTCTTTACTCTTATATAGTAGATTTCATATAGGTACATATTTTGATTGTTTGTATATATTGTGAAATTGTAAGATATTATAAGAACGAGCCAGTCTTTTGAATGGCTCTTTGAAAGGAACGACTCCTCAAAATCCAGCTCCCTTCACACAGCCATAAATGCCATCTATAGTGTGGGCCCCTGAGTAGGGCCTTTAACCCCCAGCTGCTAGTAATCCACAAATGGGTAAAGCGCAGAGGCAAATTTCCCAATCAGGATCAATAGCATTTATTTTCCCATCAGCACAAATATTTGCTTCTTTAATTTATTTTATATTCTTATTGTATAAAAGAATATTGTTCATTTGTTATCATTTTACATACATACTGTTAGTTTTATCTCATCAGCACAAATGTTCTCTTCTTTAATTTGGTTAATTGTGATTAAATTTATTCATTTTTATTATTTAAGATTATTCTGCGTAAAAAAAACAACCTCCCATCTCCCCTGGCTGCGTAGGCTGGGTGGTTGTTCATCTCCAGCTCAGGTCCCCTACCAGAGTCCTGGGAGCTTGAGGGTCCTCAAGTATCTTAGCTGTTCCTAGGGCTGATCTCTTCTGGATGGAGATGTCTGATGGTTCTCCAGGTATCTGGTGGAGCCACTTCTCCAGGGTGGGGAACGCGGCCCCCAGTGCTCTAATGACCACTGGTAACACTGTTGCCTTCACCTTCCAGGCTTTCTCCAGGTTCTCGTGTTCCTTTTTCTTGATATTTCCATCGTGGGTGATGGCTACATCCATCACTACGGCTTTCCTTTGCTGCTTGTCCATGATCACAATGTCCGGTTGGTTGGCCTCCACCATGTTGTGGGTCTGTATCTGGAAGTCCAACAGGATCTTGGTCCTCTCATTCTCCACCACCATGGGAGATGTTTCTCATTGTGACCTAGGGGTCTCCAGTATCCATGTATTCTATGCCTGCCAGTATCTCTCACCCTCTGTGAGGTGCTGGATGGTAAATGGACTTGTACTTATACAGCGCTTTTCCAGCCAGTTTGATCACTCAAAGCGCTTTACACTACTTATCACATTCACCCATTCACACACACACATTCACACATAGGCACATCGGGAGGCAACGTGGGGTTAAGCGTCTTGCCCAAGGACACTTCGGCATGTAGTCAGTGGAAGCCTGGATTCGATCCGCCTACCTTCCAGTCGAAAGACGACTGCTCTTCCTCCTGAGCTACAGCCACCACCTTGGTTCCAAGTGCCTCTTTGCACAGCCTGCATCTGTGGTCCTATCTGGTGTGGTGGATCTGGGAACCTGCCTGGTGTGGTGGATCTGGACCTCCATTGCCCTGGTACCCAAGGCTTGCTCCTATGCTGCCATGGTTACCACCTCTGTGCTGTCCTTCAGTCCAGCCCTCTCTAGCCATCGGTAGGACTTGTTCATCTCCACCACTTCAGCTCTCTATTGGTGGTACATCCCATGCAGGGCTTGTCCTCCATGATGGTTCCTCCATTTCATTCTCCTCCAGGTTCCATTGCCTGAGACACTCAGTGCTTCATCCCTTGGAGCATCTTCCTGATGTGTTCATGGAGTTTTGATGTTTCATCCTGGATCGTGGCCCTGATGCTCCCTAGTCCTCGGCCTCCCTCGTTGTGCTTAGCGTAGAGCCTCTGGACCCTGGATCTGGGGTGGAACCTCCATGCATGGTGAACAGCTTCTGTGTTTTAACATCTGTGGTCTGAACTTCCTCCTTTGGCCAGCTTATTATCCCAGCTGGGTGTCTGATCACTGGCAGGGCGTAGCTGTTAATCGCCTGATCTCGTTCTCTCCACTGAGCTGACTTCTCTGGAAGTATACTATCTGTTTGTGTTTCAACATCTCAGGATCTGAATGAAGTTTCTGTGTTAACGAAGCCTCTGTAGGTCGGGAGTTAAAGACTTGGTTTGACAGACGGAAGGAAGAAAGGGTCGTAATAGTTTCTGTGTTGATTAAATTACCTCACTTTCACACCCCCTCTCCCCCCAGACTAATAACTCTGATGACCTGCTGGCCCTTCAGAGGTTCTCCGGTTTTAACCAGATTAGATTCAGGGAAACTGAGTTAAAGAGCAGATGGTGAGTCCCCGGCCCTGAAGGCTGATCCCCCCCAGCGAGAGACTTTCCCTGCTTCTCCTCTTCCTTAAAACAAACACTGAATTTCATCACATTTACATTTATGCTGAGTTTAAAGTAGGATTTTTAATTAATTCAGCCTTTAAAAACTAAACTGCTTTAGATTCTCAGCTGCGGAGAAGCATCCCGACGTGCACCTGCTGATTTTGATATAAAATGTGTATGGGGGTATTTTCCTATCTTTAATCAAGAGCATAATTGTTTGCTTTGAGAACAAGATTTCTGGTTTTCATGCTCAAAAATCTCTCTCAAAACTCTTCTCTCACACTCAGAAAGTCCCCTCTTACTTTCAAATATATTGTTCTTCCTTTCAAAACTCTGTGCTCAGATTTGGTCTCTTTCCCTCAAACTCACACCAATGGATTTTGCCATTAGAGCTTCTAACTCAAAAATACTAATGGCCACAATCACTGGCCACTAGTAACGTGGGGAAAAAAAAGAAGAGAAAGTTAAAATGTCCTGGTGGAGGTCTGCGTTCTCAGTGCTTCTAGTTTCCATCCAGGTCTTTAGAGGCTCAGGGTTAATTCCTCACCATGACCGAATGAGTAGTTGTGGTTCCATGAATTCCTGGTTCTGCAGCTCTGCCATGTGTGAGCGTTATTATTAAACCCTTTATCTCAGATCAACCCTGGTGGAGCTAAACAGACTCAGGAACAAGTCAAGAACAAGGGCAGTATGAGTATACGAAGTAACTGTTGGAAATCAGCAACATGCAGACCTGCTGCTGTTTTTAGTTAAATAAACTAATAAACTTGTAATCAAATTTATTTATCTGTGTGAGAGCAGATTACATAAGATTTCTTTCTTTCTGCTCTTTTATATTCAAGTGTTTTAAATGCATCTTGTATTGACTGAATTAAATAAATACTTTAAAAAATATTTACATAAACTGATGTTCTTCAAGCTTTTATTTATTTAAAATTTGCATTTTGTACCCTCTTTTAAACTAATAGATTTCAGAGCTTGGATTTCTAAGAGTTGATGTCTGTGTATCTCTATGTCCTGCATAACTGATCAACCCGCAGCCCTTTTTCTGCATGTTTTTATTGCTTGTGTATTACTTCTGCATGCATTTCCCCACACCCCACAGTGACTCATGTATTGTGAGATTATTGTTCAATATGAAGTTTTTTTCTTATTAATTATGTCTGGTTTCCCCATAATAGCAACGCTCCATGATTCATTTTACTTCTAAATTTCTCCAATTATTCCCAAACTGAAATTTAGTTTTATTCAAATTCAAAGACAATTTATCTCCAAACCATTTTCTTTAATTTATTTAGTTCCTCTGTGATCAAAAGCTGCTGCAGTTCCACACACAGCCATCTCCAGTGTTTCCAGAGAATGTTTCTGAAGAGGAGAAAATATCCAGCGAGCAGCAGTTGTCTGGACCAGGATGCCTGGTTGGTGTCAGAGGTCAGAGGAGATGATGGAAAGGCAACAAGAGGTCAGCTAAGCACTGGTTCCTACCAAGGTCTGCAGAACAGCATCTACAGCTGGGTTTCTACATTCAGAACTTTCTTTAACGTCCAATAAACCGGAACCAGAACCGGCTCAGAATCCTGTCATTAGACCAGGTGGGAACTCTGTGGTGCTGCAGACCCGGGTCGGCGTGTCAACATGTTCAGTACCAGCTAAATGACATCACTGTGTGATGCAGCACATCCTCTGAGCTCTACTTCTTCTCCTCCTCATCATCACCACCACCCGACTGGTAATCATCTCGGTTCTGGTCTGCACGGAGCGGTCTGGCCTCATCTTTTATCCATTTGTTGTTTTAAATGAGTTTAAAGAAAAACAGCCTCTCTGAGAGGAACGAGCTCGACTCGTCTTTCAGCCGAGCAGAAAAACCTGGATCAATAAGAAATATCTAACACTAATAATCATATTATTGGATAAATGACTCACCTCCTGTCTGAACACACACAGAGTGCAACATCTGTTTACAAAAAACACAGGAGGCTGACATGGAGCATCATGAAACTGAGCAAACTCACTGATAACAACAGTAACATGTTTACAGGTTAGTTTACAGTCAAATCTGCGTTTTCCCTGTAATCTCTACACCTGAAATGTGTCTCTGAGTCAATAAATGCATTCAACACATGTTAAACAAAGATAGAATAGATTTTTTATATTTAATCAGTTAAATCTGTTTAACATCAAGTTAAATATAATCAATAAAACCATATTCTATCTCTGCCCGTTCATGTTTAACAGCAAACTATTGAGAAAAATATTAATTCTACTATAAATTTAATGACTTCATACACACACAAAAAAAAATCTTTACACCAACAGGGAGAATGAAATGTCTGCAGCTGCGGGAGTTTCTGTAAAACATCAAATCTCCAGTACAATACATTTTACATGTTTCAGGAAACCTGTGAAGTACTGGCGGCCACATGTCAGTTAAATTAATTATTTACTTCTTCGCCTCTGACCAACACTCCTCCTCAGGTAATAAACGCGGATTTGAACCGTTAAAAACTCACCGGGTTTCCGGTCTAAACGCGTCGTTTCTGCATTGAAAACACAACCTGAAACGTCTGACGACCAGCAGCTCAGTCAGCGGGAACCCGGCGCTCCTCTCTCGGTCTCACCGACGACAACGAGCCGCTGAAAACATCACATTTATTTATATACAGGTGTCACGCACCTACTTCCGCTTGGCCTTTCATAATAAAAGCACAACCGGAAAAGGAGTTGGTTCGAGTCGTCCGATAACTGTCGGTCTATCTACACACGTGGACAAAAATTCGGTTAATAAAAGAAAAACTCACAATGGTCACAGAAATAACTTGAATCTGACAAAATTAATAATAAATAAAAATTTTATGAAATCTAACCAGTGAAAGTCAGACATTGCTTTTCAACCATACTTCAACAGAATTATTAAAAAAAAAAACAAAAAAAAAACAAACAAACTCATGAAACAGGCCTGGACAAAAATGATGGTACCCCTAGAAAAAACTGAAAATAATGTGACCAAAGGGACGTGTTAATCCAAGTTGTGTCCACTAATTAGCATCACAGGTGTGTACAACCTTGTAACCAGTCAGTGGGCCTATATATAGGCTACAGGTGGTCACTGTGCTGTTTGGTGACATGATGTGTACCACACTCAACATGGACCAGAAGAAGCAAAGAAAAGAGTTGTCTCAGGAGGTTAGAAAGAAAATTATAGACAAGCATGTTAAAGGTAAAGGCTATAAGACCATCTCCAAGCAGCTTGGTGTTCCTCTGGCTACAGTTGCACATATTATTCAGAAATTTAAGATCCATGGGACTGTAGCCAACCTCCCTGGACGTGGCCGCAGGGGGAAAATTGATGGCAAATCAAAGAGATGGATAATACGAACGGTAAAGCGCAAGGAACATCAGTGTCAGATCACAGCATCCGTCCTTGTTTGAGCCAAAGTGGACTTAATGGGAGACGACCAAGGAGGACACCATTGTTAAAAACAAACCATAAAAAAGCCAAACTACATGTTGACAAGCCACAAAGCTTATGGGAGAATGTCCTATGGACAGATGAGACAAAAATGAACTTTTTGCTGAGGCACATCAGCTCTATGTTTCCAGACGGAAAAATGAAGCATATGAAGAAAAGAACACCGTCCCTACTGTGGAACATGGAGGAGGTTCTGTTATGTTCTGGGCTGCTTTGCTGCATCTGGTACAGGGTGTCTTGAATCTGTGCAGGTACAATGAAATCTCAAGACTATGAAGGGTTTCTAGAGAGAAATGTGCTGCCAGTGTCAGAAAGCTTGGTCTCAGTCGCAGGTCATGGGTCTTACAACAGGACAAAGACCCAAAACACAGCTAAAAACACCAAGAATGGCTAAGAGGAAAACATGGACTATTCTAAAGTGGCCTTCTATGAGCCCTAAACTAAATCCTATTGAGCATCTTTGGAAGGAGCTGAAACATGACCTCTGGAAAAGGCTTCCTTCAAACCTGAGACAACTGGAGCAGTTTGCTTATGAGGAGTGGACCAAAATACCTGCTGAGAGGTGCAGAAGTCTCACTGACAGTTACAGGAATCGTTGGGTTGCAGTGGTTGCCTCAAAAGGTTGTTCAACAAAATTTTGAGTTAAGGGTACCATCATTTTTGTCCAGGCCTGTTTCATGAGTTTATTTTTTTAAATAATTCTGTTGAAGCATGGTTGAAAAGCAACGTCTGACTTTCATTGGTTAAATTTCATAGAATTTTTATTTATTACTTTTGTCAGATTCAAGTTATTTCTGTGGCCATTGTGAGTTTTTGTCCACGCGTGTAGCTAGCTGATTATTAGTTAGTAATGGTCACCAAATCTAAATTTCAGAAAATGACAGGAATCACAGTTGAAGTGTAGCTTTGTAAAAATAAATTATAATAATAAATAAAAAAGGTTATTAATGATTATACTTGAATTAAGAATAATTTTTTAAGATCTTTTCTCTCAGTGAAAAAGAAAACACTGAAAAGAAGCTTTTACAGTTTGTTTTTTTTGTTGTTGTTGTTGGTTTTTTTTCACTTAAAGGACTGAAATGTGTGTTTCACAACTTGTTTTAAAATGTTTCAGAACTGGCTTTATTGGCCAAGTATGTTCACACACCCAAGGAATTAGTTTCAGGTTGTCAGTTGCACCCTACTCACATAGACAAACATCACAAGACATAAAGCAATTATACACAAATGTACAGGTGGTGTTAAATATGAGTAAATTGAGTAGAAAAATACATTTGTACATACAGCTTGTTCACAGGAATGCAAGAGTACATAATGAGCAATAATATATAAAATAAATATACACAATCTTATATACAGCAGGACTTGTACAGTGCAGTAAATTTTTAATCACTCCATCGGTGCTGGGTGTTTAATCTAAAATCTGAAGGTGAGATATTTTGTCTTATTTCAGGAAATCCTACCTAGTGTAATTATCTTACTGCATGGACATTTTTCTTGAATATAGTCTGAACCTTTGCAATTTAAGTGTGTGTGTGTGTGTTTTCACTTTTTAAGATAGCTCATTTTTGCAGAGCAGTTAGAAAAAATATATATTTTAAAGACTTTAAAAGAGACTAAACGCTTAAAAAACAAAATAATTTTAGAACTTATTCCCTCACCCAAAAGCAAAAGAGATGTAATTTACAATTATTAACAGACATATCCCACTAATGATTTTTTGAGGAATAAAGTAAACTTAAAGTTGTGAATTTTGTTGGAGAAACACTGAGTGTTTGAAACACTTATTTTTCGTGTGAACCATTCCATCATTTCTGGACGGAGCTGCTACGGCTGAAGAACCTTGTATTTTCTCCACTGCCTGACACTTCTGTAATATTTGGATCACAAAATGATACCAAGATCAATCGATTGTTAAAGCCCACCTGTTCTCTTTGGCTTTTTGACACTATTGAAATGTTGACATTTAGTTTTTGTTTTTATTCATTTCAACTTTTGATTTATTTTATTTTATTGTCTCCTAATGCCTGGATTCATTTTATTCAGCGTGTCCGTCTGTACAGCACTTTGGTCCACTGGTTGCTTTAAAGTGCTTTATAAATAAAGTTAGATTGGATTGGATGACAATAGAATATTTAGTAAAAAATTCGATTTTTTGGGAAAATGTAAATCAATCAGAAATAGTTGTTAAATCCTTATAAATTAAACTGCTAGTTTAAAGTATATAAATTAAAATAGATTGCCATGTTTTCTCCTTTACTTTGTACAGCTTATCTACTTGTGCATTCAGTTTTAAGTTTCGGCAACAAAACTGCTACTACTAGCTGTATGGAAGAATAATTGTTTGGGTTTGGGTGGTAAATTCCACTTAACCTGTGTTGGAAGTTTCTGAGTTCCTAGTGGGAAAGTTCGGCTGGAACCAGCTGAATCCTGGTTTTGGTACATGGACAACTTTGTGTGTGACATAATTTCCCAGAAGAAAACTGAAAGACGGTGAAATAGATAATTTAATAAAGACTTAGGTAGGTGAACTGGCTGAGTGGGCATCCTGGCATGGTGGATGGGGATGTATCATATGCAAAAAGTGCATCTTTGGGTAGCAATGCTTTGTGGTGCACAGTGCGTAGCGATGGTAAAATTAGTTACCATAGCTTTTTATTTTCTTTTTCTGCATCTTGTTGTAATGTTTAATGTTTTATGTAAAGCACTTTGAATTGTCTTGTACATGAAATGTGCTATACAAATAAATTTGCCTTTTGCCTTTAGTGAATCAGAAGAGTCAGCGCCCAGTTTTTTCCTTTCGCTGCTTCACTCTCACAGAACTTAGTTGTGATGTGTTGCTCGTGAACACGTCAGCTCTGAGAGTCGATTCTTTGTAATGAACGGGAAAAGACAATTCCTGCCTAAGAGAGACTAATATTTCGAAGGGGTGGGACTTTTTTTGATGGGTACACCATGTGATAAGTTCCACACGAGGAAAGACGAGGATCATACAACCATGTAAAGAAGCAAGGGAGTCTAGTGCAGAACAGGTACACACAGAGAGCTAGAAGCCAGATTTAAATTACGAGTGTGTCAGGAAAAATCAGAGAAATTAGCAAATTTATAGTGTCAGACTTGGCCTTTATTTACTTGATTTGCTTGATGTAGTTCTGTGTTCAGTATTTTTGTTTAAAGGGTTGATTGAAGTAATAAACATAACTAGATTTTATAATGAAAAAGTTACCCAGAAATAGGTTCTTATGATAAAAAATAAATAAAAGAAATTGCTTACCAACAAACAAACCACTTGTAATTGTTAAATTAGACCAAAACATAAGCTCAGAGTGGAACTAAATAAGGAGCCATTTTAAAGCTGAAAGAGCCGACTCTTCTTCAGACGGATTTATGGTTGCGCTGCGTCTGTGTCACCGCTGTAGGCATCGCGTAGCTCCGCAGAGGTTTGACGCAAACCTCTTCTAGACCTGATGTGCACCCCTGTTTCGCAGACGGTTGCGCTGAGATACTAACTCGTGATTGGTCAGTTTAGGATCACGTGTTGCCGGATAGCTGGATCTTCTCGCTGAATTTGTGTGGTAACCACTGTTTTTAAAAACATTAACAAATGGATTAAGTTGATGAGAGGCTGATCAAATGATTTCTTCATTTTATTCCACAAGCTAATAAAGACACTGAACCATTTTGGACTCCATTTTTGTTTTAAAACAGAAAATACCTTCCAATCTAAAGTGAACCATCAAAACAACTTCGACCTGGTGAGTTTACCGGCCGATACCACCCCTGCTGCCACCTTCAGGTTAGGAGGAGAAACTGCAACACCACACCAAAACGACGTGCACCCCCTATGCTCGAGTGTTAGAGCAAACTCTCTAGCGTCAGCTACGCCGTACACGACCATACAAGGACGCAGATGCCACGCGAGTATACATCTGCCTTAAGGGAGCCGAGTCCTCCCTTCTCTAGTGAATGATGTACAGATGTGGCCCTCTGATAGATCTGCTCTACAATCTTTTCTGTCTTATTTCTTGTCAATTACTTTTTTGGACATCATGTTGACAAGCAGTCTGTGGTTACAGCCTCCTGGTTTCATTACCCTCCATGTATGACAGGGTGTCTGATTAGGTGTCTGATCAGGTGTCTGACAGGTTGTCTGACCAGGTGTCTTACCAGGTGTCTGACCGGGTGACTAACTAGATATCTGACTGGGCGTCTGACCAGGTGTCATACTAGAAGTCTGACGTGGTGTCTAACGAGGAGTCTGACCGGGTGTCAGACTAGAAGTCTGACCAGGTGTCTGACCAGGTGTCTGTCCACATGTCTGAGCAGGTGTCTGAGCAGGTGTCTGACTTGGTTTCTGACCTGGTGTCTGACTAGGTGTCTAACCAGATGTCTTACCAGGTGTCTGACTGGGTGTTAGACCAGGTGTCTGACTAGGTGTCTGACTGGGTGTCTGACTAGGAGTCTGACCGTGTGTCTGATCAGGTGTCAGGCCAGGCATCTGACAGCATGTTTCATGAGGTATCTAATCAGGTGCCTGACTAGAAGTCTGACCAGGTGTCTGACCGAGTGTCTGACTAGGTGTCTGACTGGGTGTCAGACCAGGTGTCTGAACGGGTGTCTGACTAGGTGTCTGACCAGGTGTCTGACTAGGTGTGTCTTACCAGGTGTCTGACCGGGTGTCTGACCAGGTGTCTTTCCAGGTGTCTGACCGGGTGTCAGACCAGTTGTCTGAACGGGTGTCTGACTAGGTGTCTGACCGAGTGTCTGACCAGGTGTCTGACCGGGTGTCAGACCAGGTGTCTGAACGGGTGTCTGACTAGGTGTCTGACCAGGTGTCTGAACGGGTGTCTGACTAGGTGTCTGACCGAGTGTCTGACCAGGTGTCTGACCGGGTGTAAGACCAGGTGTCTGAACGGGTGTCTGACTAGGTGTCTGACCAGGTGTCTGACTAGGTGTGTCTTACCAGGTGTCTGACCAGGTGTCTTTCCAGGTGTCTGACCGGGTGTCAGACCAGGTGTCTGAACGGGTGTCTGACTAGGTGTCTGACCAGGTGCCTGACAAGGTGTGTCTTACCAGGTGTCTTTCCAGGTGTCTAACCGGGTGTCAGACCAGGTGTCTGACCAGGTGTCTGTCCACATGTCTGAGCAGGTGTCTGAGCAGGTGTCTGACTTGGTTTCTGACCTGGTGTCTGACTAGGTGTCTAACCAGATGTCTTACCAGGTGTCTGACTGGGTGTTAGACCAGGTGTCTGACTAGGTGTCTGACTGGGTGTCTGACTAGGAGTCTGACCGTGTGTCTGATCAGGTGTCAGGCCAGGCATCTGACAGCATGTTTCATGAGGTATCTAATCAGGTGCCTGACTAGAAGTCTGACCAGGTGTCTGACCGAGTGTCTGACTAGGTGTCTGACTGGGTGTCAGACCAGGTGTCTGAACGGGTGTCTGACTAGGTGTCTGACCAGGTGTCTGACTAGGTGTGTCTTACCAGGTGTCTGACCAGGTGTCTGACCAGGTGTCTTTCCAGGTGTCTGACCGGGTGTCAGACCAGTTGTCTGAACGGGTGTCTGACTAGGTGTCTGACCGAGTGTCTGACCAGGTGTCTGACCGGGTGTCAGACCAGGTGTCTGAACAGGTGTCTGACTAGGTGTCTGACCAGGTGTCTGAACGGGTGTCTGACTAGGTGTCTGACCGAGTGTCTGACCAGGTGTCTGACCGGGTGTCAGACCAGGTGTCTGAACGGGTGTCTGACTAGGTGTCTGACCAGGTGTCTGACTAGGTGTGTCTTACCAGGTGTCTGACCAGGTGTCTTTCCAGGTGTCTGACCGGGTGTCAGACCAGGTGTCTGAACGGGTGTCTGACTAGGTGTCTGACCAGGTGTCTGACTGGGTGTGTCTGACCAGGTGTCTGACCGGGTGTCAGAACAGGTGTCTGACAGGGTTTCTGACCAGGTGTCAGAACAGGTGTCTTACCAGGTGTCTGACTAGAAGTCTGATCAGGTGTCTGACAAGGTGTCTGACTGCATGTTTGATCAGGTGTTTGACTAGGAGTCTTACCAGGTGTCTGACTAGAAGTCTGATCAGGTGTCTGACAAGGTGTCTTACCAGGTGTCTGACTAGAAGTCTGATCAGGTGTCTGACAAGGTGTCTTACCAGGTGTCTGACTAGAAGTCTGATCAGGTGTCTGACAAGGTGTCTGACTGCATGTTTGATCAGGTGTTTGACTAGGAGTCTGATCAAGTGTCTGTCTGCAGATCTGACCAGGTATCTGACCAGGTGTCAGCATATAACAGAGCCATATGTTAGTTTTCCTTCTAATTCAGAATTTGTTCACCTATCACAAAATTATGACACACCAAAGACAATGAGGTCAGAGATTAAAAGTGAAACACTGGGGCAGCTTTGTGTTTTTTTCTGACTCTGGCTTTACTTTAATTGACTGCTGCACATGTAGGTGGCTTGTTTGATGATAAGATGCTTTTGATGAAGCTGCTCCACTCAGTTCATTATGACCGGATCCCTCTGGCTCCTTCCTGCAGCAGCTGGTATTTCAGCTTTAAAACATCTCCTGATCAGGATCAAAATTTTATTTTTTTAGGTAGAAAATAAAATTCCAAATAAAATAAATGTGAAAACAACTTATTATTTCCTAATATAGACCAGGGCTACTCTAGTCAATCCTCGAGGGCTGCAGGTTTTCAGTGTGTCCCTGAGTCAGGTGTGTTGGAGCAGGGATAGGCTGAAAACCTGCAGGGCTGCAGCCCAGATGGGACAGAGCTGAATAGTCCTGATCGAGATACTTCTTCTTAAGAATAAGAATAAGAAAAGCTTTATTAGTCCCTCAGTGTCATTTACTCATGTCACTTTAAGAAGGTTTATATTCTGCACCACCATTTTCATTGTTGGTCTCTGATGCTTAAATGAAGAGCAGTGCAATGTTATTAAACAACTATGTGCCCAAATGTTGACATTTATCACCTCAAACTGGTGTTTTTGTGAAGAACTCGCAGCTCAACCCACAGCTGAATGTAACTGCAGAGCAGCATTGTCATCCTCCGCCTACTGAACTGTGAACATTACACCTCTGTTTCCCTGTGCTGAGAGCAGAGCTCCATCTGGCAGAGTCCCTCGAGGAAACCAGGGAGCTTGAATCAGTCATGAAGGCTGATGAAAAACAGTAAAACCTCTGCTTGCAGCCTTGTCCGTGGGTGGCCCTGTGCACATCCATGTTTGTGTTTCTTTGCAGCCCTCCCTGCAAGCACAGATGATCAGCACAGGGCTGTCAGCTGTGCAGAGGCTGGTTTTTAAATGATGCAGCATGCTTTCCGCCCTCATTGTGGGTGAGAAAACCTGTCACAGCAGAAATAAAACATCCCTGAGATCATTCTCAGATTTTAACAGCTGTGGACAAGTACAAAGACTGCAGCCATGTTCACATTTGGGAGACGTATTCTGTCATTTTTAACTGTGGTTTAAATCAAAATATCACAGGATTACAGTAAGATAGCACCCTCCTCATCCCTGTCTGTACAGCTTTGTTCATGGCAGCTGGTTTTACAGGTGGAGTAATTCACCTCACACCATCTTCAAGATTCGTTGTACAGCCCTGTGCTATCATGCTAATGTAAGTTTGAATGCAACTAGCACCTATCCCAGCTGATGTCAGGTTAGAGGGCACAACCATGATTTGTTGCTGGTCAGTTGCTATCCTCACTAAACCAACTCCAGCTCAGCTGCTTTGTGGCGCCACCGTGCATCAGAAACGTCTTCTTGGCTTTATTCCAGCCATAGAGGAGCATTATTTTTCTTCTTTTCACACACACATAGAACTTTCTGCTCACTGGTTGATCTTTGGCTGCTCCTGATTGGACGTTACCGTCAATCTAAGCTCTCTGATTGGTGGAAAGTCTGACAGGAAGTGGCTTCATCATCATGTCCAGGTCTAAATAGAGGTCTCTTAGCAGCATAGTAGTGATGGTGATGTTTTTATGATGAAATGTGATGAATAATGCTGTTTTCATGGATCATTGTGGATTTACCAGATAGAGTCTCTGGATAAAACTACATTTAGTGGCTGGATTGTAAACCTCCTGGACAGGATAGAAATGCTGGAAAACCTCCGTAGATCAGCTAAAGGGTAAAATATCCATCACATTTACCCCACAGAGCTACTGCTCCTGAGACACCGATGATGATAGAAGTGATGGTGCTCGGGGGCGCTTGGGATTTAACAGAGTTTTAAGGTTTAAAGTGAACTTAGTCATTTTAATTCTAATTCTTGGTACCTTTAGATGAGCATTACACTACTGCACCTCTTATATTAGGAAAAAGTTTGACTAACATATTAATTTTGAGAATGAAATCATCTCAAATCAACTGTACATGTTGGATCCAGAATCTGAAAAGCACAACGAACCCTGAAGTTACCTCGATTAACTTAGTTTTTCCCTCACTGAAATATAAATGTGTATTGGGAATGTGAAACATTTTATACAAAAACCCAGAGCTCCATCCGACCACAAGGCTCAGCCTTTTAACATCCTGCAGAAAACATCACCTGCCACGTAGCATGACGGCCTGTCACACCATCTGTCCTCCAATCGTCTGAATGAGGCCATGTTGGCTGGTTAAACTGCAGCAGTCAGTGACGTCTGAGTGCGCTCTGTCTCTGTCCATTACCTCGGCTTGTCTGCTGTCACATGTAATGGGCACAGGGGTCGTACCTGCAGGTGCCTGATGTATGAGCCCTGACGGGTCTCCAGAGGAGCAGCGAGCCCACTCAGGGGGTAGATTCATGTCTCTGACTGTTGTTATTGGAAATGTCACCTTTGATTTGATGTGAAAACAGACTGAACTCCTCAGGCTTTATCCACAGAATGTGAGTTTTCTTTCAGAGATAATTCAGGTTTATTTATGGCAGCCATTAGTCTGCAGGTCCGACTGCTGACTCGCTGTCATGTGTTTGTAATATCTTGTAATATTACCATTATCATTACCATTGTCATCATTACCATCATCATCATCATCATTACCATCATCATCACATCATCATTACATCATCATCGTCATCATTACCATCATCATCATTACCATCATCATCATCATTATTACCATCATCATCACATCATCATTACATCATCATCGTCATCATTACCATCATCATCAGCATTATTACCATCATCATCATCATATCATCATTACATCATCATTACCATCATCATCATTACCATCATTATCATTACCATCATCATCACCATCATCATTACCATCATCATCATCATCATCACATCATCATTACATCATAATCACGACCATCATTATATCATCATCATTATCATTACCATCATCATCATTACCATCATCATCATCATTACATCATCATCATCATTATTACCATCATCATCATCACATCATCATTACATCATCATCGTCATCATTACCATCATCCTCATTAGCATCATCATCATCATTACATCATCGTCGTCATTACCATCATCATCATCATCATGATTACCATCATCATCATCATTACATCATCGTCATCATTACCATCATCATCATTACCATCATCATCATCATTACATCATCGTCGTCATTACCATCATCATCATCATCATCATCATCATTACATCATCGTCGTCATTACCATCATCATCATCATCATCATTACCATCATCATCATCATTACATCATCGTCATCATTACCATCATCATCATTACCATCATCATCATCATTACATCATCGTCGTCATTACCATCATCATCATCATCATCATCATCATTACCATCATCATCATCATTACATCATCGTGATCATTACCATCATCATCATTACCATCATCATCATCATCATTACATCATCATCGTCGTCATTACGACCATCATCATCATCATTACCATCACCATCATCATTACATCATAATCACGACCATCATTATATCATCATCATCATCATCATTACCATCATCATCATTACCATCATCATCATCATTACATCATCATCATCATTATTACCATCATCATCATCACATCATCATTACATCATCATCGTCATCATTACCATCATCCTCATTAGCATCATCATCATCATTACATCATCGTCGTCATTACCATCATCATCATCATCATCATTACCATCATCATCATCATTACATCATCGTCATCATTACCATCATCATCATTACCATCATCATCATCATTACATCATCGTCGTCATTACCATCATCATCATCATCATCATCATCATTACATCATCGTCGTCATTACCATCATCATCATCATCATCATTACCATCATCATCATCATTACATCATCGTCATCATTACCATCATCATCATTACCATCATCATCATCATTACATCATCGTCGTCATTACCATCATCATCATCATCATCATCATCATTACATCATCGTCGTCATTACCATCATCATCATCATCATTACCATCATCATCATCATTACATCATCGTCATCATTACCATCATCATCATTACCATCATTATCATCATTACATCATCGTCGTCATTACCATCATCATCATCATCATCATCATCATTACCATCATCATCATCATTACATCATCGTGATCATTACCATCATCATCATTACCATCATCATCATCATCATTACATCATCATCGTCGTCATTACCACCATCATCATCATCATTACCATCACCATCATCATTACATCATAATCACGACCATCATTATATCATCATCATCATCATCATCATTACCATCATCATCATCATTACATCATCATCATCAGTACATCATCGTCGTCATTACCATCATCATCATCATTATTACCATCATCATCATCACATCATCATCGTCATCATTACCATCATCCTCATTACCATCATCATCATCATTACATCATCATCATCATCATTACCATCATCATCATCACATCATCATTACCATCATCATCATCATTACATCATCATCGTCATCATTACCATCATCATCATCATCATCATCATCACATCATCATTACCATCATCATCATCATTACTTGATTGATTGTAGGTCTTCCAGGACTCTCCAGGTCTGGATCAGACTTCAGGTTTTCTGGTAGTTTTTTCAGATATCAGGAGCAGAAAAACTAAATGTTTAGTCTGAATTTTCAGGATGGAAAGCAAACTGGACCCTTTATTTTGGACCAGAACCAGTATAAAGATGTGAACATGTTTTCTGGTCTTTGTGAACACGTGATCAGCAGCTTCTGGATTAGTTGCAGATCTCTTAATGTTGCTTTAGAGAGACCTGTGGATACTCCATTACTGTAGTCAAGATGATGAAAACGTGACGATGAGTATGTTTTTCTAAATTATGCTGAGTCATCACTCCTCTTGTTCTAGATCTACTCTTCAGGTGGGAAAAGGCTGATCTGGCTCCTGCTTTAAAGTGGCTGTTAAAACTTAACCAAGAATATGACTCCAATACAGAAGATGTAGCAAAACTTATGCAAATTATAGACCAGATTTCTGTTGAAAGCACAGTTGTAAAGATGTTAAGCTGCTTTAATGTCTTCAGTATTTCCTCTGCATTGTTGAAAGTAAAGAAGAATATATAAAAAACCTCTGAATGAGTCACTGTTCCAACTCCTGACAGATGCTGCAGCTTCTCAGGCTGTTAATTTAATATTCCAGAGAAAGAAAGACACTGGCTGGATGAACAGACCTTCCATCTGTTTTTATTTGCATTTTTATTTGCTGCTTTTGTCAGCGCATCAGAAAAAAAGAAGTGTGGTTTGTGGAGCTGATAACGATGAATGAATTGACAGGCGGTCAAGCTCGTCCTCTCTGCAGCTCTGAAATCTGCCACAGAAACACAAACAAGGTCGTTTTTCAAAGGTTTGCAGTGAGACACTTCAGAAAAATCTATCTGGTGTCACCATGACTGACGATGACAGATGTAGCTCTAGTGACGCCAGCAGATGAAGGCATTGAAGACTCAGTTCTTGTTCTTTGACTATTATTTGTGTCATAATTTACCATTTTGATTAAATAGACGTGAAAATAAAAATTCGTCCTTATCTGGATAAAGATTTTATTAATTCTATGCTGGTCCTGATGAGAGAAAACTCTAATGATCGATTGGATTTATTATTTTTTTCATGAGCGAGAAAAATCAAACTTGGCCCCAGTTATCAATAAACGCAGCCTCCGGCCATGAAGTCTCTGCCCTGTCGATAACTTCAAACAGTTCTTCCATGGAAGAACATACACTGCTGTCATGACAACCGATGTGAACTCATGCGGAACATAATAAGGCCGGCATCTGATCGTGAGGTGCTCCAGGTCCAAAGTACAGCCCGTAGAAATAATTCCCACAACTGAAACACTGTGAAAGAATAGAAATCTGAAACTAGCAGATCTAAACCAGATAAGTTCACATCCCTTCATATGCGTTGGTGGGCGTGGTTTTCTATGTCTGCAAGGCGAGGCCCCGCCTCCCTGCATCAGGAAGTATCCATGTTATTACCAGGGATGGGACTAACACATTAATTACAATTGATTAATTAATTACAAAAAAAAGATTACTCGTTAAAATAATTAACGCATTTATTTGCAGTTTGCATTTCAAACAACGCAGAACATTTGTCAGTGCACGGTTTCTGGTGCATCGCTTAAATTGAGACACGTCAGTAATCGGCTCCATCAGTGTTGCTAATTTAGCTACTTTGGCGCCAGCTTTAGCGAGTTTTCAGACCCATCTAGTGACTCTATTTCAAAGAAGCGACTAATGACAAACCTAGAGACTTTTTCTGGTGTTATTGGAGACTTTTGGAAACTGATGTGAAAGCAGGTTTACTACTTCTTAATGAACAGCTTCCGCCCCTCCCCCGTCCACAGGCTCCTCCCCCGTCCGCAAGCACCTCCCCCGTCCATTACCTTTCAGCTCCAGATCCGGAGATGTTCCCTCTGCTCCAGGACCAGACTGGAAGATGCTGCTGCTGATCATGACCTGGCTTACCGCCACATATTAATGCCTGTCAATGAAGCGTGTGGAGGAAACATGTAGAAAGTTCCGTAACATGTTGTAGACTCTTAAGCAGAGAACAGCTGGAGCTGCTGGTTAAAGGACTTAAAATGACACTTTAACTTTAGGTCTGTTTATTTTGGGCCAGGGATGTTTTCTATTTCTGTTTCTACTGTTTGGAACTGAAATGCAATAAAATACATTTTCCACACATTATTAGAGCTGAGTTTACAAAATTAATGTCTGTGTCTGTTATTTGATTCAATCATCCACTAAAATCCATTTAAATAAAAAAATGTTGCTTTTTGGGCATATATTGTTATGTGATTAAAATGCATTTAATCAAGATGAATTAATTACAAAGCCTCTAATTAATTAATCTTTTAATTGAGTCTAAAACTAGTTATTACACTAGTATTGATCAATACCGATAGAATCAATATATCAACATTAGGAATGATCTGCCCACCACTACTAGTGTTAGGAAGTTCACATCTTTTCAAACATTTGGGTCTTATTTTTCTCCCAACAGCTCTTAATTTGGCATCACTCAGAGCTTCTATTTTAGCCTAATTTAGTGTTTACAACTGGTTTTATATGCTAGTAACCATGTTTTCAAATCATATAAGGACAAAGTCTGAACATTGTGACTCTGGAGATTCACTCATCCCCCCCCCCGAAAGCACTTGTACTTAAATCCATCTCTCTGTCTTTCTGTCCCCCTGGACACTCCCTGTCCTCAGAGAGTCTGCCCCCGTCCGTCTTTCTCATAATGGTATGATCCAGTCTATCCTTGCATATGATTGGCTGCATGGTGTGCATGCAGCCTCTCCTCTCCTCTGTCGACTCTTCTCGTTCATTATACAGAATCAGCTCTTAGATCTGGCTTGTTTGCCAACAACACATCACTGTTTCGCACCGGCAGGGTTAATGTTGGGTCCTGAACCAAAATTTTAATCGGCTGTTTGTTCAGGCTGAAAAAAGTTTGTAAGGTTCAGGCTTGGAACCTGAAAAATTGGTTCTCAACTGGAACCAATAATAGTGGTTCTTCTTCATTAACCATGATGTCACCAGTGAGTAAAAGCTGGATTCACCTGAATGCCAGAACCCTGGATTATTTGTAACGTGATGTCTAGTCATTCTTCAGACCACGCTCTGGAAACCCTAGACATGATGTGTGAAAATCCCAGTAAATACTCAGACCAACAACCAGGCCACGTTCAAAGTCACTTCAAGGCAAAATAAGAAGCATTGACACCTAGTGTTTCAAATCAGAACTGCAGTCGAAAGAGAAAAACACGGAGTGTTCTCCCCCTTGGAGAGTTTCACATAGGTAACTGTGCTAATTTACATTAGCATAGAGTGTAAACAAAAGCTACATTAATCAACAAATACCACGCAGCGGCAGTTTTCCCTTAGTCTCACTTAATAAATTAATTGATAGTAATTTTATAAGTTTATAAGGACAAACACAGTATTCACATCATTACATTTGTTGTTGTAAACTAACAGGCCACCAGTTTAAATACCAAACGCTGCCTTGTTGTTAGGCAACCGTGGGGAGTCGCATAAGATTGGATAAGGAACCAGGAAGTAGGAAAGAGCAACACAGTGCACCCAAGTTTTTCCGGCACGGAACTCTTATTTTGAAGGAGAAAAACTTGACTGCTGATGTCGGAGACAGATTGTTTATAGAGAAGCTTCCTTTTATCCCTCGCAGCAAATGAGAACATTTTAAATTATTTTTAAGGAAAAAATCCTAATTATTCAGCCTTTAAATCTCCTTTCTTCCTCATTCTGATGCTCAGTTTGAACTTCAGCAAGTCGTCTTCAGCATGTCTACATGACTACATGCTGCCCTGTGATTGGCTGGTTGGATATTTGTGCTAACAGGAAGTAGAAGAGCTGGAGCTGATGCTGAGTTTATTTGGACCTTTAAGCCCCGTTTCCACCAAACTGTCCAATCCATTTTATTTATAAAGCACATTTTAAAACAAAGACAAGTCTCCAAAGTGCAGCACATCAACAATCACCAATAATAAACAATATTAATAAAAAAAACAATAAAGAAATCAATAAAAACTTAAAAGATAAAATGATAACATAAATAAATAAATTCATTAAAACAATGAAAACAAGTAAAAAGATCAAATAAATTAAATGAATAAAAGTGAAAAGATAAAATAAATAAAAAGACAGAGGATGTCACTGTTGCGCCAGACTCTGCTACGAACACACCTGCTCCTGTCAATCACCGCCGCGCTCCCTCTCCAGAACACTAATGAAACACACCTGCAAGTAATCCCAGGTCCAGGTCTTATAAGCTCCAGTTCTCCTGCCAGTCTCCGTCGGACCTCGTTCGTGCTTGCTGAACTCTTCCTCTTCCCCGTCCCGGTCGGCCAAGCTGACAACATGGACTTTGAATGAACTCCGAGATCGTAAGATTCTTTCTGAAGCAAATACCCTGTGAGCAATAAAACCTGTTAACCCAGTCCTGTCTCCGTGAGGTCCTTCATAACAGAGGACCACACACCTCACGTGGTGTTAAAAGCCCGAGAATAAAAATGGGTCTTTAGACAAGATGTAAAGCTGCCACTGTGGGGGCAGGTCGGACCTGGAGGGACAGTTCCAGAGTCTGGGGCCGGCTACAGAGAAGGCCCTGTCCCCTCTAGTTTTAAGTCTCATCTTAGGCACCACAAGCTGGGACTGGCCCTCGGACCTCAGGGCGGCGCTGGAGTGTAGATTTGGAGGCAGTCGGTAATGTTTTGGGGGACCAGTCCATTTAAAGCTTTAAATACAAACAATAAAATCTTAAAATCAATTCTAAAACGTACAGGCAGCCTAACTGTGAAAGGTTTTTAGACTATCAGTCCTGTCCTACTTTTGGGACTCTTCTGTTGGGGTCCCAATAGATCCAACCCCAAAGGTTGGAGCTTAACACTGAGTGACCCCAGGAACAGTTCCTTGTTTAAATAAACAGTGGATTTTTGTTGTTTAAAGCCACGTATCAAGAAGAAAGAAGACAACCTGCTGGATGTCCACAATTCTTCTTCTTCATTAGAAGTCAAGGAAGGCATCGCACCGCTATGACATCACCATTTTATGTAGCTGATGCATCTATTGCTATCCGGCCGAGACGGCCCTACCAGGTAAGGGTTCGGCTGACTGTGGAAAAGCAAGACATCAGGATTAACCAGACCAAACCGCCCGTACTGAGCCAGACCTGTTGGTGGAACAGAGCTTTATTAAACCTTTTGATGGATTTATCTTCAGTTCAAATATTAAGAAGAAAGAGAAAGGAAGAGATGAAGACTGTTTATTCTGTTTTTCTTCTTCATCAGTTGAGTTTGATGCTCTGAACCTGTAGACAGGTGATGCTGCAGTGAGCCGGGTGTGAATCATCTTCATTTCTCTGAAAACGGGATAAAAGAAACTAAATGTCACATAACACAAGTGTGTGAAAGAGCGTGAAAGCAGCATGTGCTCAGTATGAATGAGCTGTCGTCACAAACAGATCACACAAACAGCGCTGACGGATTTTAAAGGTCAGATCATGAAAAGAACAACCGCAGCTGCCCATGAGGAAACAGGAAGGAGATTCATTTCATCTTTTATTCAAACATTACGTGCGACCCTGAGCTTCAAGACCAGGACACCTCCAGATGTTTGCAGCTGCGTTCCTGAAGCTGATCATGTCCTCTGTGGTAGACCTGAAGCATAATGTGAATTTAAACCTCCTGGAGGAGAAAAAGTAAACATGATGGTGCAGTAACAGCACCCTCTGGTGGATGCTGTGGGTCCACATACACGTCAGCTGGCATCATTTTTACTACAGCGTCTTTAAATGGACAAACAACTCTGTGTCTGAAGCTTAAAACTGCAGGACCGTTTTGTTTGATAGAAGCTAGAAAACCGTTTTGGGTCATTTACACCTTAAAAGGACCATAGAAGAAGTCGGTGTATCCTGGTCTGATGTAGAATCCTGCATCAGACCAGAATGGGACAACATTCCTCTCCTAAAACTCCAGCAACTGGTCTCCTCACTTGCCAGACGTTTCCAGACATGTTAGAAGAAGAGATGATACACCATGCTGAACACCACCCTGGAACTATTTTTTACACCGTACAGAACGCCACCCTGGAACTACTTTTTACACCATGCAGAACATCACCCTGGAACTACTTTTTACACCGTGCTGAACATCACCCTGGAACTACTTTTTACACCGTGCTGAACATCACCCTGGAACTACTTTTTACACCATGCTGAACATCACCCTGGAACTACTTTTTACACCGTGCTGAACATCACCCTGGAACTACTTTTTACACCGTGCCGAACATCACCCTGGAACTACTTTTTACACCGTGCCGAACATCACCCTGGAACTACTTTTTACACCGTGCTGAACATCACCCTGGAACTACTTTTTACACCGTGCTGAACATCACCCTGGAACTACTTTTTACACCGTGCAGAACATCACCCTGGAACTACTTTTTACACCGTGTTGAACATCACCCTGGAACTACTTTTTACACCGTGCTGAACATCACCCTGGAACTACTTTTTACACCATGCTGAACATCACCCTGGAACTACTTTTTACACCGTGCTGAACATCACCCTGGAACTACTTTTTACACCGTGCCGAACATCACCCTGGAACTACTTTTTACACCGTGCTGAACATCACCCTGGAACTACTTTTTACACCGTGCTGAACATCACCCTGGAACTACTTTTTACACCGTGCTGAACATCACCCTGGAACTACTTTTTACACCATGCTGAACATCACCCTGGAACTATTTTTTACACCGTACAGAACGCCACCCTGGAACTACTTTTTACACCATGCAGAACATCACCCTGGAACTACTTTTTACACCGTGCTGAACATCACCCTGGAACTACTTTTTACACCATGCTGAACATCACCCTGGAACTACTTTTTACACCGTGCTGAACATCACCCTGGAACTACTTTTTACACCATGCTGAACATCGCCCTGGAACTACTTTTTACACCGTGCTGAACATCACCCTGGAACTACTTTTTCCACCGTGCGGAACATCACCCTGGAACTACTTTTTACACCTTGCCGAACATCACCCTGGAACTACTTTTTACACCATGCCGAACATCACCCTGGAACTACTTTTTACACCGTGCCGAACATCACCCTGGAACTACTTTTTACACCGTGCCGAACATCACCCTGGAACTACTTTTTACACCATGCCGAACATCACCCTGGAACTACTTTTTACACCGTGCTGAACATCGCCCTGGAACTACTTTTTACACCACGCTGAACATCACCCTGGAACTATTTTTTACACCACGCTGAACATCACCCTGGAACTACTTTTTACACCATGCTGAACATCACCCTGGAACTACTTTTTCTACCGTGCCGAACATCACCCTGGAACTACTTTTTCCACCGTGCCGAACATCACCCTGGAACTACTTTTTACACCGTGCCGAACATCACCCTGGAACTACTTTTTCCACCGTGCCGAACATCACCCTGGAACTACTTTTTACACTGTGCTGAACATCACCCTGGAACTACTTTTTCCACCGTGCTGAACATCCCCCTGGAACTACTTTTTACACCACGCTGAACATCACCCTGGAACTACTTTTTACACCACGCTGAACATCACCCTGGAACTACTTTTTACACCACGCTGAACATCACCCTGGAACTACTTTTTACACCACGCTGAACATCACCCTGGAACTACTTTTGTCAGACGTGTTGCTGCAGCAGCTGATGTTTTCCATCACACGGTAAAATATCTCAGTTTCTTCATCTGATATGGTCTTTATCTTCTACTGGGAATAAAATATGATCGATGAGATTCTGTTATTGACATTTTACACAGTCCTAACTCTTTTAGAGTTGGGTTACAATCTTTGTGAACAGGAACCAAAAGATGTTCCTCAGAAGAATCAGAGCAACAAGAAAAAATAAAAACAGTCGACTTTAATCAGTTTATTGACAAAATGAAATAAAATAACTGCTGTGAGTACATTTATGACTCTATAGCTACGACACCAAAGTCCACCTAGATCCAAGCAAACAAACCCGTCTAATCTTAGAAGCTGTTATAGGGTTAATGCAACATTTCTCACTCAGACTGTACATGAAAACAGGACGCTATAAAAAACATCTGCACTCAAAGCTAAAAATTGTACAGTTTTCCTAGGATGTACCTCTCCCAAAAATATCTATTTTTTTCTCACTTTAAAATAATCTGTTGCATCAGTTTTTCCATTTCAAGGAATTCAAACATGGTTAAGAGAAACCTTTCCCTCAAACACGTATGGGTTAAACCAGGTGGGAAAGCTGAAAGATGCCTTTAGTACCGCATTATTTTTTATCTATATTTCCTGAAGCAGATCCCTACAGTCTGAAGAGAAAAACAGAAATCAGAAAACACTGGCAGAAATATTCGTGGGAATTAAATTCATACAAATAATCACTAAAATTATGTACAAAGTACTAAAAACATTTCACAACAACACCGGTGTATAAAAATGAAGAAGCAAAATCAACCGTCAGGTGGATTTTTAGCCATAACGCCAACTCTCCCCAACTCTTCTTTACAAATTCCACTTAATTTCAGATTTTGAAGGGGAACTAAAAGCTTGCAGCAGTAATTTGACATCATGGACACCAGCGACGCTCCGATCCAAATTCATTTTCAGATGATCCAAAGATTAAAACTAAAATGTCTAAAGTGCTTAAAGGAAACTGGACCAACAAAAGAATAAAAATCCAATAAAACATTAAGAAAAAAAACATTATCTTACATTTTGTCATCATTTCACCAAATACAGGCCGATATAATTATGTTTCAACTTTTTCTTTCCATGTTTCCTCAGTTTAAAAGATGACCAGCCGAGCCGAGCCTCAGTACTTTGGCACTTTGGTGTAATCCTCCGCGTGGACGTTCCTGCACATGCAGATGGACAGAATCATCCCCAGCAGCTGTCAAACACACAACAAAGCCGGCATGAGTTACTGCGTTTCACTGGAACGTCATCATTCCCCACAGACATCCGCCATCTTTATTTAAACTCCCATCTGGATAGGACATTGGGACGGTGATCTTCAAGGAACCCATCTGAGTCCTCTTCTCATTCATATAGTCAGCCCAGTGTATCTGAAATGAAAATATTTTGGCCTATTTTCTCTTAAGCTGGCTCAAAGTCTCAAGATCTGATGTTTTTCGGGGAAAAATTTAATGTGTGAACTACAGATTAAGCAAGTCCAAAAATAAAAATCAATTTTACAAGTACTAAACATTTGCCCCACAGTTTACCACCAACTTGTCAAACTGACTCATAAAATTTACTTGCTTTATCTGACTTGTATTTTCTGACTTGTAAAACTGACTTGTATTTTCTGACTTGTAAAACTGACTTGTATTTTCTGACTTGTAAAACTGACTTGTATTTTCTGACTTGTAAAATTGACTTGTATTTTCTGACTTGTAATATTGAATTGACTTTTAAGACTGACTTGTATTTTCTAAAAACATTTGTCCCTATCTTAGGCTATGTCCACACAGCACTGAAGCCGGTTCAGGTGTGAAAACTGTGGTGACAACTAGAGAAAGGCTTCACCATCCCCATGAAACTGCTGTAGTACATACTACCAGGCTGCGGGGGGCGCTATGATGATTAAAGAGTAACACTCTAGAGCTAGAACAAGTCGTAGTGCATGCAGATAATGACGTATCTGCTCCTGCTGGTGATGGTACAGCAGCACTGTGGTGTACCAGCAGAGCATTTTGGTGCTAAAGCTGTGCACAAGCCAGGACTGTCTGGAGCAGCACCACAACCCAGCTGGTCACCGACGCCATTATTGTTGTTGTGTTTGGTGCGTTTTCATCACACTGACGTCATATCCTTTAGTGGTACGGTTACGCCGTCCTCACAGGACCACAGACGATGGAGGTCTCAAACCGATCCCCCTTGGTACCTGGTACCTGATAGTTTCAGGTAATGAGTATTTTTTTTACAATAGTCAGCATGTAGGTGGTCAACGGGTTGATGGTTCAGGTTATTAAACACGGATGGGAACCCTGGAGTCAAACCCACGTCGTAATTCCTCCATCACGTTTCTCTGATGTTCATAAATACGCTGATGAACATCTGACTCCATGTTTTCATGGAGTCAGATTTCCTTGATGGAAACTCTGGAACACTTAATAAACTCAGATATATTTAAAGTTATCACCAAGAATGACGCCAGAACAAATTACTATAAAAACTTTTTTTTGACTCTTAAATGAAATATTAATGTGGCTAAAAGCAGGTGAGTTGTGACATTTTACAGCAGCAGTCACGTTTTATTGTCAATACGTCCAAATCCAAACATATTTTAAGTTTAATTCTATCAAATATTCATTAGTCCATATTAATCACATCAGTTAAACATGAAACTCATCCTGTGTCGACAGGTTAGTGCAACACGAATAACAGAATGAACCAAACAGCTGCTGAAACATCTGTTTGAGTCAGTTCTGCTACATATGAAGCAGATTGTCATTTTGTTAAAAACAGATTGAGCTCTGACTGGGATCACTGTATTTCCATCAAACCGAAGATTAGCTTTCTACACCACGTTTGTGCCAAAAGCTGTTTAACCTTCTCTGTTTGGATGAACAGATGTTTTACACACCTCAACGATGGCCACTCCGAGGCAGATTCCCAGGACAACCCAGATGTTGGTGACGAGCCACGTCTCCACACTGGCAGAACATCCCTGATCAAAACACAAGTAGATTAATCGGTGAAGGACAGCCGAGCTGCAGAAAGAGGTGAGGGGAGCAGGCGGTTACCGTGTTGTATACGGCCCAGTCGATGGTCTGAGACTCACAGAACCCGCTGTCGGAGAAGTTTCGGGAGGCAAGGGTGACGTTCCAGCAGGAGCAGGGAAACAGCATCTGGGAGCTGTTGGTGACGATCATGTTACTGAACCAGTCCTGATGGCCGGTCCAGCCACAGCACGCCATCTGCAGGCCAACACGGGTTCAGATTATTATTGTTTAATCCCACCAAACGGTAAAACTGCGCCCCCTGCTGATGTAAATTAATACCTTCATTACATCTTTACCATAAGATGGAGTAATATTTCATTAAACTCAGAAAACAGCTGAGACCAGATTCTGTTCTGTTTATTATCAAAGACTCATCTTCAACTTTTTAATATGAGGAACGTCAGAGTGATTCTGGATGCGTTACTTCCAGATCAAAATACTGTTATTCCTGATTATTGGATAAAATTGTCTCCAGGTAATCTGAAATGTCCAGCGAGGGTTCTGATGAGAACTATCATCACATTTCTCCAGTTTTATCTTCACTTCATCGGCTTCCTGTTAAATCTAGAATAGAGTCTAAAAGTCTTCTCACATATAAAACTCTTAGTGACCAAGATCCACTGGATCTTAAAGATCTCAGAGTTCCAGGTTTTCCCATCAGAGCTTCACTCTCAGACTGCAGGTTTCCTGGTGGATCCTAGAGGTTCTAGAAGTAGAGTGGGAGGCAGAACCTCCAGTTATCAGACCCTCCCTGTGGAACCAGCTCCCAGTCTGGCTTCAGGTAGCAGACCCTCTCTACCTTCAGATCATCTTCAAACTTTCCTTCCTGATAAATCTTATAGCAGGTCTGGCTTGGTGACCCTGATGCATCCTTTAGTCCTGCTGCTAAGGGGCGAGGCTGCTGGGGGATGTCCCATGATGCACTGGGCTCCTCTCTGCTGGGGGACGTCCCATGATGCACTGGGCTCCTCTCTATTGGGAGACATCCCATGATGCACTGGGCTCCTCTCTGCTCTCTTTACTCTCCATGTAGAAACATCTGATGTTTAATTTGTGTTTCTCTTCTTCTTTCTCAGCAGGAATTCCTGGATTAGAGTTCTGCTGCAGCAATGGCTCAGGATCTAAAGCAGGACGGTTGTTGGTTCAAACCCAACCTCATCCCAGTCATTCTGCTGGTAAAGGTGACAGCATTCACCTTTATCATAACATCATATGCAGACGACACTCAGCTCTTTATTACTGTCTCACCAGGAGACGCTGGTCCTAGACAAAGCTTCAGTTCATGTCTCAATCAAATTAATACATGGCTGTTCCACAATTTTCTATTCTATTCTATTGTCATTTAGCAGATGCTTTTATCCAAAGCGACTTACATTTGAGAGTAAGAACTGAGTTTTCTTCAGTTAAATAAAGATAAATCTGAAATGATTGTATTTCGAACCATGATGAGTGTCCAGCTTCAGTCAGCAACGTAAAACCAGAAATCTTGGTGTCAATTTGTCCTCTGAGCTAAACTCTAACAGCCATTTTAAAGCAGACATGCTTATTTTTTCTTTTTTTTAATAAAAATATCTAAAAATGAAATTAAACTGTGGTCAGAGTTGTCTGGTTGATGTATGTTGGAAAAATGATGGTAAGGGATTTCTGAATGGTAGTTTCTGGATTTCAACATATTTTCAGCTCTTTGATTGTAGAAAAAAAATTGAAGTTTCATTGATTCATGTGTATAAAATAAGAGCAGCTGGAGTTGTGGCCTGATCAGAACCTGATCTCTGGGTTTCCAGATGAACTCACATTCCTCTGGATGAAGTCCCAGGCCTGCTCCGTGGTGGTGTTGTTTCCGGAGTATTCATTCAGCACTTCCCTGATGATCTTGGACATTTCCATGTTCAGCTGAAAGACAGCAGGTTGATTAAAAAAATAAACTGGAGTGATGATGCACAACAGATTCGACAGCACTCAGGACTCACAGCTTCCAAAAAAAAAATATATAATATATAATATATATATATATATATATATATTATATATTATATAATATAATATATATATAATATATATATTATATATATATATATAAAAAATATATAAATATATGTAGTAATAGTAATTATAGTAAATTGTAATTAACAATATTACTGACACATAGTGAGTTTTTAATCCTTTTTATTTTATTTTTTTTATTAGGATTCATGTTTTTTATGTTAACCTTTGTAGATATTGCTGGAGCTTGTGAATTTCACCTTACTGGTGAATTAAGTATGTCTCAATATCTGATCCAGTTTCTCAGTCTGAACACCAGAGGGCACCAGAGGAAGAAAAATGATGCCAATCTTTATATTTGTTGCTGATCCACAGTCCCATCGACCAATCAGAAGGCTGAAACAGCTGGAAGTGTTAGAGCGAAAGGGATGGTGCTAACGTGAATGAAGAGGAAGTGACATCACTCACCACATCCTTCTGGAAGTAGACGAGTGCGCCGGCTGCAATCTGAGCAATGAGGATCAGCAGGAGGCAGGTGAAGTACTGACGATGAGGAGGAGGAGAGAGAGGAAGGAGTGAGACATAAAGCCGAAAACACTTCCATAAAATGTGTTAGAGCAGCTGCAGCTGCAACCAAACATCTGCTGAACATCTGAAGAACCAAACACACATGAAATTTTCTAAATTCAAGTTTACTGAACAAAAATGAAACCAGACGTCAGAATCAGTGTGAAAAACTGCTTCCTCTCCAGGACCCAGCAGCGCCTAGAAGCTCCTCCAGCAGCAGGAAGGATCAGCAAAGCTTCTCCAGACCATGTTTTCAGTCTCTCCTGTGGCTGTGGAGGAATTTTGCTCCACTCTTCTTTCCATCATTGCAGAACAAGCCCAGATCATCATCCCTCTACCACCGTGCTGACAGGCGGCATAAGGTCCACTTTGGTCTGGTCTGTCCAAAGGACATTGTTCCAGTAGTCCTGTAGTTTGTTCAGATGCAGCTTTGCTAACCTAAGCCGTGGGCCTCAGGTGTCCACGTTCTGCTTCTGGTTTAGTGTAAAAATGACTGTGTAGTAAGTTGATGCGTTAATATCCATGGGCTTCTGGTCTGCTGGTTGTGAGCAGAGAGATGGTTATCTGTTCCACGTGAGCCAGAAACCCGGACAGATCCAGCAAAATTTACAAATCATATTTTCTGAGGAGCTTCAGGGCTCAGAAGAACCAGGCTAACCAGCTGCTGCCACGTTGCTCCGATTCTTATCAATATCAAAACCAACCGGATGTCCAAAGATCAGTGGAGCAAAACGTGGCCCCATGCCTTCAGTTCAGGTGACGTCTGAATCTGAAGCAAGTATTAAATAAAAACAATCAATCTACTCTTTTACCTTTTAAATGTCATCATATTGTTTTACTGTGTTTACTAAAGCATTTTATTGTATTTATTAACTTTCACTTGCTTGACAGGTGATAAATAAAGAGGTTACTCACTAACTTCCAGTTTAATCAGAGTGAAGAGGTGGACTCACCAGGCCCAGCAGGCAGCGGACCTCGTAAATGGCCCCGATGCAGCCGACGAAGCCCAGCAGCATGGAGAAGCCTCCGACCCCGATGAGGACGTAGCAGGCCACCTTCACGGACGTGGAGTTATCTGAAGACCAGCAACAGATGTCAGAACAGAAGCATGAACCCACCCTGCAACTAAAACACCAGGTTTTTACCTGAAAGCCTGAAAGTTTCATTCCTGTCTGTCTTTTGTTCAAAGACCACCACCATCCACATTTCCTCAAATACTAACCGTCTTTTTAAATTAATTTAAAGGTTTAAAATATTCTAGAAATATTTGTCTACTTTCTCTGTTAAGATGTAATGGCTCATTATTTAACAATCTATTGCTTGTGCTACATTTCTGATGCAGAATGGTGGACGTCGTCTTTTCAGCCCACCAAACTGACCAATCACAGCAGACGGGCCTCTCAAGGTCTGTTTTAACAAGCAACATGTAGATATGGACGAGGCAAGGTAAGTTTATTTGTACAGCACATTCGGCGACGAGGTGATCCAAAGTGCTTTACAAAACAACACTGCAGACCATGTGGATTTAGGGACCTCTAGTGGTGAATCTGCAGACTGCAGCCAACTGAACAGCCTCATCTCATCCTGCCTTTAAGTGTAGAAATAAATGTGAACAATGTGGGGGCCTCCTCCAGAGGCAGCGTCTGTTCTGCGGACGGAGGAAGGCGACTCCTTCACCTGCTTTTCTCGCAGTCTGAATACAAAAGTCATCTGAAAACGTGAGAAAAACTTGAGATCCTTTACGTTACACAGTTAAACTTTAAAAACATAAAGTGTTGTCTTCATTTGATTCTGACTGAAACAACCCAGCAGCAGCAGGAGGTGAAAGGAGCAACTTTCATCTGAGCCATGACATAAAAACTGAAATCAGGTCTTGTTTTGCTCTGGTTCTGCCTCAGCGCTCAGCTTGTACCAGCAGGCTGATTTCATCCCTCACATGATGCATCAGGCAGCTCATTGATTCCGCCTGAAAGCCGCTGTGATCATCACTGAGCGCGCTCATAACGGGCCACTGCTTCGCCTTATAAAATGTTCCATTGAACATTGATATGTGTCATTTATGTGCAGACACAAAGATAAACTGTGCGCTGTGCTTGACTTTGTGTGCTTCACATCGTATGACCGCACTCCCGAGCTCGATGAAACCCTCCGACTCACACCCCCCCGCCCAGGCAGGCTGGTGATGCAGAGTGGGCTGAGTGGGTAGTGATGAGTAAGGCGGTGATGTGATGCATGTTGATGCTGGACAGAGCAGAAAGAGGCCAGTGTCTGAGGGAGGACACCTGCTGAGCAGACAAACGTCCTCAGTGACGCTCCTCGCCCTCCATTACACTCGCTCAGTGTCCGTCTCTTCATTTCTGCCTTCAGTCGTCTCTCTGACACGCTCGTCTCTTTGTCCTCATCCTTTCCTGCCACACAGCATTTTAAACTCTTCATAGCAAGCAGCAGCCAGCAGGTGGTCCCACCTTTAAACTCAACTTTTTCCCCATGACAACAGGTTTGGATGTTAGCTGAACACAGACGTACAATCCAGCCACTAAATGTAGTATTTATTCAGAGACGATGAAGATCACCATCACTACTATGTTGCTAAGAGACCTCTATTTAGACCTGGACATGATGATGAAGCCACTTCCTGTCAGACTTTCCACCAATCAGAGAGCTTAGATTGATGGTAACGTCCAATCAGGAGCAGCCAAAGATCAACCAGTGAGCAGAAAGTTCTATGTGTGTGTGAAAAGAAGAAAAATAATGCTCCTCTATGGCTGGAATAAAGCCAAGAAGACGTTTCTGATGCACGGTGGCGCCACAAAGCAGCTGAGCTGGAGTTGGTTTAGTGAGGATAGCAGGTAAATAGTAGCAGGAATAACTGTTAACTAGAACTTTCAACTCACTTGTTGATCTGCCCCTGATTTATGATTTTGTGTATTTTTCATTAAGTTATTCATATTTAACATGTTTTTATTTGGAGCTAAATAAAATGAGGGCATCTATTGTGCATTTTTAGCTTTAAACCCATTAATTTACCCTCCAGTTACACGCGGTCGTTACACGAGAACCTGCTGATGAAGACGAGTGATAGCTGAGATCTAGGTGACGTCTTCTACACTCTGATGCAAAAAAACTGATTATTAAAATGTGAAGTGTCTCTTTTTCCTGAAAGGAAACACGGAGCAGCAGCATTTAGCTGTTCTGCTGCGAGTGGAGATGAAACCTTCACCAAACGTAGAGACTTTAAATCCAAGTTAAACATTTCTGTTCTCATCGTCTCTGCATGAAATCTGCACGCTGACTTTTAACTGATCTGCTTTTAATCATTTTAATGTCATTTATGATTTTATTCTGATTTTTGCTATTTGTTGCTGCCTTTTACTACTTCGTAATATCTGTAATGCTTTTAATGTTTTATGGAAAGCACACTGAATTGTCCTGCACATGCCACTGCCTTGCTTTTCTACAGGATCAACTGGACAGATTCACAGAGAAAGAAGTTCTAACTTTACAAACACGCCAGTTTTATATGATGGTTTAGTTTTACAATGTGCCTTGGCAATAACGTCCACAGTTGATCAAGCTTTAATAGTTTCAAATATCAAATAAAGTCTGAGAGGAACCGACACGAGCAGCTTATTTCTTCTTGTTTTCTGCCTCTCACACAAAAACTGCAGCCTGGCTTCATTTGTTCTGGCCTCCGTGCCCTCTGCTAAAAGAAAGAAAAGAAAAGAAAAGAAAAGAAAAGAAAAGAAAAGAAAAGAAAAGAAAAGAAAAGAAAAGAAAAATTGGCTGTTTATTTAGATTGTGGTTTGGTGGTAGTTGTCAAAACAAACTCCTGCCAAGAAAACAAAGGTTTCATCTCTTCTTCTATGGAAACTAACAGAAAAGTCCTTTGTGAGGCCGCTAGCTGCAGCCAAGCACACGAGGGAGGAAACACAAAGCAGCTCTGATGCTGAAACTCGTCTATGAACAGAAAGTTTTAAACCAGATCACTTACTGAGAACCACGATGAAGCTCTGACTGTCCAGGAGGAGCCACAGTCCAAAGCCCATGATGACGACTCCGAACAGCTGGAAGATGAAGACAAACACATCAACAACTCTAAACACGTGACAGCTGCTAAGAAATGTTTGTAGAAAGGTTGCGGTAGCGCAGCTTTGTTAACTACTGCTAACAGCCTGCTGGGTTTCCTAAATCCATTTTATTCAGCCTGATTCGATGTCAGTTTAAACTAGATTCAATTCAACTGCCCATATTTATGTAACATCACCATTTTCCCTAAATATTACAGACATTCTTAGATTGGTGATGCCACCATTACACATTTTCTTGGTTTGGCTATTGAAATAATTGTGGTTTTACGATTATCACAATTATTAATCATTAATTTCCCCAAAATCACATTAACACTCCTTATAAGTCAAAATTAACACGCTAATGCAAAGAGATTAATATGTGAAATTAATGTGTTATTTTTCTTTTTTAATGCACTAATGTATAAATGACAAAGTTATTCATCATGCCACTGTGACAGACGGATGGATGGACGGATGGAATTATCCTCTATATTAATAAAGTTTGACAGTTTTACAGCCTTAAATTTAGAATTTTCTAGACAAAGTCTGGTTGTCCAGGAACAAAGTTATTACGAGGGCTACTTTAAAAATCTGAATTTGGCATCATCTCAGAGAGAGAAGCTGATTTCGGACGGAAGCGACAGAAAACCTTTCAGTTGGGCAAAGGAAACGTACATATATAAAAATAAATAAATGAAACAAAATCTGTGTCGAGTTTTGGTCATATGAATCGATATTGGAATAATTTAATTTTAAATGATTTTTTAACCCAGCTCTAACTGCTAATGCTAAAAAATATTTAATGTATGTGTCAAGAATTCATTAATCAAATGTCAATGTTTATTTTCAATTTTACTGAGACAGATTACATTAAACACGCTGAGCAGCAGAAATATGAAGAGCATTAACTCAGGTTAGCAGTTACCGCTATGCTAGCCCAAACAAGCCAACGTGGTTAGCAGCTACCGCTATGCTAGCCCAAACAAGCCAACGTGGTTAGCAGCTACCGCTATGCTAGCCCAAACAAGCCAACGTGGTTAGCAGCTACCGCTATGCTAGCCCAAACAAGCCAACGTGGTTAGCAGCTACCGCTATGCTAGCCCAAACAAGCCAACGTTAGCTTTTGTGTTTGTGGAGAGATGCTATAACAGACAAAGAGCACAACATTTACTTCAGGATGTCATGACATGTAAAATACAAAGTATACATTAGAATCACAATGGCAGAAACTTGATTTAAACTTTCTGGTTACCATTAGCTTGATTAGGCTACGCTAAGACCACGAAGCCTGATAATATTAGTTTCTTTTGCTTGGTAATAAATTTGCAAGCTTCTGGTTTCATAACTTTTGGCTCTGAATAAAAACAATTTGATTAAAACTGTATGCTGTGAAATGACCCTTACATTTTGCCATATCTGTTTTCATGGCTCTTTATTTTCATTTCTTGTATTTAAATAAAGGGTTAAATTAAGGGTAAAATTGGTCTGATTTGACAATACAAACAGGAACAAAATGGTGAAACTGAAACTCCTAACCACAGAAAAATTTATACCACAAAACTACAGAAACTCAACAGCTGTCTTTCTGGTTTTGACTCAAAACTCTGAATATCTTACTTACATTTTATTTAAACTCTGACAGTTTAAAGTCCACGGAGAGAAACAGGAAACTCTGACTGATCACATGTGATGAAAAAAAAGATGCTTTTCATTCCAGAATTTCACCAGTTTTGAATTTAATGACCTCAAATCCTCAAATAATAAAACCTAAGAACACGGAATCTGAAAACATCTGTTTTTAGGAGACCACTTAGGTCAAAACTTGATTTATAAGATATGAGGCTGTTGTTGCATGACGCTAAACAAGAAAGGGAAATGTAAACAATGTCTTATAAGGAGATCAAGAGTAAAGAACACCCTGACATTTCAACTGGGCTGGTCTTTGTATTTAGAAAGCTGGAAGAGGAGCAAGAACTCAGAGCTAAGACTCGGTCCATGCTGGATTTGCAGACCAACGTTGTTAGAAAATATTCTGTGATAGCTAAATCCGCCTGATACCAAAGTTATGAAATATTCAGAAAAATGAAAAACTAAAGAGAATATTTCTCATAGGTTATCTTTATAAAGCTTTAGCTTCTGGCATGTTCTGTTAAGTGGTGGAAAACGAGAACTCAAATGTTTCGCTCTGGCAGAAATTAAAATAAAAAAATGTCTGAATCAGCAGGTGAGATGTATGAATGTTTGAGCTGTACCTGAGTGAAATACTTCTACACCAACTGGATGAACCCACAAACAGACTAAACCATTTAATATGTGATGTGTGACATGCTTTAACTGTGTCTATTATTCTTGTATGAAACTACTGTATATCACAGGAAACATCTGCAGTGATATCTTTTCCCGACTGACTGAACAGACTAACAAACCCTTAAAACTGATACCAGTGTTTAGTCATTAGTTCCAGTTTCCTCCAGTGGTGCCCTGTAAATAATGTTTTTCATTCATAATTTTATGGAGTATTAACGGTCTTTGGATATGTAATTATTTACTAATTACATACTAATATCTAAACTAGTTCTCCAGACTTCTTGAAGGACTTTCCAAAGTTCTTCTTATGATGTTTCTACCTTTCGTTAAGTTCTTGGTCCAGATGATCCCACACTGCTTCAATAATGTTAAGGTCTGGGTTCTGGGGAGGATCCATCCCTCCATCAGAACCCGTTGAGGTCTGGGTTCTAGAAAGGATCCATCCCTCCATCAGACCTGTTTCCACTGATCTTCAGTCCAGTTCTTGGGTCATGTGACCTACCTCAGCCTTTTCTCTCTGTTTCCCTTCCTTAAGAACGGCTTCCTGACAGCCACGTTTCCACGGAGACCATTTCTGATGAGGCTTCGGCCAACAGTAGATGGATCAACTGAAGGTCCAGATGCATCTCTCAGGTCCTGGATTCAGGTCTTTGCTGGATTTGTTGCAGTTTCTTCAGGACTTTCAGATCCTGTTCATCTGCTGTAGACAGTTTTTAGTCCTGACTCTTCTTCTTTTGTCCTCCTTGTGTCCAGTTTCTGCCTCCATGCTGAGATAAGCCAAGTTTCCAGCTACCAGCTGTTTGGGAATCACCTTGTTGCTGCTAGAATCCTGTTTTCTGTCTGATCTTTGCTGGTTTTCAAACATGACACTAAAGAAATGGGGAAACTGATTCTTTGCTAAGTTGTTATGTGTGCATACAACACTGGTTCACCCCTTGAGTTAGGAGCCTTTTGTCCGCCTGAATGGTTCAGGTCTGAGTTTAATTCCTCTGCAACTGGTCTGGTATGAGGACTGGAAATGAGGGAAAAAGCAGAAAATCTGGGAAAGACCTTCAGAAAGCTGGAGAACTATTCATCACAAAGTCTAACACGAAGAAATGAGAACTGGATCTGGACTTCAGGACAGAGCTACATCTTGTCATCTACACTGTGATTTGTAATATTTTATGTAACTTCAGGCTTCGATACTAAAGAAAAAACAGGCATTAAATTTCTAAATGAGTTTCTAGTAAACAACAGTCCAACAAACTGAGACAGCAGTTCATATGAAAATATTTAATGCAAATGATCTCCAACTTCCCACAATCGTGTCTCAAATCTACAACCCACACCGAACACACTGAACCAAGTCGTCTTTGTGTGTACAGAAACGCGCACACACACACACACACACACACACACATCCGCTAAGAAGCTCTTAACCTCAGATCACAGCTTTCATTCAAACAGACGGGGGGTGGAAACGAGGACTGTCACCGTGGTAACTAGACCACAGACACTTCATCCTCACTGTGATTAAGATGCACACACAACATGAATGAACGAACATGTTTTTAACGGTTTCCGGACTTTTAAAGGGCGAACAGGAGTTTCCAGGACCTGGTTCTGGTCTAGATCTGCTGCTGTGTTTGAGATCATTGTCCTGCTGCATGAGAGTTTCAGACAAGCTGTTGGACAGATGGACTCACACCAGACTCTAGAAAAATTTGGTATCCAGAGGAGTTCATGGTCCACTCAGTGACAGCAAGGTGTCCAGATCATCATCCCTCCTCCACCGTGCTGACAAACATTCACTGCTAAACAGGAAGTTCCTCACAGCGACTTCCTCTGCTCCGACTCCCCCTCCCCTCCCTACCGCTCTGACTCCTGCACTGTGTGTCTCTCTCTCTCTTCAGCTCGCCCGTTCTTAAAGGGGCCACGCTGTTCTTTTAATGTCTTTGCACAATGAGACATAACTCTTGGTCCAGATTTGGCCCGCGGGCCGCCAGTTGCTGACCGCTGTTCTATGGATTTTGGTTTAGTTCTTGACATCGTTCCAGAAATCTGGCGGTTTGTTCAGATGCAGCTTTGCCAACCTGATTTGCGTTTTCTGGTTGGAGTGTGCTCACCTGGATGCATGCTGCAGAAATCATGTAGGAGGAAATGTGGAGCTGCGGTGGAAATCAGATCAATAACATCACACTGACTGTGGTCAGAAAAATGTTTCCCATATGGTTCAGGCCTAACGGGCGGCTGTCTCTGTGATGATCTCTCTCTCTGTAGAACGATGGACTCCAGATAGAAGAGACCTTCTAACCCCTCCCAGACTGATGGACAGCAACAGCTGCTTCTCCCAAATCGCTGCTTAAAAACCAAACAAATCTTTAAAATCACAGTAAAACTCCGAAAAGAAAATAATATTTTTACCTTTACTTTTACATGAGAGTTTGTTATGTTTCCACTTTTTAATGTTTAATGAAAGACGTAATGTAAAACAAACCGTCTTAAGTGGTTGTGAATTCGGGTCTCCATCTCATTTTTTTTTTTTTTTTGCTTTCTGTTTGAAGTTCTTTGGAATCCCCAAAAAAACTCAATAAAAATGTTCTTGGGTAAAAAATAAAACCGGAGCTTTTTTGTATTTTTCTGTTTCAGATGTTTTATGTTATTTTAGATCAGACCTGTAAATCTGCATCTATTTTCATGTTCTTACTGGCATTTTCCTGTATTTAAAAAATTAAGAAAAAAACTGAAATAACTCAGAAACGATCACATTGCAGTTTGTTTTTTTACTCAAACTGTTATTTCTGCTGTTATAGAGGCGATCAGACCATCGGTTTTCTGTTGTTTGGTCATGTTTAGGTCACGGTTGCATAAAGGAAACAAATCTACTGAGTGACTGTTGAACCGATGCTGGGTCTGATCTGTAGGGGATGGGTGGTGATAGCAGCCGTCCTACGGGGCTGCACATCAGATGCTACTTCAGCCTATAACGTGCCCATATTTCACTCTGCCATGCTTCACCACATGCTCTTGTGGTAAATTCTTGTGGTACTCTGAGACTTGTGGAGTATTCTGGAACTTTTACCACATGGCCCTCCTTCAGACTCTGTGGTACCATACGCTGTGAAACAGATCCATCAGTGTTCCTGATATTTGATGTTTTTTGTGGTACTGCATCGTACCCCGGTGCTGTTTTACAACATTAACACTGATGCTGTGGGAAGTTTATTGCAAGACTATAACAATGACCTCTGTTTCTGTACAACTGGGTCATAAAATCTTTAGAGATACTCACAAAGAAGATGAGGTTGAAGAGGAACAGGAAGTACTTGCTCGCCGTGATGCAGCCTTTCCCCATGGTGCTGCTCTATCTGCAAACATGAGACACATACAGTCAGAACATGGGCTGATGGAGGTGCTTCTGCAACCATCAGATCTGTTGTAGGGAAGTGGCGACAGATGCTCTAAGAAGCACAGACCTCTGCAGTTAAGCTGGCCTGGATGAGCATGATCTGGTCTGGGGGGGTTCAAATCTCCAGGATTACACCCACAGAACCAGCACAGCCTCAATCTGTGAGTATAAGGAGGAGGGGTCTGTCTTCATCCTGCCCCCTGTGACCCCCACATCCTAATCTGAACACGTATCAGCCAGCAGTTCTGCAGAGCTTCATTCATCTCTCTTTTCTGGAAGATTTTTGCAGATCAGAAGTTTCTTATTCATGGAAACAAAGGCAGCAAGAGATTCAGGCCGTCACACATGCAGACACGTGACTTCAGCCTCAACAAGGACAACTGAAACTAAAACTTGTGGTCTCATTTGTCACAGACGCCATCAGAAATGTCTGCTGTGCTTCACTGTCAAAGTTCCTGTTGATGCATTTTAATTAACGTGTGATAAATAAACAGATTTTAGCTTAATGGAGACTTTCAAGCGACACCACAGCTCCCCTAACAAACAGGTTAGTTAATTATCATCTTTATCAAACTCAATAAAAATAAAAATCAACATTCCAAAAAGCTGAAAAATATGAAATATTATTCATACATGAAGACATCCTGAAATAATCCATTCTAACAACTCAATGTTTATCTGTTACGCTCTGATCTCACTTTGTTGATGTTGTTGTCATGGTGCGTTTACTTGCCATCAAACACATTTTTAAAAACCAAACATAAGTAGAGTGTGCACTCAGCCTTCGTGTGTTAGAAGAGATGGTCTCTTTTAGAAAATAACCAACCAGATAACCCCAGTGATGGTTCATATTTATGGAAAATCCACCCCGACCTGAAAGCAGCATCATCCACACAGTACTGTTCTTTACTGTCCAATAAATCAATGAAAATCCGGGTGAAATATGGAGGTCCCGCTCAGTGCTTCCTCCTGGCAGTTAGGCCCTGCAGCCGACCCACTTTCCCATCACTGTAAATGGGTTACTGTTACAGCACGGAGCAGGGGAGGGGGCACCTGCAGGGATGGTGCAGAGAGGAGGGGGCAGATATTTTGGCAAACCATCAAAAGCAGCAGCGGATGGAAGGTTTTGAGGCTTTAAACAAAGAGCAGGTCTGACTGATCCTGAACAACAGAGCCGAAAACTACAAACCAGACGGGCCATAAACAAAACCAGCGTTCAACATGTCACGGAAAAAAAATAAAATAGTTTTTGTCAATCTGTGGTATTAATTTCTAAGAAAAGACGCATCACACTGCATGTTTTAATCAAACCCACTCAGACAGGAAACGCAGCAGATCTAATGGGGACTGGTTTCTGGGCTGGATTAACACACATGTAATGTTCCAGAGTATTTACAGAGTTTTTCAGCTGTTTAAGGAACAAAAGGGTTAAACTTCTTTAACTGGTCTCAGCAAGAAATGTAAGATATTTTTATCATCTCACCGTTGGTAAAAAAAAACAACAAAAAAAAACAAAACTAATGTTTCCAGTCATGATGGTGCCTTCAAGGCTCCTGAAGCTCTAAATCCCGGACTGGTGGTTATAAACATGACAAAGCTTTTATGGCTGGAAAGAAGGTTCTGTGTTAAATTTAGAAGCAGCACGGAGCCACAATGAGCTGCAGCTGAATGAGGAGCAGAAGTTTGGAACGAACACAAGGTTCTAGTTACATCTGCAGTAGGAAAAACCTCTGAAGTCAAACAGCAGCTCTGCTTTGCAGCTGCAGTAAAACGAGCGCTTATTCCCACATAGTCCCTGCAACATGAAGGCAGCACACGTCACCGACCGCCACCAAAGCCAGCACAAGTTCTGACCCAGTTCACACAGAAACTGGGTCTGTACGCTCTGACCTGCCCAATCAGCCCAGTTACCCAACAAAGGTCATAAACACACAAACACAGAAAATACTTGAACACTGAGACAAAACCTTCATTCAGTCTGAACCAAACATCAAACACACACACATAAAACACAGCTACTTGATAAATTATAATTTAGTTTCAGTTCTAGTGAACAAGTAATTCTAGTTGTTCCAGTAAGTCCTGGGTGGCACCAGTTCACACAGATTCATAATGGAAACCAGTTTCATTTTTGTTATGAGTTGAATTTTACAGTTAAAACAGCCTAAACAATGTTGGGAAAGTGTTACAGGAGACAATTAAAGGGGGGATCTTTTTAACTGCTGCACCACTAAACATGCATGCAACAGGAAAAAGTTTGAGGGGGATCTTTTTAACTGCTGCACCCCCAAACATGCATGCAACAGGAAACAGTTTGAGGGGGATCTTTTTAACTGCTGCACCCCCAAACATGCATGCAACAGGAAACAGTTTGAGGGGGATCTTTTAACTGCTGCACCACTAAACATGCATGCAACAGGAAACAGTTTGAGGGGGATCCTTTTAACTGCTGCACCACTAAACATGCATGCAACAGGAAACAGAAAAGTGGACGGAGAAAGTTCAGAAAGTGAAGCTGTAGCAGACGTTGATGACGTAGATCCTTTAGGTTTAAAAGGCTGGACATGGACCAAACGGCTAGTTACTGAAGTTGATGTCAAGATTAAGTTAACTGCACCACCACAGCTGAAAATGCCTGAAAACTAAAATCGGCTCCGTTCTCATCCTCAAGTAACACGCTTTTAACTTTTAGTAATACTGTGATCTACAGTGTTGGTCATCCCATCCACAACTAGTCTCACTAGGTTATTTATAGTCAGAGTTTTATCACTGTCTCTGTGTTTTATTACTAACAAGTTAGTTCTAGTTGGATTTAGAACAAGCAGATTAGTGAGACTTTTAATTAAAGTTAGTTGGTTAGTCATGGGTTTTATGTTAGAAGGTATAATCATTAGTCATAATCAGAATTAGCTAGTTAATAATAACTGGTTATTGAAAATTAATTATAACAGTTGGTTTTAGTTATATTCAGAGCTAGTTTATTAGTCACAATTAACAGATATAGTTAGTGGTCTTAGATTAATCATAACTGATAAACTTACTCTAACCCCACTTACTTCAATTAAGTTATGTTAGTTAATCAGTAATGGTTGAAGTAAATGAGTTAACTATTAAGTAGTCAAAAGATATAGTTACAGATGACATCAACTGTCAACAAATGACTATAACAAACAAACTTTCTGGAGCCGATTAGCTGGTTAGAAGTTAGTTGGTTTGTCATGAACAAGTGTTGGTTCATTAGTCAGGAGCTATAACTGGTAGTCAGAATTAGCTGGTTTATGACCATTTAACCAGTTAACTTAGGTTTTAGTGAGAGTTAGTTTATTTATCCCAGTTAAGTGATAAAGATAATTCAATTTAAGTACCTTGGAATCTTTCTGGACTCAAGTCTTACTTTAAAAAAAACATGTAATAAAAGTTGTCAACACTGTAAAATTTAATCTTCAAAACCTGAAACAAATTAGGTCTTTTGTCTCCAATGATGCTGCAAAATCAGACCTTCATTCTGATTCTGTCTCATACCGAATATTGTTTTATAACGTGGTCTTTTGCAGGCATCACTGTACTTTAGGGCAGTTGTATAAAAAAGCCATCAAGGTGTTTGCAAAGAAGCCAAATTTAACTCACCATTGTGAAATTTTTTAGAAATACCGTCTTTTAAGTTTTGACAATTTGAAAAGTTTTAAATACGCTTGCCTCATCTATAAATCTCTTCATGGCCGAGCCCCTTCTCCCCTGGAGGAATTTATAAGACGTAAGAATAGTAATCGTAGGACCAGGTCTGCTTCTAGAGGGGACTGTGAGGTGCCATTTAGGCGAACGGCTACAGGACAAAACACTATTTCCGTTACGGGTTGCATGATGTCGAATAATCTTCCAATAACGAGCACTTTTATTTCTTTTAAAAAAAGAACTAAAAAATGGCTCAAAACCACCCAAATGTGTCAACATAGGTGAGGTTGGATTTATATTGGGTATTGTAAGTCTATTATTGTGTATTTATTGTAAAGGCTATTGGTTATTGTTTGTTTTGTTGTTGTTTTTAATGTCTGAGGACTACAGATGGAAAGTAGCTTCTAGCTAAATCTGCCGTAAATGTCATGAAAATGTACAAAGTGTTCATTAATGTGCATTGTCCTCATCAAATAAACAAAGTAAAGTAAAGAGAGTGGTATGAGTCACAGATTCATAAATGATTAAGTAAGACTAGGTTCACACTGCAGGCCATGATGTTCAATTCAGATTTTTTTGTGAAATTTTGTGAAATGTTTTGAGTCTGTTCAGATTTGCAATTAAATGCGACTTGTATGCGATCTCCTGTACGAACCTTATGAGCACCGAAAGTGTCCTGCATGCGGAGAAGACCTGATGACGTGACAGCGAGCGTGTGTGCGTGCGACGTGCTTGCGATAACAGCAGAGCGTATGCTGCAGTTTTAAGTTATTGTCCAACCGAAGCCAGCACATGTTCAGTGGCATCGTTTTAAGGAGGAGATTATAGGAGAGGAGAGGTAGATTTGTGGCCATGGCAACGTGGCAGCAACGTCTGTACAGAGAAACGTGGTACGGAGTCGCAGCCAGGTGGTGGAGAGTGATGTGGTCCTTTACAGATAAGAGTTTATAAACAATGTCGTGTATGACGTGAAGGTCGGATTAATGCGACCTGGCCGTTCAGACTGAGGTTGCATGGCAAAAGATCAGATACGTATCGGATGTAGGACCACATATCCAAGTGGCCTGGGTCGCATTTGAAAAAATCAGATCTGAGTTTTTCAGACTGAAAAGATCAGTTCAGCCTGCAGTGTGAACCTAGCCTAACTGGGTCAACTTACTTCAGCTAAATGTAGCTAGCATTAATTAATCCGTTATAGTTGAAGTAAGTGGGTTAACAGTCAGGGAACACACCGTTAAGTTCCATATTTAGTCAAAAGATAAAGTTACAGGTAGTGATGGTTAGTATTAGTCAGATCAGGTTTACAATCCAGCCACTAAATGTAGTGTTCACTATCATGAAGATGATGATCACCATCACTACTCTGTTGCTAAGAGACCTCTATTTAGACCTGGACATGATGATGAAGCCACTTCCTGTCAGACTTTCCACCAATCAGAGAGCTTAGATTGACGGTAACGTCCAATCAGGAGCAGCCAAATCAACCAGTGAGCAGAAAGTTCTATGTGTGTGTGAAAAGAAGAAAATAATGCTCCTCTATGGCTGGAATAAAGCCAAGAAGACGTTTCTGATGCACGGTGGCGCCACAAAGCAGCTGAGCTGGAGTTGGTTTAGTGAGGATAGCAGGTAAATAGTAGCAGGAATAACTGGAAATGAGGAAAAAGTGGAAACATGGAAATAGTTTCTGTTGTGTGTTTGTTTCAATAACAATATTTTTTCTCCTGAAAGCCAAGACTTGAGAGAACGATGAGATGAGAAAAGGTTTGGTCACTGTTGGTCTGTGTGTTATTTCTACAAAGTTCTGTTAGTAATAAATTCTGCTTTCTTCTTCTGGTCGACCTTTATGCTGCTAAATCTATTCATACATTCATTTTACATCATTTTACCTCCCAGTCTGACAGCTGCTACAGACTGGTTTATACTGGGATTAAAAGCTGCTACACACTGGTTTATACTGGGATTAAAAGCTGTTACAGACTGGTTTATACTGGGATTAAAAGATGCTACAGACTGGTTTATACTGGGATTAAAAGCCGCTACAGACTGGTTTATACTGGGATTAAAAGCTGCTACACACTGGTTTATACTGGGATTAAAAGCTGCTACACACTGGTTTATACTGGGATTAAAAGCTGCTACACACTGGTTTATACTGGGATTAAAAGCTGCTACAGACTGGTTTATACTGGGGTTAAAAGCTGCTACAGACTGGTTTATACTGGGATTAAAAGCTGCTACACACTGGTTTATACTGGGATTAAAAGCTGCTACACACTGGTTTATACTGGGATTAAAAGCTGCTACACACTGGTTTATACTGGGATTAAAAGCTGCTACAGACTGGTTTATACTGGGATTAAAAGCTGCTACAGACTGGTTTATACTGGGATTAAAAGCCGCTACACACTGGTTTATACTGGGATTAAAAGCCGCTACAGACTGGTTTATACTGGGGTTAAAAGCTGCTACAGACTGGTTTATACTGGGATTAAAAGCCGCTACAGACTGGTTTATACTGGGGTTAAAAGCCGCTACAGACTGGTTTATACTGGGATTAAAAGCTGCTACAGACTGGTTTATACTGGGATTAAAAGCTGCTACACACTGGTTTATACTGGGATTAAAAGCTGCTACACACTGGTTTATACTGGGATTAAAAGCTGCTACACACTGGTTTATACTGGGATTAAAAGCTGCTACACACTGGTTTATACTGGGATTAAAAGCTGCTACAGACTGGTTTATACTGGGATTAAAAGCTGCTACACACTGGTTTATACTGGGATTAAAAGCTGCTACACACTGGTTTATACTGGGATTAAAAGCTGCTACAGACTGGTTTATACTGGGATTAAAAGCTGCTACAGACTGGTTTATACTGGGATTAAAAGCTGCTACACACTGGTTTATACTGGGATTAAAAGCTGCTACACACTGGTTTATACTGGGATTAAAAGCTGCTACACACTGGTTTATACTGGGATTAAAAGCTGCTACACACTGGTTTATACTGGGATTAAAAGCTGCTACACACTGGTTTATACTGGGATTAAAAGCTGCTACACACTGGTTTATACTGGGATTAAAAGCTGCTACACACTGGTTTATACTGGGATTAAAAGCTGCTACACACTGGTTTATACTGGGATTAAAAGCTGCTACACACTGGTTTATACTGGGATTAAAAGCTGCTACAGACTGGTTTATACTGGGATTTTATATAAAAACATTAAAACAGGCTTGTAAAACTAGTCAGTCTTCATCAGAAACATGATATAAATGTGGTTTCTCTGAACCAGGATGGGGCCTGAAACCAGAACGCTATGTTAAAGGTAAGCATGGCAGTGTGGGTGCCTGTGTACCAACCAACACACTAATTATAGCAAACAGAAGACTAAATAAACTCCTTAATGACACGCTAGAAGCAGTTTGAGGTGGAACTGCAGACTGAGCTGAGACAATTTAACCAGCAGAGACTTCTTCACAAACAAGTCAAGGAAACGAAAGTTTCAGCATCAGTGAGTCTGCAGCGGGTTTCCTGCTCTAACCAGAGAAGCCCTCATCATCATCATCATCATCATCATCATCACAGCCTCCTCCTCGGGTTGTACCAGGCACAACAACACACATCTGAGCAGCTTTATGTTGTTGGCTGTATTTCAGCCTCCAGAGGAGAAAACGATCCAACAGAGAAAACTCCAACAGTCGTTGCAGGATTTTCAAAGCTGGAGCAGGAAAAACTTCTTTAAAAGTCAGAAGTTGGGCCAGTTTTACAGAAAAGATGCGATCAGCACATTAACTGACTTATTTCTCCGCAGTTTGAATGAAACATGTCATGTTTTGTCTCATCGGCTCAATTTTAAATTCATCTTTTTTTCCATCTCAGACCTGAAATATTCCAGAAATGATATTCCAGTGACTCTTTTCCCAGTCTGGAACGTTCCCATTCCTTCTCCCAACACGTCCGAGGCGGTGAGGGGAAAGGTGATGAAGAGTTTCAGGGGCTTGGTTGGTTCAGGTCAGGACTGCAGTCCAGAACCAGTCCAGAACCCTCCTCTTCCTCAGCCGTGCAGCTGTAACGCAGCAGAATGTTCTTCACCATGCTGAAAACCCCAGACCATCAGAACCCTGATCCCACCCCAGACCGTCAGAACCCCGATCCCACCCCAGACCATCAGACCCCCGATCCCACCCCAGACCGTCAGAACCCCGATCCCACCCCAGACCGTCAGAACCCCGATCCCACCCCAGACCATCAGAACCCTGATCCCACCCCAGACCGTCAGAACCCCGATCCCACCCCAGACCATCAGACCCCCGATCCAACCCCAGACCGTCAGAACCCCGATCCCACCCCAGACCATCAGAACCCCAATCCAACCCCAGACCATCAGAACCCCGATCCAACCCCAGACCGTCAGAACCCCGATCCCACCCCAGACCGTCAGAACCCCGATCCCACCCCAGACCATCAGACCCCCGATCCAACCCCAGACCGTCAGAACCCCGATCCCACCCCAGACCGTCAGAACCCCGATCCCACCCCAGACCGTCAGAACCCCGATCCAACCCCAGACCATCAGAACCCCGATCCCACCCCAGACCATCAGAACCCCGATCCCACCCCAGACCATCAGAACCCCGATCCAACCCCAGACCATCAGAACCCCGATCCAACCCCAGACCATCAGAACCCCGATCCAACCCCAGACCATCAGAACCCCGATCCCACCCCAGACCATCAGACCCCCGATCCAACCCCAGACCATCAGAACCCCGATCCCACCCCAGACCATCAGAACCCCGATCCCACCCCAGACCATCAGAACCCCGATTCCACCCCAGACCATCAGAACCCCGATCCCACCCCAGACCATCAGAACCCCGATTCCACCCCAGACCATCAGAACCCCGATCCCACCCCAGACCATCAGAACCCCGATCCAACCCCAGACCATCTGGAGAAGGAGCGATGTCGCCTCCTGTGTGTCGTCTAGCCCTTAACTGCATTTACTGGAATGTGTTGCAGTCTGAATGGAGACTAATTTTGCTTTATTTCAATTTATTATACATCATTTAGTCAACAGTTTATTTAAATATAAATCATATAATAATATATGACACCTTACTGTACTGTACTGGATACACTGTTCATTATTATACACACTCAGTAGTAGTAATAATAATAATAATAATAATAATAATAACAATTATTATTTAAGGAAGGTGAAGTGTCCTGCTTGAGGACACAACAGACCAACTAAGCCACTGCTGCCTCAACAGTAGTAATATTAGTATTATTACTATTGGCATTAGTATTACTGGTCTTAGTAGTAGTATTACTTTTGTTACACTATTACATTAAACATACAGAACTGCATTAGTACGTGAGATGATATAATAATAAATTATACTCTATGACTATTTAAGATATTAAAGTTATTATTACTTTATACCACTACATTATACTATATTTTTGCGTGTACTACTATCACGTTACGGGCGGCGTGGCTCAGCAAGATAGAGCGCTCGTCTTGTAACCCAAGGGTTGCCGGTTCGATCCTCGGCCAAGTCGAGTTCATGTCGAGGTGTCCCTGAGCAAGACACCGAACCCCTAATTGCTCCTGATGGGTCGTGGTCGAGTGCCTTGCATGGCGTGTGAATGTGTGTGTGAATGGGTGAATGTGATGTATAATGTAAAGCGCTTTGGGTATCATCCCAGGTACAGTAAAGCGCTTTATAAATATGGACCATTTACCATTTACTTTCTTTGATTTGATTTACTGTTTACATTTACACTTTCACTTTTTCTGTACTACACTAATGCCGATTGAACGGCTCCTACACGCTCGTTTCTGACCTGTTATAGTTTCCTTTGTCTTTGCTTTTACTCCACACCGTGTGCCATAAACTGCCCCTCATGGACAAATAAAGTTTTTATAATTGAACTGAATTTAAAATGGAGACCAAACACTAAGTATCTGGGCTACAGGAATCAGCGTGATTCTCCGCATACAGTCGAGATGTTTCAGGAATCTTCAATCATTCCTGCAGCTGAGAGCTCCACAAACAAATAGATGCCCGAGCTTGCACCACTGTGATGTCACTGTGAGCTCATTGTGGCGTCACTGTGATGTGATAACACTGAACGCCTGGATGAGTTTGTGTTCAAGAGTAAAAGAGTCTCCTGTCAGAGCTCAACATGTTGATTCATGGCTTCCTCCCACCTGCTGCGTTCAGGCGTGTCTGCTGCATTCAAGTGTCTCTGTAAATGTGAAGCGTGCCTGAGTTTCCATTGGTTCATCAGCCTTTGGCAGCATAGCAGACGACCACGTCACCGACTGCTGCAGCAACAATCAGCTCTGTTGTTTTCATCAACAGCTCGGTCTGTTTGTGGCCTGAAATTTAAATCTCATATCAACATGCAGAAAAACAAAGAGCCGAGTGTCCAGACGAGCAGCTTCTTCACGCCCTCAAGACCAAATCTGACCATTTTACTTCATTCATTCTCACCGGTAGAGTCTGCATATCTTAAACAGAGAGACAGGGAGTTTCCCTGCTCCTCCACCTCCTCCTACCTGAGAACAATACCTGGACCCCACCCTTGCCCTGCGTGACTCAACGGTGGTTTTCAGGCTCAACTTTCTGCTCGGCAACAAAAGGAGGAAACTCGACCTGCGGTGGCTTCACGTCCCCTCCCCACAGAGAAAACACCTTTTTCTCACCTGACACGGTGACTGGAAGTCAAGTCTGAGGAGATCCACAGATCCACGTCTCCACAGACCCACGTCTCCACAGACCTACATCTCCACAGATCTACGTCTCCACAGATCCACGTCTCCACAGACCCACGTCTCCACAGACCTACATCTCCACAGATCCACGTCTCCACAGATCCACGTCTCCACAGACCTACATCTCCACAGACCCACGTCTCCACACATCCACGTCTCCACAGATCCACGTCTCCACAGACCTACATCTCCACACATCCACGTCTCCACAGATCCACGTCTCCACAGATCCACGTCTCCACAGACCTACATCTCCACAGACCTACATCTCCACAGACCCACGTCTCCACAGATCCACGTCTCCACAGATCCACGTCTCCACACATCCACGTCTCCACAGATCCACGTCTCCACAGACCTACGTCTCCACAGACCCACGTCTCCACAGACCCACGTCTCCACAGATCCACGTCTCCACATACCTACGTCTCCACACATCCACGTCTCCACAGATCCACGTCTCCACAGACCTACGTCTCCACAGACCCACGTCTCCACAGACCCACGTCTCCACAGATCCACGTCTCCACAGACCTACATCTCCACACATCCACGTCTCCACAGATCCACGTCTCCACATACCTACGTCTCCACACATCCCCGTCTCCACAGATCCACGTCTCCACAGACCTACATCTCCACACATCCACGTCTCCACAGATCCACGTCTCCACAGATCCACGTCTCCACAGACCTACATCTCCACAGACCCACGTCTCCACAGATCCACGTCTCCACAGATCCACGTCTCCACAGACCTACGTCTCCACAGACCTACATCTCCACACATCCACGTCTCCACAGATCCACGTCTCCACAGACCTACATCTCCACAGACCCACGTCTCCACAGATCCACGTCTCCACACATCCACGTCTCCACAGATCTACGTCTCCACACATCCACGTCTCCACAGATCCACGTCTCCACATACCTACGTCTCCACACATCCACGTCTCCACAGATCCACGTCTCCACAGACCTACGTCTCCACAGATCCACGTCTCCACAGACCTACGTCTCCACACATCCACGTCTCCACAGATCCACGTCTCCACAGACCTACGTCTCCACAGATCCACGTCTCCACACATCCACGTCTCCACAGATCCACGTCTCCACACATCCACGTCTCCACAGATCCACGTCTCCACAGACCTACGTCTCCACACATCCACGTCTCCACAGATCCACGTCTCCACAGATCCACGTCTCCACAGATCTATGTCTCCACAGATCCACTTCTCCACAGATCTATGTCTCCACATTCCACGTCTCCACAGATCCACGTCTCCACAGATCTACGTCTCCACAGCAACCTCATCCGGTGCGTTCAAACACTGAGGACCGAGCTGCTGCTGATGAGGACATCAGCACCCATCCATCTTTAATCAGTCATCTTTAATCCATCCATCCATCCATCCATCCATCCATCCATCCATGGAAAGATGGACAGAGATTCTCTAATCTAAGAAAAACTGGGTCTAAATATTTTGGAAGATTTTGTATAAAATAATGTATAATATCATCAAAAAAGTAATCTCTGTATGCATGAACAAAAGGCTGGAAATGGAGGTGGAGGTTTCATCTGTGTGTTTCTAAATCTGTCTTCACCTCGTTTTGGGAAAACATTGTCCCCTTCAGCTTCAAATCATTGGTCAGTGGCCTTCAGCCTCCAACTGGGCTGCCTCAGTGCCTCTGGTGTTTAGGACAAAAGCTCCAGAAATCTGGTCCCGACATGATCGGCCATCTTGGATGGCTTCAGATTACGCTCCTCTACCAGACCGGTTCATCCTGAAGGTCACATGAGCTGAATAAATGTTTGTTCTGGCGGTTTATCGTCACCTCTTCACCTTGATTAGTTTTGCAAGTTTTTTTATTGATCAGCTGATGATTAAATCAACAGCTGCAGCTCTGCAGTGTTTCACAGTAGAGAGGAAGAGGAGGAAGAGGGGGAGGAGGGGGAAAATCCCACCCTACACCAGTTTGATCTGAAAGGAGTGGGCTGTGCAGGTTTCCATGACAACGTTGCAGTTGGGAGGCGTGTCAAGGCTCAAATGCTCGCCACCAACGACAAGCAGCATGTCTGCAGTCACGAGCAGCGCTTCTTCCTCTGACACTCAAACACATCACGACTGTTTCTGGAACACAGGTGTGCAGATGTCACCTGGTGACATCACTTTCTGCTGAAACACCCGATCAGCTGATCATCAGGGCTTCACTGAAAACTGACGTCAAACATTTAAAAACCAGGTTCCGGTTCTAGCTGTGAGTTCAGCATATTCACTTTTAGGAGACTGGGTCAGTTCTGGTTTAGAACTTATGATCAAACTGGCTTGGAACCAGGTTTTAAATTGGGACAGGTTCTTGACCTGATTTTAGACTGTTCTGAGAACTGGTTTTGGGCTGATTTTGGACCTGGTTTTGGACTGTTCCAAAAACTGGTTTTGAACTGATTTTGGACCTGGTTTTGGACTGTTCCAAAAACTGGTTTTGGACTGATTTTGGACCTGGTTTTGGACTGTTCCGAAAACTGGTTTTGGACTGACTTTGGACCTGGTTTTGGACTGTTCCGAAAACTGGTTTTGGACTGATTTTGGACCTGGTTTTGGAATGTTCCGAAAACTGGTTTTGGACTGATTTTGGACCTGGTTTTAGACTGTTCCGAAAACTGGTTTTGGCCTGATTTTGGACCTGGTTTTGGACTGTTCTGAAAACTGGTTTTGGCCTGATTTTGGACCTGGTTTTGGACTGTTCTGAAAACTGGTTTTGGACTGATTTTGGACTGTTCTGAAAACTGGTTTTGGACTGATTTTGGACCTGGTTTTGGACTGTTCTGAAAACTGGTTTTGGACTGATTTTGGACTGTTCTGAAAACTGGTTTTGGACTGATTTTGGACCTGGTTTTGGACTGTTCCGAAAACTGGTTTTGGACTGTTCTGAAAACTGGTTTTGGACGGATTTTGGACCTGGTTTTGGACTGTTCCGAAAACTGGTTTTGGACTGATGTTGGATCTGGTTTTGGACTGTTCTGAAAACTAGTTTTGGACTGATTTTGGACCTGGTTTTGGACTGTTCCGAAAACTGGTTTTGGACTGATTTTGGACCTGGTTTTGGACTGTTCTGAAAACTGGTTTTGGACTGATTTTGGACCTGGTTTTGGACTGTTCTGAAAACTGGTTTTGGACTGTTCCAAAAGCTGGTTTTGGACTGATTTTGGACCTGGTTTTGGACTGTTCCAAAAGCTGGTTTTGGACTGATTCTGGACCTAGTCTTAGACTGTTCTGGGAACTGGTTTTGGACCTGGTATTGGACTGTTTTGAGAACTGGTTTTATACCTATTTTGGACCTGGTTTTAGACAGAACTGGAACCTGAAACAGAGGCGGTTTATTAAGGCTGAACGATACTGAAGAAAGAGATTTTTCTAACCCTGGCATCGATACTGCGATATGACTAAATACAGGAGTTTTAAACAGACCTCTGAGTTAAGCTGCCATCTCGGTGAGGATCACCTGCACTGATCTTACCTGTTTTGGAGAATGTACAGTGTTTGTGTGTGAGTCCGTTTGAACTTCTGCCGTGCATTTCTCCTGCAGCTCCGGAGAAAAAACGTTGTGTGACGGAATAACTCCGCTTGTCAAGCGAGCTGATCAGTTTTGTAAAACCATCTTTGGAAACATAATGGGTACCAGACAGGTGAAACGTGATAGAATCCGTTATTTCTTTCTGCCTTTCTCATTTGGTGTAACAAGGCTTTTAGCACGGCCTTGAACAGCAGACAACACAGAACACACGTTTGGTCAATATCACCCTTCTTGTAGCCGAAATAATTCCAGATAACTGGCGTTGCTTTTCTTTTTGGCACCAAGTCTTCGTTGTCAGTGATTTTGTCTTGTTCATTGCTCATTTTTCAATGTTGCTACCAGCGACTCAGGGGCGTGGTCTGCTTCGGCAAACTGATTAAGAACAATTGTGATGTTTCGAGTTCATTTGCCTCCTGCATCCCAGGACCTGCAGTGTGACTACTGCACACATGTACATGGCGATGACAATTCCCTAACGATTTATTGTGCAGCTCTAATCAGAACTGTTGTTGATAATTGATACACAGACAGAAGATGCATTGGATCAAAACATTTCAGGTTTCATTTCACAGAAATCTTTTATTTTAGCAAACAGAACTAGAACAATCTGATGGGCCAAAAGGGGTCCGCTGTTCAGAGCATGAAATCCTGCCATTGTTTCAACAGCGGCCGTTTGAATCTGAGACAATCCTTCTGCTGATTGATCAGAGTCAGAGTTCTGCTTTAAGAATAGGAACATTTGAAGCAGACCTTCCAGAACAAAACCGGTTCAGTTTTTCAGGACAACGAAGAACCAATAAGATAAAACGTTCCGATCCATCAACCTGAAACAAACAAGTTTAAATCTTGTTACAGCCATGGTGCCTTCAGGGACATTCCACCAACTGGGCGAGCAAGTTGTTAGTGGGATCAGTCATGTGGGTGTATCTCAGACACACACACACACACACACACACGCACACACACACAGACACTACATGAGCCAACAGGACCGTCAGCCGTAACCACGGTGAGTTGTCGCAATGAAGCCAAACCAGAGCCGAGCCCCTGCAGGTGAAAACATTCTGGCTTCGTGTCCGACATCCTTCCACACGTTCACCTCCAACAGATGCAGATGTGAAGCTTTAAAGGTCCCATATTATGCAAAATTCACTTTTTAATGGTTTTGGAACAGTCATACTGGTCCCCCCGCATGTGTAGGAGACCCGTAAGTGTGAAACTCTTTCAGGCGCTCTCTCTCCCCCCTGCTCCACCTCTAGGGAAGTAAGCGCTGAAATGAGCTTGTTTGAAAGCGTGTACGTTATGACGTCATAAGGGACAATAACCACTCCCCACAGAGCGATGGACCCGTCTACCGGCTCTCAAAGCCCGCCCTCTAAAAATCACCTAGCGCCCAGTGTTTTTCCCTCTTCGGCAACCCTCGTTAGCGGACATGGCTAAGCGACAGAAGCACTGTTCTGTTTGTGGCTGCATAAATGAACACGAAAACGTTTTTTTACTTCCATCCACTGAACCCACGAGGACTGAGTGGATTAATTTTATTTTTGGAGGAAATGTACCCGGAAAACTTCCAAAGGTTTTGCATGTCTGTGGCCAGCATTTCAAAGAGGACTGTTTCCACAACATGGGGGCATGGAAAGCAGGCTTCGCCGATCGTTTGAAGCTAAAGCCAGTTTCAATACCAACTGTCCGTGACACAGCTGGAGAGGTAAGAGCTGGCAGTTATTTTATCGTTTCGGCCTTATTAGTCTGATAGCTTGAAAATATATTAGCACTGTTGTAAATGTAGCCAAGTCACTGTTTCTACTGTTTGTATCCGGTGCCATTGTGCATCAGATTGATGAGCGTAGCTAGCTGTGTTCTCCGTGCGTCGCGGTTTGCGTCGGTAATGGGGGCTTCAGGAATGGGTTCCGGTGTTCCGGCGTTTGTTTATCCTTCACTACGCTGTAATCAGCGTCTAGTTACCGCTAAGGCCTAACCTGTCAATCACCTCATGACGGGCGATGCGATGGGCGGAGCCAACAGCTGAGCTGCTCCACCAGGGTTCCGCCCACCATAAACGGCACATTTCTGAAGCTGCTAAAAAGAGGGAGGTGAAGAGAAGCCGCTGCACTCAAACTGAGGGTCGATTTGTCCATACCATGGCGGAAATATTTCATTTAGATATTAATGAATGGTCTCAGATTGGGAATAAAGTGTATAATATGGGACCTTTAACAAACATCTGCAAACCTCATTAGGGTCAGAGCAGCTGAACTGCAGCTGAACTTCTGCACATGTTGAGGAAATCATCAGGAACTCTGGGGAAGCAGCTGAAATCCTGACAAACGATGCCACCATGCACACACACATACACACACACACACACACACACACTGACCCACATTTCCATCTGTAACACATTGGGTTTTAAAACCTGGCTGGAGGCTGTTGTGTATGTTTCACTGCTCCGTTGTGGGTTAGTCAGCGATGGAGGTGCCTCTCTGGCTTCAGCTTACAATCAACTGATTGATCATTTTTCCAGCCGACTCTCGGCCCAGATTCTCTTAAGATTTGAAGCTTTTCTTCAGCCACAGAAACAGGCGTTACTGCCCAGACTTCATGGTACTTTGAATGAGTACTGAGTCATCACCAGTCCAGAAAATCTGTTTACTGTAAGATTTGGTAGGTGTATAAGCTTTCTTGTTTTGGCCTACTCTCTTATTAGTTATTGTTTAATGATGTTCATTTTGTTATGGATGATAATGTGAACTGCTCAAATTGAAATTGAAGATTCACTTCAGTCCAGATGGAACCAGTTCACAACAGAAGTTGTCTCGGTGCATCTTGCGGGGAAAACTTAAAAAGTTCTGTAAAATTCCAACGTATCACAGTTCAGTTAAAACAAATTTTCCGGTAAGATAATGTAGATATTTGAAATAAATCTTGAAAATAGAAAATTATTTTCTGATTGTTTCAGTGCAGTTTGCTCAGTTTTTGTTCATCCTGTGCTAACGGCTCCGACATCAGCAGCTAACGGCTCCGACATCAGCAGCTAACGGCTCCGACATCAGCAGCTAACGGCTCCGACATCAGCAGCTAACGCCTTCGACATCAGCAGCTAACGGCTTCGACTTCAGCAGCTAACGGCTTCGACTTCAGCAGCTAACGACTCCGACATCAGCAGCTAACGGCTTCGACTTCAGCAGCTAACGACTCTGACATCAGCAGCTAACGGCTTCGACATCAGCAGCTAACGACTCTGACATCAGCAGCTAACGGCTTCGACATCAGCAGCTAACGACTCTGACATCAGCAGCTAACGGCTTCGACATCAGCAGCTAACGACTCTGACATCAGCAGCTAACGGCTTCGACTTCAGCAGCTAACGGCTTCGACTTCAGCAGCTAACGGCTCCGACATCAGCAGCTAACGGCGCTGACATCAGTAGCTAACGGCTCTGACATCAGCAGCTCTAACATCATGTCTCACGTTGTAGCTTTTTTTTTTTTTTGCCGACAATAGTCAACAGATTTAGAGAATCAGGAGGAATCTCTGTATGCATGGGACCAGGCTGGTGCTGGTGATCTTCTGCATTTAACACAGACATGATTCTCTACTAGAAACCACTACATGGACTCAGGAAGACTTCCAGAAACCACTGTCTGTGAACACAGTTCACCCTGAAACCCACTAATGCAGGTTAAAGCTCCATCATGCAGAGAAGAAGCCAGATGTGAACAGGATCCAGAACCAGCTTCTTCCGTCTTCTCTGGACCAAAGCTCATTTAAAATGGTCTGAGGCAAAGTGGAAACTTGGATGAAGATGTGAACTAGTTTGTGGACGTGTTACTGCATCAGATTCACTATCAGCTCATATTTTTCATCACAATGTCTCAGTTCCATCATCTGACATGTTGTTGATCTACTGGGAATAAAAGATGAGTTGATGAGATTCTGTTTTTTTCTGTCTTTTTCTTTTAGAATTGTGATTGTATATCTGAGTATTTTTCAATATAAAAGGCTCATGTTCAGATTTTTCTTTTTGCTGATGTCCAACATCTCTGAGCATTTCCAGGTGTTTTTGTTCACCATCAGCAGCTCAGACTGAGATCAGAAACTTTCTGCTTCCAGCTGATCAGCAAACTCTCACACGGATGATCGACCACACTTTTTCCAGCAGACATGTTTGAAGTGAACTTTTAGCTTCACGGCTTCTCCATCGAACCTCAGTTGATGTAGCCACCACAGCTCAGACCCGGCTCCTCTCAGACCAGTACAACCTCGGACCCGGCTCCTCTCAGACCAGTACAACCTCGGACCCGGCTCCTCTCAGACCAGTACAACCTCGGACCCGGCTTCCCTCAGACCAGTACAACCTCGGACCCGGCTTCCCTCAGACCAGTACAACCTCGGACCCGGCTTCCCTCAGACCAGTACAACCTCGGACCCGGCTCCTCTCAGACCAGTACAACCTCGGACCCGGCTCCTCTCAGACCAGTACAACCTCGGACCCGGCTCCTCTCAGACCAGTACAACCTCGGACCGGCTCCTCTCAGACCAGTACAACCTCGGACCCGGCTCCTCTCAGACCAGTACAACCTCGGACCCGGCTCCTCTCAGACCAGTACAACCTCGGACCCGGCTCCTCTCAGACCAGTACAACCTCGGACCCGGCTCCTCTCAGACCAGTACAACCTCGGACCCGGCTCCTCTCAGACCAGTACAACCTCGGACCCGGCTTCTCTCAGACCAGTACAACCTCGGACCCGGCTTCTCTCAGACCAGTACAACCTCGGACCCGGCTTCCCTCAGACCAGTACAACCTCAGACCCGGCTCCTCTCAGACCAGTACAACCTCGGACCCGGCTCCTCTCAGACCAGTACAACCTCGGACCCGGCTCCTCTCAGACCAGTACAACCTCGGACCCGGCTCCTCTCAGACCAGTACAACCTCGGACCCGGCTCCTCTCAGACCAGTACAACCTCGAACCCGGCTCCTCTCAGACCATTACAACCTCGGACCCGGCTCCTCTCAGACCAGTACAACCTCGGACCCGGCTTCTCTCAGACCAGTACAACCTCGAACCCGGCTCCTCTCAGACCAGTACAACCTCGGACCCGGCTCCTCTCAGACCAGTACAACCTCGGACCCGGCTCCTCTCAGACCAGTACAACCTCGGACCCGGCTCCTCTCAGACCAGTACAACCTCGGACCCGGCTTCTCTCAGACCAGTACAACCTCGGACCCGGCTCCTCTTAGACCAGTACAACCTCGGACCCGGCTCCTCTCAGACCAGTACAACCTCGGACCCGGCTCCTCTCAGACCAGTACAACCTCGGACCCGGCTCCTCTCAGACCAGTACAACCTCGGACCCGGCTTCCCTCAGACCAGTACAACCTCGGACACGGCTCCTCTCAGACCAGTACAACCTCGGACCCGGCTTCCCTCTGACCAGTACAACCTCGGACCCGGCTCCTCTCAGACCAGTACAACCTCGGACCCGGCTCCTCTCAGACCAGTACAACCTCGGACACGGCTTCCCTCAGACCAGTACAACCTCGGACCCGGCTCCTCTCAAACCAGTACAACCTCAGACTTTTCTGTTCTTCGATCCAACAAACAAACATCTGACTTTCCTACTGAAGTGTTCTAACTAAACCTTTCAGAATGTGCGGGAACTACTTCCAGCGGCGGAGTGATCCACGTCTGCTTCATCTGAGTGAACATAAAGTCTAAATGGTTTTCCAGCTTTGGTTCTGATCCAGAACTCTTCCCCCAGATCCAGAGTTTCCTCTGCTCTGGGGGAACTTCAGGAGTTTGAAACCATTATCTGCAGCAGAACGGAGGGACAGAACCAGAACCAGATCCAGCTGCTGCTCCGGTTCTGCTGCTTTTACACATTCATCATGTTCTCCTCCGGTCAGCAGAACTTTGGTTACTGATAAACAACTTTTAAATCATTTCAGTTTCACATTGGATCTTTCAGAAAGACCTCAGTCATCTAAATCTGATCCAAACGTGGAGAACCAGAACCGGAACCAGAGCCAGATCACCTTCCAGGTGCTCTGAGATTCTGTCGTTTTGGTTTAAATGTTAGAAAAGGTGATTTGCAGGTTTCCAACATGAAACTGGTTTAAATGTTTCTGTCAGACTGAAGTTCAGAACAAAGTCCAGGTTCAGTTTCTGTTTGATCAGCACTTGATCCGGATCAGATCCGGCTCTGATCAGTTTCCAGAACTTCAGCAGAAACAGAAAACTGCACCCAGAACAGTCAGAAAACCTAATCAAAGATCAATGTGAGCCCAAACACTCGAGCAGCCGCACCGCGGTAGCAGCCGCGCGCGCCTCGTGGTCACCGTGGAGGTCCACGGTCTGCGGGTCTGCGAGTTACTCACGTGTTTCTGCGTGGATCTGCGGAGAAAAAGGTCCTCAGTGCGGGTCTGTGTGCGGCTGCGGGTTCGGACTTACTGACCTCCTGGTTGGAGCGACGACGACGCAACAGCGAGACTGAGGAGGAGGAGGAGGAGGAGGAGGAGGAGGAGGAGGAGGAGAAGCTCCGGTCTGCTCCCACCGTGCGGCGGAGACAGGAATCAACCCAGTTAACTCCTGAGGCGCCAAATCCGGAATAAATCCGGATTAAACAGACTGCACACACATAGAGGATTAACCAGAGTATTATTGTTATTATTCGTTTCATATCTTTGGATTTGAAAATGCAAACACTCATTATTTCAACTTCTATAAATACACACACACACTCACAAGTGTAACTAAAATAAAATTAGAATATGCACAAAACTTAATTTATTTCAGTAATTCAACTTAAAAAGGTAAACTGATATTATTAGTTTAAATATTTTTGTTGTTTTTTTTTCTAAAATGTAAAGTTGTTTAGTGGTAAAATTGTTTTGTGTACTTTTGTTTAGTAAATATAAACATGGTTTCTGTGGTGTAAATTTGTATCACAAACATGTAAAATCGTTTCACTTTATGTAATATAGTTTTGCACTTCCCAAGCTGTCAGACTGGGAGGTAAATGATGTAAAATGAATGTATGAATAGATTTAGCAGCATAAAGGTCGACCAGAAGAAGAAAGCAGAATTTATTACTAACAGAACTTTGTAGAAATAACACACAGACCAACAGTGACCAAACCTTTTCTCATCTCATCGTTCTCTCAAGTCTTGGCTTACAGGAGAAAAAATATTGTTATTGAAACAAACACACAACAGAAACTATTTCCATGTTTCCACTTTTTCCTCATTTCCAGTTATTCCTGCTACTATTTACCTGCTATCCTCACTAAACCAACTCCAGCTCAGCTGCTTTGTGGCGCCACCGTGCATCAGAAACGTCTTCTTGGCTTTATTCCAGCCATAGAGGAGCATTATTTTTCTTCTTTTCACACACACATAGAACTTTCTGCTCACTGGTTGATCTTTGGCTGCTCCTGATTGGACGTTACCGTCAATCTAAGCTCTCTGATTGGTGGAAAGTCTGACAGGAAGTGGCTTCATCATCATGTCCAGGTCTAAATAGAGGTCTCTTAGCAACATGGTAGTGATGGTGATGTTTTTATGATGAAATGTGATAAATAATGTTATTATCATGGATCATTGTGGATTTACCAGATAGAGTCTCTGAATAAAACTACATTTAGTGGCTGGATTGTAAACCTCCTGGACGGGATAGAAATGCCTGGAAAACTTCTGTAGATCATCTAAAACTAAAATCTGCAACAAAACAAAGTCAGATTTTGAGAAAACAGACATCAGTTTGTATTTATTCATTTTTCCACAGAACAAATACTTTGGAGAATAATCCCTGTTCATTTTTTTTACTGTTTTAAAAAAGAAACGGTGACTTCTTGGCAGGAATGTGGCTCCGTACATCAACTCAGTTAAAGTTCCCAGAGCTCCTTCGGTGCGAGTGTTGGGGTGATGTACAGGCCTCGGTGCTGGTGGTCCGGTTGGGGGGAGATGATGTCAGGGCTGGTCTGCAGAGCACAATGCTCCCCTCAGACTGCAGCACATGCAGCCCGTCAGCTCTCAGCCGAGCTGCGTTCACAGCCTGTAAATACACTCATTCTGCAGCTGAACGTCGCTCAGAGCTGCAGCTTCACCTGGTTCCCACGTCCACCGCTGATGACGTCATCACAGCTGACCTCATCCTCATGCCTCTGTCCACAAACCTGCAGACTGATGTCATTCATAGTCTGTCTTTCATTCATTTTAATAGGTAAAATAAAAAAAATAATAATATATATATATATATATATATGAATCTGCAACTTTTACAATATAATTAAAATGATTAAAAGATATTCAAGTAACAAAAATTTTAAACTAATAAACCAACTCAAACAAACACAGACTTATGAAGGACTTCCTGGAGGAAGACTTCTGTTTTTCACCTTCAGACTTAATAAAAATTTAAATTAAAACAGTAAACTAGAAAAATGTGGCAGAAATCTAAAACAAGTAGTTCTCATAAAACAGGAGGATACCAGAGAGGAGAATCAGTTTTACCTGACTCAGGTGATATCTCTGATAAAATCTTTATTAAATCATTTAGAGACGTCTGATAATTCTACACAATTAGCTCAAACCGTGAGCACCGTCAGGAACCAGATTTTGGTACTTAATACGCCTGCTTAATACTTAATACGACTCAGAGTTCTCCCAACCAATCACACAAGATCAGGGTCGTAGCCATGGTTTTAGACTACCGAAGTCCACCATCCAAAATGCCCCACATATCTCCAGAGACCAAAATGAAGCACAACATCTATTTAAAATGGAAGCTAATCATGTCTCACACAAACCCTCCCTCATGTCCCGTCTCTTTTCTCCATCTACTCCGTCCTTTTTGCTCTCTACTTCCCTCTGAACATCCGGTGTCCTCCACATCTGTCCTGACAAAGGGTCATCGACACCTTCGTCAGTTTGATTTTATCTGGAATAATAAAACAAGTCTCTGTGGTCAGAAGTCTACACCAAATCTATCTATCTATCCATCTATCCATCTATCTATCTATCCATCCATCTATCCATCTATCCATCTATCCATCTATCTATCCATCTATCTATCTATCTATCCATCTATCTATCTGTCTGTTTGTCTGTCTATCCATCCATCCATCCATCCATCCATCCATCCATCCATCCATCCATCATACATCCAACCATCCATCCATCCATCCATCCATCCATCCATCCATCCATCCATCCATCCATCCACCCATCCATCCATCCATCCATCCATCCATCCATCCATCCATCCATCCATCCATCATACATCCAACCATCCATCCATCCATCCATCCATCCATCATACATCCATCCATCCATCCATCCATCCATCCATCCATCCATCCATCATACATCCATCCATCCATCCATCCATCCATCCATCAATCCATCCATCCATCCATCCATCCATCCATCATCCATCCATCCATCCATCCATCCATCCATCCATCCATCCATCCATCATACATCCATCCATCCATCCATCCATCCATCCATCCATCATACATCCATCCATCCATCCATCCATCAATCCATCCATCCATCCATCCATCCATCCATCATACATCCAACCATCCATCCATCCATCCATCCATCATACATCCATCCATCCATCCATCAATCCATCCATCCATCCATCCATCCATCCATCCATCCATCATACATCCAACCATCCATCCATCCATTCATCCATCCATCCATCCATCCATCCATCCATCCATCCATCCATCATACATCCATCCATCCATCCATCCATTTTCTGCCGCTTATCCGGAGTCGGGTCGTGGGGGTAGCTGCCTACGCAGGGAAACCCAGACTTCCCTCTCCCCGGCCACATTCACCAGCTCATCCGGAGGATTATTTCTCTAATGCAATAAAAACTTTATATAAGTTTGGCAACAGTTGCATCAAACTCCCAAAGTTTACATCACCAAGATTTTCTATTCAAAGGAGAATCAGACAAGGCTGCCCAGCCTGACCCGATCTCTCTTTACTAGCAGCTCAACTTTTGTCAAGCCACATTAAAACAAGTAACTTTAAAGGTTTCTCTTTGTTGGGAAGAGAAGTAATCATCGCTCAGTTGGCAGATGATACGACACTATTTTTACAGGATGAAAAGCAAATCCCCATAGCTACTGATGTAGTGAAATGTTCCTCCAAGGCCTCGGGTCTTTCTTTATATGGAAGTAATTGTGAACTACTGGCTATTAATATTTTAAAATTTTTAAATATTTTAAAATCGGCCTCATGCAATCAATAGTCAAACTATTCACAGATTTTACCCAGCTAAAAATGATATAAAGTCTAGATTTAAGAAAGACGCTGAGATAAACTGTAGTTTTTGTGTTAGCTACCCAGAAACCACTGTCCATTTGTTTTAACATTAATTCCAACTTCAAATTATACTGGAGGAATGTGTTGTTTGATCTTCTAGAGAATGACAAAAAGTTTGATAATTCTAAAAGATTCGTAATTAATCTTATTATCATTATGGCGAAATTCCATGTACATAAACGTAAATTTGCTGGTAGAAAACCCTTGGTGTTCCAAGATGAACTTAGTCAATATATTTGCTCCATTAAACATTCTTTAAACAAAAAAACTATTAAAACTGTAACTGATTGGCCCAAATTTAAGCTATGATTTTTCTTTCTTGTTTTGTTGTAAATTAGCTTGCAAAGTAAAAAAAAGTTCCAGTGAGTTATTAGCAGAGTTTTCAGAGTACAACAGAAAATCTTTTACAGTAAAGGCTGTTTATGCTCCTTTACGTACGAAACAGCGGCGTCCGTTTCAAATGTTGTCATACGGCGCCGTCCATGCGTGTTTTACGTTGCCATGGTTGTTTTTTTTTTGTTTTTTTTTTACTTGTCCTGTCCAGCATCACAGCAGCAAAATGATAATCTGGTTGCTGTATCGTGCTGAACAAATTTGCTCTGCCAAGGGGAGGCCTATGGGTAAGGCTCCTCTTGATAATCTGATTTATTTATTTATTTATTTACTTTGAATCACAGAATCTATGTAATCTTGCTGGACCTGACCGGAGGGGACAGAAAAAGATGGAAAATGGCAAAAAGAGCAAAAGGGAAAGAAGAAATGAGACAAAAAGATCACAGACAGAAGGCAACGTTGCCATGGTTGTTTAATCGGTTCCTCCACCAGAGGGCAGTGCTGTGTTCACTCCCACAGCCTTGGTTGCAGACAGCTTAGCAGCAGGAATGCGTTGCTAGAAAGTTGTTTCCAACCACCCAGCATGCCCTAAACACTTGCGTCTTTCTTCAATTTTCTACAGCTTTTGTCCTTGTCTTCATTCTTCGTCTGCTTTTTTGTTCCCTTCCTGATCCTCTTCTTCGCTGGTTTGGTTCTTTTGCTGGTCGCATGTCAGCTACTCTGCTCAGTACTGCCCCCGTGGTTTCCGGTGGTATTGCTCTGTTTTCTGCATCAAGCAACGGTTAGCTAAGCTCCCTGAAAACGGACCAAATTACACTCGTAACCGATGCAGAAGACAGACAAAACTGCCCGTCCATCTGTGTGTCCGTCCTCTGCGTCCAATATAAATGGGCCTGGCTGGGAAATACTGTGTACGTATCATGGCTGCAACGTTCGTTTGGCACGTGGGCCGCTCTCGTTGATGCAAGGTAACGCGTTGCATGCACGAGTTGCAGTATTGACTTGAACACTAGAGACTCATGAGAACAAGAGCATGAACACGGCAGGTCCGAGGTAAACACAATGGCGGATAGTTTTGAAGACCATCTCTCAGATCTTTCCCACAACTACCAGCATCTGTATAACTTTTCCTCCCCGTTGCACAGTGATAAACACTCGTGCCGTAACAGTTGGCAACAAACAGGAAGTGTTTTGGGGGTTGATGACCCAGAAATACAATGTGACCGGTAGATTGAACTTTTCACTATTTCAGTCCAAATGCTGTGTACTCCCCCTAGTGGTGACCTCCAGTATTGAGTGTTTTTGACGCCGTGATTCCGCCGTTTGAACCAAAAATTTACAGAAACGTGTACAGAAATGTTGCACCGGTTTGTTGTTTTATTATTAAACCAGCCGAAACACACAACTACACATGGATATGCTACCGTTTCTATACACTAGCTCATGTTTGGCGTTTCCTGGTATAACCTGGATAAAATAAAATAATTAGTTTATTATTTGTGTTGTAGGCCTATTAAACTGACAGGTGGATATTTTAATGCTTGGCTGCTTAGCTATAACAGTCTGTCCACATACACAATTTATATATATGTAAGTTTGGTAAAGCTGCATCTATTTAATTGAAAATACAGATTTCAGCATTTTATTTTCTGTTTTATTTGTGGCATGTTTATTTATAAAGCTGAAATGCAACATCTTCTTGACCTCCTGAACTAGAGATCCAAGTTTAGTTAAGCTATATGTATTTTATTTTACATACAAAGCACTTTATTGTCAATATTACCAGTTGCTTGTTTATTTCCGTACCTGAAATATGTCACCTGTTAACCTTCTAAATCAAAAATATGTGTGACTGTGTGGAAATTATTTTTTTGTTTCATTGTTTAAAATCTCACTAAACTTTGTATGAGGTTACGTGGCATTGACTTGTCTCATTTGATCATTAAATTGTATATTTAAAGAACTTAAAAGGTGTACTGGGATGATCACAAACAAATATTATATATATATATATCCTGCTGTGCTGTTGTGCTGAACCTTTGCATGAGTGGGGGTGGGAAAAATTGGTGGCTTTTAGTTTTGTGTTCATGGCTGTTAAATATAAATTCGGTTTGAAATAGAATAATGGGCTTTTGATGATTACTTACCCATGTGTGGGTGCATGGATTTGTGGTTGTGCACACAGAGGTGTGAGCATATGTGTGCAGTGTATGAGTGGGGGTGGCCTGAGTGAGTGAATGTCTCCCGGCCCTGCTTGTGTGTGCACGTGCTGCGGAAGCGGTGGTTCACGTGGCAGTAGGAGTGTGCACTGAAAGTGTGTGTAAAGGTGTGCACTGTCCTGTGACACAGTTAAGAGTCAGGGTTGGGTAGTAGCCATAATTTTATTGACTAATATTCATTCATTCATCGTTTTTATTTATCTGTTTATTTTGCTGGTGTTCATTTTTCCATTCATCCCTCCTTGCTGCGCTGCATTAGCTCTGTGCTGTTTGTTTGTAATAAATGCACCAAAATTCATCTTTGGATCTCAGCGTATCTGCTGCTATAACCTCCTGGCGATTCACAAAGCCGTGGACCCGAGGACCCCACATCATACTCTCGCTGGCTGAAAGGTTTGTTCTTGGAAGCCGCAAAATTTCCAACAGAAAGGCGTCTAATGAAAATCATCAAGCACAAAAACCAAAATCATCACGCGACGACTAACCCGAGATCAAAGGAGCCACAGCTAAGTGTAGGGTGGATGGTAAGGGGAGGGAAGGGGAGTGGTGCCCTGGTTCCCAGGGTGTGCGGCTGGAACATTGGGGTGGGTGCTGGTCCGTGCCGGGTGGTTGTCTGGGGGGGTACGTGGTGTGGGCCCTCTGGGCCCTTTGCCCTGCACCGGTCTGGGTGGCCGGTGCTCGGCAGGGTCGGTGGCTGCCAATCTTGGTCCGCCAGGGCCTGTGCACAGTGACCATGGGGGGCTCGGGCTGGGGCTTTCCTCTGCTGCCCTCTGGGCCCTTTGGAGTTTTTTTAACCAGGAATCAGGAATCATACGGATTTTCAGCAACAAGCAGATGTTTTTTTCAAAATATCGCACTCTGCCCACATTAGTGCTGAACTGGTTTGGAAAGTGTTCAGCCCGCTGGCACCATCCCTGATGAGAAGCAGTTAATGGTCACTATAGCGGGGGCGGGGCCCAGCTAGCTTTTTGCCACCCAACATGGCGGCGAAACGAACAGTCTGATGTCACTGAGAACGGTCCATACGTTGTGCCTCATATCACTCATGACAACAGCAGGCAGGAGAAGTAGTTCCTACCTATCCTGATAGTTTATTTTCCACTGTGTTCATGTTAATGATAATTATTAATATAAGTAGATTTAGTTTGAGAATCAGATCAAGAATATAAATAAGGTTGGTACGGGAGGAATCCATATTTTAGGGTCAATCCGCACATCACTGCTAATTAGTCTTCTCAGATAACCACGTAGCTCAAAGCTGGTAGAGAGCTGGTAGCTCAAAAGCATTAATTTTATCAATTCTATTACGCACACGGCGGAAAAATACAGAGGTCAGGCTGCGTCCCAGATACTTCACTGAGATTCAGCATAAAACAACTACTAGGACTGACCACTTACTACTCGAAAACTTATTTCAGAAAAAGATGACAATGTTAGTCTTAAAATAGCCTCCGATATCACAATAACTCACTTGTCATTGGTTGAAATTTAAAATTTCCAAGTATTTCAATAAGTGTCTAATAAAGAGTTAAAAATCCACATTTTGCATTATCTCAGCGAGAAGGTGCTTTGTTACAGCGATTACCCGAATCCAGCAAAAAAAACCTTTTTCTGAGTCTAGCAGACTATCCTGGTGCCAACGCACCCACCAGTCAGCGGACCAGTGGATTCCAACTTCCGCCTGGACTCGCATCAGCCAACAGAGCCGGCGGGAGCCTGAACGCACTGCAGCAGATGTCACCTCCCCCCAAACTAAAGCGGTGGGGAAATGTCCAAACTGTAAAAACATCAAAAATGTTGGACTCAGGGATCCTTGAGAAAAGCGGCCGCCATGTTGCTGATGATGGGCGACTTCAGCTGAGGGATGAGGCTGATCTTCATCAGCTTGCTACTCGAGTACTTGTTCCTCACAGCCTGCAGAGGACGGAGTTTAGAGTTCACTCTGCGGCGGAGCATCAGGAGTTTTCATTCGTCTGCAGACTCACCTGAAACTTCGTCTTCCCCTCGTTCACCTGCACCACGTTCTTGGCGATGTGCTGCATGATGGGCTTCAGGTGGGCCTCGTCGTAAGTCGAGAAGTGCTGCTGTGTGGGCGACTGAGGAAGAGGAGGAGATCAGTTCCAGTTTCAACCTGCCTGAAGCGGCAGAGAAGCAAACAGGAAGTAAAAACTCACCCACGGCAGCCCGTCGAGCAGCAGCTGGGAGAGACACAGGGAGGCGGCGGCGATCTCAGAGGGCCGGTAGTGCACCATGTCGTAGTCCAGGAGGGTCAGCTCCATCAGATACTTGGCCAGAGTGTGTTTCTCTACGTCAGACTGACACAAACATCCCACAGTCAGCTCTGCACAACCCGGCTGCTTCCTACATTCTCACACCTTCAGTTTCTTCACGTCTGAGTCGACTCTGCAACAACAAACTCTTGTTTGCCACCTTGGAGGCTCGTCTGAGGAAGTGCAGCGGCAGCGGGCGTCCCAGCTGGAAGTTGAGGGCCCTCAGCATCAGCTGCTCCATCTCCAGAATCTGAGACCTGGTGAAGGCGTTGTCTGTGATGTAGGCAAAGTCCCCGACCTCTGGAGCGTACATCTCCTCGTACTTACAGGCCACCAACATGGCCGTCACGCCGACAAGCTGCAGCTTCCTGCGAGAGACCGGCTGGACCTGCAGCAGCAGCAGAGGTTCGTACGCAGACCATCTCAGGAGAGAAGATGTTCAGACAGATCTTACCTGGAGAAAACGGTCCAGAATTCCAGAATAAGTCCAAAAGTCCCTGACCACAGTTTTATATAAACCAACTAAAGCTAGGCTAATGCTCAACTCAACTTTATTTATAAAGCCCTTTAAAACAACCACAGCTGAAACAAAGTTCTGTACATAAATGGACAAAACAACACATAAAGTACAAAAATCAACCAGAAAATAAATAATATCATAAAATATAATAAAATAATTGTTCATTGTTTTAAAACAGTTTTAAAACAATAAGCAATTTTAAAAGAATAAACAAATTAAAAACAAACAAAACCAATAAATAAAACAAACCACACACACTATACAGGAACAGTCTCACACTGGGCTGAAAGCCAGAGAATAAAAATGGGTTTTAAGATGAGTTTTAAAAATAGACAATGAAGAAGCTTGTCTAATGTGGAGAGGGTGCTCATTCCACAGTTTTGGACCAGCGACTGAAAAAGCTCGATCCCCCCTGAGCTTCCGTTTGGACCTCGGTACGTCCAGGAGCAGCAGGTCAGCTGACCTGAGGCACCGAGCAGGAGCGTAGGGGTGGAGTAGCTCAGAGAGGTAAGGAGGCGCCAGACCATTTAAAGGTTTAAAAACAAATAAAAGAATCTTAAAATGAACTCTGTAGTGTACTGGCAGCCAGTGGAGGGAGGCCAGGATGGGGGTTATGTGCTAATGCTAGCTGGTCAGCTAACTCAGAAGCTAAAAACGACATGAAGTCAGTTTACTCACAACAACACGAACTTCCACTCAGTGATCCAGCACACGAATCCTGACGCAGGTGTACCAAAAAGAATTTAATTTCTGCCTGCAGCAAGTAAACACTTCTTCAGCAGCAACTAATGGGCATTTGGCAAACAGCAAGTAAGCACAGAAACAGGCGGTATTTAAATAACGCTCCGGTGAATCTGATTGGATGCTGCCATGAAAAGGATGCTGCTGATTGGCAGATAAATGGCAGGGTTAGAAAGCAAAAGTAGATTATTTTAAATATGGGGAAAATAATAATAATAATAATAATAATAATAATAATAATAATAATATTAATCTCTGCAGGTTATAAGCCGTTACTGGAGTATTTAAATAAAATGTTTAACTCTGGGAGTTCATAAATACTCATAGTATTAATTATATAATTATTATATTTCAAATTTTATTTTGAAATACTTTAAACTTCGTAAAAACTTAAAAGTATATTTTAAAATGTATTTCAAATATTTGTAAAATTATACAGTTCTTTTTTTTTTTTTTTAACTTGTCCAGTCCAGCATCATAGCAGCAAAATGATAATCTGGTTGCTGTATCGTGCTGAACAAATTTGCTCTGCCAAGGGGAGGCCTATGGGTAAGGCTCCTCTTGATAATCTGATTAATTTATTTATTTATTTACTTTGAATCATGGAATCTATGTAATCTTGCTGAACCTGACCGGAGGGGACAGAAAAAGATGGAAAATAGCAAAAAGAGCAAAAGGGAAAGAAGAAATGAGACAAAAAGATCACAGACAGAAGGAAATGACCCTTCAATCCACCATCACCAGACAACAAACTGTTACACCTGTACATGAACACACCAGAAAATTTCCTACAACTTTTATTTATACTTTTAAGTATTAAAACCCACTGGACAACTCAGTGACTGTGTCAGCATGCAGAGGATGAGGAAGAGGAGTGATCAGTGATGAAGAGTGGTGAGTAAGATTGTGCAAATGTGATCACGCCTCTATGGAGGTCAGAGGCAGACCAGGGCAGCCCAGAGACCCGGGCCCTCAGCAGCAGACCCGGAGCACCAACCCAAGCTACCCCACCACGAGGACGACTGCAGCCCCACCCAAAGGGTGGCTGAGAAGAGCCCCAGCAAGAGCACCCCACGGTCTTGGTGCACAGGTCCCAGTGGGCCAAGATCAGCAGCCACTGGCCCCACCAGGGACCAGCCACCCAGGGCATCCCAAGCGATAGGCCCAGGGCCCCAGGAGCCCAGAGGCGGCCGCCCGACTCCCCAAAGGCAGAGGGCCCGCAACATGCCTAGGAGGACCAGGCCCCCCCAGACAGCCACCCAGTGTAGGCCGGCACACACCCCGATGTTCCAGCTGCACATCCCGGGAACCAGGGCGCCATCGACCCCCAACCCACCTACCCAACCCCCACCTACTCCAATATGCACCCCATATAACCCCACATTCACACCCTCCCCTGTGCCGTACCCACAAGCACTCACCGTCACACGGTCACGTCACACATAACCCACCCACCATGCCCCGTGGGGGACACCCCAGGCGGACCAGAGGACAGCGAGCCCCAAGCACCCCCCCTCGACCCAGCACCCACAGAGCCAGCAGCCCACCAGCGCAGCAACCACGGGACCCGGCCCAGGGGCAACCACCTCCCCCCGCTCGCCCCCGGCCACACCCAGGGGGAACAGGGGTGTGAGAGGTCCCCAATACACTCTCCCTCCCCGCTCCTGACTGTTTAGGTAGTGTTTGTTGTGTACAATTAAAATTGAGGGGCAGTGACCGCAATGAGCCGGGAGCCGGGCCATCTAAGTGGCCCCGCCCGACATGCACCACATGCCATGCCCCCCAGGTGTTGTTTGTGTGTTGTGTTTCTTGTGTTTTTGTGTCTTGGTGCAAGTAAAACTGAGAGGCGAGTCACCACGGGGTGCATCCAAGGAGATCACTGAATAACCCCCTCCGCTCCACCCCACATGGCTCCACGCCTCCCAATTCCCTACGTGTGTGTGTGTGTGTGTGAGACAGAGAGAGCGGGAAGTAAGAGGGGTCCGGGGATGTACGTCCAGAGGGAAGCAAACTTCTCTCTGGTTGTTGAGCCTCTCAGTGGCATTAGGCACCCCCGCTCCCCAGGAGGTCCCCCAAGGGCAAGACAGGCCAGGAGAGGTGGCCCCCCACGACTGGGTCATTCAGGGACCACAGCCAGTGAGCCGTCACCGACCCCAGAAGGTACCCACCCCCCCACATGCCTAACGGAGACTGAGAGGATGGGGACAGCGGCAGACCCATGGCACACCACCCCCACTCATCCTAACACATGCATAGGCACACACACAAACATACCCCCACATCCACACAAACATCATCCAAAGGATAGACACACACACACAACATACAAGCATCCCTGTCTCACACCCCAGTACCTTCCCCTATAGTCCCCTGAATCCCACTCAGCCCATACGGACCCCACCACCCCGGAGGGAGGAGGACCACCCCCAGGCACCAGAGCCCAGAACCCCCACCCGGTTCACAAGGATAGTTTTCTTTGCGATGCATAATGCTGTGCGTATCATGTGAGCAGAGTTAATTGTCATATTAATGTCACGCCGGTCACCTAGTAGACATAGTGCGGGGATTGTAGGAATATTACATTTAAACCATGTTGACATGTCCACACATACCTGAAGCCAGAACCTGCGGACAGGTGTGCAGGACCACAAGGCATGGAGGTAGTTATCTGGTGTGTTTTCATTGCAGTGTGTGCAGATGTTTGATTGTGACAGACCCATCCTGAACATCCTTTGTCCTGTATAATGAGTTCTATGCAGAATTTTGAATTGTATTAGTTGCATATTTGAATTCTTAGTC